>NC_138865.1:20297184-20897184 GCF_965194805.1 Balaenoptera borealis | reverse complement strand
TGAGAAGGCACATAGCAAACATTCAATTCATGTCAGCAGTTATTGTATCTTTGCCTTCTAGGAATGCCTTACATCGTTACATCATAATAGGGTTAGCTTCCTAAGCCAGAGATAGAAAATTCCATAGAAATGTAATGACCTGATTTCTGGACTGATTTCATGGTTAAATTAGGCTTGTACCTGTCTAATTCTCAGCCCTCCAAGATCAGAGAAACCTTGCTCTCCTTGTGTGAACCACCGGTGTCATGAGTCACTTCACCAGCCCTGTGTGGAATGTGGTTGATGCAGCAGCACCATGACAACCGCACATCCTGGGCGTGCTCAGGGGAAAGACCCTGGACATGGGACAATGAGGCAGGTTCCCCAGTTGGTGGTCTCCGTGCTTTTGTGGAGACCTAGCAGAGCGGCGTAGAGATGCTTTGAGTCTTGGAGTTACAGGGCTTGCTTTTCCTGAGCTCTTTCCTTCAGGAGGATTTTCTCATTGCATTCTTGTACCTCCTGGTTTTCAGGTACAATTATGGTCCCCATTTAGTAGAAGAGGAAGCAAGGTCCGGAGATGCTTATTGAATGCATGCTTCCTATGGCAGCTCCTCCTCCCGACCCTGTCCTCACAGCCTTGGTTCCCCAGTGACATCTAACATGCAAATGCACATGCACACACACACACACACATACACTCTCATACCCTCAACACATATTCACACATACACCCTCATACTCACACCCTCAAATACATTTGCACCACCACCCCACATATGCCCCTCTCTCCCTCTCTCTCTCACATACACACACACACACACTGCTAGACACTGGGAAGGAAGTTTTCTGGCTTACAAAGATCATGATTCTGAATCATTTCAGCCTTCATTCCCAAGACATGTTGTTCTGTTTTGGAGATGCCAGGTTCAAGTTTAGTGAAACTTTGGGGCAAAAACTTATTATAAAGTTGCTGAAAGAGCCAGGCCGTGCTGGCATTCTACATGGGAAGAAGCATCATGCCAGTGGCGTACCAAGGACAGGGAGTGGGATGGGGGCTTGTTGCCCTGGTGCAGACAATGTGGGCGGTCATTGACTGCAGAGAATCTAAAAACGACGTACTAGAATTTTTTATTGTCACCACGCACTGGGAATTCTAAACAGTGTCAGTAATGACATATTCTTTCTCCAAAAAAATCTCTGTTGGTGTAGGTCTTGAAGCACTGCTGCAGTTCCTGGAGCCTTGGTGATGTGACGTCAGCTGCATATGAGCAGGTGGTCATTTCCAACCTTTTAATAAGTGCTGTAGTGAGTCAGAGGATCCCTGGTGATTCTTGGTCCTGGACACTCAGATACAGCTACACACTGGCTGTGAAGCACGTTCATAAGGGCTCTGACCATTCAAGCTCACTTCAGGCACAGTTGGGGTCCCCAGCTCTGGGGGGCTATGTGTTCCTGCACCAAAACAGTAGATCTGAAATTCACCAGGGTGGCTCAGTGACCAAAAAAAGATAAAGAAACAGAAGCGCGTTCCTCGAAGTGACCAGTTGGCATGTTTGTTTGTGTTTAAAATTCCAAACAGTGATATAAGTTGGAACTGTGACTGCAGTATTTTTGTTTGTTAAGTTCAGATTTTGGTTCATGTGTGAACTATATTTCATTTCATGATTATCACGGACAATAGTTTCATCTTAGTCAGGAGATGAGTGTTAGCAATGATCTGTTCTGGGTGTAAATTTGCCGGGCCTGCTCCACTGGACCCTGACTGGGGCAGACATCCATGCCCTTTTTGGTTTTTCTGCATATGGTTGTCCTAAACCTGAAATATACGTGATATATTACACAAACTGTTGCTTTTTCTATTGCTGAGTTGCAACTGTCACTGTGTTATTAAACTCTCACACCACATGTCTTTATTGGAAAGCCCAGATCCCGGTTTACATCCATAGATGATGTACTGCCGATTGGCACTTCTGGAATTTTCTGCCCTGGTGGTTCCAGAACTATATGAGAATTACTGCTCGTGGACCTCCAGCCTTGGCCTATTAAGGACTCTGGCTGTTCCCTCCACTGCTGGACCCTGTGGGCTCCACACAGACCCCCACATAGACCCCCACACTCCTGCGGGCCTCTAGCTGAGACCTCCCCAGGACTGCCTCAGCCAGGAGGAGCTTTCTCGCCCAGAGACAGCCCTGCCCTGGGGCTGCGCCAGTGCGCTCGCTCGGGGAGCGCTGAAGCCCATCCCCATTTCTGAAGGGCCCCTGTGACACCCTTCCTTGGGGCTGCATCCAGAGTTCAAATTCTCCCTCCGTCAGGTCCCGCCCCCTTGCTCCCCACAGGGACTGACCCTGAGAGTGTCGCCCAATGTACTGCCTCTGCACAAATCAGGGTCTGTGTTGGGGGAACTCTATTAAATTACCACTCACCTCTCCAGATCCCCATCTTGCATCAGTCGGCCCTCTGGCCTGTGCCCTCTTCTCCATGTGCACGCGTGGGCCCCCATCTCAGCCCCAGTAGCAATCATTGCCATACACCAAACACTCCTGCCGTTCAGCCTTCCAGGTTTACCTTCCTGGACCCCTTTTCCTACAGGGATCTCAGAGCCCCTTTGGCAGCTGCTGGGTGGGGCTCCAGAGTGAAGGCTTAAGCTTGGCTACCCTGACCCGTAAAGAATTTAACCAACCCACCCATGACAATGAGCTTGGTATTATTCCTCTGCTTCAACTCCTTTCTGCCCCTTCCCTCCAAGGGAGCAAAAGGATGGAGGAATGGTGGGAGGAGGAGAGAACTGATCATTGTTCTATTCAGAGAAACAATAAGAACCTGCTATATAAAAAATAAATACATAAAATTAAATTAAAAAAGAAAACAAACAGAGAGACAACTAAATCAGATCTTCTTTTCCACCAGCAGACAAGTGGTAGAGACTCTATTAGTCAGGGTTCTCCAGAGAAACAGAACCAATAAGAGATGGATACAGAGATAGAGAGAGAGAGATAAAGGGATTTCTTATGAAGAATTGGCCCATATGAT
Organism: Balaenoptera borealis; assembly: GCF_965194805.1. Taxonomy (NCBI): domain Eukaryota; kingdom Metazoa; phylum Chordata; class Mammalia; order Artiodactyla; family Balaenopteridae; genus Balaenoptera; species Balaenoptera borealis. The sequence continues at coordinate 20,894,175 of NC_138865.1, read as the reverse complement.
AATGGAGGCTCAGAGGTCCTACTCTCTGCTGTCTGCAAGCTGGAGACCCAGGGGAGCTGATAGTGTAGTGCAGGCTGAGTCTGAAGGTCTGAGAACCAGGAGCACCGATGGTCCCATTCCAAGGGCAGGAGAAGACCATATCATGGCTCCACGACAGTCAGGCACAGGGAGCAAATTCCCACTTCCTCCGCTTTTTTGTTCTATTCAGGCCTTCAACTGATTGGACGAGGCCCTCCACATTGGGGAGGGCAATCTGCTTCCCTCAATCCACCAAACTGGATGCTAATCTCATCCAGACACACCCTCACAGACACACCCAGGATCATGTTTAAGCTGATACCTGGGTGTCCCATTGCCCAGTTAAATTGACACATAAAATTAATCTTTCTGTGCATAGCTATGATCTCCGGGTTCCTGGGGCCTCACCATTGTTCTGGGGGGCTCAGAATTGTCTGGGCCTTATGGGGTTATTGAGAAAAGTTGAGGATGGTCCTCAGGCAAACCTGAGGGTCACTCCTGTGGGACAGCCAACATGAAGGCAGTTGAGGGGTGCCCTGCTGGTCAGCAGCCAGGAGGCTGCTAATGTTACTCCTCTTCATGGAATATGTGTTCCAGGCTCACTGGATGAGATGGAGGTCGGCAAGCATGGGCTCCTCTCCCTCAAGGCTGGCAGCCCCGCCTTGGCTACTTGCAACCCTGTCCTTTCACGTCCCACAGGGCCCAGCAGCCTCCTCTCTCTGAAGCTGTGACCATAACCCTGGGCAGCCCTCCATCCTCCCACCTCACCCCAGCCTTGGGTAGGCCAGTTATTCACCTGTTACCTATTCAATCTATTATTCACGGACAGCGCAATGCCCTACTCACTAGTCTTTGGGTTTTCAAATCCTTTTAAATGATTGTTTTTTTAATGTCAAAATGCTCTTTTCTGGCAGATTGAAAGCTTGCCTTTTAGTACTATTGTCTCAAAGTGGGCTTCCTGTTAGAGGCCAAAGGTTGTACATGGGGCTCTTTCTTTTTGATAAATTCCTTCCATAACAACCATCCTTCTGGAGAACACATCTGTCGGGTGGAAGAAGGGACCTGAGGACACAGGGAAGAAAAGCACAGCTATTAACACTGCAGGTTCTTTTCCTGCAGGAGGTCTGGGCCGGGGCAAGCTTCTGCCACACGGGAAGGGAGGGGCCTCTCAAATGTGTGTCAGCCCTCTGCCTCCTCTTTCCCCTTGTTGATTTTGTCTTTTTATTATACACAAATCCTGTGCACAGTTAGAAGAAGTTATGTCTGGGCAATCAACTCAGTTCCTGAGTCGAGAGAAACAATCTTGTGCATCTTGGGTTTTACCATCTCTGATGGGCCCTGGGTGGACATCACATAAGAGATTTCTGCTACTTCCTTCCCTGATGATGTATTTAGGGACAAGACTTGAATGATTTTCCTAGGTTCTTTTGATCTGGTGGATGGTTTTAGCCCTTCTTCAGCTCTGACATAGCCGGTACCCCTTCTGCTCTTTTCACTTGGGGGTTTTCAGTTTACTTGGTTTAGAAGGAAAGAAGTTTCTCAAACCTTCTGCAGCACCACCACCTTGCCTCACCTGTCTGTATTGACTTGGAAATCAGAAAAAATCAAAACACTTCTTTTTTTTTAAATCTGAAAATGCTCTACCCTCTGTTGGTCATTCGATACTCTGTCTTGGGGTCAATGGAGAGCAACTGACAGTGTTGCAGCGACAGGGACACAGGTAGCTGTGGATCACATGGGGAGACTTGGACAAGACAGACCCTGGCCGGACAATTGTCAAGCAGCCTGCAAGCCCTGGGCCGCCTGCCCTCGAGTGAGGCTGGCCAGCAAGGTCTGGGCTGAGGAGAGCACCACAGCAGGGTAGTTGGGAGGTGTTGCTGTTGGCCCGGGGTGAGCCTGCACCATCTAACACCCCCCAGAGGAGAGCTGGTCTCCTGCATGAGAAGGGGGCACCTGCTCACACAGTGGATCTCCTGGGACAGGCGGGACCTGGCTGTGGGCCTGAGACTCAAGGCAGCAGCCCTTGGTGGGGGGTAGGGAGTGAATTGCCTCTTGGAACCCAAGCAAATTTCCAGCTGGAGGCCAGGTGAATCTGAGAACAGAAACTTCTCCCTCATTGAACAGATTCATTTACTTTTGTGTTCATTGAATGAATTTACAAAATAGTGCTCTTTTGGGGAAAAAAATGCCCTGGAGCCTGAAAATACAAGATAATACCATGTAGTTAATATGCATTCAACAGAAGCAGCAATATCACGTTATATTAACACCAAACCAAGAATATGAACATCCAAACTTTTGAATTCTCCAATGTCAAAATCCTCTGAGATTTACTTTACTCCATCCAAGTGGGGAAATTTGACTTCCAGTTAGAAGTTTCTAAGTGGCATGTCCCTGGGCTTCCTTGGATGGCGTGGCATCTTCTGGAGGTTCATGACATTGACCCGTTGCCAACTCCAACCTCCTTCAATCCAAGGAGATTTTTTGAAGAGAGAATGAGTGGCCTACTCCCACTTTCTTCATAGTGGGACAAGGTAAAGTGGTCAAATGTGTTTTTCACAACCTTCTAGATAGGAGACATCTGTGGAGTCAAGCATACAGGTTTTTCTAAAAAGAAAATATTCCCTTTGAATGATGTCATCTGCTTCTCCTTTCTCCCCTCTCCTACCCACTTATCCTTCCTTTTCTGATGAGATCTTCCAGCAAATCAAAGGTGGGGTTTGGTAAGCAGCTTCCCAGCTATCACCAGCTATCTATATGTTAAGATCTTTATAAGCTCAGTCAACACTGCCTGCCCCAGAGAAAGGGGGAAAGGGCAGTAATCCAGGGATCTAGAAGCAGCTTTTATCCCTCGTCCTGTACCGACTGAATTGTGCATTTAGTGGAGCTGGGTTTGGTTTGTTTCTCAAATTCTTTAGACAATAGCAACTGTTTCAACCTGAAAATACTCTTGAAAGCATCCGCCGCTCACCCCCAGCGAGTGGGAATAAGCACACAAGTGCCCGGCAGCAGAGGAATGCACTAATACATCACCTGACATCCCCACACTTCCCAGTGAGGGAACGCCATCCAGAATGAGGACGAGGTGATCTACAAGCTCATGAGACAACACAGAGGAGAATCTTGCCAACGCAACATGAGCCAAAGAAGCTGGACAGGAAAGTATAATTCCATTTGTACAAAGAACAAAATCAAGGGAAACTAAGCTGTGCTGTTGGAAGTCAGGGTAACAATGGCCCCAGGCCTGGCCATAACCAGGTGATTCTTCTGTGGTGCTGCTGACATCTGCTCTTGTTCTGGGGCTGGATGCGGGGGTTGAACAGTTAGTGAGACTTCAACAAATTGTGCACTTCAGAAATGTGCTCCGTTTGCGTGTGTGTGTGTGTATCTCAGATTTAAAAATAAAATAAAAAATCAAGGGCTGCATCTGCTGTGGGGCAAGCAGGTTGGAAGATCCACGTGGGCCTTTGGAAAGGAGAGGCCCTTACAGATACTGCTTTCCTCCTTCAGTGGCACTTCCCTCCTGCATGGTGGTCTGGTCTATGTTTCCTCTCCACGGGCTGTAAGTGACAAGCTGGGGATAGGAGGAGATGGCCAGCACAGACAGCAGTGGGATCCCCAAATGCTCCCCTCTTGTGGGATCATGGCTTTGAGGTGGCTGACAAAAGGGAATAAAAACCAAAAAAATATTGTTATTGTTGTTTTCAACATTAAGACTCCAGATTATCCAGAACAGTGAAGACCCCCAACAGCATTTTGGCACTTGAAGTCAAAGATCCAGGGTTCTTCCAGAATCTCTTCAGAAGGACAAAGAGATCAGAGTGTAAGAAGAAGCAGAGGTATGAGGGGCAGCCCTTGGTCCCAGGGCTCTTGGAGGAAAAACCTGGGAGAGGATGAGAGCTGAAAGCCTCCCAGAGCCAAGGAAATGGGTTTCCAGTGGCAAACTTCTTTTGAGGTTATAATCCAGGATTTATTATTGTTGTTGTTGCTGTTATTAGTTTGATTCATGTAAAAATTTCCCTGTCAGAAACCCTTAAAAGAAGAACCATCCTCTCTGAGATAAAAGAGGACAAACCAATTCAAAAATTTCACTTCCTCATTTCTTTTGCTGAATCTCAAGTGAACTTAAGGAAAAAACAAAACACTGAGACACACAGACCTATTTTAAGAACAGCAGGTATTTCCACATTGGTGCTTTGACTTATTTCTAGACCAGAAACTGGATCGCAGGTCCACAAAGCCCCGTCCCACCTGGCGTTTGCTCTGCACGGGTTCTGGGAAAGAGCAGCATGGGGTCAAGCCAAAAAGGCAGTTTTGTCTTTTTTATGATCGAATGCTGAGAATGTACTGATTTATAGCATCTACTTTGATATTTTACACAGAGGCCAAGATTGGAGCTTAGCCCAGTCCTTTCTGGAAATGTATCCTTTGAATCAGGAGGTCCACTTAAAGAAAAGAAGCAGAATTGTGTGTTCCCTGGTGACTTACACCACCACTGTTATGCGCAGCTATCCTTGTCGAGACTGTATCTGGGAGCTGCTCATGGGAGGTTTGTTCCCATCTGAAGTGTGATGGTGTTCAAGTCACCATGAGTGTTCCTGCCAGGGGGATGCTTCCATTTCTAGAACCACACCCCAGTGAATGTGTAGGAAGGGATTTCACAGATTTCAAGTCTGGGTGTTCCCCTACAAGGAATCACACAATATTTGAGTTTGAAATGAACATCTGGATCACCGGGTCAAGGCTGTGGTCACTGAGACACGTGGCCCGGGAGCCCCACCAAAGTCCATCTTGAGGTGGGGCTGCAGGAGGGATTTCCAAGGTGATGTCTCCAGGGTTGGCATCTGCTATGATTATTGCCACACGGTCTCCATTTATACACTGTGCTTCCACAAATAAGTTATCATTTGACAACATTTACCAAAGCTAACAAGAGTTGAAAACCACTGATCTACTTGAGGTCGTTATTTTACAAATGAGAAAACCGGGCACAGAGAAACATGCTGATCAAGGATTCCCAAACAGAAAGATCAGCAGATAGCCGAGAGCTGTCAAACATCAGAGAAAAATGAACACTATGAAAAAGTGGCAATCCAATTCAACAAATGGAAAAAGGCCATACAGCAAAGTCTGAAAGGTAATTATAATGAATATAGTCAAGGAAATTAGAGAATGTAAACTATCTATAAAACACGAAGCGTTTGTTATGAAAAAGAACTAGGGAAATTGGAAAATCAACAAAATGATTGCTAATTACAATATCAATAGGCTCAGTAACAAAATAGACATGATTGAGGAATGAATTAGTGAACTGAAAGACCAGGCATTTCTTGCAGACTGTTCATGAGGACAAAGAAATCAGAATAAGAGAGAAATGTGGACACACAAATGGGAGAACCAGAAGTCTCATTACTTATTTTCCTAGAGTTCCAGGAGAACAGAGAGAATCCAGGGAGGAAAATAATCAATTAACAAATAGAAGAACATTTATCAGATTTTTTTCAGTTCTCAGCAGGACTAACCTCACTGCTGTGTGCAGTCACACGGGGCCCTCTGCTCAGAAGGCCCTCCACTTGATTTAATGCCCTGCTGTCACCAACTTGAAATCGTTAATAATTTAAGCTTTGAACTTGTGTTTTGTAGGTGAGGTCTGGTGGGATAATGAAGCGTGCCTGTGAGCAGAGGAGACATCATGCAGAACCAACATCTGCCGGTTTTTTGCTGCCTGATTTGAGTTCACAGCACCCCATAAATAGAGTTCCTATGCATCCAGGATGTGTGGAGTTTATTCAGCAAAACTCAAATCATGTACAGGTAAGTGTGTACCTTTATAGCCGAGGGAGTGGGGCGCTGGCAGCTCTCAGGAGCCACACTCTTCACTTGAACCAGAATTTGCTTCAAATGCAAATGGAAGGCAGTGGCCTTCTCAGCAACAAGAGCAACCAAGGCACCCTGGCCTAGCTTCTCTCACCTGCTTACATCCCTGTATCAGCCGAACACTTAACTCTAAAGTGATGATGACACAGCAGGAAAGGGAAGAACCTTATTATTCGGTCCTTCCTTTCTCCTCACCGAGCCGAAGTGTCAATAAATGAACTAAAAATACTTGAGGTAGTTTTGTGCAGTGTTTCCATTGTTCCGGTAAGAATGAAATACACCTGCATGTATGAGGTACAAAATAAGCTACGTAATTTCAATGGTTCTTCATGTGACTTAAAACGCTCTTTTATTTGCATTTAAAACTGGCATTGCACAATATAAAGATGAATGCTAAAATGTACACTAACAATTTAAAATTTCAACTTTTCTTTATTTGGAACAACATTAAATAAAAACACCATGGCAAGTCAAGAAAGACTGTGAAGGAAAGGAAAGCTTTATACTTTGGTACCTTTAAGTACGCTGTTTTCCTATGTTTTGAACAAGGGTCCCCCATTTACATTTTGCATGAGGTCCTGGGAATGAGGTAACTGGCCCCGTTTAAAAGGCCTGACAAATTCACAGCAGAATACGTTTTCAACATGTTTATTTTGGAATTTCAAAGGTAAAGGGGAATTTTTGAGGTTTCCAAAGAGAGAAAGAGGAGTTCATTTACGAGAAATGACAGTGACCAGGACAAGTGATGGCCGAGCTGGGTAAGGATTCCTTTGCTGACCACTTGGGATGTGGGCACCGAGGGGTCCCCTTCCCAGGGCCCCCCACTCTGAACAGCCAGGTGGCCCAGCCTACATCTTGTCTTCATCTGGTCTAGAAAGCAAAGGAGGTGGAGAAGCCAGAGTCCTGGGGCAGTAAGCAGGCTGGTTGCGAAACTCCTAGGGCTGTCTCCTCACAGAAGCAGCAGGGCTGGCTCTGGATCCAGTCCAGTTTCCCAGGATGTGCAGAGACGCAGCTCAGCTGGGCTGTCCCCGCGGGGCTGTGGGCGGTGGGCTGCAGCTCGAGGACACATTGGAACAAAGCGTTCCACTGCTCCAGCACCTGGGCATCTGGGGCCAGCAGAAAGCCCAGGAAAATGGAGTGGGTGGTGGAAGCCATTTTCCGTGTCAGAGGATGGCCAGGACTAACTCTGAGTTCACGCCCTGTGTTCATGCGCTGGGAGACAGCACACACACACACACACACACACACACACACACACACACACACACATCTACAGACAGACACACAGAGACACATCCACAGACATACGGACACACACAGATACCTATAGACACACACAACACACATACATTAATATACATTACACAGATACATACATAGGCACACATGCACAAATATGCACAGACACACATGGACACACCCAGACACATACTTATATATACACACAGACACGCACATATACAGACATACACATAGACTTATACACATAGGTAGATACACAGACACACGCACAGACGCACAGACACACAGACACACACAGCAGTGGAAATTTCTCCTTTGGCTCTTCAAATACAGAAATATACCAACTATTCACTTTGGCCAAGCAAACTCCTGTGCAATGTTACGAGCTGGTGAACGACACGGTCAGTCGGGGTTCTGCCTTTCATCTCATCCTCTTCATCCCCTGGTAGAGGCACTAATGAGCAAACCCAGCCAAGCCGTCCAGGAAGAGGGATGCGGAGCAACAAAGCGCTGGGATAAAGTCCAGCCAGCCAGGGGTGTTGGCTGACCCGCTAGGTGCACACTCAGCACCGTCCCTGCTGCTCTGGTCCAGGCTCAGGAAGGAACGGAATGCAACTCCTGCTGCACAGGACTTACAGCCAAACGTCCATAAAACACACACCTCCAGTTGGATGGTACATCGTGTTACAGGGACTGTGAGAGCTGAGGGAATGTGAGGGAGTGGGCGCTCGGCAGTGGAAGGAAGGGAAGATTTATGGGGAAAGAGGCGTGGGCCGACTTCTCCGGCTGGAAGAGCTCAGACCAGAGAGTGAGGCCAGGGCGGGCAGACAGGCGCCCTCGCTGGGCAGACGTGAAGGGTGGTTCCGGGCCAAGGACCCCGAAGACATATGGGGTTACATGAACAGGTTCCTGTGATGCAGGCATTCTGTGCATTTTAAATGTGCTTTCTGGATTTCTGATAGGAAACCAGTCGACAGAGGTTTCCATAAGAATTCAACCACGGACTGTTCTGCTGAGCAGAACACAGCCTGTAAATCCTCCTGCGAACAGATGGTACAGGCCGTAAGGGTTATGGGGAGGCGACAGCTTGCAGCTGGGAGACGGGACGAGAGGGTCCTGATTCTAATGCACAGCAGAGTTGATCCACTCTGCTAGGTCAACAGCGTGTGGAGCTGGAAAGCTGCTGTTGGCTGAAAAGGACTGGCCCCGGGCAGGAGTGAGCCCCTCAACCAGGTGCTCACAGCTCTTGGTGGAATTTGAAGCCCACTTGCAGGGAAATGCAAAGTGTAGGGTGAGTCCGCTCAGCCCGCCTTCAGAATGAAATGCAAAGTGACCTCAAGAAGGGGAAATCTTGTCTTTCTAACACAGCTGAACTTCCAGAAGGGTCACTAACCACGTGAAAGGGGGAAACCACATGTGGGGGGCAGTGGCAGCCATCAATTTTGACTTTTAAAATGCCTTTGAACTATCCACGTGCTGAAGATGGTTGCAGAAAATGACTTCCCCTGATGGTGCTTCTGTCTGTGTGGTTAGGGACTTGCCTTAGAGGATAAAGGGCCAAGCTAAGGGTTAAGGGGATGAGTGAGGGATGAGGGAATGGGTCTTATTTAATCGTTCTCTCTGTGGTGGGAAAGAGAAGGCGCACAATAAAATCTCCAAGTCCAGACATTTAAAAACAGAAACAAGTGTATATTGACAAACCCACAAAGGCCGTCCTACTCCTGTGGGAGTGGGTGATGTAGGTCAGGCAGCATCTATGCCATAGCAGCAGGTTCTGTGCTGGGCCTGAGGTCTGGAGAATCACTCTGGACCATCCAAGGGTGCCAGGCCCGAGCTTGGCCCTGGGTTATAGCAGGGGGCCCCAGGCACAAGGCACCCCCCAGCCTTGGCGTCCACGTGGATGGAGAGGTCCTTGGCCCTCCATCCTGGGAAGCCTGGGCAAGTAAGGATCATGTGGCGGCTGCCCTTGCTCTTACAGGTCCAGCTTTGGAACTTGGTTCCAGAGTTGCTCCTGGGCGCTGAGGACCACTTGGACTCCTTGTGCAGGGCCCAGCTCTGTAGATGCCCGGGAGGCAAAGTTTGAGGAGTCTCCACCCACTGCCATCAAAGCCTGCCCTTCCTTCTCCAGCACATTCCTCAGCCTGTGCATGAGTTCTAAGTCTAACCTCACCCTCTCATGCTGCAGAAACATGTGATAAGGCATGACGCCCTGGTTGGAATATAAAAGCTTACTTCCCAAGCTGAATCTCCCCATGCACGGACTGGAACTTTCCCTGGAGGGGCTGTGGTGAGAGGGTTGGGACTCAGCTCCCAAGCGGGTCGCTTGAAGTTTTTCACGGTGATGTGCCCCAGTGTAGGGGAAATTGGAGGACAAAACACATTTATCTGGGGTCTAAATCCCTGCCCTCTGTGTAGTGTTATCCATAGGCCAGTTGTCAGTTAACTAAAAGGAGGTAAGAGAATATGTAGAAATACATCTCTTTTCTCCAACCTAGAAGAATCACCTGTCACTCTTGACATTTCTCAAATATTTTGGGGGTGTGTCAAGGAGGTGGTTCATCCTTGGCTTCTCTCCATGTCTGGGAATCAAGAAAAGACAACTCAGTCCTACAATGTGACTTCCTCCACTCACTGAGGCTCTGTGACCCAGGCAGAGTGGAGAGAGCACCAAACAAGCAGTTATGAGGTCCATGGGCTCAATACACACCCATTTTTGGGGCTTAGTTGCTCCCCCTGTAAAACAGGGTGGATTAGACCTGGGATCCTTTGTGTTACCCCCTTAGAACCTACATCCAAACCATGTTGACTGCGTAGTAAACCTATTGTTTTTAGATTTCTTTTAATCAAAGGCTTGGACTATTCGATCCTGAATTAAGGAACCCGAGTCTTTCTGATGTCTAGGTGGCCTTCTCCAGGAATACGTGGTATGTCCTTCAGTTCCCAAGGCCTCTAGATTGCAGATGAACAAGCCTAGATGAGGGGCCCTTCCAGCTCAAACTTTCGGCATCCCACCTCAAAATGAGCCCACCTTGAGTTCAGGCCAGCAGGAATGAACATGCAGCAGGCAGATCTTTAACAAGAGGACATAAGAAACCTTTCCAATTCCCTTTCAGCCCTCAATACATAAAGGCAAAGATTAGAAATTGCTTCCCTGAATTGAGTAGCCAGATGCCAACCACTTACTTCGAAAATAAATCACTTACTACATCTTCTTACCTGCCGAAATGTGATTTCCAATACTGCATCCGCTTGGCAAATTTCAGGCTTTTGTGAAAATAGGTGGAACCTAAATCACTGTCTCCAAGACTGGCGAGCTCTCGCCCAGGTGTCATGCTGCCACCTAGTGGACGCTTGGGGAGCAGCCACATACGGTGCCCGTCCCGCAGCAGAGGGCTCCCCTGTGTCAGCCATGCCCGTGGAAGGGGCCCAGCGAGCCTGCTGCCTTCCTGCCAAGGTCAGGCCACACCGCCTATGTTGACTCGATGGGATGGTCATCCCTCCCGTCTTTCCCTTCTTTTCCTCCCCTCCCATCTCTTAAAAGAGGTTCAACCCAATGAAATGAATCCCCCTTGGAGGCAGCTCCTGCAGCAGAGGGCCAGGTTTTTACTTGGAGAGGACACTGCCGACTCTTAGAAATTACCCTGGGCATGGCCCTGGCACAGGTGGACTCAACCCTAGCAGGTCGGGGGCTGTTAGATTCCGTAGGACAGGGCCCCCCCCACCCCGTCAGGGTTTCAGGAATAAGGCTTACTTAGGGATCGTAATTCTGCCCTGGTCCCCCTAGTTTACTAGGTCACTATAACAGGGTGCCTAGGGGCCCAGCACGAGCTGACCAAGTTGTCACTTGGTGGCTTCACAGGGGCCCACACATGTGCCAGGTTGGCGCCCCCCGAACATGAACTGCACAGAGCTGCCATCCCACACCTGGAGCGACCTGGAGCTGGTGTCTGTGGACCTTGTCAGACAGCTTGAGAAACAGGCTGGCAGGCCTGTGGGCCCCAGGGGTTGTGAGCTCTGGGTGGCAGAAACCAGGGTCCCACACCTGCTTCCCCGCCTGCCCCCAGTGTCTCATCAGCTCCTCCCCAGGAAACCCCAGATGCAGGTATGATGATCATTACCGGTTTAACAGTTAAAGCAGTGCCAGGGAGAAGGTGGTTTTCTCCAGGGCTCCCTGGGAGGGGCACTGGGAACTGGAGTCTGGTCCACCTCCACAGGCCACAAGCAGGTTATGGGGAAAATTATTCCAAGTTCCAGGCTCCTGCTTCCTCATTGGTCCTTCCCTAGAACGCTGGAATTTACTTTTACTAGAACAAAATACTACCTGGGGAGTTTCCCCAGGTATTGGCTCTGGGCCTTCTTTGGGCTATAGAAAACCTTCTGCTGACCTTTTCATCTTCTCTCTTCTCTAGTTCTTTATCTCTCTCTCTCTCTCTCTCTCTCTCTCTCTCTCTCTCTCACACACACACACACACACACACACACACACACACACACACACACCCCTGGCTGAGTCCCAGATTTTGAAAATCCCCACATATAAACCTGTCTCTCAGCCCTCCCAGGGTTTCTCTGTCCCTCTGAGGAAGGATGACAATGGGTGGCAGGGTGACATTTGTCTTTGACCTCCAAAGCCCTTGAGCTGTTTCCTTGGGAGGGGTCTGGAGAGCAGAGGGGACTCCACCCTGGGGCCCTGCAGGGTAGGGTTAAAACTGATGACCTTGGGATGACCAAGGCCTCCTAGGGTCAGAAGGCAAAGCCAGAACACAGTGGTTGGACCGCACACAATCCCCCCCAGATCTGGCTGGACAAATCCACACGGAGAGGCCCTGATGACAGCCAGGGAGCCACCCGTGGCTGTCCATCCTCTCATTGTTGTCTTGTCCATGTGGGCGGGAACCTCGGGAAATCTCTTCCAGTGCCTTTACCTGCCTGCTCCCCACTGGACGGCCTGTGCCCGACACCGACAGGTGAACACAGCGGCTGTTAGACATCAACCACCAATGCCTGGGCGCTTTCTCCAGGTGAGCCTGGCCTCCTCCAGCGCTCCCAGAGGCTCAGTGTCTCCCTGTGGATGATGTCACACCTGTGCCTGGTCCGGTCTGTGAAAAGCCTGCGGGGCTGAACCCGGGGAGCAGGGAAAGGAATACTGGACTCTAGCAGATTCTAGCAGAGCCCCCTTTTGTCCAGGTGACTTCTGACGTCTGCCTACCCTCCACTGCTGTGCCCACTGTCCCGGCTGGCCGATCAGGGTGACTGCTGGGTCCAGAGAAAGAACCCATGGCCATGAAGGCGTGGGGTCTGTAGGTTGTTAAACACAGCCATTCAGAGATCAAAGTCAGGTGCCTCAGCCGGCCCCCAGTTCTCTGGCTGACCTGGAAGCAGGGGCCAGGGGCTGTCTCAGAGGATGGGGGCCGCGGTGCCCTGGCAGGCTGTTGGACTCATGGGTCAGTGAGGGCCTTCTTTACACAAATGCAGTCACATCTGGTGTTGGCTGAATCACAGATTCTCCGAATGAGAGTGCTCCTCTGAGGTCAGCATTTCTGAGCCTACAGGCCACCGTGGGAAACAGAGGAGCAGACACACAGGCACACGGTGATCGCACCTGGTTTTTCCCGGGACGCCCCAGTGACTCCCAGGGCCCTGTGCTCTTGCTGGAGTGATGTGGCCAAAGCCTGGTCTGTGCAGGTGGGGAAGCTGAGGGGACAGAGAGGAAGAGAGCCTCAGGGCAGGAACAGCCAGTCCTGACCGGGCCGCCTGCCCACAGCTGCCCCCGTTTACACAGCACTGTGTCCTCAGCCTACACTCAGGTGAGCAGGGGACACGAGGTGAGCAGGACCCAGTGAGCATGGTACTCCCCTCCTGCCCGTGACCCTCACCCCGACCCCTGCAGGCTTGCGGACTCTCTGGGGACAGAGTCCTTTCTTCTCCTGCCTCAGGCTTTGGGAAGCCGCCAAGTGCTGGAGGGATCAGGAGGGGATGAGCCAGGTGTCCTCACTGACAAGCAGTGGAGTCCAGGGGACAGTCTGGCCACAGCTGCCAGTGTCTAAAGTGCACATGTCTACAGATTGCCAACAGACACATGAAAGAATGTTCAACGTCATTAACCATTAGAGAAATGCAAATCAAAACTACAATGAGATATCATCTCACACTGGTCAGAATGGGCATCATCAAAAAATCTACAAACAATAAATGCTGGAGAGGGTGTGGAGAAGGGGGAACCCTCTTGCACCGTTGGTGGGAATGTAAATTGATACAGCCACTATGGAGAACAGTACGGGCGTTCCTTAAAAAACTAAAAATAGAACTACCATACGACCCAGCAATCCCACTACTGGGCATATACCCTGAGAAAACTATAATTCAAAAAGAGTCATGCACCAAAATGTTCATTGCAGCTCTATTTACAATAGCCAGGACATGGAAGCAACCTAAGTGTCCATCAACAGATGAATGGATAAAGAAGATGTGGCACATATGTACAATGGAACATTACTCAGCCATAAAAAGAAATGAAACTGAGTTGTTTGTAGTGAGGTGGATGGACCTAGAGACTGTCATACAGAGTGAAGTATGTCAGAAAGAGAAAAACAAATACCGTATGCTAACACATATATATGGAATCTAAAAAAAAAAAAAAAATGATCATGAGGAACCTAGGGGCAAGACGGGCATAAAGACACAGACCTACTAGAGAATGGACTTGAGGATACGGGGAGGGGGAAGTAAGCCGGGACAAAGTGAGAGAGTGGCATGGACATATATACACTACCAAACGTAAAATAGCTAGCTAGTGGGAAGCAGCCGCACAGCACAGGGAGATCAGCTCAGTGCTTTGTGACCACCTAGAGGGGTGGGATAGGGAGGGTGGGAGGGAGGGAGATGCAAGAGGGAAGAGATATGGGGACATATGTATATGTATAACTGATTCACTTTGTTGTAAAGCAGAAACTAACACACCATTGTAAAGCAATTATACTCCAATAAAGATGTTAAAAAAATAAAATAAAATAAAGTGCACATGTCAGGACTTCCCTGGTGGCATAGTGGTTAAGAATCCACCTGCTAATGCGGGAAACATAGGTTCGAGCCCTGGTCCAGGAAGATCCCACATGCCGTGGAGCAACTAAGCCTGTGCGCCACAACTACTGAGCCTGTGCTCTAGAGCCTGTGAACCACAACTACTGAGCCCACCTGCCACAACTACTGAAGCCCGCACGCCTAGAGCCTGTGCTCTGCAACAAGAGAAGCCACCGCAATGAGAAGCCTGCACACTGCAACGAAGAGTGGTCCCGGCTCGCCGCAACTGGAGAAAGCCCGTGTGCAGCAACAAAGACCCAACACAGCCAAAAATAAATAAATTTATTTTAAAAAATAAATCAAAAAATAAAGTACACATGTCCTCTGGCCCCCAGCAGTCCACATTCACCACAACACAGGAGTGGAGTAACAAGGGCACTGGGTTCTTTGGAAAGAGCCTGAAGGCAGGTGGTCCTCTGGGAAGCTGACTCTGAGGGAGCGTTGGGGCAAGCATTTATCAACGAGGGTGCAGGGTCCATCCATCAGCAGTGGACAAAGGAAGGGACACAGCAGCTTTTCCATGGGGGCTCCAGGGCTCACATGACCCAGCAGAGCTGTCCCAGGTGGGCCAAAACCACCAGACCTGCACGGACCTGGACAACCCATCTGGTTGGAGACCCACCCGCAGCCTCCCTCAGGAGGCCTGCCTATGCCATGAAGCTGCGAGGGGCTTAATCTCCCCACTGGATGAAGTCAGGTCCCTGGGAACCCGAGATACTCCTTCAGGCCCTGGGTTTCCCTCTGGGACAGCTTCTGGCTCAGTCTTGGGAGCTCATCCCAGTGGCCCTAACGTATGACCAGAGGCGGGTCATGGTACAGCTGAAGATGCTCAGGATGGGACCCTCATCCTCTTCTTCCCAGGATGGGGGATGCACTTCAGTGACTTGTTCACATGACTAGATGTTCTAGTAAAAGGGAGGCATTTTGACCGCAGTGCATGAGACCATGTTCTCCCTTCTGGACCTTCCCAGTGTATTCACATTTGTCTATTCTTACAAAGGGGTCCCAGACTGGATGAGATTCAGGCTCTGGAGATGCTTCCACTCCCCCTGCCCCCCTGAACACCCAGGGAGTGTCTTCCTCCCAAAGGCTGCACATCAGACTCACCCAGGGGCCTTTCAACATTGCCAACACCCAGGCCACAGCCCAGACCCAAGGAAACCAGCATCACATTCCTCTGCAGGCAAGTCTGAAGGGCAGCAAATCGAGTACCAGAAGCCAGACTCCTTGTTACTCAGATGGGGCCACATCAGCCTCACCCAGGAGTTGAAAGGAATACAGGCCCCACCGCAGACCCACTGAGTCAGAATCTGCTTTTCAACCAGATCTGCAAAATCCGTGAGCACAGGAGGAAGTGAGAAAGCAACTGGGAGCCACTCGGCCCTCTCCTGGGTCTCCCTGGCACTAGCCTCTGCTGCCACTGAGAGAAGGGGCACCTGGCAGAGGAGGCAGGGCCACGGGAGCCCGGGTTTCCCTGCTGACACTTGTATTCATTTCCTGCAGCTGCATAACAAAGCACCACAGACTGGGCAGCTTAAACAACAGAAATGTATTGCCTCACAGTCCTGGAGGCTGGAAGTCCAAGATCAAATGATTGGCAGGGCTGGTTCCTTCCGAGATTGTGAGGGAAGGATCTGGTCCAGGCCTCTCTCCTGGGCCTGTAAATGACTGTCTTCAGGTTCATATGGTGGTCTCCCTCTGTACATGTCTCTCTGTCCAAATTTCCCCTTTTTATAAGGACAAAGTCATTCTGGATTAGGGCCCACTGTCGTGACCTCATCTTACCTAAATCATGTGCAAAGACCCTGTCTCTGAGTCAGTTCACACTAGCAGGTACTAGGCTAGGACTTCAACATCATGTTGGGGACACAACTCAACCACACTTTTTCCAGAGTGTCTCAGGGTGAGGCTGGTGCAGCAGTCCCCTCCTGATGGGTTGGAGCTGCCCACCGTCAAGGGAAACGTAGCGAGTCCCTCAGAAGGTGGCAAGCTGACTTCAGCTGCCCCTGCCATCTTCAGAAAGCATCCTCACCAACTCACAGCACGGCCTCAGGGTCCAGCTCTGAAGGAACCATTGAGTTGGTCAGCTAGAATCTCTCCGAGCTGGGAGTGAGGCTCTGGTTGGACCCCAGTGGGGACCCAGCCATTTCCAGTCTCTTGAGATGAGCCAGTGAACAGAATGACATAGAGTCCATCTGCATAGTGTTAGGGGCTGTGTCATGTGCCCCAAATTCTAAAATCCTAATGAAGGGGAAATATGGACTCAAAGACAGACACTCACAGAAGGACAACCACGTGAGGACATGGAGAAAACAGCTATCTGCAAGCCAAGGAGAGAGGCTTCAGGAGAAACCAGCCCTGCCCACACCTTGATCTTGAACTTCCAGCCCCCAGGATTGTGAAGCGATAAATGTCTGTTGTTTAAGCCACCCTGTGTGTGGAGCTTTGTTACAGCAGCCCTGGGACACTGCTGCACACAAGGATGTTGACAGGGGGAAGAATCGGTTCTGCTGGCCTAAGGGAAAGGTTGGTCACAGGAAAGAGCATGTAAAATGTGGTCTTGGGGGCAGGGCCTGATGACCACACCCAGCTGCAGAGATACACACAGGTGTGCAGACAGGTATGGCAGGCAGTCTGAAGAACACAATTTGGTTCTGGTTCCGTGAGACATGGGCCGGGAGCAGCCCCACTGAGCCTTGGTCTCTGCATGGACTCCAAGGCAGGCTGTCCTGAACGCCCCTCAGCATCCCTGGCCAGGGATTGCAAAGTCTGTTGGGGCCACACGTGAGACCCTGAGACGCTCAGCAATAAGCCGGGGTGTTCACAGATGCTGGGAGCCAGGGACATTACCATTCTCTCTATGAACCTGGCCTTAGTTTCATCCACAGGTGGTGTGACCTGACGAAAAGGAGGATGGAGAATGTGGGGACCAGGAGGGGCCCTTCTCAGAGCCTGATGATGTCCTGATGGGGCTGAGCTCCAGGGGGCCCAGCTTGGGGGTGTAGAGGGGGTAGTAAGGATCCAGGCAGAACCCACAGTAGAGTGTGGCCCTAGCAGGTGACTTCTCTCCTCTTTGTTGGCACTACTCGTCCACCTCCTCTCACACCACCTACACCCACTTTCTCCCCTCCCTCCCTCCTCCATTCTCTCTCTTGCTATCTCACTCTCTTGTTCTCTCTCTCCCAACACCCAACTTCTCTCTATCGCATTGCCTGTTGGCAGAGATGGATTCACCATGCAGCTATCTATAATTTGTATAATCCTCAGGGCCTGGGGTTTGCACGGGCTCCTTCCAAGATCCTTGGGGAGGACCTAGCAAGGTAGTTATGTTTTTTAAATAAAATTTCCCCAAGTAAGAAATTTGATCTGCAATCTCTCAAGACAGCTGTCTCTTTCCCCTCCATGTTCCTGGGTAGCACTGGAATAGCCATGGGCACTGTTAAAATTCTGGGAAAGAAAAGCCAAGTTAGGGATGCAGAGAGCCTGGGGCCCCTGCAGCAGAGTAGCTTGGTTCCCTGCATCTTCCACGTGTACTTAGGTCACCGTCAGCCTTCCACGCAGCCAAGGCCACCACCTATTCTACTGAGCACGTGGTTTGAGACGGGAAGGTCACAGGTGATAGGATACTGTCCTGTTTGCTAGCACTGGACTGGGGGGGGACTTGCCGGAGGAACATGGTGACCACGTGCAGGGCTGGAAGCGTGTCTGAGAAAGCCTCCTCATGGTGGGAGGAGGGGAGGTCCTTACTGTGAGGCGAATCCCCCTGGCAGCCACACGCCCTGCACAGCGAGACTTATACAATCATTCATATGATTGCATCATCCTTTTGTTTTTTCTTTTTGATGGGAATTAATGGAATTTACCAGAATTCCTATTTTCTTGGATCAAACCTGTAGCCATCCTACACTCAGTAGGCAGAATTGCACATTTTATATCTCCCAGCACTTTGGACCCATCTTAGCACACCTGGACCAGAGCCGATTCTGGTGGTTCTGATGAAATCTCTTTCTTAAAGTCGGCTCCACAACCCTGTGTGTGTGAACTTCAGCCTGAATCCGCCCTGGCCTCCGGGATAGACATAAAGGATATTCGGTTCCCCTGTTCCAGGGCTTCAGGGATGTGGACCTCCACCGGGATGATTGTAAGGGAATGGCTTCAAGCTGAAATTACCGTGGATTTTGCTCATTGCTGGGTATCCTGCAAATCATCCGGGGACCCCAGTGCTGGGGCTCGTGCATTTGAGGCTGAGATCTCCCAGATTCTTCTCCTGAGCGAGGCCTGAGCCTCACAGGTTCCTCTGCGTCACCCTGAGCTGACAACAGCTCCTGACGCCTTCTCAGGTCCCCCAAACCCCATCCCCCTATTTGTCAGACTCTGCCAGCAGAAAGGGAGCGAAGGAGGCAGCTCAGTTCCCAGGCTGTTCCCCAATTTGCTGACCAACACCAACAGGCTGTTCCCTGTTCTTCCATGAAAAGTTGGAACCCACATCACAGAAAAGTGATGAAGCTTAACAGGGAAAACCACAAAGTCGGAGTTCTACCAGCCAAGAGAATTTTAGACCTTCACTCTTCACTGGGCCACTTTGAGATTGCAGGGGCGTCTTAGAGGACTGTCCTGGCAGGTGTTCAGTGACCCATCGTAGGAAACATCGGTCCACGCTGTTTGGCTTCACTGGAGAAACCCAACCTGCTGGAACTCAGGTGAGGCTCTGACCTTAACTTCCTGTCCCAGGACCCCAAATGATTCCAAGTCCCCTAAGTCAGAGCCCTGATTAAAAGGAGCACCAGTGATGGGCCACACAACAGGAATGGACTGTACTTTTAAATACTGTCAGTGCCTTGACCTCCCTGGGCTCCATTTCAGATGAACGCAGCCATGCTCTGGGAACGCAGCCTGGACATGAGCCTTTTAAAGGCTCCAGCTGATTCTGCTGTGCACTGAGTCCTGGGAACCAGTGGTATTAGACAAAGGCATCTGGGTTGGCCACTTTCTGGGTGCTCTTTTCTGAGTCAGGGACTTTTCATTTGTAAAATAAGGAGCTAATAATCACAGCTATCTCAAAAGTTGGTTATTTTTTTATTTTTAATTTTTATATCAGTCCTTTATTAAAGAGAGTTAGAAAGAAGCTAGGTCTGGCAACCAAGGAGTGAGGTACTGGCCAGAAAGGTGGGGTGGACTCAGGCCCTGGGGATGCAAGGGCAGACCGATGGGCTGGGAGGGGCCAAGGATACCAGGTGCTGGCAGCAGCTTAGGAGGTGCCCGAGGGTGAGCTTCCAGGCACTGGGGTAGGGGTGGGGGTTTGGGTGATCAGCTGGCTCCGCAGGGGGTCCAGGATAGACTGGGCGGGGCTGGAATCTCCCTAGATCATCCAGTGGTCCTGATACTGCGAGGTGCCTTCCATGTCCACCTCCCTGACCTCTCCATCATCGGGTGACTCATTGTAGTCATTCATCTCATCCAGGCCCTGCACGTCCTCATCATCCTCTGAGTCCTCTTCACCATCCTCATCCTCATCTTCATCTCCCTCTTCCTCATCGTCAGAGTGCCAGGCCTGATGCTGCCGTTCCTGCCGCTGCAGCCCTGTCTCCTCCACACGGGGTCGATCCAGACTAAATCACAGTGTCTCAGTCACACAGAGGAAGAGGGAGGGGAACAAGGTGCGCATGGCTCCTAGACGGGGTTTGAGTCCTTACTAGCTGTTTGACCTTGGCCGAGTCACTTAACCTCTCTGAGCCTCAGTGTCCTCATTGCACCGGGAGGTGGCAGCTGGCGGCGACCCAGAAGCACTTCACTTTCAAAAGTTGGTTGTTTTTAGACTTAAAATAGAAAATGTATCTGAAAAGGCTTTGCCAGCTGTATTATGCAAATGCAACTTCTATTACAGAGGGCTCAAAAATGACACTGCACATACCTAGTCTACCAAAGCAGGCTAAACCGTCTGTGTGCCTGAGCAACGCTCTGGGCATTCCCACGTTGTTTGAGATTTTTACTATAAAGCCCTTTGCGTGCTGGTCTGCTCAGTGGGCAGAGGTGCAGCCCATGGGCTGCTGCAGGGTATCGTAGACACACTCATTTCTCTGACCCATGAGTGCTCACTGGGTGCTCTGCAAAAGTTGAGAATGGGGAGAGAGGAAGACTATGACCCCCACAGACTCTAATTCCACCCTCAAGTGATGTGGATAAGTAATCTAACTTTGTTTTCTCTCCTGATGAAGGCGCCAAGAATCACCAGTGGCCTGAGGCTTCACCCGAGGTCCAGGGAGTGTTCCCACCCTGTTGGCCATGCAGGGAGTTGTCTTTGGGAAAACCTGGGCCGTGGCTGGCTTCCAAGTACCGCGCGCTGTCGCTCTGCTGGTTAGGCTGGTTCCTCAGGGGCAGGAGGACAGAGAGTTGCAGCAAAAGTCCAAGTTCCACTGAAGAAGTACCTGCGGGTCCGGAAAGGATGCCCTCTGCTCTCGGTGGACCCGATTCTCGCCTGACTTGGGGCTTCCCAGCCCCCATCTCACCACAGAGCAGGGGGTCAATCTCTGTGCAGTGCAGGGAAAGCAGACCTTTCCTCGTGCACTGAAATACTTGGCTCTTTCGAAGACGTCAGTAACAGTGCGTCAGGCCCGAGGTCCGTGCTGGTAAGCGGGGGAAACCGGTTCTACACACTGAGAACTGAAGTGGGAAAAGCAGTTCAAGCTGGTTAATAAGAGAAAGTTATTTTCATGTTGAGAAGAGTATTAAAAGTACAGGGAGTTCTGAAAAAAAGAATAGACACAGACACCTGTTTGACAGAGTCACACACACGCACACATACACACAAAGAATCCCTGGGGAAACATTACAAAAGAATACAGGTCCCATGAGCCAACTGTGGACCCTGTGTTTCCAAATGATAACATACAGAAGTAGGAATTCGGAATAGAACGAACTCTCTGGCACTTTAGCCAGCGAGTTCTCATCGCAGAACATTCAGGGAAGGATGTCGTACTGACTTTAAGAGAAGAGTGTCCCAGAATGAACAAATGTCTGAAAGTTTTGATTGCAGAGTAAAGTTGATTGACGTGGCTCTCTGTTCCATGCTACGCTTTACCTGGGCAGCCCTTTTCTTTGGAGAGATCTCCTGCACTCAGTTCTGTCCATCTCAGGACAGAACTCATCTCTGAGTCAAGGAGAGTCTGCTCGGTCCTAGTGTCCTGATACCCGCTGTGTGTTTAGGTCACTTTTTTTCTGTCTGGTTTTCCCGCCATGTTCATAATCGCGTGAGGTACAAAGGGCTGGTAAGTGGGATTGGCTTCATCAAGCATCCTCTTTTCTTTCTTCTTCAGGGTTGAATGCTGACAGAAGTAAGAAGAGGTGGGGAGGGATGGGGCAGGCTGGGGGCTTATCAGGCAGCTCGTGCGCCTCAATTCTGACAGGTGCTGGGGGTGGCAGCACGCTGCAGTGTCAGGTTGCTCACCTGGGCACCCTGGCAGGCAGAAAGCTCCCTGACATCACTGGGAACACATCCAGTGTCCAGAGGTCCTGCTCTCCCAGGTGCCTTCAGTATGAGAGGAGACACTTCTCTGGACGTTCTCCAAGCATCTCCAGGTGCATCGAAAACTCGTTTCCTGCACAGCAGATACAGATGACTCGCTAACTTCTGTGAAAATCCCTTTCGTTCTGGAACAACCCACCTGAGAAGGACTCGAATTCAACAAAATGGTTTTCTTTTTTTTTTTTAACATCTTTATTGGAGTATAATTGCTTTACAATGGTGTGTTAGTTTCTGCTGTATAACAAAGTGAATCAGCTATACATATATATATATCCCCATATCCCTTCCTTCTTGCATCTCCCTCCCACCCTCGCTAACCCACCCCTCTAGGTGGTCACAAAGCACCGAGCTGATCTCCCTGTACGATGCAGCTGCTTCCCACTAGCTATCTATTTTACATTTGGTAGTGTATATATGTCAATGCTACTTTCTCACTTCGTCCCAGCTTACACTTGCCCTTCCCCTAGTCCTCAATTCCATTCTCTATGCCTTCGTCTTTATTCCTGTACTGCCCCTAGGTTCATCAGCACCACTGTTTTTTTTTTAGA
Organism: Balaenoptera borealis; assembly: GCF_965194805.1. Lineage (NCBI taxonomy): Eukaryota > Metazoa > Chordata > Mammalia > Artiodactyla > Balaenopteridae > Balaenoptera > Balaenoptera borealis. The sequence continues at coordinate 20,871,888 of NC_138865.1, read as the reverse complement.
TTCCATATATATGAGTTAGGATACGGTATCTGTTTTTCTCTTTCTGACTTACTTCACTCTGTATGACAGACTCTAGGTGCATCCACCTCTCTACAAATAACTCAATTTTGTTTCCTTTTATGGCTGAGTAATATTCCATGGTATATATATACCACATCTTCTTTAACCATTCATCTGTCAATGGACACTTAGGTTGCTTCCATGTCCTGGCTATTGTAAATAGAGCTGCAGTGAATATTGTGGTTCATGACTCTTTTTGAATTATGGTTTTCTCAGGGTATATTCCCAGCAGTGGGAGTGCTGGCTCATATGGTAGTTCTACTTTTAGTTTTTTAAGGAACCTCCATATTGTTTTCCATAGTGGCTGTATCAATTTACATTCCCACCAACAGTGCAAGAGGGTTCCCTTTTCTCCACACCCTCTCCAGCATTTATTGTTTGTAGATTTGTTGATGATGGCCATTCTGACCAGTGTGAGGTGATACCTCATTGTAGTTTTGATTTGCATTTCTCTAATGATTAGTGATGTTGAGAATCCTTTCATGTGTGTGTTGGCAATCTGTATATCTTCTTTGGAGAAATGTCTATTTAGATCTTCTGCCCATTTTTGGATTGGGTTGTTTGTTTTTTTGATATTGAGCTCCATGAGCTGCTTGTATATTTTGGAGATTAATCCTTTGTCAGTTGCTTCGTTTGCAAATATTTTCTCCCATTCTGAGGGTTGTCTTTTGTCTTGTTTATGGTTTCCTTTGCTGTGCAAAGCTCTTAGTTTTCATTAGGTCCCATTTGCTTATTTTTGTTTCTATTTCCATTTCTCTAGGAGGTGGGTCAAAAAGGATCTTGCTGTGATTTATGTCATAGAGTGTTCTTCCTTTGTTTTCCTCTAAGAGTTTTATAGTGTCTGGCCTTACATTTAGGTCTTTAATCCATTTTGAGTTTATTTTTGTTATTATGTTAGGGAGTGTTCTAATTTCATTCTTTTACATGTAGCTGTCCAGTTTTCCCAGCACCACTTATTGAAGAGGCTGTCTTTTATCCATTGTATATTCTTGCCTCTCTTATCAAAGATAAGGTGACCATAGGTGTGTGGGTTTATCTCTGGGCTTTCTGTCCTGTTCCATTGATCTATATTTATGTTTTTTGTGCCAGTATTATATTGTCTTAATTACTGTAGCTTTGTAGTATAGTCCAAAGACAGGGAACCTGATTTCTCCTGCTCCGTTTTTCTTTCTCAAGATTGCTTTGGGTATTCGGGGTCTTTTGTGTTTCCATACAAATTGTGAAATTTTTTGTTCTAGTTCTGTGAAAAATGCCAGTGGTAGTTTGATTGGGATTGCATTGAATCTGTAGATTGCTTTGGGTAGTATAGTCATTTTCACAATGTTGATTCTTCCAATCCAAGAACATGGTATATCTCTCCATCTGTTTGTATCATCTTTAATTTCTTTCATCAGTGTCATAGTTTTCTACATACAGGTCTTTTGTCTCCTTAGGTAGGTTTATTCCTAGGTATTTTCTTTTTGCTGCAATGGTAAATGGGAGTGTTTCCTTAATTTCTCTTTCAGATTTTTCATCATTAGTGTATAGGGATGCAAGAGATTTCTGTGCATTAATTTTGTATCCTGCTACTTTACCGAATTCATTGATCAGCTCTAGTAGTTTTCTGGTGAGCATCTTTAGGATTCTCTATGTATAGTATCATGTCATCTGTAACAGTGACAGCTTTATTTCTTCTTTTCAGATTTGGATTCCGTTTATTTCTTTTTCTTCTCTGATTGCTGTGGCTAAAACTTCCAAAATTATGTTGAATAATAGTGGTGAGAGTGGGCATCCTTGTCTTGTTCCTGATTTTAGAGAAAATGGTTTCAGTTTTTCACCACTGAGAATCATGTTGGCTGTGAGTTTGTCATATATGGCCTTTATTATGTTTAGGTGAGTTCCCTCTATGCCTACTTTCTGCAGGGTTTTTATCATAAATGGGTGTTGAATTTTGTCGAAAGGTTTTTCTGCATCTATTGAGATGTTCATATGGTTTTTATTCTTCAGTTTGTTAATATGGTACATCACATTGATTGATTTGCATATATTGAGGAATCCTAGCATTCCTGGGATAAACCCCACTTGTTCATGGTGTATGATCCTTTTAATGTGTTGTTGGATTCTGTTTGCTAGTATTTTGTTGAGGATTTTTGCATCTATATTCATCAGTGATATTGACCTGTAGTTTTCTTTTTTTGTGACATCTTTGTCTGGTTTTGATATCACGGTGATGGTGGCCTTGTAGAATGAGTTTGGGAGTGTTCCTTCTTCTGCTCTATTTTGGAGGAGTTTGAGAAGGATTGGTGTTAGCTCTTCTCTGAATGTTTGATAGAATTCGCCTATGAAACCATCTGGTCCTGGGCTTTTGTTTGTTGGAAAATTTTAATTACATTTTCAATTTCAGTGCTTGTGATTGGTCTGTTCATATTTTCTATTTCTTCCTAGTTCAGTCTCAGAAGGTTGTGCTTTTCTAAGAATTTGTCCATTTCTTCCAGGTTGTTCATTTTATTGGCATATAGTTGCTTGTAATAATCCCTCATGATTCTTTGTATTTCTGCAGTGTCAGTTGTTACTTCTCCTTTTTCATTTCTAATTCTATTTACTTGAGTCTTCTCCCTTTTTTTCTTGATGAGTCTGGCAGTGGTTTATTAATTTTGTTTATCTTCTCAAAGAACCAGCTTTTCGTTTCATTGATCTTTGAGATCGTTTCCTTCATTTTTTTTCATTTATTTCTGATCTGATCTTTATGATTTCTTTCCTTCTGCTAAGTTTGGGTTTTTTTGTTCTTCTTTCTCAAATTGCTTTAGGTGTAAGGTTAGGTTGTTTATTTGAGATTTTTCTTCTTTCTTGAGGTAGGATTGTATTGCTGTAACCTTTACTCTTAGAACTGCTTTTGTTGTATCCCATAGGTTTTCGCTCATCGTGTTTTCATTGACATTTGTTTCCAGGTAATTTTTTATTTCCTCTTTGCTTTTTCAGTGATTTCTTAGTTATTTAGTAGCGTATTGTTTAGACTCCATGTGTTTGTATTTTTTACAGTTTTTTTCCTGTTATTGATATCTAGTCTCATAGCATTGTGGTCAGAAAAGATACTTGATACGATTGCAATTTTCTTAAATTTACCAAGGCTTGATTTGTGACCCAAGATATGATCTAACCTGGAGAATGTTCCATGAGCACTTGAGAAGAAAGTGTATTCTGTTGGTTTTGGAAGGAATGCCCTATAAATATCAATTTCAATTAAGTCCATCTTGTCTAATGTGTCATTTAAAGCTTGTGTTTCCTTATTTATTTTCATTTTGGTTGATCTGTCCATTTGTGAAAGTGGGGTGTTAAAGTCTCCTACTATGATTGTGTTACTGTTGATTTCTCCTTTTATGTCTGTTAGCATTTGCCTTATGTATCGAGTGCTCCTATGTTGGGTGCATAAATATTACAGTTGTTATATCTTCTTGGATTGATCCCTTGATCATTATGTAGTGTCCTTCTTTATCTCTTTAATAGTGTTTATTTTAACGTCTATTTTGTCTGATATGAGAACTGCTACTCCAGCTTTCTTTTTATTTCCATTTGCATGGAATATCTTTTTCCATCCCCTCACTTTCAGTTTGTATGTGTCCCTAGGTCTGAAGTGGGTCTCTTGTAGACAGCATATATACAGGTCTTGTTTTTGTATCCATTCAGCCAGTCTATGTCTTTTGGTTGGAACATTTAATCCATTTACATTTAAGGTAATTACCAATGTGTATGTTCCTATTACCCTTTTCTTAATTGTTTTGGGTTTTTTAGATCTTTTCCTTTTCTTGTGTTTCTTGCCTAGAGAAGTTCCTTTAGCATTTGTTGTAAAGCCGGTTTGATGGTGCTGAATTCTCTTAAGTTTTGCTTGTCTGTAAAGGTTTTAATTTCTCCATCAAATCTGAATGAGATCCTTGCTGGGTAAAGTAATTTTGGTTGTAGGTTTTTCATTTTCATCGCTTTAAATATGTCCTGCCACTCCTTTCTGGCTTGCAGAGTTTCTGCCGAAAGATCAACTGTTAACTTTATGCGGATTCTCTTGTATGTTATTTGTTGCTTTTCCCTTGCTGCTGTTAATATTTTTTCTTTGTATTTAATTTTTGATAGTTTGATTAATATGTGTCTTTGTGTGTTTCTCCTTGGATTTATCCTGTATGGGACTCTCTGTGCTTCCAGGACTTGAGTGACTATTTCCTTTCCCATGTTAGGGAAGTTTTCAACTATAATCTCTTCAATATTTTCTCAGACCTTTTCTTTTTCTCTTCTTTTTCTGGGACCCCTATAGTTTGAATGTTGGTGTGTTTAATGTTCTCCTAGAGGTCTCTGAGACTGTCTTCAATTCTTTTCATTCTTTTTTCTTTATTCTGCTCCCTGGCAGTTATTTCCACTATTTTATCTTCCAGGTATCTTATCCATCCTTCTTCCTCACTTATTCTACTGTTGATTCCTTCTAGATAATTTTTAATTTCATTTATTGTGTTGTTCATCATTGTTTGTTTGCTCTTTAGTTCTTCTAGGTCCTTGTTAAATGTTTCTTGTATTTTCTCCATTCTATTTCCAAGATTTTGGATCATCTTTACTATCATTACTCTGAATTCTTTTTCAGGTAGACTGCCTATTTCCTCTTCATTTCTTTGGTCTAGTGGGTTTTTACCTTGCTCCTTCATCTGCTGCATATTTCCCTGTCTTCCCATTTTGCTTAACTTACTGTGTTTAGGGTCTTATTTTCTCAGGCTGCAGGTTTGTAGTTCCCATTGTTTTTGATGTCTGCCCGCAGTGGTTAAGGTTGGTTCATGGTTTGTGTAGGCTTCCTGGTGGAGGGGACTGGTGCTTGTGTTCTGGTGAGTGGGGCTCAATCTTGTCTTTCTGGTGGGTAGGGCTGCATCCGGTGGTGTGTTTTGCGGTGTCTGTGAACTTAGTATGATTTTAGGCAGCCTCTCTGCTAATGTGTGGGGTTGTGTTCCTGTCTTGCTAGTTGTTTGGCATGGGGCATTCAACACTGGAGCTTGCTGGCCATTGGGTGGAGCTGGGCCTTAGCATTGGGATCAAGATCTCTGGGAGAGCTGTTGCCAATTGATATTACATGGGGCTGGGAGGTCTCTGGTGTCCAGTGTCCTGAACTCGGGTCTCCGACTGCAGAAGCTTAAGCCTGATACCAGGCTGGGCCACGAATACCCTGTCAGCCACATGGCCAGGTACGCGGGTATTTTCTTGCCTTTTGGGATGTCTGAGGTCTTCTGCCAGCATTCAGTAGGTGTTCTGTAGGAGTTGTTCCACATGTAGATGTATTTTTGATATATTTGTGGGAGGAAGGTGATTTCCACGTTACTCCTCCGCCATCTTGAAGGTCCCCCAAATGGTTTTCTTTTTTTTTTTCCAAATGGTTTTCTTGATCAATGATCTTTCCTACCTTTCCTTTCCTGTTCATTGCCTGTGAAGCTGAGGCGTCACCTCTTCCCCCATGTCAGGGGAGGAGGGACTCAGAGCAGCTATTCACAAGCCATGGGTATTAACAGTGCTGTCTTCCAAAGAGCTTTGACATCCTTGGTGGTTTATAGAAATTCATGGTGTCATTTCATACACACCATGGAGAATAAACAGTACTAGACACTGGCTCTTTACTTTTATGAATGAGAAAGAGTTGTTTGTGAACAACATACAATTTCCACTTACTGTTCCACAGTTGAATGGTCGTCATGGAAAACTGAGTCATTTGAAGACCTCAAAGACTGCAAAGGCATAAAGTCTCATGAATCAAGACTTGGGTAAAATAACGCCTCACTGAGAAAATAGCTCCTGGAAATGTCCTCAGCTGAGTAACATGTGGGCTGAGAGCACCACTTGGTCAGCTAATGCCCCATAAGGGGGCAGTGACTGGCAGTGCCCAGCTGGTGAGATCATGAGTTTAAACCGGCACAGGATGGGTTGAATCATCTCAGGACATGCTGGGCGTCCAGGTGGATTCTTGCTGGATTTGGTGGTGGTGGCTCTGGAAATGTGTACTTTCTTAATGTAGGTTAGTTTTGTAAAACTACAAAATAATAAATAAGAGTGGTCTTAAAAAGAGCTCTATGTAGTGAAACATCAAGTTATGTGCCCTGGGCCCTCCTTCTGTATCAAAATGCTATCATTTTATTTCTTTTTCTTGGAAGGAAAGATTGATTATATGTGTCCCAGTGTTGTGTGTGTGTGTGTTTGTGTGTGTGTGTGTGTGTGTGTGTGTGTGTGTGTGAGAGAGAGAGAGAGAGAGAGAAAGAAAGAGAGAGAGGGAACATGATGTATAAATAACCCACATTTGAGAACAGGACAGGGCTGGTTTTTCAGCTAATAAGAACAGGGTAACTGTTTCCTTGGCTGATTTCAGGGACAGAATTACGTTCCCACAAGTGCACAGTATCCCACTGTAGAGACCCCTCCCTCCTGCGTGGTAAGTCTGGCATTTCCTAAAGTGTGTGAGGAACACCAGCTTGGTCTTGCTAGTAGGCATTGAGCACAATAGTGCTTCTGTGGTCAAAGAAGCCGGGAAAATGATGAGCTAGAAAAAAATGTGTGAAAAGGTCTTTGTTGCACTTTATTCCTTGAACTTTGGGCTAATGGGGCACCAGAGTCCTTACGTGGGAATGCACTCAGCCGTGTTATTTGATCAGGGAGCTGCTGGGTGCACAGCACAGCTCTGTCTTCCAGACTCACATTTGCGGGAAGACACCTGTGAGCTGTTTCTCCGGTTTTTCTTTGGATGGACGGCAGGGAGAAGGAAAAGGTGTAGGGCCGGGGGGCCTGATTGTGCTTTGCCTCTGCTGGGCTCCCAGTACCTGAGAAAGGCCATGATTCAGGAGGACTCGCTTTCCCTGAAGCAGGGACAAATTTCACCCTGAGGCCACAAGTCAGTGTCCAGAAGGAAGCAACTGCTGCATAAAGTGGGAAATGCCAGCATCGTCTGTCCCAAATTAGAATCTCTTTCTGGCTCTTTCAAATTATTTTCATTTTTCTGAAAATCAGCTTTATGTTTCAGAAGCTGGGAGCCACTGATGCTCCTGGCCTTAGGTGTTCTACAAATTGGTGGGCAGTTCAGGGTCACACAATGAGTTGTCACTTCCATGTATCAGGTGGTCAATGGATATGTTTCTTTATAGCAATGCCATTCATAGGACCACCCCCCATATGGGGGGTTAGTTTTCAGACTCCTCGGTTTGGCCTGTGTGGCTGGGATGGGAAAAACACATTCTCTTCCTCCAGTCAACAACACCAGAATGGGCCAATTTCAATGAAATGGAACTCTTGAGGGGACAAGAAGTCACCCAAGCTTACAGGAAGTCAGCTGTTCTCTGCCACCCCCCTTTCCTTCGGGCCCCAGCAGCTCTCACCTTAACTGCAGCTTGGGACAGACAAGGTCTAATGGGTGCTTTTACTAACAAGAGAAAGCGTTTATTGACTGGTTCTGAAGTCCCCTCCTCCCCTTGGATAGACAAGGGCAGGTCTTAAAATCTCTCTCTGCCCGAGCTCACTTTGGTGACAAAGCCATCTCACATCACTGCTTCCAAGGATCACAAACATGTGATTACCTGGGTTCTGCGCCCTCCCTGGGGTTGAAGAAATCACTTCCTGAGCTGTCACACAGTGCCACCTGCTGGCCTGCAGAATCCCCATCGACCAGGTCGCCCATTGCTCTTGGGGGCACAGGCTGTGGTGCCCGCTGGCATTTTTAGAATATGGCTCCTGGCCTCTGTGGCCGGCACTTACATGTGTCATCGTAGGTCACTGGGTAACCCTCAGCTGCAGTTATGCACATCGGGAGGTTGAGTTTGTATGACTCGCCCAAGGTCAGTGCTGGAGACCACCTGTTGTGCCCTGCTTCTGGGGAAACCAGACAAAGGGCTTTTTGGCAGTCATCCCCATTCTGGGGCCCTCCTGGTCTCAGGGCCCACCAATGGAGTGTGAGGCCAGCCAACCCAGGTCTCCTCCAAACCTCTGCCCGCCAGAAGCCAGAGGACCTCTAGTGGGGCTGGGAGGGAGGCTGATGGCCAGGAGAGACTCTGGTACTTGACCCAGGCCCAGAGCAGGTAGAAGAGAGATGACTAGATCCACTAGCATGTATTCTGAGGCAGGATGTCTGCCCCACAGTGGCACTGAAGTGGTCATTTGGAATAAGGTTCAGTGTGCATGTGTGCTTATTGCAGTGTGTGTATGTGCATGGTGTGTGTGTATGTATGTGTATGTGTGTGATGTCCATGCATGTGTGTAACCTCCTTTAAAACAGGGGATGGGGGCTCTGGATATCTTTCCTTGACACCCCCAATGCTCCTTAAGCTATCTGTACAGAGAAAGGGAAAGTTCACAAGTCACAGTGTTGCTCTGGCCTCTTTTGGGATTTCTGTCTTGTTAGCCCTCCTCCCATTAGTGTACGATGTGAGCTGTGAGGCTCTCGCTGGGCAGATCCCCTGCCTGTGAACAGAGGATCATGGCGGGCCAGGGCCCTCCTTGACAGGCCTTTTCCTTCTGTGCATGGCAGAAGCTTCCAGATCTGCTCCGACCAGCCTGCATACATCCATCTTTTTAGGATGTGGCTGGGGACTTACCATTTTTTAAAATACATGCTGCACATTTAACAATGCTGTTTGACACAGTGTATTTGACAGTATAACCTATCATACTTTAATCACATCCATGAAAATCATCACAAAGCTCATTTAAAAGTTTTATTAAAAATCACAGTTGAAAAAAGTCCAGTGACAAAAGATTGCTCTTCTGAAATGAATGGAGAATATGATGCCCGGATTAATAGGTCGAGTGTGCTCTTTGGGAGTCTGGGGGCCTGATAAACCAACGGTCACCCCTACATGTGAAAACCCAGGTGGAGTTGCAGTCATTGGGCTGGAGTAGATGTGAAGTCACCATGCAACGGACAAAGGCAAGGCTGGTACCAGCAAGTGCAGAGGAAGGACGTGCTCAAACGAAAAACACTTGTAATTATTCTAACCACAGAATGAACTATGTTTCTGTTACAAAAACCTTTGGTCCAACTGAGGTGACAAAGTGTTTGTGGCATCAGCAGACAATTGGTGCTGGCCAGGGCCGAGTGTCTGATGTGCTGTCCTTTTGTTCCTGCTAAAGATGGACCAAAAGGTGAAGGCACATGGAGTGAGCCCAGACCCAGGTAAAGACGTGGTTAGACCCATCAGAAGGGCAGCATGCATGTGAAAGCCCAGCCTTGCAGTAAGCCCTAAGATTCCAAATTTTGCTCATTTACTTCATAAATCCTTCCACAAAGGTGCCTTTCCCTATGTGCCTTCCTCTGTGACCCCGGGGAAAAGAACAGTTATCCCTAACGCAGGATACAATTTTCACTAGACAAGACTTGGGCGAGCGGCCACAGTGAAAATTCCACACACAGGCCTCTTTCCACTAGCGGGAGAAGCGGAGGACAGAGTGGAGGGGAGTGCTGGCTGCCTCCTGGGCAGGGCATCTCTTGCCCACTCACATTCTAGATGTTCTTCATCCCCAGACTCCTGGGAAGGGTGTTGAGCTGCTAGACAGTGTGGAAAATCCCACTGGAAAGAAGGCAAGAGCTCTACATGTTTATGACACGCATGCCCTCTATTCCTGTCAGTGTGTGGCCTTGCTACAGACACACGTTGTGGGTAGAAGAAGGACCCTGGGAGTTCAGCAGTGTGTATGGATGGTCTCTTTCTCAGATGCCATTACTGCTTTATCCAGCCCTTTCTGTGATGATTCTACAAACAACCTGACCACAGATTGTGTCACTCATCTTTATAATCTCAGGGACTCTAAATGTGCATTGCCATTGTTTTGAGTATCTGCTCAGCGCACAGGGATCCTTTCTTTAACACTATGATTAAACCACCATGTGGCAAAAAAGCATGGGTGGCTTCTGAAAGTTTCTTAACACAAGTTCTACCAGTGGACTCATGTCTTTTGCTGGCTAAGCTGGGGTGCCGACTGCTGCCTTTCTCCGTGCCCGGCTCCCCTGTCATGAGTGGGGCCTCCTCTCTGGCCATAGGCTGGATGTACACTTTAAAATGTCTTAGGTACCGCTGAAGACAAGATGGTCTGAGTTTATGTGTCTCGACTGACTTAAGAAGGACGGCTACAGCAAATCTGATATCAATGGGCTGATGATCTGCATGAGATCAAACATTAGCCAAGGATTAACTAAGACCCAGGGACTAGAAAAAATTTCTTGGGTCTTGTATCTTCAACCCAAAGTTGCACTCAATGAGGCTTACTTGTGGAGAGGGTCAGGATCTGTGGCTTTATTGTGAATTAATACTTGCCTTAGAAACTCCTCTTTAGATGGCCTTGGCCACCAGGTTGTCCCTCACTACGAATACAGAAAGTCAGGGAATTCTGGCTGCAGGCCCTCTCTAGGGGAGAGCAAGCTTCGACCACACCAAGCAGACGACAGCCCGCTGTACCCTGCTGTCTGTCCTAGATCAGACCTGAGATGACAGACATCCTCTTCCCTACTGGGTCTCCACGAAGAACTTTATTTATTAGTCTCCAGTCAAGTACAGTCTTCAGAGAGGCTTTTGCGGGGAAAGTAAGCCAAGCCAATTCATTCCAACAGGCTCCATTTTTCATATAGATGTGAGTCTTCTGCCTCAGAACACATAGAACAAAAGCAGTATCCAGAATTTTTATTTTCCCTTAACTGGGCTACAGGCTTAGAAACTGCAGTGGTCCAGCCTGATTTTTTTAAGCCTCAAAGCACTTTTATCAGGGAATGTTTTTCAGTGGCAGGGCTCAATCTTGGGACCTGTAGGAGCCATGTTCTGGAGGCAGTCAAACCTCTTCTCCTCTCCCTTCCTTCCCTCCACAGCAGGCATCACAAGCCAAGGGCACCCTCTGGCCACTGAAAATGCAGCCGAAATGGGAAAGAGGATTCAGCACCCCATGGTGACGCTGGGTATTCAAATGCAGCCCAGGAGCCCGAGAACTGAAAAGACATAAAGAAATTTGGAAACAAATCCTGCAAATAACCTGCCACTCAGACAAGAAACACACACGAATCCAAGGGACCCTTGGTCCTGGTGTCCGTCTGTCTTCCCACCGCTCCTCTGGGATGGGTTGCTTTGTGGAGGGCGTGTTCCAGGACAGGCTTTGGGGAACGACAGTCACTGGAACGTTCCACCTGAGCTGGCTCTCCTGGGCGGAGGAAGATGGAGACTCAAAATCAAAGCACTGGAATAGTCTTCCTTCAACTTCTCATTTGGCCAAAGGCAGCCACAGACGGGCGTGGGAGCCGTTAGTTAACCACATCGTAGTAGTAATTGCGCAGCCGCAGTTCCACTGCTACAAATCCGGGCCTGTTCTCCACGCTGCAAAGGGAAGAGAGGCATTATTGTTTGTTATCAATGCTTGTGAAAAAGTGCTGGTCACAGCAGGGGCCTTTGCAGGCCAAGCGCTAGTGGAGTGGCCGCGCCCCGCTTCCTCATGAGCCTGCGGTCACACTGCATCCCTGCTCTAAGTGTGGTTGACCAGAAGCCTCTGGGGAATACAGTGTTAGGCCCGCCCCAGACCTAACGAGCCCAGTCTGCACTCAACAAGGTCTCCAGGTGACTCCTGTCCACCTTAAAGATGGGAAAGTTTTGTTCTCAAGGTCAGGATCTTTTAACCGCAGGTTCAGAGACTGTGTCCTTATGACCTAGCAAAACAGAACGTGTCTGAAAATACTTAGTTGGTCAGTGTGCTGCAGATATATATTTAACGTCTGACTCAACCTTTTTTTAAAAAAAAATGTGGACACAAGTTAAACTTCCCCTCCCCACACCCCAAACAGATGGCTCTGGATTTTCTGAAAAGATGCTGTTATTGTAAACCTTAATGTGGCAAGGCCTTACTTCTGTCACTGTTGGCAGGTGAGGCGATGATGTATATAAACCATGGGTAAAAGTTTGTTTCACAGCTTGCAACCTCTAAACAAACTTCTATAGACATCTCTGCTTTCTCTAACATGGGCATACTGAACAGAATCAGTTGGAAGCAAGTATTTCTTAAAATTCGGAGAGTCTATCCTTGCTCAGAAGTTAATTTTATTTTGTAAGATTTTTGGTTATATTGCAAGTGGGTAAAACTGCCCAAAAAGTGACATAGAACTTGAGGTTAAACTGCACAAACTGTCCACATTCAACCGTTTTGACCTACAACAACTGCGATTTCATATGGTTCAGTCTAGTTATGAGAGAACAGCCAGCGGCCACACATGGGAACCAAGAATCATTTACTGTTATAAGGGCAGAGTGGCTTCTACAGAACCAAACTAGGTGGTTTTGTCAAATGGCATCAAACAAATGGTTGCACCTACAGCTTTCAAGAGCAGGCATTAAAACTGCATAAAAATATCAGCCATCTGTGGTCATGTCTATAGATCACGCTCACTGTGGGAAGATGTGTCTCTGGCCACCAAATTGTGCTGCAGGAGGGGACGTGATGGCCAAGCCTGGGATGTAGGACCATGTGTGGAAACCTGTGTCCACACAGAAGGAAAGCCTCCCTCCTGCTACTAAACTTCAAGCCAAAGAACACAACTTCAACGTCTTTGCCAAACAGGGTGTTCTACTCCGACCATGGGGATCCGAATGCACAAAGAGTCCTTTTGAGTCTTGCTGTGAGGGTTTCATCCACCCAGCAGCCTAGCACCAAGCAAACAAACTAGTGTAGGGAAACAGGAGTACAGACTGGCCCTCAGCGAAGACACGTGGTCAGGTTTCCCAGGGAATCTCTCTTTTATACCATGGGTGACGCTGCCTCCAGGACAACACCGAGCTTCTGCAGAGGAGGGTGGCCAAGTGTCCTGTGTGTGTGCCGGCGTCCTGCTCACTTCCGACTACCTGGGTCTGGGGTGCTTTTTCCGCTCTGACCCTCGTGCCCAGTGGGGGCGTTTCCAGCACTCAAGCTCCTCAACCTGCAGTTCTCGGTTGGAATGACCCTCCCTAAAAGAGGCCAATATGGACTTTCCAATGGAAGTATGACCTCCCCCCTGAAATTCTCCACTCTCATTCAAAGCTCCCTGTAGTTTGCTCTATAGCACCCATCACAATACATAATCATGCGTTTATCTCGGGGTTAATTTGTTTCCTGTTTGCCTAGCCCAGAATTGTAACCTCCATGAGGAAAGTGGCAGGGAAATAACTGCCCTCTCCCTTGCTGACCCTGGGTCACTTCTAGATAATAATGAGATTCTTCACTTCCACTCCCAGCTACAGTTGTGGAAGATGCTTCCCGAGGCGTTGCAGAATCCCAGGTGGCATCTGAAAGCACCTGAAATATCCATCATCCTGAAGATACTCTTGCAATATCAGCTATCTGAGAACAAACCTGACCCTCGAAGTATCAAATCTATTGGCAGATATATGAGCTCCCCCGGATTACAGACCTGCATCATTGCCAAGCTGCAAGGGTGCCATATGCACACTTCAGTGTCAGAGGGACAGAGACCATGGCTTGGGGGTTTCCCCATGATGCACGTCCAGGCTGCCAAACCCAGGCAAGGTCAAAGGCCACGTCCCTGATTCTTAGGTGCAGTGTGTTCCCCTTGCAAGCTGAGCTGCCCTGGACATCACCTGCCTACAACGTCACATGTGCTCTACCAGGCAGGCCACGTGAGGCCTCTCAGTGCAGACTCTAGGGCCACTGTTCCAAGTTCTGAGTTGCTTCTCGGGAAGTGCTACCTTGGCCAATCCATCTGTGAGCTGGCCACCATCCGTGGTCATGCCTCACTCTGAAAGGTGATCAGGAATTAGGAAGTATGACATCTCCCTGCTAAGTGCCTCTGCCATCCGCTCGTGCCAAAATAGCACGTATCACCAGACCAGACCCTTAAGAATATTTTTTTACTTTGACCACCCCTCCACCCTTTGGCCAATATTATCTACGTTTAAATTTTGATATCCCGAATTAGAGTAATTGTCTGTACTCTTTAGACTAAAGAATATAAGTGCGTGGTTCAGGAAGCAAGACCTCTCTCCCCATTGTTTGTTTAGAAAGGAGCCCATCCCTGATTCATGAAAAGACAGAATTCATGCTCCTTTTTAGTGCTCGGCAATTCTATCTGCCTCCAGAGTGTGGGGCTAAATGGCAGGAAGGGCTGGGTACTCACTCATAGGTCCAGCACAGGGTCATCAGCTCGTACATCTCTCTCGGACACCCTGGAGGGCACCCCATCCTCTCTCCTTTCTCCAGCATAGCAGAAACTTCACTGCCTTTCATTCCCTAAAACATGCAAAATATTCTTGAGCTTTTTAAACATAGCATGTAGCAAAACAAAAGAAATACATCCTACCCCCCAAAAGAAACAAAAGAGTACATGCTGTGTGATTTCAACTATATAAAGTACAAAAAGTAGGAGCACCTAATTTATTTTTTTTAATATTTATTTATTTATTTGGCTGCTCTGGGTTTTAGTTGCAGCACACGGGATCTTCATTGTCGCATGCAAGATCTTTAGTTGTGGCACGTGGGATCTTTCTAGTTGCGGCATGCGGGATCTAGTTCTCTGACCAGGGACTGAACCTGGGCCCCCTGCATTGGGAGCATGGAGTCTTAACCACGGGACCACCAGGGAAGTACCAGGAGCACCTAATCTATGATGCTAGAAGTCAGATGGGTTACCCTTGGGGTAAGTTTTGTGTGTGCAGGGGGAAAGGGGGGCTTCTGTTCTGTTTCTTCATTTGGGGGCTGGCTTCATGGGTGTGTCCCAATTGTGAAAATCCATCAAGCTGTGTCCTAGGATTTGTGCACTTTTCAGTATATATATATATATATATATATATGTATATTGATGAAAAACATCTAAAAAAAGGTAACAGCTGCAAATTTGTTAATGGGAATAGCCATTATTTCTATTTCAAATCTAATAAATCGTGATTTGGGTATATATTTGATGAAATAAAATTTATATTTTAAGGCAGGACAAGAAAAAACTACACATAAAATTCTGTGTTTGTGTGGACATTCTCCCTCCCTCCCTAATGTGCGGTGTGCATCTGCATTACACATTAACCAGAGCTCCTCAAAGATGGGAGTGCCTGCTTGGCCATAAAGATCACTTTTTTTCCTTTCTTCTGACACTAGCACTGTAACTTCTTTAAAAAATAGTGTTCTTTCCTAGCTCTGTAGGGCATGGTGACTTGCCGCTCCCTTTGTACATGTTTACCTGGACTATGTACCCCTAATGACCTTTATGTAAAATATCAGTATGTCATTTTGATGTATGATCTCAAAAATGTATATGACTGTGCCTTCGACTTCTAAGGGTGGAACAGTTCTCAGAGCTTCCCGAGAATCTGCTTTCTGGGTTATAATCCTCAGTTTGGCTCAAATAAAATTCCCTTTTATCCTTCTTAACTTGATAGTTAATTGAATTTTCATTGACATATTTTATGCATATTTATATGCGTAATACACAATAAAAAAACCCCTACATACTGTCCAGATAGCTTCAAATATTTCTTTCAGTTTAGAATAAAGTGAGATCATATTAACCCCACACTCTCAAGAGATAAAGACTCAGAAAGGGTGTCCAGATTTGATGCTTTTCAGGGTCCTTTAAAGATAATCTGGGGCTTATCTGTTCTGATGGTCTGTTAATTAGGAAATGAAACAGAAGTAGCTCACCCGATATGGCTTCTGCCCGTAGGAAAATGCTTCCCACATTAATACTCCAAAGCTCCAGACGTCACTCTTGCTGGAGAACTTGTAGTAGTTGATGCATTCCGGAGCGTACCACTTCACGGGCCACTTCCCGTGGGTCTGGGCCTGAAAACCAAGCACATGGAGATGTTTCATTAAGAATAAAATGATGGACACCATGTTTGTTCATAGCAGCACTATTCACAAAGGTGGAAGCAACCCAAATGTCCATCGACGAATGGATAAACAAAATGGGGTATATTGATACAGTGGAGTATCATCCAGCCTTAAAAAGGAAGGGAACTCTGATACACACCACGACGTGGATGCACCACGTGGTTACCTTTTATTACGCTCAGTGAAGTAGGCCAGTCAAGTCACTAAAGGACAAATATTGTATGATTCCACTCATCTGATGCCCCTGGAGCAGTCCCATTCATAGACACAGAAAGTAGAATAATGGTTGCCTGGGGCTCTGGAGAGAGGGTGGGATGGAGAGTAGCTGTTTAATGGGTACAGAGTTTCGGTTTGGGAAGATGAAAAGAATTCTAGAGATTGGTTGTGAGCAAAGTGAATGTACTGAACATGACTAAACTGTAACCTTAAAGACAGTTATGATGGTAAAATTTATGTTATGTGCATGTACCATAATTAAAAAAAAAGAAATAAAATCGTGACTCACAAAATGCCTGTGTGTATATATCTGGTCTGAATCTTAAAAATATGTTAAATCTTAACATCTTAAATTTTTAAAATTTAAATACATATTTTTAAGGTTCAGACTGAAGTTTTTGTATTTTTTAGTCTCTTTCTCTTACCTCTTCCTTTGTCTACTCACAGCTTCTTGGAGCTTGGCGTGGCAATGCAAGAGTCAGGCCTGAATATTACTTCATGGTTTTGCTCCAAGAAATACTCGGCTGTTCATAATATATTTAACTATTACTGTACATTTGTCTACAGCTTTAAACCAACACTGTTTTGGGGGAGACGGTTTGCTAGTGTCATTTAAAACAAAGTTGTATACTTTCTAATTTAAAAAAGCAAGTGCTAGTAAAGAGATCAAAATCTTGCCTAGCAAAACTCTTTCTTTGGGGCTTAGGGTTCAGCGTGGTGTAGTGAAGTCTTGATACCTCCCATGGAAGTCACTCTAACCTGTGTGACATCTCTTCAAGTGGAGGGAGGGAGGTGAGTTGCCCTACGGTGGCCAGAGGAGACAACTTGGGGATATCAATCTGAGACCACAGGTGCTAGGGCACTTCTCTAAATGACACACTGCTTATACGTCTGTCTCATTCATGTTATGTATTATTTTTAGATTTTGATTTCAAAAGTTGTGAACAATCTAGTCGTGTGTTATTTCCAGTTTATTCTGAATTTTAAACTGATCACAAGATAAACCTTTGACAAATCCTAAATATGATGAAAAGGGAATCTCTCTCGACCACAAACTCCAAATCCTCACCAAGAGAGACAGCACGTTTGATCGTTTTTCTTGAATCTTTCCAGAAAAATCTACATACAAGTATAAACTGGTAATACATGCTTTCTTGAGGGGTAATCAAACTATAGGTATATACTTTTTGCACTTTACTTTTTAATTTTTCTACTTAACCATGTGTCATAGATATATGTCTATGTCAGCACATGCAAAGAAAGTCACTTTTAGGAGAGTTCATTGTATGCTTTGCATAAATCTTCTACAACTGATTTAACCAGCCTCCTACTGAGAGGTCATTAAGTCGTTTCCTGATTTTTGCTATTACACATCATGCTAGAATGAACATTACTGACAGTGTGTATCTGCCCAGTGTGTAGAGTACTTGTAAGGAGTTGCTGGATTAAAGGGCATTTGCATTTAGTCCTGCTGCACAAATTCATGCTGTCATGCAGTTCTCCGAGCACTGAGCTAATTTGCTTTCATCACTATCATTTCTCTTTAATCTTGCTTAACTCTTTAATGTTTTCCATTTCACTTTGTTTTCTTAAAGAAATTCTCCATGTTCCCATCTTTTCATTTGTGTTCAGTCTCTTTTAGCTGCTTCTAACATGGCTTCTTTTTTTTGTACAGTATGATGATTGAGACACATATATATTGCAAAATGTTTACAACATAAGGTTAGTTAACACATCCTTCACCTGACAAAATTGCTAATTTTTGTTGTCGCTGTTTTAATGGTGAGAACACTTAAGATCTACTTTCTCAGTAACTTCCAAGTACTATACAATGTAGTACTGTTAACTCTAGGCACTGAGCTACAGATTAGATTCCCAGAATTTATTCCTCTTATAACTAGAACTTTGTACCCTTTGACCAACAGCTTCTCATTTCCCCCACCTCCCAAACCCTGGCAACCAGAATCTACTCTCTGTTTCTATGAGTTTGGCTTTTTAAAATTCCACATATAAATGAGATCATACAGTATTTGTCTTTCTCTGACTTATTTCATTTAGCATAATGCCCTCAAGGTCCATCTATGTTATTGCAAATGGCAAGATTTCCTTCTTTTTTATGTCTGAATATATCCCATATATTTGTCTACAGTTTTAAGCCAACACACACATACACACACACACATGCACACACACACACATACACGTATCATATTTTCTTTATCCATTCATCTATTGATGGATATTAGGTTGTTTCCATGTCTTGGCTATTGTAAATAATGCTGCAGTGAACATGGGGGTAAAGATATCTTTACTAGACAGTGATTTCATTACCTTTGGATATATATACAGAAGTGGGATTGCCAGATGATATGGTAGTTCTATTCTTAATTTTTGAGGAAACTCCATACTGCTTTCCATAGTGGCTGCACCAATTTACATTCCCACCAACACTGTACAAGGATTTCCCTTTCTCCATATCCTCAACAACACTCGTTATCTCTTATCTTTTTGGTGATCACCATTTTAACAGGTATGAAGAGACATCTCATTGTGGTTCTGATTTGCATTTCTCTGATGCTTAGTGATGTCAAATACCCTTACATGTATTTGTTGGCCATTTGAATGTCTTCTTTTGTCATAGAAATATAGAAAAAAATAGAATATTTCTATTCAGGTCCTTTGCCCATTTAAAAATCTGATTATTTGAGGGGCTTTATTATTGAGTTGTATGAGTTACTTATATATTTTGGATAATTACCAATTATCAGATAGATGGTTTGCAAATATTTTCTCCCATTCTGTAGGTTGACCTTTCATCCTGTTGATGTTTCTTTTGTTGTACAGAAACTTTTTAGTTTGATGTAGTCCCATTTGTTGATTTCTGCTTTCGTTGCTTGTGCATTTGGTGTCATATCCAAAAAATCATTGCCAAGACCAACACTGAGGAGCTTCTTCCATATGTTTTCTTCTAGGAGTTTTATGGTTTCAAGTCTTACAGTCACATCCTTAATCCATTTTGAGTTAATTTTTGTGAATGTTATAATATAGAGGTCCAATTTCATTCTTTTGCATGTGAATATCCAGTTTTTTCAACACTATTTATTGAAGAGACTATTTTTTACCCATTGAACATTCTTGACTCTTTTGTCAAATATTAGTTGACCATATATGCATGGGTTTATTTCTAGGTTCTTGATTCTGTTCCATTGATCTATGTGTCTGTTTTTATGTCAGTACCACACTGTTTTGATTACTACAGTTTTGTAGCATAGTTTGAAATCAGGAAGCATAATGCCTTCGGCTTCGTTCTTTCTCAAGATTGCTTTGGCTATTCAGGGTTTTTTTGGGTTCCATATGAATTTTAGGATTATTTTTTCTATTTTTGTGAAAAATGCCACTGGAATTCTAATAGGGATTTGTATTGAATCTATAGATGGCTTTGGGTAGTGTAGTCATTTTAACAATATTAACTCTTCTGATCCATGAACGCAGGTTATCTTTCCATTTCTTCAACTTTTTTCATCAATGTCTTATTTTTGGTATGTAGATCTTTCACTTTCTTGGTTAAATTTATCCCTAAGTATTCTATTGTTTTGATGCAATTGTAAATGAGATTTTTTTCCTTTATTTCTTTTTCGGATAGTTCACTGTTAGTGTATAGAAATGCAACTGCTTTTTGCGTGTTGATTTTGTATCTTACTATTTTACTGAATTTGTTGATTAGTTTTCACAGTTTTTTGATGGAGTCTTTAGGGTTTTCTATATACAGCTGACCCTTGAACAATGTAGGGGTTGGGGGTGCCGACACTTCACACAGTCAAAAATCCATATATAACTTTACAGTTGGCCCTCTGTATCCATGGTTCTGCATCCATGGATTCAACCAATAGTGGATTGTGTAGTACTGTAGTACATACTAGTGAAAGAAATCCATGTGTAACTGGACCTGCACAGTTCAAATCTGTGTTGTTCAAGGGTCAACTGTATAAGATCATGTCATCTGCAAATAGAGATGAGGTAATTTTGGTTTATAAGCCTTTTATTTCTCTTCTTTCCTTTCTTTTTTTTTTTTTTTTTTTTTTTTGCCTAATTGCTCTGGTTAGGACTTCCAGTACTGTTTAATCAGTGGTGTAAGTGGGCACCCTTGTCTTATTCCTTATCTTAGATGAAAAACTTTCAACCTTTCTCCACTGAGTCTGATGTTAGCTGTAGGCTTGCCATACATGGCCTTTATTGTGTTGAGGTATGTTCCTTCTATACTGACTTTTTTGAGACTGTTTATTATGAAATGATGTGAATTATGTCAAATGATTTTTCTGCACCTAATAAGATGACCATATGATTTTTATCTTTCACTCTATTAATGTGGGGTATCACATTTATTGATTTGTGTATATTGAACTATCCTCGAATTCAAGAAAAAATCCTACTTGACCATGGTGTATGATCTTTATAACATGTTGTTGTTATATTTTCATATGCTTCCATGTTACTAATTAGCTCCCTTTTATTTCAGCTTGAAGAACTCAGAATTTCTTGTAAGGAAGATCTAGTGGTGATAAACTCTCTCAGCTTTTGTTTGCCTGGGAAAGTCTTTATCTCACCTTCCTTTCTGAAGGACAGTTTTGGGACATAAAGTATTCTTGGTTGGCAATGTTTTTCTTTCAGAACTTTGAATGTATCGTTCCACTCTCTCCTGGCCTGTAGGTTTCTGCTGAGAAATCTGGTGGTAGCCTTATGGGGAGCTCCTGTGTAAGGGACAAGGTTTTTTTCCTCTTGCTGCTTTTAAGATTCTCTCTTTGTCTGATTTTTGACAATTTTATTATTCTGTGTCTTGGAGAAGATCTATTTGAATTGAATTTATTTGGGGACCTATGAGCTTCATGAACTTTGATGTCCAAATCTCTCCTCAGATTTGGGAAGTCTCAGCCATTATTTTTAAAAATAAGTTCTCTGCCCCTTTCACCCTCTCTTCTTCTTGGACTTTAGAAATATATAACTTGTTTCTCTTAATGGTGTCCCATAAGTCCCATAGGCTTTCCTCACTTCTTTTTATTCTCTTTTCCTTTTTGCTCCTCTGGCTAGCTAATTGCAAATGATCTGTCTTTGACTTCACTGATTCTTTCTTCTGCTTGGTCCAGTTTGTGGTTGAAACTCTCATTGAATTCTTCAGTTCAGTCTTTGTATTGTACAACTCCAAAAGTTCTGTTTGCTTCTTTTTTATGTTCTCTATGTCTTTGTTGAACTTACTTTGTTTTTGTACTGTTTTTCTGATTTTTATTAAATTGTTTATCTGTGTTCTTTTGTAGCTCTCTGAGAATAAGAATTATTTTGAATTATTTGTTAGACAATCTGTGTATCACCATTTTTTTGGGATCAGTTATTGGAAGTTTACCATGTTCTTTTGGTTGTGTCACATTTCCCTGATTCTTCATGATCCTTGCAGCCTTGTGTAGGCATCTGTACATTTGAAGATGCAGCCACCTCTTCCAGACTGTATGGGCTGACTTCAGTAAGGAAAGACTTTCACCTGTGGGTGGGAGCATGCTGGAGCATACTTTGACCCTGGGTCTAGGGCATGAGTCCCCAACCCCTGGGCCAAGGACCAGTACTGGGCTGTACAGCAGGAGGTGAGCAGCAGGCAAGCGAGCAAAGCTTCATCTGTATTTACAGCCGCTCCCCATTGCTCGCATTACCACCTGAGCTCCACCTCCTGTCAGATCAGCAGTGGCATTAGATTCTCATAGGAGCACGAGCCCTACCACGAACGGCGCATGCAAGGGATCTAGGTTGCGTGCTCCGTATGAGAATCTAATGCCTGATGATCTGAGGTGCAGCTGAGGTGGTGATGCTAGTGCTGGGGAGTGGCTGCAAATACAGATTATCGTTAGCAGAGAGGTTTGCCTGCACAGAGACCTTAATAAATCAATTGCTTGCAGACTCATATAAAAACCCTATCAGTGAGTGGCAAGTGAAAACAAGCTCCAGGCTCCCACTGATTCTGCATTATGGTGAGTTGTATAATTATTTCATTATATATTACAACGTAGTAATAATAGAAATAAAGTGCACAATACATGTAATGCGCTTGAATCATCCCCAAGCCATCCCCACCCCCGGTGTGTGGAAAAACTGTCTTCCACGAAACTGGTCCCTGGTGCCAAAAAGGTTGGGGACTGCTGGTCTAGGGTACAGGATATCACGTGCAAGGGTATGTGATGGCTCCAGGTCTAGTGGTAGGGCTTGATGTCTCACTTGCTTACATCTCTGTGGTTCACAAAACAACAACTGTGTGCTCCTTGGCAATAGTTACAGGGGATCTGCAGTGGCTGCAAGGGCTGTTGGGGTCCTCAGTGGTACCTCCAGGCCCAGCAGCTAGGGACCAGGCAGGTGTTGGCAGTGGCCAGGGCCAGTGGTGTGCATAGACTCAGCTGTGGGGGCTGGCTGCAGCTGCCTCTGTAGTGACTGGGGCTGGCTGCAAAACACATAGTGGCAAGGGCTGGGCCTAGCAGCACAGGTTGAGGCCACCTGTGGGTGCACTAGCAGCTGCAGTGACCCTGGGCTACTGGCATGCCCTTTTGTGGCTGCAGAGACTTGCTGTGGGTACATGCATGGCACTAAAGGTGATGGGAGTTGGGCTGACAGTGTGCAAGTGCGCAGCTGCAGGTGAGCCCAGTGGTGCAGGCCAGTGACAGGAGGCAGGGCCATATCCAAGCCCACAAGATGCCATAGGGGCCTTGGCTGTCAGAGTGCACTCCTGCAGCTGCACAGGCTCATCCCAGGTACATGCACAGCAGTGGCGGCCAGTAATGGGATTTGAGCTGGCAGTGTGCAGGTACACAGCTGCAGGAGAGAGCCACAAGTGCACACATGCTGGTGGGAATCAGCCATTGGGGTCCAGGCTGCCACTTTGCACGCAAGCAGCCACAGCAGCTGCAGCGGGCTGCTGGTATGGATCCTGCTCCCCAGTGGGTGAGGTGGGGGGAGTAGGGAGGGACTCAGGTGGCTGGTGTCTGTGAATTAGAAAACCTGTAGGGCAAGAACCCTCAGCGGTGAAATCTGTGGGGAGTCCATGATGAGATCCTGTGTGATGAAAGCTGGGGGGATCTGCAGCATCTGCAAGGCCAGTTGAAGTCCTCAGTAGTGAAGGCTGCTGGGGTTCCTTTGCAGAGTGGGTCACTAGGAATCATGCTCACTCCTGCTGTGTAGCTGATAGTGGTAGCTCTCACCCTTCTCCCTTCTTCTTTGTTCCTAGCTGTCTCTAGACAGCTCAGCTTTGCTGGTCTCTGCGTTGGGTGAAACTGAAGCGGGTCCTTCGTGTACTCCAAAAGGCTGGGGAAGCTCGTTGCTCACCCCGCTTTCCCTTTCCTGGTGAAGAGAACTCTTTCTAGCTGGGTTCTTGCCTCCACTGAGCAGTGCTGACCTGAGGGATGGGATGATGCAGGCAAAATTAAGCTATTGTTCCTTCCCTTTTTATGTAGTTATTCTCAGGTTTTTCGTTCCACTGTGTTGCTAAAGCTTCTTAAGTGGACTCCAGCATTCTCTCAGAGCTGTTTCATTCATGGATAGCTGTCTAACTGTTGATCTTTGTTGGGGGACAGAAGCTGGGGTCTCCTACTCCATCGTCTTCTTCCTGATCCTTTGCCTTTTACTTCTATACTGTCTTCTATATTTTCTTCCCCTTCTTTATTGATTTTCAGAGATTCACTGGTTTTCTTTCAATGGTATGCTGTTTAATATCTGTGGCAGTTGAAAAAATTGGCCCTTGTGTTCTTTGACATTCCTCCCCACTCCCTTGAATATGGGTGGTCTGTGGCTGCTCTGACCAATAGAATAAGTGGACATGACTCTGAGCCAGTTCCTGGGCCCTGAACTTAGGAGCCTGGTGGCCTCCACTTCCTGCCTCTTGAGTAACTTGCTCTTAGGACCCAGCTGCCATGCTGTGAGGAAGCTCAGGGGCACATGGAGAGGCCACATGTAGTTAAGTTATTGTTTAATGGGTACAGTCCAGTGGAGGTCCCAGACCACAGCCCATGTCAAATCAGTCATTAGCTGTGTGAGTGAGCAGAGTGGAAATAAATCCTCTGCCCCCTTGGAACCACCTCCTGAGACACTGTGTGGAGCAGAGATGCACCATTTCCACCAAGCTCTGCCTACAGTGTAGAACTGTGTGTAAATAAATGCCTGGCATTGTTTTAATGCACTAAGTTTTGGGATTATTTGTTATCTCAACGTCTTCGTCTCCTCTTTGAGTCCTTGTTTTAGTCTATATTTTCTTCTCTCTAATTATCTTGATGAAGTGCATGTTACAAAGTGTCTCCAACATAAAATCTATTTTTTTTCTGGTGTGCATGTGTGGTTGTTATTCTAGGCTATGGTTCCCTTTGCTCCATCTCCCAGCAGTCCTCGCAAAGGGCTCACTTGATACTTTTCTCATGATGGCTCATTTCTGAAGTAGCTTTGCTTTGGGGCCAGCTTCTCTATGAAGAATGGAGTGAGGAGCTGTGATGGGAGCTCTGCTACTGTTGCTCGTACCTTCATGCTGACCCTTACCTGACCAAGAGCTGCTATCTGCTGCTACCTGTCATACCCACACCTGGCTCTCAGAGAAAGGGTGGGTGGGTAGGTGTGGACACTTAGGCGTATTTCTCCAGCCACTCTAGGGTGTGGCACACAGGGCAATCCCACAGATCCCATCCTGCCATTCACTAGTTAGATCTTCAGGGTATGCTGTCTATTTCTGAGATGGCTGGACATTCCCAGGGACCTGAAGAGGTGGGAATCTGTTCTTGGTACCCTCTTCCACGACCTGGTCTCAATCCTATTACACCTTCTAATTGATCAACACAGACTCTACATACAGACTGTGATTGAATTCATATGAGGATGGGACTTTCTTATTTTTTTCCCTTCTTTTAGTTGCTATTAGTTCATTTGAGGGTTCAGAGAGGAGCTTTGAAAAGTCCTGCAAGAGTCAAATTGTTCAACGCATATTTTCCAAAACAATTTAACAAAGGAATTCTATTCTTGTTTTTTTCCAAATGAATCATCATTAATACCTTGAGTCCCTATTGTTCCAAGGAACATAGTTTGGAAGATACTATTCTGAGTAAATCCCAAGTTGTGACATATTAGAGTATTTCCATTTTTTTAAACAATAGGATCAAAGCTTAAGAAGAAAATTTCTTACATAGCTATTTTTAAATAGGGAAATTGCTTCTTGAAACCCTACCATAATAAATTAAGAAAACATACATTTGCATTTCAGATTTTTACTACCTGATGCTCTGAATACTGGCTAAGTTGTTCCTACCTTGTAGTAGCTTTCATCAGCATGAAGTGCTTTGGAAAGTCCAAAATCACTGATCTTGGCATAATGTTGAGTAACCAGCAATACATTCCTTGCAGCCAGATCTCTGTGCACAAAATTGCACTCTTCCAAATATTTCATTCCCATAGACACCTGATGAACCAGCTCTATGATGTTCTTATCCTTGACATGCCTGAAGGTCACAAATGTGTTATTAGTGATAGTGAACAAGAGTCCATTTTAGAACAACCAACCATGCACACAGAATATGAACCCACTCACTTCCTATCCTTCTTAAGCAGGAGTCACAAATGGTGGTGATTGGTGTTCAGCTGGTAGAATTTTCAAGGTATGCTTTGAATTGCATGAAAAGCAGTATAATGGGGTGGTCAGACCTGGCTCACCAAGAGCCAGGCTTCAGTTGGAATCCCCCTTCCAATATTGGACAGCTAGCAAAACCAACCCTGAGTCTCAGTTAAGTATAAACATAATGTAGCAAATGGGATAAAGTAATCAGTGGCTATTATTATGACTTATTCCACGTGAGTTCCTCCATCTCAACCATGGCTGGAGATGAGCACAGCATGATTACTCCACAGATGGTTGTAATCAATTAATAGCAACGGATGTTTTCAGAAGTAATTACTCAAGGGAATGTAGAGGTCAGCCAGACATGTAAAATATCACTGTTTTCTTTTATAAAATGTTTATTTAAATATTTCTTTTAAGAGAGCATGTTTGTTCTGCTTGGTGAGGGGAGACTGCTTGCCAAGATAGTCTAAGGCTGATTCTATCACCAGGACAGTACAGAGTGAACAAAGGAGACCAAATTGTTGGATTAGAGTTCTGCTTTACACATTAAGAACTAAAGAGCACTTGATCCAAAGACTACAGCTCTCTTGTCTCCCTGAGTGTGGACCAACACTGGGAAGGTGTGGGAGGAGACAAAGCTTCCTGTAGAAATCAGGCTATGATGTGCATTGGGCAGGTGGGCCCTGCCCCTCACAGTATGAACTTCTGGGGTACCTAAGGATACCTGTTCTGCTGTAAATATTTGTTGAGTGGACCAAGTTCCGCCATCTCCATAACCAGCATCCAGGACTCGGCTTCACATATCCCAATCATGCGCACAATGTAAGGGTTGTCGAGTTGCTGCATGACGTTTGCTTCTGCTAATAACTCATCTTTAAGAGCGGGGTCATTGGCCTCGTTTTTCAGGATTTTCACAGCCACTGTTTTCACAACTCTGCAAAAGAAATCACAACACATAAGAAACTTTTCAAAGTGGCTCACATGTAGGTAACTATTTTTCATGAAGCATAATTCCTATGCTAGAAATGATATTATAGAAATATCTGCCACAGAATGGAAATGCGTCTTAAGAAGTCATGTTATACATGAATAATTTTCCAATCATGTTCTCTCATTTTATAGACAAGGAGAGTAACACCCAATTGGTTAAAAATAATGGGAGAGTGCTGAAGTATGCCCCAACCAAGTGGAAAGCCAACACATTGTAGAATATTTAAATAACTTTCTAACAAACTTTACAAACTATGACGTACATGAATTCCAGTAACATCTTGAGATTTATCATCTCAGATTATGTGTAATGTATGTAAATACAACATGCCTTTAATATATGTTACAATGAATTTCTAGCTGCAGAATTAAAAAACATATACTGTTAAAGGTCATAATTTATGAAACACTTTTAAAAACTGAGCTTTGCTAATTTTAAGCACACTTCAACAAGTTTGCAAAAAACTAATTACTTTCCATTTTCTAATAAAAACATCACCTGGGTCATGTTTCAACTCTTGAAAATATTCTGATATAGTGG
The DNA here is from genome assembly GCF_965194805.1 of Balaenoptera borealis. Classification (NCBI taxonomy): domain Eukaryota; kingdom Metazoa; phylum Chordata; class Mammalia; order Artiodactyla; family Balaenopteridae; genus Balaenoptera; species Balaenoptera borealis. The sequence continues at coordinate 20,844,640 of NC_138865.1, read as the reverse complement.
GGCTTAACTAAATGAATGGAACTTAACTACATATGATTTGAGAAACTGCATCTCTCCATGATACAGTTCCCACAAATACAAGAAATATACCTCTTTTGTTGAACTCTGAAATGGGAGAATAAAAACAGAACTATCCCCCAAAATAGGTAAAATAACAGAGTAACAGACTAAGTCTGACATACATTCAGAAAAGAACATACAGCTTCAGTGAGAACTCAGAAGAGTATTTACACATTGGACACACGCTATAGCTCCTACACAGATAGAGATACACAGCATCGCCAGCACCCTAGGAGCCCCCTGCATCCTCTTCCTGAGACAAAGGAAATATTATCCTATGCTATCTCTAGACAGTTTATTGTTTTACCTTTCACATTTCAGTCTGCCATCCACCTGGAACTGGTTTCATGTATGGTGTGAGGTAGGGGTCAAAATTAACAAGCAAAAACCTCTTGATTCTTCCCAATGTTTAAGGAAGAGAGAACACTCACAAACTCTTCCAGAAACAAAAAGAGGAAGGGAACTTCTCAACTCATTTTATGAGGATGACATTTACCTCTTAAAAAAAAAAAAGGAAATTACAAGAAAATAATTTACTGATATCCCTCATGAACGTAGATATAAAAATTCAAAGGGAAATATTAATAAATTAAATTCAGTGATTTATGAAAAAGATATGATGAATATATAATTCATGAACAAGATGGGTTTATTCCAGGAATGCAAGGTGGGTGGAACATCTGAAAGTCAATCAGTATAATTCACCACATGAACACAATAAAGGAGAAAAAGCCTGTGGTCCTAGCAGCAGAGGAGAAAAAGTACACAAAAAATGTAATACACATTTAGGATTAAAAATAAATCCCTCAGAAAAGTAGAAATAGAAGGAAACTTTCATAATCTGATAAACACTAGCTATAAACCTAATGGTGAAATGTGGAAAGTTTTCCCCTGAAATTAGGAAGGAGGAATGAGGTTACTGCCACTTTTATTCAACACTGAACCACAGTTCCTAGTTAGTACAATAAGGCAAGGAAGAAATATAAAAATATAAGGATTGGACAGGATGAAATAAAACTGTTGTTATTTATAGATGATATATTTCTGGGTCAAAGAATACATAGATAAACTACTGGAAATAATAAGTGAGAAATAATAGGGGACTTTAAGCAAAGTTGCTGGGCATCAGGCCAACAGACTAAACCAGTCATATTCCTGCATTCAAGCAATGCCAAGGAATAACAAGTAAAAATTTTAAAATTATACCACATATATTAACATCAAAAATACTAAATACCTATGAATGAATCCAACAAAGAAGTTGTACAAGACCTCTACACAAAAAAGCTAAACAACTCTGCTCAGAGAAATAAAAGACCCAAGTAAATGGAAGGATGGGTCACTGTTATTGATTGGAAGACTCAGTATTGTAAAGACATAATTTTGCCCCAAATTCACCTATATGGCCTCTCCTCTCCCCAAATCTCTAGCTGAAATTATGTATCTATAGTTATGTCTATGTTAATTTATATATTTAATTAAGCAAGGAATTTGAGTATCACAAACTAGTTGAGAAAATCTATACCTTAATACAGGATAATTTATATTCATTTTACAAAATAACTGTGATATATATATGTATACACATATATTTAAAAATAAGCATAGCAGTCACACATATATATATATATATACACATACACATACATATATATATATATACATATACACACACACATACATATATATACATGTATCCACACACACATACGGTGGAAGGGGCAGGATTAAAAGCATAAGTTTCTGTGCATACTTTTGTCTATATTTTTGACCCTTGAATCATTTACATGATTCAAGGGTCAAGAAAAAAATTACACAAATTCCTTAAATTTAAAATAGCATCAAACAACCAAACCCAATTATATTCCTATCAAACAGATTTTCAGAGAAGATTTGTTTCAAAGGACTTTAGAAACCAGTATTTTTCAAAGTACTTAGGAACCAGTACTTTTACTGAACATTCCATGTTGGATGCCTTCTAAAGACCAAATGAAGTACAAAGAGATTTTTAGTAATTTAGCAATTCTAACTGTTAGGTAATATATACTATTATTTGAAATTACAGGATAAAGCAAATAATTATGCTAAGGATATTTGTAATCAAGAATTTTCTGGTTAAGGGAAATGAGACACAATTTTTAAAAATCAAAGAAAATAAGTGAAAACACTGGGTTATCATTGAATGACTGCATTTTAATTAATTAGTACATATGTGCACATGTGTACATATAAAGATCCAAAAAAATGTAGACACGTTTGTTAACAGTAGTGGTGTTTGAGTGGTAAAATAGGATGTTTTTATTTTCTTATATTTTGCTTGTTTCTATTTTCTAATTCTCTGGAAGGGACACATAATACATCTAAACTAATATGTATATAATTATTACATGCACAGTTAATATATATAATGGATGCTTTCACTTCAATTGTACCAGAAATGAACAAAAACTACACTGTTGATAACAAAGGATTTAGCCATGCCAGGTTAAGTTTTGCATTTGAGAGTAAATAAACACAATACATGTATATGTGGTAGTTTCTAGAATGTAAGCTCACATGAGAATGAGTGTGTTGTGACGGGGTGCAGCATTGACTTACTTCTTCATCTGGTAGTAGCCCTTCTTCACCGTCCCAAAGTTCCCAGAGCCCAGTTCCTTGTCCTCCAGGGTCAGCAGCTTCCGGTCTAGGTAGACCTCTTTGGGCCTGATCTCCTCGGGGTCTGCATAGGGGCTTTCATAGACCTCGGTGTCCATGGGCAAGGCTTCTCTCTGGGCTTCTGCAACACAGTCAAGAAATGCACAACCTTGGGGCTGGATCCCCCATGAAACTGCCATCTTCCCCCCCACCCCTCCCTCCTGGGCTCACAGCTTGCCTTTTAAGACCTTGGTTACCTTGGGCAGTTATGGTGTCTGTGAGTGCTCAAGGCACTCAAGGCAGCTGGTAGCGGGGTAGGAAAAAGCCCTTCATCCCTGTTGTACTCGACCCCTGTTCTTGCACTAATGAACATCGAGAAAGGGTCTTCCTGCCAGAGGCAAAGACAGATGGGGCCCTCCTAATGGGCCGTGGTGGCTTTAAACTATGTCTGAAAATTGTGACCCTCCTTCATTGAGAGGTGGAATCTATGTCACCTCACCTCAGTGGCTTTTGTAATCATGTCAACCAATAGAGTATATCAGAAGTGATGTCTGTGATATACTCAGGCAAGGTCCTAAAAGGCCATGCACCTCTGCCTGGGTTGCTGGAAATCTGCCCCTTGAAGCTTCAGACGCTATGCAATTGTCCAACTGCTCCGACCCCTTCTATGCTGTGAGAATGTTCCAGCCAGCCCAGGCGGAGAGACCAGACTGAGAGCCTCCGAGGCTCTGTGGAGACAGGGAGATGTTGGCCAGCTGCCAGAGCCCCGGCCCCAGTCTCACCACGGCCTTCACCCCTGCTGGCCCAGCTCCACCCCCAATCTCCCTGCAAGAGGCCCTGAGCCACCATGGACCAACTCAGCCTTGTCCAGATTCATGATCTGCATGAGATAATTAAATGATTGTTGTTGACTTAAGCTACTAAGTTTGGGGGTGCTTTTTTTTGTAGCATTAAACAGACCAAGTTTACCAATTAAAAAAAACCTGGGGCCACCTAGAAAACCTAAGAAGGTCACCCAGAGGCCCCATTTCTGATCAGTCTAGTAGAGGCCTATTGAGTTTGAGGTGGTGCCTCCCTGAATCCTATCCTCTCCTGGCCTCACAGAATCACTACAATTACCTGAACATGTGTTGAATTCCAGCAACTCAGACATTCCTTCAGTTTTTACCAGTCACCCATTTATTTCTGCACCTCCTGCTGAATCGTATTCCTGAACACAGACATTTTTCCAAGAACAGGATCTTAGAAATGGAAACTTTGAGTAGTATCAGCTATTGTTGCAAGAGGTGAGAAATCCTGAAGCAGCAGGATTGAAGGATATTTTCAACGTGGCCAATTTACTGTGAGGGAGGCTGTACAGACCATTTCATCCAACAGACAGCACTGCTCATAGACACGTGGCATCTGTCCCCTGCCACCAGATGACAGGACCACTTGCTGCTAAGCAGTGCTATGTTACAGCTGCTGACAGTGGGGTGAGCCCACCCTGCAATCGGCAAGGGACTGTGGGAGACAGCTCTGTGCTGTGAACACCCCGGGACTAAAGGTGCATCTCTCACCTCTTTCGTTGGCCCAGGGCCCTCGGTCTGGCTCATAAGGGTTGAACGTCACCGAACTTTCTGGCCTTTGGGATGAGGAGCCCTGAGGCACACAAATGATAACAGTTCACTTTTCTTCAGGGATAACACTGTTGAGTTGATCTGCATAATTATTTTTATTTCCAAATAATCACATTTTAACTTAAGCAGGGAAGACAAAGGAAGGAACTAGGAAAAGAGACAGGAAAACAACAACGATGTGGCTTATCTCATTCTTCGGGCAACGGATGGGATGCTGTGAGGGTTAAATAAAGCTCTTGCTCCCACAAAGAAAGGGGCCCGCAGGGGTCCCGTTGTGAGAGAATTAATCATAACTCTTTGGGTGGTATTCCTTCCCACTTACATGCCCTTTCAAATCCTACTTCCACTTGTTAAAAGATGCTGAAGATTCTCATTATCCCTTTGGATTTGTTTTCCTCCATTACTTCTTTCTCTTTAATTTTATATTGTAGGGAAGTTACTTAAAAAGAAACATTAGGTATCCACCAGCTGCTCCCACCCACTCCCCAACGCCAAATATCTATGCCTTCCTAGTATCCTCTTATATCTTTATCATCCATGGAGATGTAGCAACTTTTGGGTAGATGCCAGAGGGTAGCGCTGGTCAGTAAGCTAGAGGTCCCAAGAGGAAGCGGCTGCCAGCAGCCCAGGGTCCACTGCCCCTGCTGTTGATCGTCATCACTGTCGTAATCATCATCATCATCATGGACCCTGTGAGATAGGGAAGCCTCTTTTTGCTAGCCAGAAGGAAAGTAATTCTTCCTTGTACCCAGAGCAGGTAACTGAAGCATATGGAAACAAAGCCTTGCTGGCCATTATTAATGGCAACCTTCCCTATTATTTATTCAATTTGCAACAGTTTGCAGCATGAAATAATGGGGGAAAAAATCCACTGTTATATTCCTATATCCTTTCCCTTCCGAAAGTCTCTATCTCAAAGTCTGTCTGATCCACCTTCACCCCAACTTAAAACAAGGGTATTGCTACTAAATTTGGTCCATGGGAAAACCACGATTCAAACTATTTTCTTGGCATGAGTGAGTGGAAATTTTACATATCTATTTACCTTAGCAGTGCCCAAACACTGGCCACGAAGGAATGAGATACTGCCAGATTTTGGAGAAATTTAAAGAAACAGAGACAGTAAGCTTAATTTTACACAGTCACTTATCTCCCGGCACACACTGAATCTTCTGCTGCCTTCCTGATATCCCAAGCCCGGGAACCAAAAGTACAGCAACAAAGTCACAATGCATCACGGTTGTCACTTGTCCACTTGTCTCCAAACCTTCTTCCTGCTGCCTATCGAGCTCTACAGAGCCACTGCTCACTGGGCAAAGGCCCTTCTGACAGCCTACAAGACATCCGCTCTTATGTGTCAATGGGATGTCATTGGATCCATTTTCTGACGACTATCTCAGCATTCTTATCAAACTGTTTAATAGAAGTAGCTATGATATGTCAAGAATGAAAACAGAATATAAGTTACAGGGGGCATAGTCATTTATTCACTGCATTTAGAGCTTTTCTACTAAATTTGGTTCACTCAACCCACCACTGATGCTAAACAAAAATGGGTTCAACAAACACATGATGAATGAATGAATGAATGGAGATACCCTTCAAACTGGGAGATGTGAAGTGTAAACTAATGTGATTTAAAAATGAATTCTCTCTCAAGTTCTTATATTAACAGAGAGTAGGTGTGGATAACTCCAAATGACAATATACCGCTTTTAAAAATTTACATATGATTACGAGATTATCGGACGTGCTGTGAGCTCACTTCTCATTTATAAAATAATTATCCTGTCTCAACAGAACTGTCCTAGGAGAAACTAGGTAATTCCCAAGGCTTGCCATCCTCCTGGTCTGCTCAGTTCCCTCTGGCAATCAAACTCCAAGATGGAAATAGTTTTCAAATTTTAAAAAAAGGTCTCTTTTAGGTTCACATTGACTATCATTTCAATTTCTCTGATTTTCCCTCAAGGTAGGGAGGTTCTGAATCCAAAGAGCCAAAACTTCAAGACACCAGGACCAACCATCATGGACAAAGAGAGGGCACCAGCACCCCTTCTCCTGACTGGAAGACCTCCCACCCTTTGTTCACTTAGAGATGTATCCTGGGGCTGCAGCCTCTCCACCCTGTTGGAATGTTCTCCAGAGCAGGAGGACTTCATAAAGGCTGTTACAATGAACTCAAAATGCAATTACCTGCCATATGAATCCTGTGGGGGAGAATTTAAAAACAGAGGGTAGGGGTGTAAAAAGTACTGAAAAGGATACTAGGGCACGAGCAGTAAGAATCAGTAGGGACGGACACAGTTTGCCTAAAGCCCTGGACAGAGTAATGTATACTCTGATTAGCTGTGTGGTGCTTACCCCTCATCTGTCTTGGCTATGGATAAGGAAACGGGTTGGGGGTCTTCTTTGAAAGGTTGGGTCCCATCTTTTAAGCTGAGGTGGTTCAGGACTTCATTTCAACGCTGCCCACACGGACCACCACTTGACTATGAGCCTTTGCAGCCTGAGTCTTGAGTTTCCCTCAGTAACCACACTAGCTCCCTGTGCGGACCCCTCGGCCCTCCCTGCCCTGACTGGGAAAGAGGATGGAACTACACACGAGAGACTATTCTTTGGAAGAAATGGGAGGTTTTCTGCTGTGTCTGTTAAAAGGGTAGTATTGACTTTATATGAAGATGAAGATACAAAATACAAGTTTCACCTTTCCCAGAGCACTTGGTGAATATGCCATTAGTAAAATAATGACAAAAGCCCTCTGGAATCAAATGCTCAGTTGAAAAGAAGAATTTGAGGACTTTGTAAAGAATGAGCTCTAAGGCAAAATGATAAATTATCAAAGTATTGTTAATACTTAGTAATTAAAGAAATTTTAATTTAATGAAAAACATATTGCTGGTCCAGTTTGCTGGTCCAGTCTATCATTTGTCATTATTCTCTCTTCTTTGTATTTGATAACTTATTCTTCCCTAATCAATAGCATCCCCTTTTCTACACAGAGAACAAGGTATAAATGAAATGTTGACTGTTGTTTTTTTCCCCATTTTTGCTGGTATTCGAAACAGAAGTCAAAGCTGCAGGACACCACTAGATGGCACTAGCTACCTTAGCTTTCCACCTTCCGAAGAGCAATTTCTGATTTTTCTTTAAGTTTTGTAAATTCAGGTAAAAACAGATATTCCACAACAATAAAAAGAATATTTGTTTAGGTTATAAATTATGATCTGTGATCTCTGACTGGCCAGGCTTAACTGCAAGTAGAATATATATTTGACAAATATTCTTTCCGTGCCGGTTTCTAAGAAGTGCACATTCAGAAGTGAACAAAAGAGAGGAAAACATATTGCTGTTATGGAGCTGGTAGGCTAATTCAGAGTTTCCTGATTGGGGAGTATTGCTAGGTGCTCTGATGGCCATTTATAGACTTTAATTTTTAGACTTCTTAAAAGACATTTTCAAATCAGGCAACAGCAGTAATAAACATGACAACATATTTGTCACAATTGAAGTGACAAAAAGAGCCAGTAGGCTTCAGAAATATTGGCTGCCCAAACCAGACATGGTTCTGGTCTCTGGTGGAATGACTGTGGTCCCAATGGGGACTAAGGTTCCACAGGTGAAGGCAGACTCTTCTTGGCCAGGGTATGAGATAATCTTAGGTTTGCTTCAGATCCATGAAAATAAACACTTCACCTGCATAATTAATCTTCCCTCACCTTAGAAGCAAAGATCTAAAATCTTGCCCTTTATAATCATGTGGAAATATTTTCTCAGGGGTCTGGTCCACTGCTCCCACATTACCAAGTAAATGGGTATGACTTAAGAACTTCTTCTTTCTCTCTCCCAGCTGAACACTAGTGAATCATGTATGAAAATGTCTTAAAATATTCTAACCAGCAATGTATGTGTTGGAATAAAACATGTAAAATGGGTTTTAACTTGAAATTCTGGAACACTTTTCCACAACTAAGATAAATGTGAATGCTATGTCTCATCTTAGAGACTGTGCCTTTGAACTGTGAAACAGAAGCACAGTCTTTAAGGCTGCTGCTGTTCCAACTCTGCCAATCATCCTTAATAGAAGGATAGGTTTATGCACTTAAAAGTAGCAAAGAAAAATATTCCAAGGCTAATAACAGGAGAAATTTTATTCCTGTAAGGACTACAAGTCCTTAGAGTAAGTGATGGCAGGGGGTAAGGAGAGGGTGAATTATACTTTTATTCTTCAGTTAAATCCATTTATATTTTTAAGTGTTAAAACGTACTAATCTCTAAAGAGAAGAAAAATACACCTGCCCTACACTTTTTATTATGGAATTTCAAATTATCTGATTAATAATATTCTGCAAGTCAAAAAACACTTGTCATTAACTACCTACATGCTAGAGTTAATTCAAGTTCTAACATGTCCATTTTGTGCCTGAATTATTAAAAACAACTATTTATACTGATCAAATTAACAAATTCAAGAAAATTAGTTACAACTTAGCTTAACAAATGGGATATTTGCCAAAATTCCCACAAGTCTTTTCTCATGACTGCTTAAATAATGGAAAATTCCCCTTCTATTTGTGAAAACATAAGTATTAGTTCTCCTAAAATATTTCTGGTGAGCAATTAAAATATTTTTAATCCATTGCTTAAATCACACAATCCTTCCTTTATCAATTAACTATTGATATTTTTGATATTTATGAAAATTCAATGCATACTTCAAAGTTGTTATAAATTTACATAGGGACTTCCCTGGTGGTCCAGTGGTAAAGAATCCACCTTACAGTGCAGGGGACGCAGGTTCAATCCTGGTCAGGGAACTAAGATCCCACATGCCTTGGGACAACTAAGCCCGTGCACCACAACTACTGAGCTCACACGCCTCAACTAGAGAGCCCGCGTGCCACAAGCTACAGAGCCCACGCGCTCTGGAGCTTGTGCGCCACAACTAGAGAAGAGAAAACCCCTATGCCACAACTAGAGAGAAGCTCATGCACCACAACGAGAGCCTGCGCACCACAACGAAAGATCCTGCATGCCTCAATAAAGAGCTCTTGTGCCGCAACTAAGACCCGAGGCAGCCAAAAAATCAAAATAAATAAATAAATAATAAATTTAAAAAAAAACCCAGCAACAGCATGCTTTAAAAATGAATAGACAACAGCCCTCTTTTAGCCAGAAAAGTATTTCCACAGTATTAATCAGATTAGTTTCTAATATTTAATTATCCTTTAAAATTGATTAAATAATTTAGGAGGGGCAAATTTTAAAAGGCACAACAGGGTTTACAAAGAAAAGTGGGTCTCCTTGACACCCCATTTCCTACTCCCAAGGCAACTAGTGTTATCAGTATTTTCTGTATTCTTCTGGAACATTCTACACTATATCAGCACATATATATGTGCATGACTTTGTTGTCTTCAATTAACATTGTATTTTGGAAACAATTCTAGATCTCAGCTACCCATCATAGTATGAATTTTACTGTAGCTGATTTCATTTATTTCTCATTGATTGACTTTTAAATTATTTCCAGATTTTGTCAATGATACAACGTTAGAATAAACATTTTCATATATACATGATTACAAATAAATGCAAGAATATCTGTATGATAAATACCTAGAAATAAAATTGCAATTAAGAGGTTACATGTACTCTCAATTTTGGTGGATGTTGTGAAATTGCCTTTCTTAGAGATTGTACCATTTCACACTTCTCCAATAAATTACAGCTGTGCTTACTCACCACACCCTTGTTGCGTGGTGTCACCAAGCTTGTTTATTTGGATCAGTTTCACAGGCGGACATAAGGGAGCCCCACAGTTTTAACTTGCATTTCTCTTATATGAAATGGAACAGCTTTTCCTACGTTTAAGAGCTATTTATGTTTGCTTTACTATAAACTACTGCCCATTAATCTGTTAGATAGTTAAAACTTTTATTGATTTATAGAAACTCCTTACATATTAAAGATATTAACCTTATATACGTATCATCATTACTAATACTTATTCCAAGTTTATTATGTTTCTTTTGATGATGTTATGGTTCTTATCCACACATATTTTATTTTTAGGCAGTCTTACTGATATTTTCTTCAACTTTCCTTAGACATGTTCTTCTTTAATTTAAAGATCTACTAAAACTTATTTTCTGGATATTTCTTTAGTCACTGTGGGTGAACTGAGCTGGCTTCAGCCTGCTTGGGACAAGGACAGGGGTGGGAGTGGGGCTTGTCTCCTCACAGTGCTGGGTTACTGTTTCCTGGGGTGATGGCATTTTGATGTGTCAACCTGGCTAGCCTGAATGATATTCCTGTGTTAACGAATCAAACTGTGATCTTGGTACTGCTGTGGAGGGATTTTGCAGAGGTAATTAAAATCCTTAATTTGCTGATTTAATTTAAGGAGATTATCCTGGATGGGCCTGGCTTAATCGGCCAAGAGTCCTTAGGAGAGATTGAGGCTTTCCTAAGAGAGAAAGGGCACCAAGGGGAGAGGGGTGACTGACCCTTGGCTGGCTGTGAATGATAGCTTTGGCTCTTCCCTGAGTGGTTCCACCCTGCTCATCCTCCCTTCCTGATGATCTGCTCTATGGACATTGAACTTGCCCCTACAGTTGCATAAGGCAAGTGCTAGTGATAAGTCTGTATATCTGTGTGTCTGTACATGTATATAGATGTGTGTATGTATAAATATGTATGTGTTATGTATGTACCTATGTGTGTGCATGTGTGTGAGTGTGCTGTGTGTCTTTCACGCATAAATCTCTGACTGGTCATGCTTCCCTGGTTGAAATCTGAATGATGCTATTGGAAACCACAGAATTAAGGTAAATGTGGATTGCTGTGTCTACTCTGTCTGCAGTGAAACTGCTCATTTCTGGGACTGCGCATGGTGAAGGGCTATGTGTTGGCACACCAGCTGCGGGCCATCATAAAGAGAACAATGAAAAAACAAGCGGTGGGAGCCAGGGGCGTGACCCACGCCCATGGGGGCTCCTCCATGGCTGCCAGTTAGACCTGGTGCGTGGAGGGGCCAAGCAAGCCAGGCGAGCGAAAGGTTCTGGGCCTGCTGATGGGGGACCATGCATGGGCAACTCAGTGTCCCTCCCTGAGTTGTGCTATGAAGCTTCGTCAATGCAGCATTTGATCAGGACTCCTGAAAAGATGACTCATGGTTGGAAAGCACCCTGAACCAGAACACATTTTGAATCACCTCAGTTGATGGGGTACCATCTGACCTATTTCCCCCAGACAATGGTCCTGTGAGATGCCATCCTGGCAACCAGGTGAGCCCTGTCCAAGGAGAAGGGGTGAAGGCCAACAGGGGTCGAGGGCCAGGTGGCCCAAAAGGTGGCCACCGTGGAAACTCTCCACGAGTTTCGCCTTTGATCATGGGGAATGCTGACCTCTTCAAGGTCAAAGCCTCAATCACCTACTGGCCCTGGTGGCCTAAAACAAACACCAAGTCATGGGGCAAAAGGAACACCAACATAGAGTGTGTATTGCCTTGACAACCTGGTCCCCAACTCCTAACATGTCACCCTGGCATGGGTGGCCCTTACTGTCACCCCCCCCCGCAAAAGGGATGCCCCCTCATGGCTGATGTTTCCCACGAGCTGATCCACACTGACTGGGAGCATGATATCAAAACGGACAGTTATTCTATTCAGGTTTATCACATAGCTTTTCCCCTCAAACACCACACCAAACTCACTTCTCTGTTCTGTGGTCAACAAGATTGAGAACATCTAGAATATGACTGCCACTTGGAAAGAAAATCTCAGGGCTTTTATGCTTTTTATTTCCGTTGTTTCTAATAAGTACTTCAGGCAATCTGCTTCATGAACTGACACTCAATTATATGCTGAGATGTTTGGAAAAATACCAACCGATATGAAAATGGAAAGAGTTATTAATAAAATAATCAATTTTAACCCCAATGATAAAACTAAAAAGTAAAAAAAAAAAAGCAATCCATATACAAGTTATAAATATATTTTTTGAGGGAGGTGATTCATTATAAATAAAAATCTTTAAAAAAGAACTTCTTTTTATTTCCTTCATAATTCAATCATATAGCAAACTATGAAAATGCATTATACGTCAACTTTACTGTCTCATAAATAAAAACGGCGTTTCTAATCCTCAAATTCCGCCTTGTCTTTATACATGTTATATTTAAAGTTCTGTGTTGGAACTCTACAGCCACAATGAAGTTACTGTGGCACTTGATATTTATAAAACCAATGGCCTTGTGTAGTCCCTGGGCAGGATCCACACAACCTTGGCTGTTCCTTCCACCAACATGTAATGTATCTAGTCAATTACCATAACGCTGCAGCATGTGATTCTGGCTTGCTTTGAAGAGACTTTCCCATATGAGAATTCCCTCCCACCTATTACATGGACTGAAATGACTTCCAAGAGCACATTATAGCGGAGAGAGCACGCTCACGGTGATGGACTTTGCAGGAAAGGGACTCGGACCACACAGAAAGCAGGGCGTGGGCTGCCCAAGAGGGCTACATATGGCAGGGACGTGAGACCAGAGTAGCAGGAGGGTCGGCAGCAGGGCACACGGAGGGGGCAGCCACAGGGCAGAGCGTGGGTGCTGAGTGCGGGTCTGTCCTACCACTTAGTCAGGGACAGCAAGCAGGGGACGTTTTAGCACCTTTCTGTGGCCAGGCTTTGGGAAGGAGTATGATTTGATTCTTGAGATTATTCCACCCGCTGACCAAGTCTAGAAACCATAACGGCAAAGAGGAACAATAAATGATTCAGAAAACAAATACAGGCTACCTTACATGACATGCTATTTTAACCTGTTCTATAATTACACTAACCCCCTCCAGATTCTGTTGATGAGATGCACTAGGGGCAACATATGATCATTAGAAAGGCTTCAGGAAAAGCCAACCACTTGAGGAGAAGGATCTGGAAAAATACTTTGGCAATATTTTCCATAGAAGGCTATAAAATTTGAGCTTTTACGTTAAATAGCCGACTTTTCATACAGAATTATTAAGTCACAAACTCAAGACAAATCATCCTAAAGAAACTAATTTTGCATGCCCAATTTTGTTACTTCTTGTGGGTGCTGGTTCCATGATGTCTGTGGAAATTCACTGAGTTGGGCCCTTAGGGAACATGCATTTTTTTCCTATGTTTTTCACTAGTCAATAAAAAGTTTTTCCAAAATGTCCAACTCCTTGAAGCCATTAGGTGATGCAAGGTTAAATAGAGGGCTTGATATTCTTTTAAGAGTACTCAGCCCTAAGCTCTCATGCCTCTTAGAGGAAAATGGACCTGTCTCATGACGGGTACAACCTTAAAGTTGACTCACCAGGCCCATGAGCTATATAAAGGGTAAAATAAAATGATGACTCCATTAAAGTGCTATATTTTAGAGGCTGATCCCAAAGTTCATCGGTATTTTAGCAAGTTCCATTTCCCCCAGTCTGGGGACAGGGGCTGTACCCGGAGAGCCTGCCTGGTTCAGCGTAGCTGCAGCTTCTGAGCAAGTCAACAGCCCCCTCCGAGGGCAGAGTGGGCATTGCGCCTTTTGCAGATTTTAAGGGTTAACAGGCAGAAAGTGAGGTGTAGGGTGCACAGCTCACGATGGGGGAATTTTCATTCCTCACAGATGGCATTAAAGGGCATCAAATGCCCACAGTGAGGTCCCCCTTAAAGTAGCAGGACATCATTCCTGCTTGGAGTATATATCCGTGTGTCAACTCATAACAGTCTGGAGGGAGGAGAGAGCTGGAATTCTCTCTTTTTGGGAGTATCAGGCAAGTGTTGGGCAAACCCACGTGGAGAAGTATGGACAAACCACATTCTCACCTCCTATTGACATGGAGGGAGAGGTGGGTTCTGGCCAAGCCCCTGACTCCATCTTTCTCTAGGGGCTTCTCTCATGTGATGGCACAGAGCATCCCCATCCCAAGCCTTCCTCCACCAAGCTATGGCCAAAGCAGCTCTCCTGGAAAGGGTGATTTTTCTAATAACAATGTCTTGGTTGATTTAACCAAAAGAGTCGGGCAGTCAACCTCAGTGAGATGTCTTACACACCTGGCTCGCTACACCAGCATGCACATGGTCACACGGATCGTGCACACGCCTCCACGTGGATGGATCAGGACTGAGCCTGAACAATATGCTACATTTCCCAAATCTGCCAGGCGGCGTATTTCTGATTTAACATTGGGTTGCATGGCCATTTTGTATACTTTTTAGAAAATGGAGGGATTTTAACCTACCTAAGAAGTTAATTTGGCTAGCTTGGATCTGAAAATAGGCTGATTCTAGCTGACACCAGCAATCCCAGTTTATCAAGTGTGATGAAAACAATTACCATGACTCCTGTTATCTAAACATGCTTTTCATCATGCTAATATACAACTGTTTCACTTTTAACAGCATGGTTAAGTAACACTTACCACAGGATGGGAACTTGGAAGTTGTGGACGGAAATTAATATTTCCTGGTTAGAAAGAACATGGACAATTACTGCTATGTTAGTGAAAACCAACTATTTATCCCTTCCCCCACTGCAGATCAATCAATGTGACTGTAAAATATTACTGCTTGAGGAGTAGATACATTTTCTGCATACATTTCTTGATACCCTCTTTCACCTTTCTCACATAAGCAATTAAAATGAATTTGTTTTTTAAAGTTAAAGTTATCAGCTATTTTTTGATGACCGATATCTATAAAACTGGAGCAATCTGACATCATTTTAATCAATCAGTAAAAACAAAGCCTCATCCCATCTTGTTTGAATTTGCAACAGACCGAATCTAAAATGAGGCTGATTATTATCAACATCTGAAAGGGTGAGACTCCAATGTCTTGGCTACTCACCCATTTGACCGTCAAATTTTTGACATGGAACCGTAAGAACTCTTAACAAACCATCTGACTTATAAGAATAATGCTCGACGAGCTGAAAAAGAAGAAAGTAAGAAAGTATAATAAATAATGGAGGCAGGCAATGGAGAAATCCTGACCTGGAGCAGCTGACTCCCCTTTTGGACTTTAAAAGTGATTCAAGGACAGCCCTTAACAACAGAAGGTGCTTCCTTGGTGGTCTTCCTGATCCCTCCCCATGCCTCTCTCCTGCCACCCTCAGACTTCTGGACAGAAGTTCACATGCCACCTTCCCTTTTGGACTCTGCTCTTGGCTCACCCTCTTTCTTCTTCTTCTTCTTCTTTTTTTTTTTTTTTGGGGTAGCAAGTTGCATTTATTTGTTTATATTCTCCCATATCTGTGTGATATTATAACAATGAATTCTGCATGCTAACGTTCATTCATGTATTCAGTCATTAAACAAACATTCTGCTGTGTGCTAGGTCCTGAGATAGGACAAAAGGTAAACTATGGTGAATGAGACACATTTCCTACTGTTGAGGTACTTTCTTGGTGGAGAGAGATATAAATGAACAATGTAAAGTGATTAATGGTGTAATAGTGCTGTGGGCAAAGGCTTTGGAGGTACCAAACAATTCAGCCCAAAAGTTTCAGAGAGAAGACATCACAGCACAGGTGATGTGATAGCTGGGACATGGGGAAAGCTGACACTTTGGCAAATGGCCTTATGTTGATGGGATATGGACAGCCTTGGCTAATGGCTCCCAGAAAAGTATGAATCATGATGCCTGATTGCTACACTAAAAAATAAATGAATGGCAAATAGATTTATTTATATCCAATCAAAATTATGCAATAGGAAGACAGTCTTAGTTTTCACATTTACTTTTCTCATACAGACATTTCCTCTTCAGACAAGCTAAAATCTTCCTATCTGATATTTCTTCCTTATCTGTTTATTGGTACCTTTTCCAGTTAAGGACTCGTTGCTTCTGAATTTCTTTCCTCTCAAAACTTACCTATTTGGGTGAATGTTTGTTGAATGAATATATTTTATCCTTCCAGGGAGCATTCTTTTTTTTAAATTTTATTTTATTGTTGAAAGAACACAACATGAGATCCACCTTCTTAATAAATGTTTCAATCTGACCAGCCCTAACACGCTACTGAAATGGATATCAAAGCTCTCTCTATTCTGTTAAATGCAATAGTGTGTTCTAAGGCTAATAGTATTGAGGTCCCTACAACAGCTGAACTATCACACATCTCTCCAACGTCATTCAAATATCTCCTTACAAGCTTATGTTTTCAGATAATCTACGCCACAAGGGTGTCTGGGAGGTGGGCATACATGTAAGGATTTCCCTCTTGGGCAGGGGTCTGCAAACTTTTTCTGTAAAGGGCCAGATAGTGATATTTTAGGCTTTTTCACTCCACATGGCATCTCTGTCACACAGTCCTTTATTTATTTTTTTTAAAAACCACCCTTTAACGTATAAAAACCATTGTCTTCAAGTACTACACAAAAGCAGACCAGGGGCAGATCTGGTCCACGGATGTGTTGACTCTAGCTCTAAAGAAAGGAATACTAGAGTAGTGTAGCAGTTACCAACTCTCAGAAAAATAACACCAGACTCCTGGGTGGGGGAAGGGCACAGAGGTATCTTACGTTGGTGTAAAGGAAAACCAATGAAATCACACTTTTAAAAATGGAAGGTACTGCTGGCATTTTTATGCTCTTTCTTAAACATATATACAAGGGGAAAGATTTAATTAAGGCTGAATACTGTGAGATGCTGGAGGAATCAGTAAATATGGGAAAGAGTCTTGGGGAGGAACTTTCCAACAATTAAAGATGTTTAACATTATAGTCAGCATGCAGACTTGGAAACTGTGAGTGGGCTCACACAGGGAAAATGGTCATTCAGGAGAAGTGCAATAGCTGTGTACCAGTGATGGAGCCAAGGACCCTCAAGCATTGGGCTGACAGATGGACTCCAGTGCCTTTAAATGCACACCATCAACAATTCTTGTAGGAAGTGAGAGGCTCTGATGGGAAATTAATACCAGAAGGTAACATTCCCTACTCATCTCTCTGATTTGCATCGGGCATTAGTACCTAATAGGTTAAATACTCTTTCAAAGCGATAACCATTAAAACAAAGCAAAGTCTGTGGTTGATAATAAGCTACATGCTAATGATCTACAAACCAAAAGACAATGTCAGCATTATGACTAATATGAATAAATATTAAAATACCCAGCATTCAAAGAAGATTTTGTCCCCAACTACAGCATTAGGAACCAAAATAAACCACGTGTGGTGGTTACTCTAAGTGCTTTAAAGGTAATGGGGATCGCTGATCAGTTTTTAAAAAGGCAAGATTTTGAGTCGGGTCCTTTCCTGCTGTAACCACACATGAGGTTCCTGGAGGGGCCTGGTGTGGACATTTGAACCCATCCCCGATGACGACCCGCACCTACAAAAGCTCAACGTAGCTGTCGCTCCTGGGATGGCAGAGTCCCTTGGTTTTCTCTGTCTCTGGACCCGCTACAGTTTATAGGATGCTTTGCCATTTCCTCGTGGAACTGTGATTTAGGATGAAGCCAAGTCGTTCGTGCCCAATGGAAAGCAGGGATGAACACCGGATTAGGGCTCATTAGTGCCTAAGAAACTCCCAAATTATGCTCTGTTTTCGGTTTTACTATCAGGTGGGTCAAGAAGAACCCCTTTTTAGACCAGGGCTGAACAATCCTATACAAGTGGCGGCCTGAAGCACAGGAAACGCTGACTGCTAGGTTGCCCTAATTTTGCAGCAAGATTCGTTTTGCAGTGAGAACGGCACCTGACATTTTATATTAAATTTGGCCTCTCACAACTCAAAGAACAGTCTGATTAGCCACTTCTAGGCCTCCCTTCCCAGCCATCCACACCTTTCTACTATGTGTATTTGTCTGAAAGGCTGTTCTGGGTTCCAGGCAGAACGTCTTAGAAAGAAAATGCCTCTAGTGCCCCAAGGCAGGGTCTCCTGTTAAACTAAGCACAGTCCTGAGTGGGTACCACTTCCTAGTGCCAAGAGCTGAGGGGTCCTGGATAAGCTATGGGAGCCTCTGTCACCTGACATGATGACCCTAGACCAGTCATCCAGGAACTTGAAGGCTGAAGAGCAGACTGATTGGGCAGGTCTTGGCAAGGAGCCAGGTGGCATATTCTAACAAGGTCCAGGGGCCGGTTCCTCCTCTCTTTTCTGAGGATGATGTATACCTGCCAGAGTGTGTCGAAATTCTTCCCGCCAGGGATGGAGAGCTTCCCCGTTTTGTCCTTATCGATGCGGTAGTGCAGCACCTTCCCCTCGTGCAGCAGGCACAGGGCGTAAGACCCATTGTCCCTGGACCTGATCCTGGAAGAGAGGAGACAGCGCATCACCATCACTCCTACCGCCTGGAAGGGAGGAGGCAGCCTGCAACAGCGTCCCAACCTCGGGGACAAGGGGTCAAGGACTTTGTACCCAGGGAGGCCCAGCCCACAGCTCAGTGACACCGCAAGCTCCAGACAAGGAAATGCTATGGTCGGAGACAGGCCACAGCCAAGCCCAGCAGGCTGGGGAGCGTTGTGTGGGCATCAGGAGAGGCCTGGGCTCTGGGGGCAAGTCCTCTGTTTGCCTGGTACCAGTAAGTGGGACCCGCAGCATTCCGCAGCTGGGGAGTCTGTAGGCCCTCTTCACTCAGCTCCTGTCTTCAGTGAGGTCTGCTCTGCATTTGGATCAGATTCCAGGCAGTGCAGCTCCCCTGTCTAGCCAAGGGTGGGCGTGGAGGGGGGGTGTTTGGTGGGCATTTTAACTAGGAACCTTCTGGACCCCAGATGGAGGGGGCTGAAAGCCCTCTTCACTCCCTCAAGCTCGCTCTCCCCTTTGCAGGGAGGAGAGGGCGGGACCAGGACCGGGATTTAAAATGTTCCATGTGATGCGGTCAGATGACGTTGCCAGGAGAAGAAAATGCCCTCCAGCGTGGGGTGGGGAGAAGCAAGCAGAGCCAGGGCTGCGTTGGCTGTGCTGGGCGCCCAGGCTCTGTCTCCTGGTCCCGGTGGGTGCTCCTGGGCACCACCCCCTTCCCTTATCCAGGAAATGAGACTTGTGAGTCTGATACCGAGCAGAGAGACACCCGCTGTGATATAGGGGGGCCTGCCGCCCACAGGGAGGGCCTGTGGAACTTGGGGAGGGCGCAGGCCTGGTGGGGCTGCAAAGGCACGGAATGGAGGTGAAGCCCCTCCCCAGCTGAATTCCTCAGTCATCACCATCCTCAGCCCATCTTCCCCTCTCAGCAACTCAAGCCCTTGGGATCACAAGATCTGCGAGAGGGTGAGTCACCGAGGTCCCAGAGGTCCCAGAAAGCCTCTCCGGTCTTGGCATTTTCTAAAACGAGGAAACTGAGGCCCCCAAATGTTAAGCAACGTGCCCAATGCGCTGCATTTTGGGAAGAGTTCACATATGCCAAGCTGCCGTCGGATTTCCATGTTGAGGGGAGATTTCTGATGCCTCCTTTTGGTTGTACGAGGCCACATCCACAAGATGCACTTTGGAAGCTGACGTGGTCACCCTTGGCCTTGTAGGTTCACCTCAAAGAGCTAGCCCAGGACTTGAGATATGAGCTGTGTCGTGTGGCGTTGGAACCTTGTTTTAAAAATAAGTTTAAGTTGTGCTTGGCTGTGCGTGATGAACGGGTTCCCTCCATGCCCCAGTGCTCAGGGCAGCTGGTGTGGGTGGCGGGAAATGCCCAGACCCGCCTCGGCCTCGGTAGGGGCCGCTTCTGAAACTTTCTACTCTGTGAAAACATCCCTTCCTCCCAACCCCAGCAGGTCACCGGCACCCCAAAGCGTAAGCTTCCTTTCACGGTTACACGGCCCATTAAGGCCAGTTGGTTGCTGTCAAACCGAAAAACCACCACACAGAAAAGGAAAAGCATATTTTTATATGAGGGATAACTGAGTCTATCTTGTAGGGAAGCTATTTTATAATGTGGGACTATTCACACCTGCTTTGTTTATTTTATAAGCATCCGTGGCAAACAAATAGGATAGTTTGGAGGTACAAAGAACTATACAAATTCTTAATATGAAGCAATACCTATTTACATATATGCATATAAAAGGTGACCTTGGGATAATGATGCCCATAGGCCATTCCAAAATACCACTCTCTTTGATTTAAAGTCCTTTGCATCTTGGACCTCAGGGTCCTGGAATCAATTAACTGGATCTGAACTCCAGTTTTCCAGATCCATGTCCAATGCCCAACCATTCCACCTTGCCTTATGCCCTGATTGACCTTTTGTTGTTAAAACTGAGATGGAGGATCACAGAATGCCTGGGGAGATGGTTCAATCACCTCATCAGAAATTGGGAAATGCAAATTAAGACCACAATGGAAATACCATTACACGCCCTTCAGACTGGCAAAAATTAAAAAGACCAAAAATGCTAAATATTTCTGAGAATGAGGGCAATAGGCACCCTCGTATACCGCCTGTGGGAGCATGAATCAGTTCAATCATTTTGGAAAACAGTTTGGAATTCTCTACTGAAATTGAACCTATTTATCCCCTCTGAGTCAGCAAAACACTCCAAGATATACAAAATGTGTGCATTCTGCACCTATAAAGTATGTGGGGATGCTTATAACAGCTTTATCTGCGATTATCAAAAACCGTAAGCAGCCTAAGTGTTCACTAAGTGCAGAGTGAGTAGGTTGTGGGGTATTCATACCACAGAATGTCATAGAATAAAGCAAACAAATGGCAGTGATACAAAGCACAGGTGACTCTCACAAGTATAAAACGTATACTGTGATTCCACATGCATGAAGTTCCCAAACAGGCAAATGCGAACAGTTTTGATGTACGCCTAGGTCCTAGGTGGTGACGAGAAAGAAAACAACCAGGGCATGCTGGACACAAGGGTGCAGGAAGTGGCGTCCTGTAACGGGTGGGTGTGAGTGAGGGGCCTTCTGCGATGCTGCTTGTGTTTTAGTTCTTGACTCCAGTGGTGTTTGCTTTAGAATTATCCATTAAGCTGCACTTACAGAGTGATGCACTCTTCTGTGTGCTTAGTATTTCATAAGAAAAACAGCATTAAAAGAGAGCTGGTGCAAGGCAGAAATAGAGCATCTCTTGCTTTTGGGCAGTGATTTCTGCAAAGGCACACGCTTCCTTGAGGCTCCCCCCAAGAACAGGTCCCAGAGGAGTTTCTCTCCCAGAGCTCCAGCCAGGCAACCTGTTTCAGCTCCCGGGATGCCAGCGGCGACAGCTACCCGGTGATTACAATCTAAGGACTGGGAGGCACAGGGACAGGCTGTGGACATGCAGCCTGAGCAGCCCCCGAGGCAGCTGGCAGGAAACGAGGGCAGAGAAGGGAAACCCACAGGCCCAACATCTGTAGGTGGCAAAGACCAGAGGCTTGGTGACACTAACGGCCAGTAACTGTGAGGTGTCTGCTGGCTGCAGGCGGATCCTGGGCTGGGCTATTTTTAATCTAACAATCGGAAAATACTGGTTTGGAAGCTGAAGTAGCTCCTCCTCCTGGCCCCCTCCTGTTCCTCAGAAAGCCCCCCTCTGCCCTGGGACACCCGCCAGGTTTGTCACGTGGACGCCCAAAGGGGAAAGAGCAAAGACTAGTCTTGCACCTTCTCTTGGGGTCGCTGGCCTCCACCCTCCAGGTCAACTATCTTCAGGCATATTCCCAGAAGCCCTGGAATACTGTATTTTTTCCCAGTGAGTCTCTTGGAAAAAGCAGGCTCACGACAGATTTGTGTTTTGCTACAACAGGGTGTGGGACTTCAGCGCTTTTGAACTGCGAAGTTGTCCTAACTGGCTTTAAGACCGTCTTGAGGTCCTTGGTGAGAGGGCAGGAGAGCCACCTTGCCTCTGCGGGTGGATGGTCTCAGGCTCTGCGATGAGCAGGGCTTGCAACTCACAGACACCAAGCACTTGGCAAAGCTGAGGTGGGGAGATTGTTCGTTCTGCCAGGCACAGCCTGGGGGTGCTGAAGCCCTTTTCCACCCTCCTACGACCTCCTGGATCAGAGAAAACATGTGGTAATGATGCCCAGACACTGACAGGGAAGTGAGGACCGGGAGGTGGTGGGACCCTCAAGGTGACCTCCACCCAGCAAGGTCTGGGGACAGTGCATTGCGTCTGCTGCAGACAGAACAGAACAGCTGGGGTACATCCTAGCCCACCAGGCATTCTCACTGTCCTGTGCATTTTTTTTTTCCCATGGGCAGAGAAGAGCGTGGCTGGCTGGAGGGGAAGCGGGGTGCCTGGGATAAGCTGTGTGCCTATGGCCAGGATGGGCTGTACAAAGAGACAGGGAGGGGCTCACTTCCAGGGCTGACGCTGTATTGGGTGGTCAGATACTGCAGCATGGGGCCCAACAGTGGCTTCTCAAGACAGCAGCTGAGGAGTAAGGAAGGAGAGGATATGGGAGTGGCATACCCGGCAGTATGCTTGCCAGTATAACGCTGAGAGCACCCCCAGACTCAGGAGAGGTACCAGCCCTAATGATCCACGGAAGACAAAAGGAAATGCAACTTCCGGGTGCTTTTGCCTTGCACTACAGCAAAATTTAGGCACGTGAGCATTCCACACATGCAATGAAAGCAGGATCAGTACGGAACACAGGTCTAAATATGGGGCCATGCCAAGCTCTTCTTTCACACGTCTGCCTTTTAAAAAGTTTTATCAATTCCCCTCTCTCTCCCTCTGCTCTGGTTTATGAGGTGAAACTAGGTCATGCTGCTTCTCCTCCAGCTTCATGGGGACCTTGATCAGACCAATGAAGTGATTCTGACGTTAGTCCACAACGCCCTTTAAACTTTTCACTTCAGACAGGCCATGACACTTTATGCTGACCTGCGGCTGCAGAACCACATGTGTCGAATAAAATGGCACACTTTGATCCACGATGGCAGCACCTAAGAGCGCTCACAGAACTCAGCTTTTATTGTGGCACATGAGGGTCACACAGTCTCACTCATCAATGAATAAGAGTACGGTTTTCTCTAAACCCAGAGATCACTTTTGAAATTTAAATATATAACAAAAAGTGAGTTATAACTTAAGCAGGGAAAAGTGAGTGGCAAATAAGAGCAAAAAAAAAAAAAAAAAGTGAGATTTGCCTAAGGACAAATACCAATATCAGTACTGCAGTGGACAGGGGGGAGAACATCCCAGGCCAGCAGCAAGGTGGGTACCTGAACCTGAGATTCCCCCATTAAAGCAAGGACGGTGAAGAAGAAAACCTCTTCAACTCCAGAGAACAGTGTTCCCAGCATAGAACACTCAGGAGTCCCACAGATGAATATCAATCAAATATGAGCTCAAAAAGATCACCCAAAACATAAGGAAACAGGAGTTATAAGAAAGAGGTCAGGGAGGGAAAAAGAGCAGGAGAGACAGAGATTTATACACCTAAGGACTTTCTGTATTGGAATCATCAGATACAGAATATAAGCTAACTATACATGAAATATTCAAAGAAACAAAAGATGGAATCACAAAAACTAGCAAGCAATAAGATACTCTCAAAAATGTATAGGACTATTTGAGAAACAACAAAAACAAATGGAATTTCTAGAAATTTTTAAAAAATATAACTGATGGAAAAAAAAAAAAAAACAGTGGATGAGTTTAAAGTAGATTAGATACAGATGAGGTGAAAATTAATGAATTGGAAGACAAATCCAAGAACATTACCTAGTTCAGTGCACAGAGAAAAGGCAATAGAAACTAAGAAAGAACAGAGAATGAATTAAGACGGTCTAAAATACGTTTAATAGGAGCCTCTGAAGGCAGAAATGATAAGAAAGAAGGATGATAATACTTGAAAAAAATAGATGAGTATTTTCCAGAACTGATGAAAGAATCCATGGTTGTAGGAAGCACAGATACAGGACAACCACTGGCTTAGCTTTAAACATATTACCTGTTCATCTCTGTAACAACTCAGGTAACACAGTAGTTTCCCCTTTTTATCATTCAGTAAGCTGAGGTCAGAGAGATGAATTAAGCTATCTAAATCACAGAGCTATTAAGTGGCTGCACTTGCCTGAACTTAAGTTTCTACAAATAGAAGCAGTTTCAAGGTTAACTCTATCTCAACCAGTCAAATAATACAGGAACATTCCCTACTGCACATATAGTTACAGACCCTCCAATGAACTTGGAAAATCTCAAATGATCACTATTCTTAACGTAGCCTAGGTAGGCATCCAGCATCTCGAGCAGGCTCAAATGTGGTCCTCAGACCTGCATCACTTGAGAACTTGTTAGAAATCCAAATTCCTGAGCTATATCTCAGGCCTAGCGAGTTAAAAACTGGGGGGTGGGGGTGTGTGGTTTGACCCAGCAATCTGTGCTTTAACCAGCATCCAGGTGGTTTGCACACAAACAGAAGGTTGAGAATCACTGCTTACATCATCTGCTCTGGACTTTGTATCCATCCTGTGGAACCCCACTGAAGGTACTGTTTTCATTCTTCATCCTTTCTCCTAGTTTACATTTGTTCCTTGCTCATGGGGAATACAAGTGTATATTCTTACAAGCTAGCTCAATGTCTCTGAAAAACTGTAGCATATTCTGAATACATTTTATCCTGGTTACCTTACACTGAGTTGTACTTGCACTGAGAAAGATTACTAATAGCTATTTCCGGGGAAGGGGGAGAGGGAGGGGGAGGGCATTGGTGAAAGGTATTGTTCTAATATTCAAGGGTGGCCGGTATGTCACCCAGTGTCCCCAAGCCAGGTCCAACCTGGACAAGGACCACATGGTTTAGCACATTCCTGATTCTGGGTGGACACAACCCTTTTCCTTAGAAAGCCACTGTCACCAAATCTTCTAGTACCCAGTTGTGTACAGAATGGTGTACGCCCTCATTGGACCATCTGTGCATGTTGCCCATTGTTTTACCTGTAGGTTCTCCTGGAAGGCTTCCTACAGGGCCCCGAACGTTAGAGACATGAATAAGTGAATGTGTGTGTGTGTGTGTGTGTGTGTGTGTGTGTGTGTGTGGATGCGTACATGTGTGTAAAGGAGGAGAGGGTATGAGGGGCATCGGGCTATAATGGAGAAGGATATGGTGGGGAAGGGAAGGGAAGGGAAGGGAGGAAGGGAGAAAGCAATGAGAATGTCATACTCCATCTAGAAAATGGCTAATGAAGAAGGGATGACTCAAAGATTAAAGTGTTTATTTCTCCTTGAAAGGGACAGGGGAAGGTCTGGGGTGCCTGGATTTCAGATGCAGAGCACATAAGAGCACATCACACAGGGGACTCAGTTGTTCTGCAGGGCTGGAAAGGTGGTTGACAGTGGAGGGCATATGAAGGATAAACGGCACCACTACTTGGTAACTGCTCAGAGGCCTCTGCACTGTCTTGTTTCTCTGCATACAGGGCCCCAGGCTACCTGGGATGACTGTAACATATTAAAGAGCTGTCATGAGAAAAGCACGGGTCAAGGAGTCCCACCCATCATGTACAACAACCACAGGACAGCGCAGGGTGCTGAGGCCCACCCCCAACTGCAGGGGATGTAAGGCTCTACGGCCTCAGGACCCGCGAAGCCCACAGGCCACAGCTCGTACACCCCCCAGCACGTGTGCCTCTCAGACCCTCGGACTCCAACTCTCCTGGGCTTCCTCTCGGCCTTTGTTCTCATCTTCCTTTCCTGCCCACACTACTCAGCTATGGCATGGGCAACACTCGCTCTTGACTTCTGCAAACTACTGTCCTGGTCTAAGACCTGACTCTCTGCCATCTCTCCCCCTGCAGAACCCTCATTCCCCTCTCCACAATCCAGGGGGCCATCTCAGAGGTCAGGGTCTTCCTCAGGACCTCACAAGTCTCCCAGACCTGACTGCACCACTGGTTTGGCCCAGGAGACTCCACCTGGCAGCACCTCGTCCCCATCTGCTCTCTTGGGATCTCCTTCAATCCCCTCCACCTCTTAGTCCCATGGCAACACTGACCTGGCGTTCACCAAGCATTTCCAAAATAAGACCTGCAGTCAGCACCTCTTGCCTTCCACCATTCTCACCCAGCGGCTCTGGGCACAGCTGCCCCAGCACCCATCCTGCTGTGGCCCTTCTTCCCTCCTGATGGAGTCCGGAACTGCCTTACTACCACCTCAACCACAGCTAAACCTTATCGGCCAGTTTAAGGATCATCTGGCAAATATTACAGTTGGTGTGTAAATAGGATGACCATCTGGCCTGAGACAGCCCTGTTGACCCCTGCTGTACCCCCTCCCATCATGTTATCGGTCCCCTTTCACTCTCTCTGAGTGGATAATCCATTCCCCGGTCCACCCCTTAGGGTCAGGAGGGACTTCCTGTCTGGTTGGACTGCCTTTCCTTCACACAGCTTGTCACTCCTGCCCCGCTCCTGGGCCAGGCCACGCTCAGGTGGCAGTGTTGACCTCTAAGACTCTGCACTGACACTTCCTCCTGCCCAGGACCACTTTCTTTTCTTTCTCTACTGATTCTCTTCTCCTCACTGCTCAGAACACAGCTGAAATGTCCCTTTCCCCTACCACTGAGACCTGTTCTGAGCACTGGGGCTCCACCCGTGAAGATGGAGGCCGGTCCCTGCACTTGGGCATTCAGAACAAGTGGTACTGATGGACAACAAACAAGTGAACAGAAATAAAGATACCAACAGTGTCATCAGATGGGACGACCGTGATGGATGGAGCGGGACATGTAGTCACACGTCACACACTTTGCAGTATGTCTTTCTGAATTTGACATCTTCCCCTAGGCTGCCAGCACGGTGCAGGCAGGGACTAAAGTCTATCTTGTTTGTCACAGTCCTATCACAATGCCTGGCACACATCTGGTGGAATGCACTATTTTGTGGAATGAAAGGCTATTTTTGCAGATTTTTAAATTTTTAACTGCATACTTCTAAAGTCAGAAAATAAGAACTACAGTGAAAATGGCATTGGCGACTTACTGGTTTGATGACTCCTTTGACAAATCTGAGATACTATCTTTTCTGTGCCATGTTAAGTCAGCCATTTGGAGAGTTGCCATCTGTGTATTTTAAAGGTCACCTAGAACTCACTCTTGACTCTGTAAGATTTTCAAGGACTTTTAGCCAAAAACAATAAAATGTTTACCTGGGTACTAAACACAAAGCAAGTGACAATTCCATTGTTTTTCGTTTGCAGAACATGGAAATTTTAGAGCGTTTTCGTTCTGAGATCCCTTACATGATGACACGAAGGGACCAGCACACTACATTTCAGCAGATGTGATGTGCTCTTGGAGCAGCACTTGTGAATGTGAGCTCTGAGCTGTCCTGAACGAACCACATGGTGAGATATTTCTGAACTGGACAGTCAGAGAACCATTGACCACAGCCTGTCCCCACGGCCTCGTTCGGCCCAAGCAGGGCCCAGCAGTGTGACCACATGGCCTTAGAGTTTTGTATGATTTGTAAAAGATATTTAATCACAGCCAGAGAAGACCACTCTTTCTTCCACTCCAACTTCCTTTCCCAGAGTTGACAATGATCCTAAAAATGGACATGCATTACTCAGAATGAATTGTGAACCTAGAGGAAGGACTGAGTTTTCTTTTTTCAAAATGAAGAAAATACTACCAAATTATTGTCAAATGAAGAGGCTAACACTATGCAGTCAAAAGATGTAGAAAATAAAAGGTGCTATAGACATGTGTCAGGCACTTAAGTAAAAAAAATATATATTACTTTTTCTAAATTTTGTATGTTTAAGGTATTTATTAGTTTTTTTAAAACTGTAAATCATTGTGATTTTTTTC
This sequence comes from Balaenoptera borealis, assembly GCF_965194805.1. Classification (NCBI taxonomy): domain Eukaryota; kingdom Metazoa; phylum Chordata; class Mammalia; order Artiodactyla; family Balaenopteridae; genus Balaenoptera; species Balaenoptera borealis. Next base: position 20,816,619 of record NC_138865.1, on the reverse strand, counting down.
TCACTCTAAAATATACTGTATTTTGTACCTAATTTTGTGTTCTTTCTTAAAGAGGGTCTCCAAATTATATATGCTTTGGACCCCACCAATTCTGGATCCTTCCTTTGGGGGAGAGGATACAACATTTTCGGAAAGTAAGGTTTGTTTCTCTTTCCTAACAAATCCATTTTGTAGTCATGCCTGAGCTGTGACTAATTTCTCAAAATGGCAAATTGTGCTGTCATATGAGGCCTCAGAGAGCTGAGGGCACTCATCCCCAACACGGCCTGTCCACTCTGCCTGTGTCCCTGATGTCACAAACGAGGCAGAGCTCCGGCCCCGACCCACAGGACCTGGGCTGAGGGTCCCTGTCTGGTGTTCCCATCCGGCCAGCCAGACCCCAGACACAGGCAGGTGCCTTAGTAAGAATACCACAGCCCGAGGGGCTTAAACAACAGACGTTTCTTTCTCTCAGTTCTGGAGGCTGGAAGTCTCGGATCACGATGCTGGTGAAAGCCTGTTTCCTGGCTTGTAGAGGGCACCCATCTGGCTGTACGCTCACATACATGGCCTTGCCTCTCTGGTGCAGGCAGAGTCCAGCCTCCTCCTTTTCATAGATAATCCCATCATGGGGTCCCAGCTTCATGGCTTCGTCTAAACCTAATCACCGCTCAAAGGCCCCACCTCCAAATCTGTTACACTGGGGGCTGGGGCTTCAACATACGAATCTGTGGGGACACAAACATTCAGCCCATCATAGCAGGTGATGAAAAGCCACCTCTAGAAATGCCACAGATGACTGCAAGGGAGGGTCTACAGACCACACTGCCCATCTCCTCTGTAAAGAGCCTTTAATCTCCAAGGACAGTACAAAGTCTCTGACAGCCACTCTTCACAAAGCCACTCCTGAACAGTCCCAGCCGAGCTGTGTGGACAGGAGACAAGAGGGGGGAGCGGGCGTTCTGAGTGACGTGCCCTGGCACCACACCTTGCATGGGGAGAGCGGTGGAGCCAGAGACAGTGGACGCCCTGGACGTGGCTTTTGCTGCCGCTTCCTCTCAGCCCAGACATGCCAGGGACGCCGCATTCCAGCTCTCATCTCCTACTTGCCTGACAGCCTTGGGCAAGCTCCTCTGTGCCTAAGTCCTTGTCTGAAAATCAAGGGATTTAGCCCATTAGCAGTGAGGTCCCTTCTGGCTCAGGGGTTCTGCTACCACAAATGGATTTCATACCATAGTTCAAGAAGAGAGGAAACATGCACAGTGGGGCCGGTGAGCGTGCTCACTTCTGCACCTCTGCACTGGCTCTTTTCTACGCGCAGCCAGACGGGTCCCATTGAACTTCAGTTGGATCCGCCCTAACACCTTCCCGAAGCTGGACAGACTGGCTTGCCCAAAGCAAAGTCCTCCCGATGCCCGAGAGCCCTCAGTAACCTGGCCCCCATCCTCAGTTTCTCCCCCTCTCACTCTGCACCAGCCACAGTGGCCTCGTGGTGGCCTGGCCCTCCTAGCACACTCCTGGCCTCTGGGCACCCACACATGCTGTTCCCTCATCAGGATGGCTCCCAGCTGCTTTCAGGTCTCTGCTCAAATGTCTCCTTCACAGTCAGGCCCTTCCTTGCCACATCTAGCATAAAACAGAACCCCCAACCACAGCATGCTCTAGCCCCTTCCTTAAATGCTCCGATGTGCTGTGCAGCTCTTGTTCAATCACTCGGTGTCTACTTCTGCCAGTGAGATGTGGGCTCCACGAGGCAGATGCCTCCGTCTCCAATGCCCAGGACGGAGCTGGTGTCCAGTGCCTCACGCAACTGTGGACACCAATAAATGCTGGTCGACAGATGGACGAGTCGGTTTAAATGATGGGAAAGTAGGCCAGAGACACATTCTTTAGGGAAACCTGGATGAGGCCGGAGAAGAGCCAGTTGGAAGGACCCCACAACTGTGGGGCTGTCCCAGAGCGGGTGCTCCCTGCAACATCCCCTTGTCTAAGGGGGGAGCAGGCGGTCTCCCTGAGAGCAGGCTTCTGAACCGGTGAGAAGGCAGAGGCCTTGCTGTTTGGATAACCCAACTTGGGGCTGACTTAACGTACCAAGATGCCATGTATGCAGCCCCATGACAGGTGTGTTGGAATTATTCCTAAGAAGGTGGTAAAAGTTCAAACCTCAGGGGAAAATGAGCTGATAGGTGCCACACTGAGGGGAAAAAATATCCCTCTGTCCCATGATTTCTGCCAGTGGCCATTACTGCATCCACTAAGCCATCACCCCAGTCACGCTGTGTGCCAGCCTGGGCTGCTCTGGACTTGTTTTTAGGATCATTTTTTTTTTTAATAAAAGAGTATTGTGTTTAAGATCATTTCTTAAATAATAGGGATTACGGTAAAGTCTGAGGAAAATTCTTTAAGTAGGTGGATACTCAGAGAAAACACTTCAATTCTAGGAAAAGTTTACAGTGCCAGCTGGGTGTGACTGCACATCCTTGGTCGTGGGGCTACACTGCTGTGTAAGTGTCCGAGGCCAGACTGGGGCACCCAGTCAGCATGTCCGGGGCAGGGGTCACTGAGCAGTGACAAACACAGGTGAGCATGCCTCGGTCGGCAGCCCCCCCTGCATCCCACCAGCCACAGCACCTCGGGGGAATGAGGTCGACACCTGTCTGAGCAGCTCCTTGCCCTCTCTGGACCACCGACCATGCCCCGAGGCAGCCTGCACCTCCAGCGCCTCCAGGATTGAGCTGCGCTGACCACTGAGGGTAAGAGTGAGCAGGCCTTGAGACACACACCTCATTTCTGAGATTATGAGGCCAGAGTGCGCACACCTGCTTGTGATCAAGCTCCTGCACTAACCTTTCATATGAGCGACTCCCAACAAATTTTCTTTACTATCCATCCTATTGGTACTTCTCCCCAAGTAAAAAGAGAAGAAAAGTCTGAGATCTTGGGGCAAATGTGAGCAAACACACTGCAGTATCTTTAGCTTGCATGGAAAGCCACAGATTGTGTTATGCATCCCATGTTTGGCATTAAAAGCAGAGTATGTGGCCGAATAGATATTCTTCAATGATGTCCCTCAGTGCCCAAGAAAAGTGTTCACTTTGGGGCCATACTGGGCAAAACAAATGCTGAATTCCATGAGGTGGCTTCAATGTGAGATGTCTGTGCAGCCAACTAACACACGTGTTTTGATGATAGCACATGATCCCTTCCCCAGGGTCACCAGGACTCCACGGATGGGGAGGCTGAGCTACCCCTAACTGTCCAAGCAGGCCGGGAGCTACTGGGTGAAGGGAAAAGACACAATACTTACAAAAACTTTCCATTTGTCTTTGATCCTATCAGGACAATCTGCTCAGATTCATCCCGAGAGATTTTTCCGTGGAACCAGGGCATTTTTTCATGGGCTGTGGTGGCGATCAGCTTCTCCAGCTGAGGTTTCTGGCTGATAATGGCCTGCTCGAGAGCTTGACCCTGCCACGAGGAGAAGAGAGTGAAGCCATACCAAGTGAAAGTGACGAGAAAGACGCAGAAAGCATTTCCAATCTATCCTAAGTCCTGACATGGTAAAATGCAATCACATTTATTTATGTGTTTGTAGGTTCATTCAATAAACAAAGCCAATAGATCCTATATATTATTTAAGTGCCTTCAAGTATATAACTAACAAAATAGATTTTAGAATACAGAGGTGGGCATTTTAAAAGCCACATTGGGCTTTAGAAACCATCTTGTATAATCCATGAGGTCTAGAGAATGGTCTTCTTGACCTCTTCCAATCAGTCGCCTCCTAGAACTGATTGTTCTGTGTTAGACCCTGATCACGTAATAACAATCAGGAAGACGTAAGACATGCTTTTTCCTGTCTGCCTCTACAAGGCTTCACTCTGCGCACTTACACACGTTGCCGCCTGTAACTGCAAGAGATGTGATCACTGAAAGAGGAGATAAACCTTGACAACATGGAAAACAAAAATGAGAAAAAGGCTGACAGCTGGGTGAATTCGCTTCTTCAACTGTTCTTAGTGGGAGAGAAATAGATATCTTTCACAGTAGTAAATAAACAACCTGAGCAGATTATTCCAAGTTATAAGAAGAATCAGAAGTGAAAATAAAAACATAACCAACCCACGCGAGGAGATGGAAGTGGGGAGGGAAGGCAGAAGGGAAGGTGAATTTGAAAATTTTGTCATGCTTCACAGATGGAATGAAATACAAAAGCAGTCATCGTTACGTACCAGAGAGGCATCCGATTCAAAGTGAGCAGAGGGCAAAAGCAAAAGGGTGTGGAATACTACTCGGCCATAATAAAGAATGGACCCCTGACACACAGCTGACTCACGAATGCATTATGCGGAGTGTAAGAAGCTGGTCTGGAAAGGCTACGTGCTGTGTGAGTCCATTTATATGTATTCTGGACAAGGCAGAACTATAGCGACAGAAATCAGATGAGGAGTTGCCAGGGGCTGGGGTTGGGGGTGAAGATGAGGATGCTTGATGGGTGATGGAACTGTTGCATGTCTTGACTGGGGTGGGGGGGCTACATGATGCCATGTGATTGTCAAAAAATCATAGAACCATAGACCTAAAAAGGATGAATTTCACGGTGTGTAAATTATACCTCAATAAATCTGATTTATCTGCTTTAAAAAAAGAGTAAAAAGATGGTCTAAGACTTATGTAATGAATATTAATGAAAAATACTGAATACATAGTATCTGTCTGCAAGACTGAATTCAGTGCAGAACATATTAAAGGAGTAAAGAAGTCGGTGTATAGAATCCTCAGAAAGCCTGTACTGTCATACATCCATATGGATATACAGAAAACATACATCCAGGAAACACAAGGAAATGGTTGAACACGTGGGTCTGAGCAGCAGACCATCAGCCAGCCTGGTGGCTCCTGATATCAAGTGCTGTTGAGAGGGTGGCAGGAATGTAAGTTGTCACAACCTCTGGGATCTTTCTGGATGACAACCTGTCAATATGTCCAAATCCTTCACTGTGGCAAATCCAACCTGTTCAGGGTTATCCCGCTGATGCTGTGCAAAGCGTTAGGAGAATGTTACTAGCAGCATTATTTATAAACAATGAAGGTGTCCATCAGTAGGTACTAGTAAAATAAATCATGGTGCACGGGAGGGACCATCAGGCAGCCAGTAACAGGCTGATGCAGCCGTGTGTCTGTCGACACGGAAAGTTCTGCAAGAGATATTATGAAGGGGTGAAATCAAGTGCCAATCAGTGTGTTCAGTATGACCCTCTTGGGTAATTAAAAACCAGTATATGCCTGTGATGCCTCTCTGAAAGGGCCCAGCACGAATTGGGTAACAGTGGTTTCCTGCAGTGGAGAAACCCACATGGCTGGCACAGTAGGGGCCCACTCTCTCAAGTGTGACCACAAAAGAGGAAAGGCTGTCTTCTTGGAGTGAGGCATTTGGGGGCCCACGCTGATGACTAGGGGATAGGTTGCTTATCTGAGGCACCACTGCATGGCTCTCATGCAACTGGGTGCCTGTGTGGAATTCCAGGGCCCGCGAGCACACGAGACCGTGCCCCGCCGCCGCCAGGGGACCGGCTGCCACCCACCTGTAGGTTCCATGTCTGTTTCACATACTCCCGGATGAGGTTCTCCTTCAGGTCCTCAAAGGGGCCGGTTTTGGGCTGCACCCCGGGCGGCCGGTTGAAGGGCTTCTTGAGGAGGCAGATGAGGCCATCCAGCTCCTGGGAGTGGTAGTGGCAAAGCTCGGCGGGGCTGCCGTGGGCCCTGCCGCCCGAGATGGCATAGGTCCCGTTTAGCTCCCGCTCGATGGTGTAGTGATGTGCCTTCCGGTCGTGTGCCACCGACAGGGCGAAGCCGCCCAGGTAGTTGCGGCTCTGGCGCAGCAGGTAGAGCCCGTCGCTCATGCCCCCCTGGACCAGGTAGCCTTCTGCCTCCTCCCGGGTGATGTTGCCGAAGAAGAAGGGCAGGTGGTTAGCGCTGTCACCCATCCCTGCGCCTTCCCCTCAGGTGTCCACCTGGCAAAACAAAGATGGGGCAGTGGTCAGGACCTGAGCGGCACGACACTGTTAGAGCACCGACCCTCCAGATAACGAGGCAAGTCCTCCCGCCAGGCGGAAGCTCTTCCCTCTGGGACTCGGGTCTAGAGCCTGAACTAACTGTGCCCTCGTCCTTTCTGCCCATGTAACCATTACATTTCCAAACACACCCTCTCAATATTGAGCCAAGAAACAGAGCAATGGACCAATGCAGTCAAATTAATCTTCTTTGTGTGTGTGTGTGTGTGTGTACAGAGAATTCTAAGAGACAAACTAAAAAGAGAAGTCCCCTTGCAAAACAGGGCTCAGGAGCTCTCTGACAGTCAGTGGGGCACAGGGGCAGAACCCAGACAAGCCCCTCGTTCTCTGGAGATGCAGACAGTTGTCAAGAACACTCACGCTGGTCAGAGTTATGTGCAGTGAAGATGTCACTGGACTCCTTCTACCTGAACACTGAGGGTCTACTGTGTCACACGCTATACGCTGGACACCAGAGAGCTGAGCGCTGGCCACGTTTATATATGTCAAACCTCTGGCCAGGAGGTAGGATGGGCAAGTGAGGCATGAAAGTGCCATCCTCCCAGAGCCCCAGGCCTCGGACACACACTGTCTCCTTCCCACCTTCCTCCAGACCACTTCCTGGCACCCGCCTTGTACCATCCGCCGGGACAGTTTTGAAGAAATAGTGCAGGTTCCACATTTGATGAGGACACCTGTCACCAAAAACAGATACTTCTCGCACTAAACAGACACACACTTCAGAGGAGAAGTGTGAAGGCAGTGAATGCAATTTGACAGGAAGACTGTTTGATCATTTGTGGTTGTAGATGAGAAGGATCTATATTGCCAGTCCAAAAAGCATCCAAAATAGTGTATATTTTAACCAAAAGGGGCTTGTCATCAATGGAAAAGTATCTAGATGACTGCATCTGTGCATCTAGAGAGCAAAGCACATACCCCTTCATGTTACACACACAGACATACACACAGACACACACACACAGACCCACACACCACACACACACACAGACACAGATACACACACACACGATTATGTGAAACAGCCTCTTCTCAACAGGACTTACCTTACAAAAGACAGTAGAACATAGTGCCTGCCTGGTAGAGGTAACAGAATTTTCTCCAGGCAATATTGCCAAATCAGTATTCCCGAGTGAGCCCCCCAAAAGACATGGGTTTTATTATAATTTGATTGTACAAATAATTTTCTCATTTGCTTCTCTTAATATTTGACTATCAATCATTAATTTTTCTTTGTCAAAGTTTCTAAACATTCATCTTCCAGCAAGGTTTTGTTTTCTCTTAAAAGTACCATCCACACTTGCTCTTAAAGCAAAGACATCTGCTATTAACCAAAAGACATCCCTGGAAAGACGGTGAGTAGATGTGTCTTTGGGGAGCACATCCCTGGAAAGACAGTGAGTAGATGTGTCTTTGGGGAGCAGTAGTTCCCTTCTGCTTCTTTCTTCTTCTCAGGCTAATCCGTCTATGCCATTTGTGTTACAGTTTCAGCCCCTGCCTCCCCATCCCCCAAAGAGTGAGGGCTCCGGCCTCCTTCCTCATGCTCCGCTCTGTTCCTGCAGGGGGTCTTCCAGGGCCTCACCTACCTGTCGTGCACTGTGAGCCCACCTGCACTTCCAACTCCTGTCCTCTGCAGCCCAGCACTTTTCCAACCTCCACGTGCCAACACATCACCTGAACTCTATTAAGCGCAGGGGCCAGCCGAGCTGCAGTGCCAACGATCTGGGTGATGCTGACGCTGGGCCGCTGACCGTATCTGAGGCTGCGATCTCCATGTACTACCCGCCTGCCTTCCCCAGCCCAGGCCCTCCCCCAGCCAGGAACCCAGAGTCCTTCAAGAGTCCTTGCTTTCTCTCAGGCTGGTTTTCCAAATGGCTGTGGTGTGTGTTCCGTTCCCTCTGTATCTCTTACCACCGCCCTTTCTAATGCATCCCTCCCAGCTGCACTGATGTCCTGCCGCCCGGCCATCCCCTCCCCTCCTATTCCTGCTTCATCTGCCCCGTAGGCCCACAGTTCCCTGCAGCTTGCCCCATCCCTCTCTGCCTATCAGCCTCATTCCTAGCAGGCTTGGTCCACAGGCCACGGCTGTTCCCTCCTATCTCCTTGCTCACACACTCCCTCTGCTTGAGGGACACACCATCTTGCACACCTGCCCCAGATGCACCCTCGATCTCAGCTGTCCCCAGTGCTTGGGACTTCTCACAGAGCTGCCACCCACCACTGGCCTCAACTAAAACAGTAAGTCTTCAAAAACAATATTGTAGGGCTTCCCTGGTGGCGCAGTGGTTGAGAATCTGCCTGCCAATGAGGCGGACACGGGTTCGAGCCCTGGTCTGGGAAGATCCCACATGCCGCGGAGCAACTAGGCCCGTGAGCCACAATTACTGAGCCTGCGCGTCTGGAGCCTGTGCCCCGCAACAAGAGAGGCCGCGATAGTGAGGGGCCCGCGCACCGCGATGAAGAGTGGCCCCCGCTTGCCACAACTAGAGAAAGCCCTCGCACAGAAACGAAGACCCAACACAGCCATAAATAAATAAATAAATAAATAAATAAAAATTTAAAGTAATAAGGAGGTACCATTTAAAAAAAAAACAATATTGTAAGTGTTTACAAATATTTTTTAATTTACATAAACCTTAACAACTATCATTTTTAAAATTCATCAGTTTGCCACTAAGATTTACATCGGTACTGGCCCTCTGCTGTGAATCCCACGTTGAAGCGAACCAACATGACAAGATAGAAGACAGGCGGAAAGGCAGCCTGCCAGGCCCATCTTCCAGGCCCATGCGGGATGCTCCTGAATGGCTCTGATGGCGCATGTCAGACTCACCCCTAAGCAGGTGGTACCTCTCTGGCTTCCCTGGGAGGGGAAAGCCCTGGCTGCCCTCAGTGTCAGCAGTGCCTGGCCAAGCAGCCCTTTTATAATGGTGTGATTTCCTGTGCTGGAGGTGACACTGGGCGAGGGCCTGAGAAAATGCACTGGGCCGTGGCCGTTGGTGGTAGTTTTGACAGTAGAGATGGTTTATTGCAAGGACAGCTTAGGGCACATTCTTGGGCTATTTAACTTGGGGGATGAACAACATTTGCAATGCCCTGCTTATGCCTTCTCAGGACTGGGTCCCACCAGTGCCCACCTGGGGCCTTCTCCACAACACAGGCCACGGGGACAGGAGACGGTCACCTTCATTGCAGCCGCTGTCCACAGAAGCTGCGTCACCACACTGCCGCTCTCAGCCCTGCTCCTCAGACAGTAGCTCTCGCTCACTATGGTAAATAAGTACAGACAGCAGCTTCCCCGATGTGCTGTGTACTCCCCTCCACATGCCCGTTGACTTGGCCCCCTCTCCGTCCACACTTGCTCACAGGCACTGCTTAAATCTTCCTTTCCTTTGGACCCCAGGGAAAGTCTGTAGCTCAAACTCTGTTTAACACACACAGGGATAATACACTCTCCTCAACAGTGCCTAGAACTAGCTACATATATTTTTGGTTATTTCAACATTCCCAGTTATTTTTCGCCATGTGTGAGTGAAATCACTTTATTGTGATAAATCAGCTTTATTCTAAAGCTCAAAACTGAGAAACCAAAGAGGCCGTTGGTCCCCATGGACCAGGCCCCCCACCTCCTCCCCAGACGCCCCCAGCACCTCGGCTGGTGCACAGGTAGCTCTTGAGTAAGGTGAGGCTTCATGCTATTGCCAGGTGAGTGCCTCAAAACACTACAGCATTGGGGAGGGTTGGATTGGGAGTTTGGGATTAGCAGATGTAAGCTATTACATCTAGAATGGATAAACAACAAGGGTCTATTGTGTAGCACAGGGGACTATATTTGACGTCCTGTAATAAACCATAATGGAAAAGAATATGAAAAAGAATATATATGTACAACTGAATCACTTTGCTGTATACCTGAAACTAATACAATACTGTAAATCGACTATACTTCAATTTAAAAGAAAAATAACACTACAGCATCATTTGCTTTTTGGGGTCTTTTTATGACACAGGTTCAAGGTGGATTTCACACTAGAAAAATGTTTTATAACATGAAATAATGTTTTGTGATGCCTGGGCAGCCTATCTCCCTTCCTGGCTTAGCTTTTCTCCAGAGCACACCTCCGTGGGTAACAACCCTTTAACACACTGTAACTTGCTGTTGAATTGGATTCTTGTCTCGGTCCCCGCACCAGAGTGCCAGCTCTGAGAGGTGAGAAGAGGATGCCTTTATTCACTGCCCTGTCTCAGCACACAGCAGGTGGTCAAAAATATTTGTTGATTAATAGGTATTGTAATAGGGAAGAACAAATCTGACTCCGTATTGGATGTGTTTCTCTTACTTTAACCTTTGTATTCTATTGCTTTTGCTACAAGTTAATCACTAAAGGGATGTTGCCCATAGCTTAGAGAACACATAATGGCCCGTCTCTGGGAACCCTGCCTCCCATGCCTGAGTGTTAGGCTAAAATACCTTTGTTTAGCTCACAGGAAATATCCTGACAAGGCCCACCTGTGAATGGCCGCAGGAAAAGAAGAAATTAACACATTGACTGCAGAGTCTGGCCAGAACCAGGAAATATTTGCAACAACTTAGTGTTACCTTTTTTACTTTACCTCCTCACCTCCCCCTCTTTGCTCTAGAAAAGAAACTAGCATCCAAACCCCAGTAAGATGGTTCTTTGGGACAGTAGTCCACCATCTTCTCGGTCTGAATAAAGTTTCTATTCCTTGCCCCAATACCTCATCTCTCAATGTATTGGCCTGTCGTACGTAGATCTTGGACTTGGTAACAGTATGATTAAGTGAAAGCAGCTTTCAAAATAATGTGTCCAGAGCAATCTAGTTTTGTTTTTAAAAGGTTATATGTACCCAAGTATGTAATAACATATACCTAGAGAGTGAGAAAAGAGACAGAAAGTCTGAGAGGACAGTGGGTATGGAGGAAGGACCCTGGCTGGTTTTACTGGCCTCTTTTGTATTTTCTGTCAAAGCCTCTGCATTGCCCCATCCTCTTCTGTCTACTGTCCTCTGCCTGGCCTTTACTCTGCACTCCATGAATCTGCTCTTGCCAATGCCACCAACCTCTAAATGGCCACACTCAAGGTCACTCCTCTGGCCCTATCTTGCTTGACCTCCTGCTGGATGCCACCCAGCACTCCCACTTCAGTGGGTCAGTCCCTCTTCTTGGCCGACCCCTCTCCGGTCCACGGCTCCTTCCTTCACCTACTCTGCAACCCAGTGTTGGGTCTTCAGCTGCATCTTCTCCCGGCACATGGCCCCACTGCCAACGATGTGCCCGTGGATCCCACATCCATCTTTCCAGGCTGAGCTCCTGACCTAAACGCTGCTTACCTGACGTTTCCACCTGAACATCTAAAGGGCAACTCAACCTTCAGGTGCCTAAAATGGGACTTTCAATTGCTCACGCTTGGTCCTCTCTGAGCCCCTCCTAATTGAGGAAATGACATCAACTCTAACCAGTTGCTCAGGACGAGACCCTAGAGGCTTTCAGGATCCCTCCTTTTCACTCATCGTGCACGTCTAATCCACTAGCTCAGAAAAGAACATGTTTTCTTTCAGATGTGTCCAGGCCACCCTGGAACATGTCTCTTTGAGAAGCAGTGAGCTCCATTCAGAGACCAATGGGCTCCATCACGGGCTGGGGAATCTCAAAGGAGGTTGGACCAGCTGGTCTCCAGGGATCTCTTATCAGTTTTCCTCTAAAACATATCCCAAAGCCACGGCTTCTCTCTTTTTCCCCTGACATTCCCTGGGTAGAAGGTCCATCACCTCTCACTCACATGGATGGAAGTCTTACCCGTTAGTTCTCCCTTCCGCCCAGCCCTCCTCGTGGACCATTCCCCACACAGCAGGCAGAGTGACGCTTGCAAGCCATCTCCCTCTCCCAGACACGTCCCACACCCTCTTCCTCCGGCCTTCAAGCCCTACTTGGTTTGGCCCGAGCCCCCTCCTCACCTTGCCCACTTGCCCATCTCACCCGTGCTCACCACGTCCAGCCACACCACCCTTCTTCCTGTCCCAGCCGCTGTATTTTCCCCCGTGGCTGGTTTCCTCCTTCTCAGGCCTGTGGTCTCAGCTCATGTCACCTCCTCAGAGGGGCGCATGCTGATGGCCGAGTCTAAGGTGGCTTCATGCCCCGGTTCATCTTTATCTCCTGAAAAGGTTTATTTCCTGCATCACATTCACCACAAGCCTGCCCTTGTACAATGTAAGGTCCAAGGTCAGGAAGTATCGACCTGCATCCCCAACACTTAGGGGCTTCTCAGGGGCTCACAAAATACCTATTAAATGGAAACGTGCTGATCTCTCCTTTTAAGAGTTTCTACAGTGAATAGTGCCATTGCTTTACTAATATAAACTGTCACTGTGCAGCTGCTGCTTTGCCCAGGTGGAGAGCATGGTTGCAGAGTCAGAGAACTTTGGAGAACATGCGTCCAACCTCCTTCGAGACCCACACAATTCCAATTTGCCCAAGACCCTCTTAAAGTTGTAGTTGGCTTCAATGCCACCACCGCCGAGATCTAAACACACAAGTGCACAGGCCCCCCTTGGGCTGCTGTCGGTAGCCCACAAATGCGGCCATGGGTGGCCTCAGCTCCCAGTACCCACATTGTGTTTCTGGCAAATGAAAAGCTGCCCTTTTCACATGCGGTCAAAGCACGTCCCCCACCCTTGATTTACACACTAAGACCGCTGCATTTACCCCCTCTCACACTCATTTTGTTGGTCTCACCCATTTCCATCTGTCACCTTTCATTACATCAGCACCGGGCTTCTCAACCTCGGCACTCTTGACATCTGGGCTGGATCATTCTCTGCTCTGGGAGCTGTCTTGTCCACTATAGGCTGGGTAGCAGCAATCCTGGCCTCCAGCCACTAATGCCAGCAGCTTCCCCCCATTCCCCAATCATGGCAACCATCTCCAGACATTGCCAAATGTTTCCTGGGAGCAGTGTGTCCCCAAATGTCCCTTGACTGGAAGCCACTGTGTTAGCGGTTTGGCCTGCCCACAAATCTGATGTGTTCCTTCCATTGCTTTAGCAACTTCACCAATAAATTAGATAAATGAATATCCCTCTATCTAATTTATTACCACGATCACTCTGAGCACAGGACAGGGAGGGGTGGAAAGGATCAGAGCCCCGTGGAGGTAAATGTGCGCCGACCCTGGAGGAGAGCTAGGGGTGCAGAGCAGAGCCTGGGAGCCGGACAGGCTGGTGTCCCATCCCAGCTTGTGTGACCCCGGCACGTTAGCATCACCGTTCTGCACCTGTGAGAGCGATGACGGTGGCACCAAAGTCGCCGTAACTCACTGCGGTCATGATGGAGAGTGTGGGGGGGTGCCCATGACAACTGGTACCTCATGAGTGGGGGGTTCCGAATAAAAGAGAGAAGGAGTGGTTTGTGGTGGAATGGTGAAGGGGAGGTATGGGCAGCCCACACTTGAAAGGAGAGTGTGTGTGTGTGTGTGTGTGTGTGTGTGTGTGCACGCATCCCCAGTAGACACCTTCACAAAGGCAAGATGGAGGCTTGAATGGAACCACAATGTTCTCTTACTTTAAAATCCTGCCTAGTCAGGTAAGCCTTCATCCTCCATTCAGTGCACTCCGAGGAGTTACATCTAGAATACAGCCTACATCATCCCTGGGCTTTGATTCTGGCTGCCCACCGCCCCACCCTACCCAGGAGCCCCACCAGCAGCCCCCCCAGAGCCTGCAGAAATGAATTCCTGTGACCGACGATGAGTCCCTTGAATCCAGCTAGCACTCTCATGTCTTCCTTGTTTGATTTAAGCAGTACTGTATCCTTTTGCACTTCCTGACGTGGTACAATCTCCCCTGCCAACTAGACTCTCACAGCCCATTTCCCCGGTCCCAGAACCAAGGCTGCTTGCATGACCTTTGCCCTTTAAAATGCATTTAGCTTGGAAAATATCACTCAGTTCTAGCTTATCAGACAGCAGTTTCATAGATTAAGAGGAATAGCCCAGGCTTGCCATCATAAACAAAATGTTTCAGGTAAGATTTGAGCTATTTTTTTTAAAAAAGTCACGTTTCTGGGGGCAGCCTGAGTGGAAGATAGGTACAGCTGCTCACATCTAGGCTAGTAGCTGAAAAAGCTGTCTGGAACCCACAACTCAGGTGGAAGGAAACTTCGTCCCCAGCAGAGGACAACCAGAGTGAAGTCAACGTGATGAAGGGGGGCTGGGCTCTGCATGCCCACCCACCTCAGCTTTATAACATCCTATTTTTTCCTTGTCTGCATCCTGAAAGCCGTTGGAATAGATACTCTGTAAGGATCAGTATGTTTACTGTCTTGTTCCCTACTGCCTAGAACAGAGGTCTACCCTAAGAATGGGCCTCCACCCTGCAAAGCTCAGTAAAGAATTATTATAGACTGTATACATGGCAGGCAGCCTCCTAGATGACGCCATCGATCCTCATCTCTTGGTTCCAGGCCTTCGCGTGGTCCCTCCCACACTGACTGAGGGCTGGCTGCACGATGAGAGTGTGGGATGCCTGAGCCTAGCCTGCAAAGGCCTTTACGGTTTTCCCCTGGTCTCTGGGTCTCTCACCCTCGGAGAAGCCAGATGCCAAGTCGTGAGGATGCTCAAGCAGCTCTTTGGGGAACTGAGGCCTGCAGACAACAGCCAGCACGGACTTGCCACCCATAGGAGAGAGTCACCTCAGAAGAGGGTCCTCTAGGCCCAACGAGCCTTCAGACGATGCAGCACATGTGACTGCAGCCTCATAGGAGACCCTGAGCCAGGCCAACCCATCTCAAATTCCTGACCCACAGACACTGTGAGGGATGCTAAATGATTATTGCTGTTTCAAGCCACTAAGTTTAGGGTAGTCTGTTATGTAGCAATGCATAACTAATACAGCACGTGGAATAGGGTCACATGAGAGAAACAAAGGTGCTTCATAAATATCTGAATGATTTGTTGACAAACAAGGCCCCCAAATCTGGGGAGTGAGTGAGGGAAGTAATTAGAGGCTGGGTTCTAGCAGAGTCCGAATACAACTTTCTGGTACTGAGGAGGGAGGAGGAGGAGGAGATAAACCCCTAAGGTCAGGAGGGAGGGAAATGAAGTACATGTGCCCAGCGAGTGTCCCTAGGAGCTGCCATCTCAGTCTGCCTTCCTTCATTCCCTACTTCTACCCGCTGAAGACTGTCAGAGGCACTGACCCCAAGCCCTGCAAGGTCCTCAGTATCCAAGCTTGGGAAGCAGGATCAGAGGCAGATCCCAAAGTTCAGATTAATTTACTGTCTCTGCACACTGTAACTCACACACTTACACAGCATCCTTTCCTTCCCTTCTTCCTCCTCTCTCCATTATGTCAATATTGCTACCCTTGCCTCTATCCTCTTTTCTTCTAATGCATAAAACAAAGCATAGTCAGCTCTCATTTTTGGCGGCGGTAGTTAAGCTCTACAAAGGCACTGTGAAAAATGAATTTTCAAATGCTGAACTACTGCTCCTGGGGAAAGACTGGGTTAGGTTCTTGCAAGCCTCTGGTCCACGACATTTTTGTCAACAGATCAATATATAACCTTGTTTCATGTGTGTTCTTGTTTAAAGAAACTTATTTCATATATATTGTTGACTTATTAACATTGCATTCACGGCCAACCATAACTCACACCTGAAGGAAGCTTATCTAACACGTGTTTTCTCCATAAGGCATATCACAACCTTCTTGCCCTTAGGAACACCAGACAGCACTTCAGCACTATGCTTGGGGCTCTTCTAAATAAGAAAAGCACAGAAATATACAACACACTTGGCACTAAACAGACCACGGAAAGGACCCTTGTCTGCAGTATGAGCTGAGACAAGAGGGCAGAGTGTCTCCTCATTCAACCTCAGCGGGCAACGTACATCTTGGGCGACTCAAGTTTTTCACTGCCCTGTGCGTGTCCACCAATAACCACACAAGTGTGGTGAGTATTGATGTGGGTGTTGCAAATCTATTTTAGCAAGACGGTGGATTCATAAATATGGAATCCGTGAATAATGAGGATCAACTATAAGTGACTTTCCTCCACTCTCCCCCACCTGCCCCGAAAAGCCCCCACCTCGTGGGTAGATACACGATGATGCCTTAATATAAGACCGTGTTCTTAAATGTATTATTCTTATTCTCTAAATCTGTGTTCATTTCAGTGCTTTTAAACTTGGCGTGGAACCAGAAGAGGTAGCCTATGTCTCTGTACTTTTTTTTTTTTAATTTTTCTTAATTTTTTTAATTTTTATTTTTAAAATTTTTTAAGAGTGTAGAATATTTTTATTGAATAATAATGTATACCTTAATCATAGATTCCATAAAAATCCCAACACTTGAATGCTAAAATTTCAGCTACAAAACGATCATCTGCTTACTTATATACATTTTTTTCTTTTTTTCCTCCATATTTTTTAATAAATTTTTATTTTATATTGGAGTATAGTTGATTAACAATGTTGCATTAGTTTCAGGTGTGTGGCAAAGTGATTCAGTTATACATACACATGAGTCTATTCTTTTTCAAGTGCTTTTTTAAAACCCTATCTGCCCTGGTTATCACTGGCCCAGACCTGCGCTTCAAGGCTTCTGCTTTTCTTAAGACCCATCAAACCATGGCTCCTGCAGGTGCTGCCATCTCGACTACAGGGTTCAGCCCTTTCTACTTCCTGTGGAGAACATTTCAACAGCGCTTAGCACATTAAAGGTGGCTGATTTCTCATCCCTGGGCCACAGTTTCCCCACATAATGTGGAATGAGGTGACAGTGGTAAGAAGTAAATGGTACCCTGGGGAAACAACATCTGGGGACAATTTCTGCCACTGCCCTACCATATAGGGGAACAAAATCAGGAAGATGCAAAAAGATATCTTGGCTTATCACGCTCAAAGCCACACAGCCACCTCAATGCAAAGCAGCCCTGATAAAATTTGCCTGGGAATTTCCTTTGCAGCTTGAAGCTGAGAAAATTAAGTACCAGGACTTTGGTAAAAGGAAAAACTTCATCTGTGGGTTTGACTGATTTTCATAAGAAAGAGGAAAGAGCCCGGCCCAGAGGGAGAAGGGTTCTTCCTGGGTCAGTCAGGGACTGGCTGATTAGTTACAAGAAATGACCAGGCAAAGGGAGATGCAGATGGTACAGATCCACCCCAAACAGCACCTGCAGACAACTGCCCTCCATCAGTCTGCAAAGGGCCCTGGGCGCTGCCTTCTGCGGCAGGGTTTTGCTGCAAAAAAGAAAACTCATGAACACATCTGCAGCCACAACACGGAGAAACAGAACCCAAGGACCCAGCCTGAGTTGGCCCCATGTCCACCCGGCTTCCTGAGTGACACCAGCTGGCCTCCTGCAGGGCTGTCCCCAGGCCCCCTGAGGCCTGCTGGGCCGGTCACGCTGCTGCAGACCTGGTCTTCCGAGGCAGAAACATACTTCGCGACTTCTGCGGAGTGGCCCCTGTTTTGCATTTGTGGTACGGCACAGTTTCTTAGATACAGACACACACATTTCAGAAACAGAAAGTAAGTCTAAGGCTGGCAAGAACATGATGTTTCACTAATATTTAGAAACATAGGGGCTGTTCCAATAACTTGAAAACGTTATCCAAACCTTCAAAACTGAGTTTTTTTGCTTTGCCTTCAAAAACCCTGAAGGTCCTGAAAACGCATCAAGGAAAGACTGATGTATCTCAACCAACAACATCTGGATTTTCAGACTCCACAAGAGACGTTCAAGAACCTCTTTACTATGCCCACCTAATATTGCTCCCTCGACCTAATTAGCACAGCTCACTGATACTATGCCTACATAAACGTTAACTCTTAACATAAACATTCACTCTCAACATACTTGGTTACAGATAAGCCACCAGCCCACCATAGTGAATTTAACTTTAAAATATGAATCATTTATTCATTCAGGATGTTTGTTGGGCATCTACTAGGTGCAAATCATTTTGCTGGGTGCCCTGTGGAATAGAAAGGGGACCTCCTGCCTCCAGACAGTGAGTAGGCATAAGAGGCTCATGGGTGGCGGGATCTGTTCCAGGGGCCCTGCTTCCATTCCCGGGCTGTGAGGATCCAGGGTCTCTACTGTCTACACCTCTTCTCACCTCCCAGTGTGACTGGCCAGGGCCACTGCAGACGCAGCTTCTTGGCGGGAACTCACCATGCCGTGCACTTCAGGCTCAGTCCTGGAAATGGGGGTCCCGACCCAGCTCAGGCCCGCAGGGAGAGAAGGCAAGTCTGGATTTTAAACGACTTCCTGGTGATTTTCAAGCACTCTCCTGTTTGAGAACCTCTGCCGTAATCCAATGTTTCACTCCCCAAGTGGGGCTGGCAGAGAGAAAAGGGAGTTGAGTATGTCTCCCTCCAGGATGTAGGGAGGAAGGGAATCAGGAGATGGGCCAAAACTGGGCTGCCGGCTGCCACGGCAGCGAAGGGAACCAGGGAAGAAAATTAAAGTCCCCCACACTGTGCCTGCTGAGCCCGGGGCAGGAAAACTCAGCTCCAACTCCACCAGGGAGGGAAGGTTACCCCTGCACTACTCTACCAGGGCACCAAGTCACAGGCATGCTCGTCATGAGGCCGGATTTATGCACAAGGATGCGGTGATTAAAAATGAGCTAGACTCAGTGAAGAATCAATGAGCACGGGACCCTATCCAAGTTATCACTGGGTGATGCCCTCTCATGCTTTCCTGAGCAGAAGAGGAGAAGTGTGGTTGCTGTCGGTGGGCTGAGGCCCAGGTCGCCCCGGAGTGGGTCCCAGGACATCCCCCCACCCCTCTGTGAACTTCACTCAGCCACTGTGTCCTGAAAGCCACCTTGTCACCCACTCTGCTTTGGGGAAAGATAAAAACAACACGCAAAGTCATAGACAAGAGAACTCACGTTGAAAGTGGCTGAGAGCCCTCACTGGCATTCTCTTCCTATGGGCGAACCACTCAGGGAATCTGAACAGGTAGCAAAATTACTGAGTTTCCCCTGGTCCTGATTCAGATGACTTTCCAAGACCCTTTCCCACTCAGAGAACAAAGCTCCTGGCAAGGCCGTGGTCACCTCGCAGTGACTTGGCCTCTCCTGTCCCCTGTGGTGGTGCCTGGAGAAGTTTTTTAGCTTCGGGGCACTATTTTACTTTCCTGTCCCCCCACCTCATTCACACAATATTTACAGGGACCCTGCGGCTGCTAGACAAACCATACCACCTGATTTAAATGAAAGTATGCATTTAAATCCTTTAAATGAAAGGATTACATCATCTACAGAAAGTTTTACTTTCTGTAGATAATTTTTACATTAAAAATAGCCATCACTTTTTTTCTAGTCAGTGAAAGAATAATGTGAGTGACTCATGATGGCAAAATATTATAGAAGCTTATGATCGTATTCTTAGATTTCATAAACCTGTGACATATATATACCCAGTGCTTAAATAAGTGGCAAAAGGTTCTACGAAGGAGAGAGAGATGGTCTGACCATACAATAACTGCAGGCAAGGAGTAGGATGGCAAAGACCTGAGCCCCGGCTCTTCTGGGCATGTGTTCAGTGGGAGAAGGCTGGCTGTACAGGGAGGAGTACACGCAACACATGAGCACAGACATGAACTCGCTGAAGCACGAGTGTGGTATCCTTCCTGTGGGCAGCCTCAGAGGGTAGAACTCTGAGGTCACCCTTCCGGATTTACTTGATTCCAACACATCTGACCCACCTTCCTTTTCTGGATTCAAGTGTAGATCTGCAATCAGAAGCCCAGGACAGCATGGAGTATGGGATGGGAAAAAGCCCAAGATGGAGAGAAGTATTTAAAGGGAGAACAGCAGAAATGGAGAGAAAGCAGAAGACAAGCCTTACCAGCTGGAGTACTTCCTGTCCGCACTGTGTCTGCAATTAGGGAAGTGGGCCTTCTCCTCCCAAATCGGCAAACCAACCAGAAAGCAGAAGTGCAGTTCGCCACGCAACCAGCCTCCTTCACTTGCGGGTACAAAAGAACACCCCAGGGACATGGAACCCAACAGAACAGATTGCACCAATGGCTGATCCTGTTACGCTGAGCCAGCCAGGAAATGCACTCTCCCAAGAGTTCTTGCTAAGCGAACTTTGTCCTGAAGTGCTAGGTGGGGTATACCAAAATCATCTTGGTTATTTTATATTTTAAAAAGCCCTAGGACATTATAAGTATCAAATTCCACCTGAACGCTGGATGGAATAGGAGAGGAATCCTAGGAAAGGCCTTCTCAGAGAACTCAGGATACTGATTCATGGCTGGAGACTGGAGAGGTAAGCAGGTCATTATGGCAGGAAGGCCAAAGTGCAGGGTGAGAGTACACATGCAAGCCCTCTCCGACTCTGCTCCCAGGACTCCTGGCAGACAGCCACTCATGGTACCAGCAGGAGACACAACTCCACAGAGGACCTCTGGTAAAGTCCTTGAAGCTGAGTCAGGAGGTGCTTTCCAAGCATCTCCTAAACATCCACACACTCTGCAGGAAGAATGATTTTGAATTTCTCACTCCAGGCTGCGTCATCCCCCACGCTTGGAAAAAGAGCTGGGAAGAGCCTAGCCAGGCTTCACTCTGAAAAGGTGAGGAAACGTCTGTGAAAAGCAAGATGGAGAGACACCCTCTCCAGACACTTGAAGCTGGAAGGAGCTCGGTGGATGGTTTACAGGGGTGAGGCCAGGAGACTCCCAAGGATGTGTTCAGAAAAGTAACAGTAGCCAACCTGCACCTGAAGCCAGCAAAAATGACAGATCAATGCAAAAAGCATTACCATTTTACAGGTGATAAACCCAAGCCACAAAGAGGTTTATGCCAACCAGGATGACTGTGAGAAGGACGATGACGAAGATGACAAGGGTGACAACCAGAAGCAGCTCCCTCACAGGGCGTTGGCTGACCTGCATAACATCCCTAAAGGTAGTGGCTACTGTCACCCCCAATTCACAGACCTGGACATAGGGCTCAAAAAGGTCAGTTACTTTCCAAAAAACACACAGGTAATAGTGGGAGACCAATGTCGGAAGCCAGCCCTTCTCTGAGCTACTGCCTTTAGAGACCCTCAGGCGGATGTGAAAAGGCGCCTCTATCAGCACATCCAAATGCAAGCTCAGAACTTTTGCAACATCAGCATCACCAGGAACTTGCAAGAACTTTGGCTCAAGGACTCCATCCATGTAATGGCTAGAGACAAAAACCTAAGTCCTCTCAGATAGCGCTCTCCTCCGAATTCCTGAAAGTAGTGCATCACCAATTCCATGCATCTTATCTTCCAGTCTTCCAAACACGTCCTCTCTTCAAACAAAACCTGATCACACCACTTCTCTGCTGAAGATCCACCACTGTCCACTCTCTGATCTCAGGATAAACATGCCCCTGTCCCCCAGCATCCACATCAGCTTCCCTCAGATCTCACTCCCACTGGGCTTTCTCTGTACACCATCCTCGGATGCTCTCAGACCATCCATCTCCCCTCAAGGTACCATGTGCCTTTGTTTTGTAATACTGACCACTGTTCTGACTAAATTTTAATTTACCTTTACTTAGACGTGCGTGATTATTTGATGAATTCCTGTCTACCTGAAGAGGGCCGAGATCTCTCTCTCTTACTTTTTAAATAAACTTTTAATTTTAGAATGTATTTAGATTTACAGAAAAGTTGCAAAGATAGTACAGAGATCTTTCATGTACCCAACGTCCAGCTTCCCCTATTATTAACATCTTATATGATTATGGTAAATTTCTCACAACTAATGAACCAATAGTGACAAATTATTATTAATTAAAGCCCATACTTTATTACTTTCTTTGCATTTCCTTAGTTTTTACCTAATGTCTTTTTTTTCTGTTCCAGGACCCCAGCCAAGATACCATATTATATTTAGTTGTTATACCTCCTTAGGCACCTGTTGGCCATGACATGTTCTCAGACTTTCCTTGTTTTTGATAACCTTGACAGTTTTGAGGAGTACTGGTCAAGTAGTTTGTAGAATGTGCTTCAATTGGAGTTTGTCTGATGTTTTTCTCATGGTTAGACTGGGGGTTATGTGTTTTGGGGAGGAAGAACACAGAGGTAAAGTTCCCTTCTCCTTAGATCTTACCAGGGTGCGTGTTATCAACATGACTTATCACCACTGATGTTAATCTTTGATCCTTGGCAAAGGGGGTTTGTCAGGTTTCTCCACTCTAATGTTGCTCTCCCACCCCATCCCCTTTCCATACCACCCTCCTTGGAAGGAAGAAACTCTGCACAGCCCACACTTAAGGAGAGGCACTTATAGATCACCATAACAAATATTGATACAATAATGAAAACGTTTGAAATATTGTGAGAATTACCAAAATGTGATGCGGAGACATGAAGTGAGCAAATGCTGTTGAAAAATGGCACTGGTAGAGTTTTTTGACACAGTGTTGTGACAAACTTTCAATTTGTAAAAAACACAAAACCTGTGAAGCACAATAAAGGTAAGTGCAATAAAACGAGGTATGTCTGTATTTTTCCATTGTTGGACTGAATATCTTATAAGTATCAAGTAGATCAAGTTGATTGACAGTGCTGCTCAGGTCATCTACATCCGTACTGATTCTCTATCTACTTCATATATCAATTACTGACAGAGGGTGATGGAAATCTCCAGTTGTAATAGTGGATTTGTCTATTCTCCTTTTGGTTTTATCCGTGTTTGCCTTTTGTATTTTGATGCTCTTTTGTTATGTGCACACAAGTTTAAGATTGTTCTGTCTCCTTAGATAGCTGATCCCTTTATCATTATGTAACATACCTCCTTATCCCTGATAATCTTCCATTTTCTGAAGTCTGCTTTGTCTAAAATTCATATAGCTACTCCAGCAGTCTTTTGATTAGTGTTAGCATGTACTATCTTCCTCCATCCCTTTACTTTTACTTTATATGGGTTTTAACATTTAAAGTGGGTTTCTTGTAGACAGTATTCAGTTGGGTCTTGGTTTTTGATCCACTCTGACAATCTCTGTGCTTTAATTTGTGTGCTTAGACCTTTTGCATTTAAAGTGATTACTGACTTAGTTGGATTAATATCTACAATGTTTGTATCTGTTTTTTTTTTTTTAATTCACTGCATTTGTTCTTTTTTCTCCTCTGTTTCTGCTTTCTCTGGTTTCAATCAAGCATTTTATATGATTCCATTTTATATCTTCCCAGCATATCTTTTAAAAATTTTTAGTGGTTGTCCTGTAGTTTACAATATATCAATACATTTTAAAATTTAAATTCCATTTTCAAATAATACTATACTGCTTCATATATACAGGTACCTCGTAACACAGTATTCCCAATTCCTCCATCCTGTCTTTAAGACAATACTGTCATTCATTTCATGTATCCATATGCTATAATCATCCAATACGCAGTTACTTCTATTGCTTTAAACAGTTACCTTTTCGACCAATTAAGATTATGAAAAACAAAATATCTTATTTTACCTTTATTTTTCTCCTCTTTATAATGCTCTTCCTTTATTCAGATAGATCCAAATTTCAGACCTATATCACTTTCCTTCCACTAAAGAACTTCTTTTAGTATTTTTTTGTAGGGCCAGTCAGCTAGTGGTGAATTTTCTGTTTTTGTTTGAGAAAGTCTTTATTTCTCCTTCACTTTTGAAGGGTAAATTTATCTGGATGTAAGATCCTAGGTTGTTGCTTTTATTTTTTTCCTTTTAACACTTCATATCTTTTACTACTCCAATTCTTGTTTGCATTGTTTTTGATGAGAAGTCTGCTATAATTCTTATCCTTATTCCTCTGTAGGTAAGAGTTCTGTTTTTGTTTTTTTCATCTGGGCTCTCCTACAAGTGTGTCTTTTGTATTTGAAACAACCAATCCCCCACCAACCTCATTTACATGCCAAGCCACTATTCCCCTGCCCCAATCATCCCAAGGTCAGGTACCAGGCAACTAGGGACAGCCCCTATGCACCATAGCCCACTGAAATCATTCAAACTAGCCAATCTCAAGCCTGCTTACCCTGCCTCACCTATTCTTTCCCACAGAAACCACAACAAAGGCTCTTGTCCCCATTTTCCCCTCTCCCTCTGCCTCCTGACCAAACCTGGTGCTTCCCCATGTAACCCTGCGTGGTACGCTGTGCCTGCTATTTCTAGGGATCTGTGAGTACAAAACCTTCTATCTCCATGACAGTTATTTCTGTGTCTTTGTGTCTTACCATACCTCAGTAGAATATACCCCAGGTACCCTTAGAACAAGGTTTCTAGAGGTAAAGCCCAAGAAAGTGGAGACGCTTCTGAGACTGTGACATATTGGAGTTTCTCTCTCTCCAACTAGTCCATACTTGGCCTCACCAACGTGACCATTTAAGAGTTCCTGTCTGGTTAGGGCTCCAGCAGCATCACGCCAGGTAAGCAGGTTTTGGTGTTTCTAAATACACCTGTCTCTTCCAGATTTCTAGGTGACAATCTGCCCTAAGACTTCAGTTCTCTGATAGTCTAAGAAGAGTCACTGAATCACAATTAGTCCAGCTTTTTCTTATTCTAAGAATAAAAGTGAGAACACCTATTTTAAGTTCTTTATTTGTTGAAGCTGAAACTGGAAGAGGGTGTCTCTTTTCTTTCACCCTTACCTGGTGTTTATCCTATTAGAGATGGCCCACAAACATTTGTCAGATGAATGAATAAATGAATGAGTAATTAGATGTGATTACTCTATAACAGATGGTCCCTAAGCATTTGTCAGATGAAAGAATGAATGAATGATCCAGATGTGATTACTCCATAATAGATGGTCCATAACCACGTCATACCTATGAATTTAAGAATGAATGAAAGAATGACTCAGATGTGATTATCTGGTCCATAAACATTTGTCAGATGAATAATGAATGAGTGAGTGAGTGAGATGTGATTGCAGTTTTATCCAGACAGGCGTCCCAACTGCTCATCTCAAATCTAAGGCAGCCCACAGGTCCTCCGGGGTCCAGAGTCCACTCCACACTATTTCACTCCAAGTCACTAGAGAGCCCAACATCCTCTGACACACAGTGCACACCTTCTCCATATTTTCTCCCCAGGAGCTCTGAGACAGTCCTAAACTACTTCTGCCTCAAATGATTAGGTCTCTGCTTTTTCATGCAGGTCTGGAATGCAGAAGGAAAAAAATATTTGTTTTTCACACTCCCCCAAATATAATATATTTAGAAAACCTTGATATGTCCCATTTAGATTTTGACCAGTGTTATTTTCTACCTGGCTAATTAATAAACCATAATCTTGTCCCAAATTACAGAGAAGTTGTGGGCCTTATTGTCTTAATTCCCTTCTTTTTCCGTCTGCACAACCTTTAACAACATTTGAGGTCTACACCAAGAAAACTACAATAACTCTGCAAAATTAAGGGCCTTGTGTTTTGACAGCAATGTTCACTTTTTTCTTTCACCTCAAGAGCAAGGTCAAGCAGCATTTTCTGTGCCTTATTTTAGGCAGAACCCTCTTGTAGAGTCACAGAAAGCCTTGCATACATGGGGTGGAGAGGTGGTCTCTGACGGGCTCATGAGTCCCAGCTTAAGACAGAGTCCCTGGGTCCAAACACTGGATCTGTTGCTTTTAAGCCACGCAGCTGAGCCTCAGCTTCCCTCATTTGCAAGATGAGAATCTTGGTGAAACCCACCTCCAAGAGCAGTGTGGGGATTCCATTGCCAATCACTTCACGCAGCCTGGCACCTGGTATATGCCCTGGGTTGGCCATGAGGATAAGTGTCCTAGTGGCAGGCAGGGTGATGACTAAGTGCACACCCTCACTATTGGAAATGACCTCCTTACGTAGATTTTCTTATCCAATCACTCCCAGGATGTTGTGTTCACACATTCCTCTTCACCTGTCTCTGTGGTTCTGCAGCTAGGGCGATGCCATAATTACAAATGTCACCTAATGCTAATTGTGTTAGGGGGGATATCATGCCTTTTTTCAGAAAGGAACATTAAAGTGTTTAGGGGTGAAATTTTATAATATCTGTAGTTTACTTAGAATGCACTTCAGAAAAAAAATATGGAAAAATATTACCACAACTAAGTCATGAGTATACACATGATCACTACACTCTTTTCTCCATGTGTCTGCATATGAGAAAATATTCATGATAAAAATGTAAGTTTCTTTTTCATGCAAAAATATTAAAAAATGAGCACAAAACTTACGTTCCATAATATGGGCTTTAAAGACAAATTTGAAGCCTGTCCCCATCAGCCACCACTCTGACTACACGAGGGCCCAGGATTATATTCAGGCACATCAACTGCAGCCCGGGGCAACAATGATCAGTAAAGATGCTCTGTATTTTATGGATCTTACTGGAAAAAGTGGGGATGACCACAACACCCTAGACATAAACACACTCCTAGCACATAAAGTGATAGAGAGGATCAAGAATAAGGTGCAAGAAACTTTGAAAACATAGAGCCTTAAACAAAAAAAATTATCTATTATGACATCATCGAAAGTATTTTGTTCACAGAAATCTCCAACTGCTAAAATGACCAACATTTTACCCTCCAAGGAACATATGACCTTTATCACAAGAATTGCTTGGGTTCAACATTTCCCACCTAAAGAACAGGCTCTGCCCCACCAGAGGATGCCCTTCTCCCATTGGCTATGTGGTGCCCACCTATTTAGGCAACACCACTTTTGCTCATGCTAATTAGCATTTTATTTTATAAATTGCATCTGGACTGAAGGAACTATAAATATCTAATAAAAACCAAAGCTTTGGCCTGTTTCCAGTGGGACCTTTAAGCTGTCTTGAGTGTTGTTCAAAGACATAGCTGGCTTCCTGGGCACACTCCGGGTGTGGACCTGTCTCTTTACACCTGAGCTGTATGATGCAGTAAAGACCCCACTGGAGGGAAATGCCTGCCGTCGCCCTGCTGCGCAGAGCAGTTTCTGCCTGACAGCCTTCTGAGTCAGCCTGTGCCAATATGACCTGTGAGGACCTAGGGGTCTGAATACTGTGAGCCACGAGGACTTTCTGGTGGGTGTGTATGACAGTATTTCACCACGAGCCTCCAACTGTGCAGCTGGGAGGGAACTTGCCATAAAATAAGTCCCTGGTTATGAGAAAGATATTTACTTAAAAAATACTGCTATGAAAAACTATTCTTTCATAAGAAAACACTCGTGTGAGAATCAGACTCTTGTTTTGAGAACTCACTGGGGTTGCTACCAAATTTAAACAACAATCATGTTGATGAAGTGTCAGGACTTTTAATCCTAATGATTGTGATCTGACCTCTGGACCTGTTCAGCGATGTCCTCCTGGTACCAGCACAGTGCCAGGCACACAGTAGAAGCTCAAGAAGAACCTGCTAATTTAATTAACTAATACAAAATGCAAGGAAAAGAGATTTTCACTGGATTATAAAATAGTTCTTTTCTTTCAAAGATATGTCTCATAAAAACAGTCACATCTAACTGGGTTTTAAAAATCATTTCCCTGATTTGTACAAAAAAAGAAATAAAATACAGTCATTTCTCGTTATTTGTGATAATTATGTTTTACAACGTTGCCACGAACACTGAATTAGCAAATATTGAACCCTTGCTCCTAAGGGAAATACACGGCTAGGTTCCAAAGAGTCTCAGGTCACATTTTCATCAACCAATCAATACATAACCTTGTTTTATGTGTGCTTCTGTTTAAAGATACCTTATTTAATATATACTGTTGATTCATTAACATTGAACTCACAGCAAAAGCTCCATAATTCATGCCTAAATGAAGTTTATCTAACACATGTATTTTACCCATAAGGTACAACACAGCCTTCCTGTGCTTAGGACACCAGACAGCACTTCAGCACTGTGCCATTTTAAACAGCAAAATCACCAACAAAAAGCACAAAAATAAAAATGTACCACTCAACTGACCCCAAAAAAGACACTGTTTATAGGATGAGCTGAGGCTAGAAGGCAGAGCTTCACCTTATTCAGCCTCAGCTAGGAACACGCATGTCGGATGACTCAAGTATTTTGCTGCTCTGCACATGTCCACAAAGGACTACAGAAGCACCATGGGTATTGATTTGGGGGTTACAAATAAATTTTGGTGAGTAGGTGAATTTGCAAATATGGAACCTGCAGAATGCTAAATATAAGTCTTAGATTCATTCTTTATCCATTTTGAGTGACTTCTAGAATATTCACAAGGGGCCTCAATGGTCACAAACTAGATGAAAAAGTATGGGTTACTGTAAAAATCAATACAAGGGTAAAGAGATACTAACATTTGGAAAATTCACATCTCAATTCATCTCAGCTTCTGATAACCACCTTTCCCTTTATTTGCTTGGCTCTCTAACAAGATGTTTCCTGGCACTCTCAAAAATGTAGGCTGTATTTACATTTACTAAAAATCAGTCCATTGCATAAGAAAAATCCGTCTGGTTTACTATCGCAGGTGTTGATATTTGCTATAGATGAGCCACACAGCTAACATGGCACAATCAATGCCTTGTACACAAGGCAATGCAGCAAAGTAAATAAAAGAATAAACAGACTTTGTACCTAGAGGGGCCTGCTGCTCACCAGCTCTCCAGCTTTGAGCAAGTTACTCTCCACAAAAAGGGCTCAACTTCTACTTTATTTGGGATGTTCTTTCTTTAGAAGAAATAAAGGCAAAAATGGTAAACTGGCAGTGTTTTTTAATTATGAGTGTTATTGCAATTTTCTGAATTTTTTAAATGGTTATTGTGAAGAATAAATGAGGTTACATCTGATTAAGGCCTGGTGCTGGGCCTGCTCTTTCTTTCAACTTGACTGTAAACAACTTGAGTGCAGAGAAGGATATTGGCTACTGCTATAGCCTCAACACCTACCACCATCCCTGGCTGGTGGAAGGTGGCCAATGAATCAACGTAATGAACAGATCAAGAAACCAGCCAATAAAATGGCCCCAGTTGGCCAGGTAGATCAGAGAGGCCGGCAGAAGCAAAGAGTGCCACACGAACTTTTGTGGTCATTCTGAAGTTTTCCGTTTGTTTGTTTGTTCTTAACTGTTCCTGTAGAAACCTAGTTGTTTGACAAAACTGCCAAACACACTAAAGTTGTCCTGTATGATAAATATCAAAATATCAGATAGCCTGGATGTTGACAGAGTAAAGATGTCACGACCCCCTTCTCTCTAAAATCACCCCCCAAAAAGAACAAGAAAGAGAAATGTCATGGAAGTAGTAGACTGCTCTCACCCGTAGCAACAAACCAAGGGGAGCAGCAAAATGCAGCAGAGGCTTGTCCTGGGAGCATGAAGACTTTTAGGGAAGATGGTCAAGGAAGCGGAGGCGCTGCTGCAGACCTCAAAGCCTGCAGATGTGCAACTTCTATAGAGCAGGAGGAAGCCAGCCACCTCCCAAGGGCGGAGAGGAGATTCTGAATGGCTAGCAGCCTCCATGGGAAGAAGTAAAGGTTTAAGCAATTCTTCCTTCCTTTTCTTTCTTTCTTTTCTTTCTTTCTTTCTTTCTTTTCTTTCTTTCTTTCTTTCTCTCTCTTTCTTCCTTCCTTCCTTCTTTCTTTCTTTCTTTTCTTTTTCTTTCTTTCTTTTCTTTCTTCCTTCCTTTCTTTCTTTCTCTCTTTCTTCCTTTCTTTTCTTTCTTTCTTTCTTTCTTTTTCTTTTTTTCTTTCTTTCTTTTCCTTTCTTCTCTTTCTTTCTTTTCTTTCTACCTTCCTTCCTTTCTTTCTTCCTTTCTTTTCTTTCTTTCTTTTTCTTTCTTCTCTTTCTTTCTTTTCTTTCTACCTTCCTTCCTTTCTTTCTTCCTTTCTTTTCTTTCTTTCTTTTTCTTTCTTCCTTCCTTCCTTTCTTTCTTTCTCTTTCTTCCTTTCTTTTCTTTCTTTCTCTCTTTCTTTTTATTTCTTTCTCTCCCCCCTCTCTCTCTCTCTCACACACACACACATACACACACACACACACACACAGCATTACTTAAAATGAGGAAGATATTCTGTTAGGCTAGAACACATGCTGGGCCGCTCCCTGACATGATTCATTTCTAAGATGAGGAACCTACCCTGGGTCTGTACAATTACACTAAAAGAATAAAAGGAGAGAAGCAACAAGAGAAACAAATAGCACACAAAGAACATTGGCCAGAAAATCTTCCCAAGGGGCAGATGAAATCACAACCACACATATAGCCATGGAATCAAAGGACTTCACAGAAGAGTCACTGTTAAAAACAGTAGCTCTACATGGAGACATGAAAGGCGGGGGATGAGATGGGAAGGCAAGAAAAGTCATGGGAAATAAGCTGGAGATCAGGGGAAAATGCAGGAAAGAAACGATGGCTATTATTTCAAACAGCAAAAAGAGAGCAGACATTAACATTGTGAAGAAGGTGGTGGGCAGGATGGAGTAGCCTGAGAAAAATGAAATGGAGATGAACAAAGAGTGCAAGAATTCAACAGAAAAGGGCTAGAAGGACAAAGGAGACCTAAGATATGCAAGATGGACGTTCCCAAAGTAGAGAATGTAAACAAAGGAGTGGAGGAGATGTTTAAAGTAAATTTCCAGAAATAAAAGAGGACTTTTCTCCTGGATTCTCTTATCCAGGATCCTATAAAGGGAAGGAAAGTACTGGGCTTCAGACTTCTCCTGGGCCATGCACCCAGCCAGCATAGAGAGGGCTGAGGTCCCCAGAGGAGGCAAGAGTGTCCAGCCCAGAGACAAAAGGTCCAGCTGGGCTAAGGGCTGGCTACAAGCAGCACAATTTCAGGACATGGGCTAAGAGGACCGTGAACAGCAGGAAGGCTTTAATGCTTCTTCCAAGAGTCCAAAGGCCAAGCAGGCCCATTACACCTCCAAGACTGCTCCAAAATCACTCCAGATGCTTCTTATCTGTGCAGACTCGGGGCCCACAGCAGCGTCTGAGGGCCTGGGCTGCTGCCCCAGGTGTTGGGTATGCACATAAAATCACAGAAGAGCGCTTTCAACAGCAAGTTCAATAGCAAAGCTCTAGGCCAGAACAGTGATTCTCTACCCTGGCTGCAGGTGACAACCACCAGGGTACTTTAAGTACTGGTGAGAGGGTCCTAGCCCAAACTAACTCAGAACCTCCAGGGCTGGGGCCCCGACAGCACTAATTTTTTTCTTTTTTAAGTTCTCCGGGTGATTCTCATGAGCAGCCAGGACTGAGAATCACTGCTCTAGAATTATTGCCTCTGTATGGAAGGTTCAAAACTGACCCAAACAGAGCTGACCACTGAAGTGAGCAGCGGCACGGGTTACGGAACGGAGGAAGATGGGCAGAGTGAAAAATTCAAAGTTTTACATAGAATTCTAAAGGAGAAACAGGAAAGGCAACATTCAGGAAACCACTTTCAGTTCAATAAAACCTCCTCACACACACTGATTTTGAGACGTACTTATTTTGCTAACACAGTAATTCAGGTAAAAGAATCTTGCCCGTGTTCGCCTTGTCCATCACGCATGCGTATTGGCCACGGGCGAAGTCAGCTTGGGAATAGCATACGTGCTGCTCCACTTCCTGATGTCGGGCTGAATCATGAAAGGAAGTTCTATAATTCGCAAACCCTTCCAACTGCTTCTCTTGTGGTATTTTATCTCTCCTGAAATTGAGCAGCACAGGAATTCCAGAGACAGGCAAATGGCACATCTCTCCCTCGCCGCCCAAGATGAGAATGAGGCAGAGATGGAGCCTAGTGGACGGGGCAGGCACCCAGCTGGAGTGGGTCGCCCTGCCTGCGGTGGGCCCCTCCACCTGTCCCCTCCCCATCACAGGCTCCTCGGGTGCTGCCTCTCACAGGATGACCTGCCTCTCAGCCCACCTCACCCCTTCCACTGCCCTCGGAGTTCTCAAATGCACATGGTGCACATTCCAGAAATGAGTCTTGTTTTCTTGCATTTGCAAGAACAGAACACGGTCACGTGGTAAGCACTGCATTTTCCTCATTTTGTCTTGACGAGGAGCACACTTCCTCTTCAAATCTTCCTTTTAAAGTGGACAGAATCTTGGATTCCAAATATTTTGAGAAAATGACACTGGATTTTTTTTCTTTTTTTTTACTGCAGAGAAATTAGTCAGTAATAAAGTTTTTTCCATTACCTCTAAATCCTCTTGAACAAAAAACTAGTTTATTCTTTCAGGAACTATACTGAACCAAAGGGTGCTTAACCCCACCATACATTACCTAGTATCCTCCAAGGCTGGGTTCGCATTAGACGGCTCCAAGAAAACAACTGGGAACCATTTCCCTTCCTATGTTACTCATTAGTAACCTCTCACTTACCCAGACTGCCATGGTTTGTTTGCATGTGCATGTGCACACACATGTAGGTGTGTGCTGTGTATCTGTGTTGGCGGAAGTTGTTGTGGTGAGTAGGAGACTGTGGCTGTGTTGAGGATGAAAGGGCCAGGCCAGGTCCTGTGGACAAGACTTGGGGTCTCATCTGAAGGATGTGGGCATTCTGATGCCACCACCACTTTCCAGGGTCAGAGCCTCTTAAGGAAACGGGAGACAACCGGGGTCCACACATGGAAAAGTGTAATGATGCCTTGTCCACGCGCAGTGGTACCAAGGGCTAGGAAAGGTGGGAGGGGGTAGAAGCTTGTGTCTCCTGACTCCCCAGGAAGAATCGCGTGGGGCTCAGGTGTAACACAGAGTGGTTAATCTGTCCCAAAATCCGTACTGCAATGATGGAGATGTTTGTCCTACTCTGTCCCACACACAGCCACCAGCCACATGTGGCTAGTGGCCCCTGAAATGTGGCCATGGTGACTGAGAACTGATTTTTACATTTTATTTCAGTTTAAGGATTTGAAATGTAAATGGCCACATGTGGCTGGTGGCAATGTTCTGAACAGCACAGCTCTAGATCCTTGCCAGGGAAGCTGGGGAGAGGCCATCTGTCCTCACCTGGGCTAGGTGTCCGAGGTAGAGCAGCAGGCAGCACCTCCCTGGGGCCAACGTGATGGGACTGCAGGTCGACAAAGCGAATATTATAAATTCACCCCGAGGAACAAGCTGTATGGTCCAGACACTTCTCCCTTCCAGATGTTTCTCCTACTTGGGCCAAGCTTGGGGCTCTAGGTTTTCTTTCTATTAACGAGAGACACATTTTACTCCAAATATCTAGCTTACTGTATCCAAATCCTATGTGACATATTGAAATGTAAGGAGGGGACTTTAAGAGCACCTACACATGCACAGAGGGCCCCATGCTGGGAGCACGGAGCTCACAAAAATGTCCACAGCATGGTCTCCAAACTGATGCTGTAAAAATACATGACAAGGGCCAAAATAATGTTACACAGCGTTTTAGCACTTCAGGTGAGAGCGCTGCCAGGACCCCCTGAGCAAGGTATCCTTGTCCAATCACTGGGGGCAGGAGAGCATGCTCCCTAAGGGCTGCCTGTTAAAACCCAGGAGGGTTCCCAGGTGTACCGCCAGGGAATAGACACTCATTTGCTTCAGAGTCAAATGACACTTGGGCCAGAGCCACTCTTTCTGTGACCTTCCCATAAAGTCTTCTAATATCATTTTGTCCCCAGAAGACCCCCTTTTCAATCCCCAGGTAACCAGAGGCTATGTAGCTCCTTGACTTCCTGTACCCAAATACGACTGCTCTGCAGGGCACCTCTTTGCAAGCCAGTCTGATGGGCACTCTGCACAGTGGGTCTCTGGGTGCCACAACCACCCAGGGGCAGGTCTTTCTGGCCTCGTTTTGGAGATGAGGTGGCCAGGGCTGAAGGAGTTTCAAGGAATGATGAATTGAGACAGGCTGGGACCCGGGACCTGGGACCCTTTGCTGCAATGTTCACACCTGGACAAACGTCTCCTCCAGGAACAAAATACAAAGAAACTATAAGAGACTAAAAATAACCGTGTGCATGAGCAGTTGGGGCAAATTATGGACAAGAAGATACAAAAACGACCAAAAAAGCCCCAACTGCCACTTCTGAAGAACCAGGAGCAAAAGCAGGGTACTGCGCATGGCCCCTGC
Source organism: Balaenoptera borealis (assembly GCF_965194805.1). Lineage (NCBI taxonomy): Eukaryota > Metazoa > Chordata > Mammalia > Artiodactyla > Balaenopteridae > Balaenoptera > Balaenoptera borealis. Next base: position 20,782,541 of record NC_138865.1, on the reverse strand, counting down.
ACTCAGCACCGCCAAAGGGGTGGGCAAACCACCTAAGCCACCCCTCTGGCCCGACGCCCCGGACCTACCCCTACCCTCACCCCATATAAGGAACCAGCTCGCCCCCCCCACCTCAGGGAGCAAGCAAGGGAACCTGTTACTTGTTCCCACTCCCCCTTGCTGCCGCAGGGGCCCCAGTAAAGCCTTGCCTGAATTTCTTGTCTGGCCTCTGATCAATTTCTTTTGCTTAAGGAGGCCAAGGATCCTGGTCAGTAACAGAATCAGAGGTCTGTGCCTGGTCTGCTTCCGCCACCCACACTGCCCCCCAGAGGGGCTTTCAGAACTGGACGTTTATGGGTTACAGTCGTGGTCCTAGAAGTTTTATTACGAAATATAAATGTGGGTGCACTTGGTGAGCCCCAGGGGCTCCGCATGTGAGTGCTGCACGGTGCTCCCACGTGTGTGCTTGGACGGACAGGGTCAGCACCGGGAGGCCCCGCCACAGACTGTCCCCAAATGGCCCATAGCGGGAGCGGCCCCTCTGTCACCATCTGCTGCAGGCTTCAAGGCCCAGAAGCCACAGACACCAAGAAACCCAGGCCCTGGCTCTCCACCCACAGCAAGACTGTTCATTCACGTCCTTCTCAAGAGAAGAACCATCTCACATGAAACAGGCAGATGGCAGAAAATAAGTACAGTGGACTTGGAATCACACTAAGAACTAATCTGAGAGATGGAAATCATTCACATTATCTCGGGCAGAAAATGTTACCGGTGGTTTTTCTATCAGACCAGTGCGCACGTTCTTCCTCTGAGAATTGTTTCAACGTGCGCTCACCTCCCACAAGTCTCACAGCAGTGTGCTGAGAACACTCTGACATCCTCCCTCAAATGCCTGCCTCTGTAACTGCCACAGGCCTCCAGACTTTATGAATCCAAGTTCCCAAGGAATGGAGTGTGTGCAGCATAGAAACATGTGAGTTCTCTCTCTCTCTCTCAATCACTCTCCTTCTCTCAATCAATCTCTCTCCCTCTCTCTCTCTCTCTCTCTCTCTCTCACACACACACACGCACACACACATACACACAAAGTGGGGATGCACCAGCTAATATGCCCAAAGTCTCTACAGTCAAAGGCACACACAGCTGCCACTATACCGAGTGTACCAATACATTCAAATTTGGTGGAAATTGTGTTAGGCTTGAAAGATGTGCCTGTGTGCTATACCATCCCATTAACTCATTCTAAACAAGTGGTTCTCAACCTTGGCTGCTGTACTTGGTGGGGGAGGGGTGGGGAGGCCTTAATAATGAATTTCCAAAGGCAGGTCACACATTAGACCACATCAGAAACTTTGGAGGCAGCCCGGGCATCAGTGGGCCAGACAAGCTCGGGTGACGGCTGTGCACAGGCACACTTGAGAACCTCGACTGTATAGCTCCAGGCAAACGACCCAACCTCTCCAAGCCTAATGCCTTGTTTGGAGACAGAATGGTCCCAACAGCCATGACTGGTGCTTTGTTTCTGAATTAGTTCTTTTCCTGGTCTCATCCTACTTAGCCCCCAGACCCCCAAGCAAACCTCATTTTATCACGATCACTGCAAACGTCTGTATGCAGAGTAAAAATGTACATTTCACTTTTTTTCTCAAAACCAATTCCCTTACTGCCCTCCGCAGACAACTGCTACTGACAGTTTGGTACCTTTGCTTTTGGATCTCTCTGCATGTTTACACACACACATCGGTATAGGCAGACTTGCATCTATATGTAGTAAATAACATTCCAATAGAGCCTACATTGCTATGTGCATGTATGTGTTTTTACAAATATAGCGATATACTACATTTTGCTGTTTCACTGAATATAACTTGGACATCTTTATTTTTTGGTCTACAAGATTCCACATGTTTAAAAAGGCCACATATGATTCCAGTGCATGGATATACCACAGTTTATTTAACCAGGCATGATACATATTTCCCTTCCTTCCTTTTCTTTCTTTCCTTCTTTCGTTCGTTCTTTCTTTCTTTCTTTCTTTTCTTTCCTTTTCTTTTCTTTCTTTCTTCCTTCCTTTCTTCTTCTTTCTTTCTCTTTCTTTCTTCTTTCTCTCTCTCTCTCCCCCCATCTCTCTCTCCCTCCCTCCCTCCTTTCCTTCCTTCCTTCTTTCTTTGCTATTACAAAATAAAATGTTGCAATGAATTACTGTATGCACATATATTTTCCCACTTTTGTCAATTTATGTGTGTAATAAGTTCCTAAAAGTGAAATTGTTGAATCAAAACACATGTGCGTTTTACATTTCGGAAGACATTACCCAACCGCCCTGCTGGTGCTGACCTGTGGGAGTGTCTCTTTTCCCCACACCTCACCACACAGCAAACCCTTAAATCAATGCAAGATTACACAGAGGCAAAGCATATTTGCGTGCTTTCGGTTCATTTACATTTTGAGTTGCCTGTTTGCGTCCTTGACTGATCTTTCTATTGGAGTGTGTTTATTTTTCTCATTGATTTGAAAGAACTCACTGCATATGAAGGCTACTGGTCCTCTACCACAGACCTTGAAAATAAATATATCTTATAGGTTTTTTCCCTCACTTATTTATATATATTTTTCATTTGTATAGGGACTTGCTTACAATTTTAGAAAACCATACTTATCAACTGTTTCCTATTATGTCTCCATATTTCCTACCATATTTATAAAGGCCTTCACTCCACAATTATTTTAAAACTCACCTGTTTTCTTCTGGCACTTTTATGATTTCACTGTTATATATTTATTCTTTGTTAAATCCGGAACTTATTTTGGTATACAGAGCAAAGCTTTATTTTTCCCAAATTATCAGCTGGTTTTCCCAAGACCATTAATTGATAACCCATGCTCCCTTTCCTGACTGATGGGAAAGGCCACCCTTGCTTTGCACTAATTTCCACGTGGAATTTGGGTCCGTTGCCCCACTTTCCATTGCAGTTTTGCCTGAAGATCTTATAGAATTTGTCTCTCCTCATCATTCTTATGTTTCATTTTTTTCCTCTGGGTCTCATAAGTTTCTTTTCATAAAAAAAATGCTAATCTAAGGAGGAAGGACAATTGTTTCTTGAGCATTTTAATTTGCTTAGTTTTGTGTGTGGTGTCCACGTATATCATGTTCCATAACTATCTGTGCATGAAGCTCACTTCAGCTGGCTTAGAAATCTCTCCATCATGATACTGGAGAGCTCCCTCGTGCTCTCAGGGGCAGCACAACAAGGCCACTTGGGAGGAGAGACCAGGCTCCACTTAACCACCTGCTGTGGGAGGAACTGTTTCCCCTCCCAAATTCATATGTTGAAGTCCAGACCCCCAGCACCTCAGAATGGGACTTTTCTTGGAAATAGGGTCTTTACAGGGGTGAGTAAGTTAAAATGAGGTCATTAGGGTAGGCCCTAATCCCCTATGATTGATGTCCTTATGAAAAGGGTAAATTCGGACACAGACACAGGCAATAGAGGGAAGAAGATGTGAAGATACAGAAAGAAGATGATGTCCACAAGCCAAAGAGAGAGCCCTCAGGAGAAACCAACCCTGCCCACCTTGATCTCAGACTTCCAGGCTCCAGGACTGTGACATGATAAATGTCTGTGGTACTTTGTTCCAGCGACCCTAGCAAACGAATACATCATTCCTCTATTAATGGATACTGACAGTTCCCAGAGTTTTCTTAGAAGGGATAATCTAGAAAGAACATCATGCACACATCTTTGCAGATATTGGCTCCTTCGGGGAAATCATACATGACTTTTCTATCTTCATTCTAGAAGACATCTTATCTTTGCAGTTGTCACACTGCCTTTCTTTCACTGAACCACTGAAATCCCGCTTGCATCACAAGTGTTTCCACCATGGAATAGAACTACTTTTGAAACTTTCCTTTATCTCCTTCTCCATTCCAACCTTCAGGACCCCATGTATGCCCCTCCCCAACTCTAGGGACAGTAATGTGTGCAGAGAGTAGCAATTCTGTCCTGTGTGGGGACAGCCACAGAGATGCAGGCCTGATGGGCGGACAAAGGCTTGGTGCGTCCTTTTAAACCAGCTTCTCACGTTACTTTAGTGCACTTTGGGTGGTAAATTTGAAAGTCAGCTCAATCTGTGTTGGAAGGAGACGTATGCAAAAGCATCAGACAGATCAGCTCTGTGCTTTGTGACCACCTAGAGGGGTGGGATAGAGAAGGTGGGGGGAGGGATGGAGACGCAAGAGGGAAGAGATATGGGAACATACGTATAACTGATTCACTTTGTTATAAAGCAGAAACAAACACACCGTTGTAAAGCAATTATACTCCAATAAAGATGTTAAAAAAAAAAATCAGTGTACCTGTGGGATAGTGAATAAATAAGCTTGGTTGAGGAAAAAAAAAAAGCATCAGACATTCTCATATTAACCTCTCACTGATTCAGGATTTTTTGGTCCAATTCCTACTGAATTTGCTTAATTTCTCAACACAAAGCTATAAAGATAATAATAAGTTTTCTAAAACTCCTGGTAAAAGAGTGAAATCTACACGTCAAACTGGGCTTATGCCCTCCGGCTGCCTTCTCAGGCTCCTGTCTCCACTGATAGGACTTGAAATCTTCTCACCACCAGGCATGACGGCAGGTCCCTTTTTGCTCCTCATTGGAGTAGTGGATAGGAATTCTGGTTCTGGATTAGAAACACCTGGGTTTTCGGCTTTGAATCACAGCAGGATCACTTAGCGGCTGGATAAGTGAAAGTCACTTTACCTTTCTGGGCCTCACTGCTTACCAGCAGGTTGAATTAGACATTCTCCAAGATCCTTTCTCCCTCTAATATCTCTGGCGTCCTTAAACATGTTCTAAGAAACTTATGATTTGGGACTAGCAATTTCCTAATAATCAGTACAGACCCGACCGCTGCAGCCCTCTCCTTGGACATACTTCCTGCCTAAGCTACAGGACGGCTGGCCCAGCTCCCAGGGCAACAGTGAAGACCAAAGAAGCCCCAAGCCTGCCATTCATGCCTGCTCTAGAGAGCTCCTCTCCCTCCTCCTCCCTGCCACTTCCTTCACAGCTATGACCATCAGCTGATTGGTGTTGCTAAAAAAAAAAAAGAAAGAAAAAAAGGAAGTGGTGGACTTCCCCTTCAAGTAAATGCAGCAGCTATAAATGCAGAGAAAGAAAAGAAACAGCATTGAAAACAATAATGTAGAATATAAATCCATAACCACGCTGGGGAGCAAAGGAGGCATATTACTAGTGGGCTGGAAACTACTGCTATCGTTGAAGGAAGCAAAGCAAGATGGGCTCACACTGAAGAGGGAAACCACAGCCTAAGTGTAGGCAGCTGGAGATGGCTGCGAAGAGCCAAGTGTGTGGTGCCTTGGAAATGACAAAGCCTGGGTGGGATGGGGTGAGGGAGAAGCAGAGAGAGAAGCAGGCAGGCAGCCAAGCCCTCTCCAACTTCTCAGCTGCCGGCACTCCTAAGAGCAACAGGAGACCCTCTGTAGGAAAGACGTGCGTTTGGAGAGGCAGGGTATGGCCACATCCATGAAGAACAGAGAGCACCTGCACCCCCCTGCACTGGTTACTGGCTCCTCCTGCCCTGCTCACCTCTCACCTTCCTCACATCTCATAGGGGACAGGTTACAAGAGGGCCATGCAACACACACAGCATTAAAAGACTAACTCCTAGGGCACCTCATAAACAAGACGAGCATACATCCTAGAAGTACCAAGCACATCAGAAAAGCTAACCGCACAAAGGAAGGCACCCAATGGGCAAACAGATGAGTAGGTGCCAAAGAAGACAGAGGTCGTGGAGCAAGAAGAGAACATTTACGCTGGAACCAATAATAAAAACAAATATTAGGCAAGAGCCTAATGTATCACTTAAAAAATAAACAATTAACTACCTTCTGTGTTTGCTTGCCCACCTGCTTGCTAAAATATAAATGACTCAATAGATGGCCTGAATAACAGGATGGACAGGGCTGAAGATCTTTCTTGAGAAAGTGATTAACCTGTCAGTTCCATGAAATGCAATGAAAAGGGTAAAACAGAGGGAAAGAATGAAAGAAAAAGTGCATTCTCTGCAGCTTTGTTTACAGTATCAAAAATTAGAAAAAAATCCTAAATGTCTATTAATAAACAATCATATTTTTCACCCTGGAATAAAACACGATGATCACTGATAGGAAGGGCTCCCCCAACCCTGTTGATTCAAAAAAGAAAGTTGCAGGATGATATTGGTATTAAGAAGGCACACACACGCACCACCAACACTACATCTTCTAAAAATACACACATATATACACATGCATGAATGCACAGGATGAAAGATTAGAAGAATATGCACCAAGTTGCCCTCCCTCAGTGGGGATGGGCTGGGGCTGAGGGTGGTGGTTAAGGAGGGTTTCAATGTTATATCTGAATTCTTCACCAATGGATATGTACTTAGACATCAGTTATGCAGTTTAACACTTTTCAAAAAGAAAATGATAGAAAGTTCTCCCATCTTGGAGGTCAGAGAAACTAACTCCAGAGACAGTACTTACTCATCTGTGACCGATTTGGGACTGCTCTTATTAGCCTCCAGCCAAGACTACAGGGGCAGACTCCCAGAGCCACCCACCTGGGAGAGACTGTGACAGTTATGCCAGTTCTAACCACAGGCCAGGTATGGGCACTGCACGCGTGATCTCCACCGTACATCACAGTGAAATCCCCTGTAATGCTTCCATCTACAAAAACTAAAAACAGTAGCTTGAAAACACAGTGGGATTTGAACCCAGTGGGACCTCACCCCCCTACTCTCAACCACTGTTGATAAAAATATTCAGTGACTGTGACTTTGAAGCATTAGGGCAATCAAGTGATTCAAATACTCTTAGCATTTTGGGACTTCCCTGGTGGCACAGTGGTTAAGAATCCACCTGCCAAGGCAGGGACCACGCGTTCGAGCCCTGGTCCGGGAAGATCCCACATGTCGCGGAGCAACTAAGCCCGCGAGCCACAACTACTGAGCCCACGTGCCACAACTACCGAGGCCCACGCACCTGGAACCCATGCTCCGTAACAAGAGAAGCCACCGCAATGAGAAGCCCGCACACGCAACAAAGGGTAGCCCCCCCCTCGCTGCAACTAGAGAAAGCCCGCACGCAGCAACGAAGACCCAACACAGCCAAAATATAAATTAATTAATTAAAAAAAAATACTCTTAGTATTTAAGAGGCATTCTGCCTCCACCTAAGCAAAGCCTGAGGATCTTGTGAAGGGGCAGCAGGTTACCCAGTGTTTCCCAAAGTGGACTTCGGAAGTCCTGGTCCCCACAGTGCTCCAAGAACCAATGCATCCTATGACCACAGGGGTGTAAGAGTTCAGTGACATATGTCCTGACCATGCACAACACCTGCACAATGGCTCTGAACAAGCCCATGACAGTTACCCTGCTTACTCAACTTTATTCTGTCTCTCATTTCACTCACTTGAACAAGGAAAGCTTCCTCGGGAATACCATTTAAAATTGCACAGCACCCACTTCAGAAATCCAGGGAATCGAGGCTGGCCATCTGATTAAAGCCCTGTGGATTCCCCAGTCCCAGGAAAATACATATTCCCATCAATCAGATAATAAACCATCAGGGTCAGAGCAAATACAGAGGTGACACTGAGACTGATTTAAAACGTAGCTGCTAACCGTTAAATTGGAGCTAAAAGTAATCTTTCACGAAGCATGATTCAGAATATGTCCTGACGGGAGAAATTATAAAAGTTCCAAAAGCTACAAAAAGTAATAAGTTATATAAATAAGCAAATAACCATAGAAATCAAAAGTTTGGGGAAAATGTTTTCAACAATTATGACAATGGATTTACAATGGATTTGAAAGCTACATGAATGTTGATAAGAGTTATGTTAAGACTCCAAAAAGTATACAGGGCAGCAACTTGCAGGAAATATATTTAGCTAAACAACTCCCCAAAATATGCTTCAGTTATTAATAGGTGTGTAGCAAGACTGAAAAGAAACCATCAGACTGGCATAAGGAGGCAGAGGGTTCCAGAAAAAGAGAGAAATGGAACTGATAGGTTGCTTGGTATATTTGACTCAGTGGGAAACTGAGTCAAGTGGGGGGGTGTTTAACTTTGTGTCAGAGAGTTGGGGAGAGAATTGTAACAGGCACAGGACCAACTGAGAAAACACAAAAATGAAACAAGAGTTTACACCAGGAAAAACAACATGGAGTAAATGAAAGAAAATGGAACTATATTATATACTGTGCTCTAGCAGTAAATATAACCTCAAGAAGGTAAACAAACACCAAATAACATCTTAATCCTAATTTATAGAAAGATTATCCTGGGTAATAAGAGTCTAGGACTGCCATGCACTTATTTCTCAGAGTAGGAAGTCAGGAGACATTGTCTAAAACTGATACATTAAAAAAAAAAAAAAAAAAAGCAAGTGAACATAACATCAGGAAATAAGAAGGAAAATTCTAGAAGAAATAGCTAAAAAGATTAAAAGATTGTTTTGGGGGAGCAGTACTAGAGCATTGGAAGGTATTGTTATAAATTGAAATTAAATAAAAAGAGAGATTAACTCTGGTCGAACCAAAAGATTTCCATGACAACTGAACGGAAACGGATAGATTTAATAACTTGCTGGACTGACCAAGACAGCATGAAGATCTAGCAATTAAGACAAAGAGATGGAGTGGGAATGTAGGAGGTTAATTGTTGGACATTCAAATGCTCTTTGTAGCCATTCTGAGTATAACAAAACAAACCAATATTTAAATTATGACTTTTCCTAACACTTGGCCCTTGGACCTCTTCCTTCCTTCCACACTCCCCCGCATTGACTGTATCCAGGCCTGAGCCTCACTGACTCTGACATCAGCCCTACACTCTCCTGTCAATCCTGCTGCCTGCCCAGCCTCTGCTCAGATCAAAGATGTGACACTTAGCATGCCAATCTGGAAGCGCAGTGTCCTCCCACATCTGTACTCCCCTCCAGGGCTCCAGCACAGCATTGAGAGGTACTGCCTTCTCCAGTTTCAGGAGCCAGGACTCCAGGGTCAGAGCCAGGTACCCCCAGGACAGAGGATGCTGCTTACCAGATACTGTCCATCATAAAAGCTTTCAGTACATCCCCCTTAGTAATTGAGGTGTTAACAATATTCTAAATCATCCTCACCTTCCTCTTCCCATCATAAAAGCTTTCAGTACATCCCCCTTAGTAACTGAGGTGTTAACAATATTCTAAATCATCCTCACCTTCCTCTTCCCATCATCAGCCTCTGGCAGCCACCAAAACAAATACACAGTTTCCCAGAAATAAAAGAATCAAGAGAGAGTCATTTTTGATTTGTTAAACCTACTGTAATAGAAACTAAATATTCTTCCTTCTACTGGTATTTTTGGCAGTGGCTAAATTTGACTATACTTAAGATTCCAATGCAACCACCTTTCAGGATTCATAGGGCAAAACTTACATAACTATGAAAGGCAAAAAAAAATTCAAACCGACGCAGGCTAACGTTTTGCCAGACAAAATTATAAGCTAGTAGAAAATGTTCCTGCTAATATAAAGTCAAAATGAATGAATAAACTTTTCCTTTAAAATCCAATCAGCCTAGTTTTTTTAATCTTCCTACAATTCCTCAGTTTAAAAAAACTCTCTTTTTCTGAGTGGAAGAAAAAGAAAACCCAACTTGTTCAATTCCAAGGTAGAAGAGTAAGATGGTAAGATATAATTAACTCAGGTAATTTAATTCCAATCTCTCTTTAAGACTCTGCCTTTTGATTTCAATTGCTGTAAAAGGAAACCAATGTTCAGTGTGCAGACATTTTTTAAAAATTCTTACCCAAAGGCCTAAGTTCCTAATTTTTCTCTCCACTCATTTGCAGCTAAATCAATCCAGAAGTGAAAGAAAGTGTTGGGGGGCAGGGTGGTGGTGAGTTAGGGGATCGTTGGAAAAAAAATCTATTTGGTGAAAAGCTGAGAAAGCAAAAATTAGCTCAGATTGTACAAAGTACCCGGCCATTCCTTAGGTACAGATAACAGACAGAGATAGAACGAGCTGCAAAGTGAACAGGAAACAGTATTTCTTCCAAGGCCATGCTGTAGCTGTGAAGGGTGGTAATAGCCCTTCTTTAAGTAACTACTGCCTTCCTTCTCTAGAATCAGACTGTCAGAAACTTTGCTGTTGGAAAGTCTCTCAGTAAGGATGAAACATCCTATTCTCACTTGGAGGATCTGTATTTTGATTGTTATCACTGAAAATTCAGGGAACTCTTGCTATTTCAGGCTTCCTGGAAAGGCGGGAATTACCCATCTAATTACTGGAAAGTGTGAGTTGTTGGGCAGTAGAAATGTAATTTGCTTTCAAAAGCAAACAGTAGCTTGACAGAATCTAATACAGAATCAGTCCCATAGCCCTAACTCCAAAAACTGCTGAAAAACAAGGTTTTTTGGTGAGTTTTATAGGGAACCTCATTTAGTGACATTGACACACAGCTATTTGTAGCCTCTCTTTATTCCACTTAGTGAGACTTTTCACACTGTTTGTGCAGAAATATTAACGTGTGGGATTATAGGACGCTGCCCAGGCTGTGTTGGAGTGGTGTGTAACATATGGCATCAGTATGTATGCAGACCTTTCTAAATTCTGAGAAATGTCTTTCTCAAGGCTGAAATTCAGATTCTAAATTTGAATTCTAAATTCTCAAAAATCCTGAATTCCAAAACATATCTTGGCACAAGGGTTTTGGATAATGATTTACGGATATGCTATGTGCTAAGTGATGCCCTACTAAGAAGTCTTTGGTTTAATAACAGAGAAATCAGACCTGCACTTAGAATACTAAATATGAACCTAAAGAAGGCTAAGGTAAGTTATTTCTGAAATGCAACTCTAGCGATAAAACGATCTTTCTGACAATTTCATCCCTCAGGAAAGGTAAAGAGCTAAAATATACACCTCACTTTTATCCTTGGCTTAAAACATTAAAAACATTCTGGTTATTAAGATGATTTATAAAATCCTACATATTGAAGCACTCCAAATACAAAGAATATAAATGTTTCTATTTTACTGCAAAATTTCCCTAAACAGATCAAAAGTTCGATGTAGACAGAACAAAATAATTTGATAAAATATTTTTAGTAGACAAGATTTCTCACTTAAAATAGCTAATACTTTACAAGTATTTAAACCTTTTACCTCAAAGACAAACATATCCATGTACTGTTTGGCCTTTTTTTTTTTTTTTTTTGCAGGGAGAGGGAGGCGTGGTATGCACATCAGTGAATTAAATTGCATTTAAGTAAAATGCCACCTGTGTAATAGCGATGAATTTGTTCTTACTAAAACAAAACAAATACTAGAATCTATTCCATTTCTTTCAGGAATTCTCCATCATTCCATGATTTTTCTTTTTTAACGTGAAGATTCAGATGTGACAATTTGTATCTCCAAGTCTTTTAACTACATCTCCAAGTCTTTTAATTACACACTGAAATGCCTCCAGGGTTTAAGAAAATGAACAACTCCAGTCAACAGTTTTACTTGGGTTAAAAGGGAATCTTTGGCAAGTCAGGCAAACTCATTAAAATAACCTGCAATCCTGTTTCCAAAGGCCACCTGGCAGGATGGCATGGGCCTTTTGATCACCAGTCGGGAACGTCTTGGCTTAATGACTGGGGAGACTCTGCACCGTGAATGAGATTCTCTTTCCCAAGCAACTGCACCTCGAACAGCCAAAAGATTGAAACTCTAACTTCTCCAGTGATTGTCTTGCTAGTTCTTGATATTCAAACAAACCAAAAAAAAAAAAAAAAAATCGCCTTTGTATCGTTATTTAGGTGGGTTTAAGGTTTTGAAGCCATACGGCCAAAAATATCTTTAACTTAAATTCACATTTTACTACACAAAACTTCCCTGCTCTTCCAAGTCATTTACTGGCTGATGAAGTTATTTTACCATTAAAATGTGAAAAACAAAAAAGGCAATCATACTACATTTTCGTAGTGGTTCAGAAAGTTTCATGTTTTTATGCAACTGCTCTTTCTTTCTGTAGTAAAAGTATGAATAAAACCTTTGCAGGCATATGAACATCCCTACACTGAGTCACTTCGATAAATACAGCGGAATTTTCCAGTGGATTCTGTAAATGGCCAAACGAAAATGTGTCCTTTCCGAGACCCGACACGGAGTTTCTTGTGCCTGCGGACTCCAGCTAAGTCTCCCAGGACCCAGCCGCTTCCGCACTTCCTGCGCTCGCGGCAGCACCTGAAGTTTTGCCGTCTCGGCACAGGCCCCCACCCACGGGCCCGGCTCCCCATACAAAAGCTGGACCCCAAGAGGCACTAACTAGTTTTAGGAGAAAAGCTGGCACAACTGACTAGTTTTCAATCGAAAAATTTTATCAAATGTTCCCTCCGATTTTCAAAGCAGGAAGGCCCTGAGCGTACCCGTCTGGGTTTGCATAGGCGCACAGACCTTGTGCCGGCCAAGGAGGAAGGGCTGCATCCTCCACTCTCTCGGCGCCTTCTCCCCTTCCACGCCGCCTTCCCAAGCCTAAAGGAGCGTCCCGACGGCCCCAGCGGAGAGAGCGCGCGGCCACACCTACCTGGGTCAGGTGAGGCTAGGGCGGGGTGCGGGTCTCCGGGGACCGGACTGGCGCGATCCAGGCGGCAGCTCTGGGCGCAGCGCCGAGCAGCCCCCTCCTCCTCGCTGCTCCCGCCGCCGGAGTCGCCTCAGTCGCCCAGTGCACGACGCTTCCTCATTTTGGGCAACTTCCTTAACGCTCCCGGACAGGCCCCGCACTTCCTCCCGGCCGCCGCGCTCCACCGCCCCGGGACCGCCCCGCCGCCGTGCGCCGCGAGCGCCCAGTGTGCCGCATGCGCCCCCAGCGCCCAGGGCAGGGCAGCGGCGGCCGGAGCGCGCGGGAACCCAGCCCGCGGGGTTGGCCTGCGAGGCGGGAGGCCGGAGGGGAGAAGAAAGAGGAGCCGGGTGGGCGCTCCTTGCCAATTCCCGGGCGCAGACGGCCCGGACAAGGGGGCTTCATACCAAAACAGGGCGCGCGGCCAACAACAGGAGCCTCTTGCCACCTGGCCTGCGTGCTGCCTGATCCTTCCAAGGACCGACAGGCACTCAGGGGCACGCTCATTTGCGGTGCCATTGCTTGGGAAGAGAATCTTGTTCACTGTGCGGGTATTCCCAGTCACCAACCCAAGACGCTTCTGCTGACTGGTGATCAGAAGGCCCCTGTCATCCCGCCAGGTGGCTTCTGCCTTAGGTGAACATCAGATTTTATAGGGCACCTTTGGGTGAGACCAGCCTGTCCAACAAGGCAGTTTTCTGAGGGCTTTAATTATTGCAAGGTTCTTGACAGTGAGTTAAACTTGCTTCCTTCTTACCCACGAACGGTTCTATTTCAACCTAATTAAAGTTTCATCCTTCTCCGTAGTCTTTAAAATAGTTTTAAAACACCTAAGTTGTTCCCCTCCCCCCTTTTTTCTGTTAACCCTCTTTGAAATTTTCCCATAAAACAGTTTCAAGCCCCTCACATTCTTGGTAACAGTGGCTAACAGTGCCTGTTTTAAAAAGCTGTACCTGAACCGAAATACAATCCATAAAATAAAATATATAGTGTGTTAGATTATAATTGCCATGGAGAAAAATAAGGTGATAGGAAGCGTTTACACTCGGTTGGAGCCCCTCAGCATTTTCCACTGGGACATTCTCTTCCATTTATTTTTCCCACTAAATTTTTATTCCAAGTGAAAGATTTTTATTATGGTTATATTTGTTAACCACTGGACTTAATTTTACTGCAGATAACCAACGAAATATCCATTGTTGTCTAAACAGAGGCTGCAGATCCTCTGGCAATATTGTTGGAAATGGGCAGGAGGGTGATCTGTCTTGCTTTTACTAAGATTACAATGTTTCCTTAGGGAATGCTAGTGGGAGAAGAGATGAAGTTTTGGATCCATCTCTAAGCCACCCTTTTAGCATTGCTGCAGTCCTTCCCACCTTTGAGTCATCTTGAAAGTTAAGTAGTATGCTTTTAATGATTTTTTTAAATGTTAAAATCATCACACAAATGCCTAGAAAAAGAATACTCCTAAAAGTCAACACATTTCTCCCAACTTTTCTTCCGTCACCCCATGTGCCATTTCCTTTTGCTGACTTTGCTTTTTATCTTTCATTGAAATAAATCTTAGCTGTGATTATATGCCGAGTCCTGGAAGCCTTCCTAACAAAGCCCTGCACCCAGAGGGTCTCAGGGACTCCTGACACCTTTACTTTTTAAAGTCTCCTGTTACCTGGAGGTCCTTTATTTTTATATTTCTTTGAAAATAGTAAATATATTTTTATATGTGGTTTTGCTGTGTTAATTTCACCTTATGAAGTCTTTAATGTATACTTATGTTGTCTGAGTGTTACCATTGGTTCTTGCTCATGGTGCCTGGCTTCCTTGTGTATTTGGTTACGTTGGATGTGAGCCACTCATTGTCCTTGAAAAATTATTTGTGGAGATTAATTGAGGACTAGGGAGAAGGTACTTTCTTTCAGAGAGAATTTGCCTTTGCTTCTGTCAGAAGCCTAGGGTGCAACTGGTGTTTGGACAATTTAAGGTAAATTCTCAGCTTATGTGTTTTGGGACCACCTAGGTGATATGAATCTGGGCTGGAAATTTGGGCACAATTTTGGTCTACTGGTGGTTACTGTTTCTCAAGGATTCACTTCTTATGCTCTGTGCTCTGCTCTGTGCTTCCATTCACATTTCTTTTAATCTTTGAGTCCGTGTTTTTTGTATTCCATGCTTTCTCTCCCTTAGTTCACTCCATCATTTTGGTGGAACACAATCTTCAGGAGTTTCCTGAGAAGCAGAAGTAGGTATTTTTTTTCCTGTACACAGATATTTATTTTTTTAAAAACGTATTAACAAGTAGATACGTTACAGTTCATATGACTCCACAAGGTGAAGCGTGTCTTTAAAATACTTTAGGCAATCATATATTTCTAATGGCCCTAATACCCCCAATGAGAGTCCATATTTAACATCCCTATGTTAATTATCAATACCTGGGGTGGCTATGTTGCCACTGATAAGAGAAGCCATGTAGCGGTGACCTCCAATGTGGTTAGAATTCTAGCTGACCACTAACTGGGATGTGAATCCCAGATAAGGGAAGCGGAAGTAGATATTTTAAAGACCTTCCCTATCCCAAAAGTTTCTACCTTCACATTTGATTGATGGTTTAGATTGTAATTACACCTTTTTCTTCTCTCAAGATTTGAGAGAGAATTGTCAGGATTTTGTAGACTCACAAGATGTAGTTTTTGGGAGGTGGGGACATGACCTCATTGTGATACTCTCAAACTTCTGTTTTGTAGATGAGCCAGCACTTTTCTAAACTCATCCAGTTAAGCGCTTCTCCTTTTCTTGTTTGGTTACTATTGGTAACTTACATTTTTATTTCTCCCCCTTCCTTTTTTTACTGGGGAGGGGTAGAAGGGAGGTGTGGGTGAAAGAGGAGGAATGGTTCTTTATTTTTTTCTAGATAGTAGATATTCTTTGGCTCTTATGAATAATCCTGCCATGAACATCTGTATACAAGTTTTCGTGTGGATATATGTTTTATTTTTTTCTTGGATATAAAGCTAGGAGTGGAATTGCTCGGTTATATGGTAACTCTATGTTTAACACTTTGAAGAACTACCAGACTGTTTCCCAAAGTGGCTTTACCACATAAAGATGGCCAATAGGCACATGAAAAGATGTTCAGCATCACTAATTATTAGAGAAATGCAAATCAATACTACAATGAGGTACCACCTCACACTGGTCAGAATGGCTATCATCAAAAAGTCTAGAAATAACAAATGCTAGAGAGGGGGCAGAAAAAAAGGGAACCCTCCTACACTGTTGGTGGGAATGTAAATTGGTACACCCACTATGGAAAACAGTATGGAGGTTCCTTAAAAACTAAAAATAGAGTTGCCGTATGATCCAGCAATTCCACTCCTGAGCATATACCTAGAGAAAACTATAATTTGAAAAGATACATGCACCCCAATGTTCATGGCAGCACTATTCACAATAGTCAAGACATGGTGGCAACCTAAATGTACATCAACAGATGAATGGATAAAGAAGATGTGGTATATATACACAATGGGATACTGCTCAGCCATAAAAAAGAAGGAAATAATGCCATTTGCAGCAACATGGATGGACCTAGAGATTATCATACTAAGTAAAGTAAGTCAGACAGAAAAAGACAAATACTACAGGATATCACTTATAGGTGGAATCTAAAATATGACACAAGTGAACTTACTTATGAAACAGAAACAGACTCACGGACATAGAAAGCAAACTTATGGTTACCAAAAGGGAAAGGGGGTGGGGGAGGGACAAAGTAGGAGTATGGGATTAGCAGATACAAGCTACTATATATAAAATAAATAAACAACAAGGTCCTACTGTATAGCACAGGGAACTATATTCAATATCCTGTACTAAATCATAATGGAACAGAATATGAAAATCAATATATATATGTATAACTGAATCACTTTGCTATACACCAGAAACCAATACAACATTGTAAATCAATTATACTTCAATTAAAAAAAACCCAACAAAGTGGCTTTACCATTTTTAGATTTCCACCAGCAATGTGGGAGGGTTCCAATTTCCATCCTTATCAGCTCATGTTATTGTCATTTTGATTATAGCCACCTTAGTGCATGTGAAGTGGTATCTTACTGTGACTTTGATTTGCATTCCTTTATGTCATAGTGCTAAGAATCTTTTGATGTGCTTTATAGCCATTTGTATATCTTCTTTGGAGAAATGTTTATTCAGATCCTTTGCCCACTTTTCAGTTGACTCATTTTTATTATTGAGTTCTAAGAGTTCTTTACGTATTTTGGATACAAGTCCCTTATTTCATATAAGATTTGCAAATATTTTATCCCACTTTGAGGGTTGTCTTTTCCTTTTTTTGATGGTATCATATACCAAACAAAAGTCTTTAATTTTGATGAAGTTCAATTTTCCCAGTTTTTCTTTTTTTTGCTTGTAGTTTTGTATTATATATAAGAAGCCATTGTCTAACCCAAGATCTTGAAGATTTACTCCTATGTTTTTCACTCATATTTTTATAGTTGTAACTCATACCTTTATGTCTCAGATCCATTTTGAGTTAATTTTTATATATAGTTTGGGGCAAAGGTCCAGTTTCAGCTTTTTTTCAGGCACATATCCAGTTTTCCCAACAGTAGGTGTTGAAACAACTATTCTGTCCACAATTATCTCAACACCCTGTTGAAGATCAACATAAAGGTTTATTTCTGGACTCTCCATTCCATCTCATTGATCTATGTATCTGTCCTTACACCAGAACTACAGAATCTTAATTACTGTAGTTTTGTAGTAAACTTGGAAATTGGGAAGTTTGAGTCATCGAGCTTTGTTCTTTTTCAAGATTGTTTTGGCTGTTATGGTTCCTTTGCATTTTTTATATGAATTTTAGGATCAACTTGTCAATTTATGCAAAAACAGAAGCTGGAGTTTGATAGGGATTGTGTCGACTCTGTAGATCAGTTTGGGAGCATTTCCATCTTAACAACATTAAATATTCTTATCCATGAACATGGTCCACTTTTTTAGGTCTTCTTCAATTTCTTTCTTTTTTTTCTTTCTTTTTTATGGTTCCTCTACTTCTTTGAACATATTTATAATAACTCCTCTGAAGTCTTTGTCCACTAGGCCCACCGTCTGGGCCTACAAAGGCTGTTTCTGTTGCCTGCTTTCTATTCCTGTGTATAAGTGATGATTCCCTGATTCTATGCATGTCTCATTTTCTTTTTTGGCTGAAAACTGAACACTTTAGGTTATATATGGCAAGTTTGGAGACTGATCTCTCCACCAGGGCTCGTTGATGTTTGCCTGTTTGCTGGTGCATTTGTCTGGTATTGGCTGGACTATTTTCCTGGCTGTGGGAAGCCTGTGATGTCACTCCTCTGAGGGCACAGCCTTGGGTGTGGGGCAATATCTCTGACCATGGGGAGTGACTGTGGTCTTAATGGGGTCTCTCTGACTTTGTCTTTCCCTGAGCTCCCTGACGAGCTTCTGACTGGTTTGCTGTTGGTGTCACACCAAGATTTTAACCTCTTTTAATTGCCTGCTGATTTCTTTGTTGTTTTCAGCAATGCCCTGGGTATAAATTGCTCAACTGTCTGATCCAATTAAAGTCAGTTCTCTTTGCAGGGACAGATGTTACCAGGCTTTGAGGCTTGCTCCTACCCAGGAAGGCTCTTTTTAGCTACCTCTTGTTCTGGTTCTGTTAATCTTCCAGCTGGTCTGTTTTGCTTATTGCTACTAGTATTATTAAGTTACCATCTTCCTTTTAATTGCTCACCTCCAGAACGTCTATTGTTTTTAACAACACTTTTAGATGTGAACTTCCTTATGTTCTATTCCCATTAACTAACATTAGTCCCTATGGACCTGCTCATCCCTGACCCAAACAAACAATTGTTGTGCCCTCCTTGGCATGCATGCTAGAGATTGTACATGCCTATCTCAGACAGTAGAATATTAAACTTATAAAACTGACACTTTGTAAAAAATGACTGGTATTTTTCTTTTAGTTCAGTAGTACTCAAATGAATTTTGTTTCTTTAAGTCTATATGTGGTCTTAGGGAGATGGTGAATAATTTGTGGAAGAAATTAAGTTAAATATAAAGTAAATAACTTGATGAGAAAATATTATTTTAAGAAAGTCTTCTAATGTAAAGCATTAAGCGTATTGGTATGAAATTCTATTAAATATTAGTACCCTGGGAATCATAATCTATTTCAAGTGTACCTAGAAAAAATATGCCTAGAAACAAAGAAACATATTCTGATGCAAAATATGTTGCAGTTCCATGAATGGGCATTTCCTGCTTGCATTTCCCATATATCTCTTCCCTTAATAATGTTTGAAAAACTTGACTGATTTGAATTTTCAGGTTTGATCTGGGGTTGCAGTTGCCACCTTGAAACTCAATTAAGAATGAAAACTTGTCATTCTTTTCATTCATACAAATGGCCAACAGGTACACGAAAAGATGTTCTACATCACTAATCATCAGGGAAATGCAAATCAAAACCACAATGAGATGCCACCCCACACCTGTTAGAATGGCTATCATCAAAAAGACTAGAAATAACAAATGTTGGTGAGAATGTAGAGAAAAGGGATCCCTTGTTCTGTTAGTGGGGATGTAAATTGGTGCAACCACTATGGGAAACAGTAGGGAGGTTCCTCAAAACATTGAAAATAGAGCTACCATATCATCCAGGAATTCCACTTCTTGGTATTTGTCTGAAGAAAATAAAAGCATGAACTCGAAAACCCCATGTTCATGAACATGAACCCCATGAACCCCATGTTCATTGCAGCATTATTTATAATAGCTAAGATATAGAAACAACCTAAGTGTCCATTGGTGGATGAATGGATAAAGAAAATGTGGTGTATAGACACAGTGGAATATTATTCAGCCATAAAAAAGAATGAAATTGTGCCATTTGTGAAAACATGGATGGACCTCGAGGGCATAATGCTAAGAGAAATAAGTCAGACAAAGACAAATACCCTGTGACCTCACTTAAACATGGAATCTAATATATATATATATATATATATATATATATATATATATATATATATATATATATATAGAAGCCCATAGGTACAGAGAACAGACTGGTGGTTGCCAGAGGAGGTGGGGGATAGGAGAAATGGGTGAACTGTTTTTGTCTTTCTTTGTTTAAAAAAATTGTTTTTATTTTTGAAATTAAAAATGAAAAGCTTTCAAATTAATGTATCTTTTATAATTATTTTCAAATTAATGTATCTTTTATAATTATTAACACAGTTTGTTGTGAAATTTGTTGCCATATAGAAATTGAAGAAAGGAGTGACTGAAGTGAAGTTATCTGTCAATACATACTTTGACTTTTGAGTCTGTGGACCTCAAGTCTCCCTCCTCTCCAAATGGGGGCTCTTTGATTTGAGGCAAAGACAAAATAGATGGCAAGGAATGTCAGGGGGCTACTAGACAGGTGGGGTTAAATGAAGACAGAATTTATACACAGAAATGACTCAAGAAAGAACTCTGGCTCTCCAGAGAAAATATATATCTAATAAAAGGGGTAAAATATAAAAGTCATCCCAAGTCACAACCCCAGAGGCAACTACTCAAACTTTTCTTGATGTAGTTTCAGTCATTTCTCTGCATACAGAGACATATAAATGTGTGATTATATATGTTGTTTTATCACTCAGTTATAGGATTAGATAGCATGTTATGGAAATACATATTTTTAACATCTTTATTGGAGTATAATTGCTTTACAATGGTGTGTTAGTTTCTGCTTTATAACAAAGTGAATCAGTTATACATATACTTATGTCCCCGTATCTCTTCCCTCTTGTGTCTCCCTCCCTCCCACCCTCCCTATGCCATCACTCTAGGTGGTCACAAAGCACCGAGCCGATCTCCCTGTTCCCACTACATATCTATTTTACGATTGGTAGTGTATATATATATGTCCATGACACTCTCTCACTTTGTCACAGCTTACCCTTCCCCCTCCCCGTATCCTCAAGTCCATTCTCTAATAGGTCTGCATCTTTATTCCCGTCTTGCCCCTAAGTTCTTCATGACTATTTCTCTCTCTTTTTATTTTTTTATTTTTTTTAGATTCCATATATATGTGTTAGCATA
This sequence comes from Balaenoptera borealis, assembly GCF_965194805.1. Classification (NCBI taxonomy): domain Eukaryota; kingdom Metazoa; phylum Chordata; class Mammalia; order Artiodactyla; family Balaenopteridae; genus Balaenoptera; species Balaenoptera borealis. Next base: position 20,761,749 of record NC_138865.1, on the reverse strand, counting down.
CGGTATTTGTTTTTCTCCTTCTGACTTACTTCACTCTGTATGACAGACTCTAGGTCCATCCACCTCACTACAAATAACTCAATTTCGTTTCTTTTTATGGCTGAGTAATATTCCATTGTATATATGTGCCACATCTTCTTTATCCATTCATTTGTTGATGGACGCTTAGATTGCTTCCATGTCCTGGCTATTGTAAATAGAGCTGCAATGAACATTTTGGTACATGACTCTTTTTGAATTATGGTTTTCCCAGGGTATATTCCCAGTAGTGGGATTGCTGGGTCGTATGGTAGTTCTATTTTTAGTTTTTTAAGGAACCTCCATACTGTTCTCCATAGTGTCTGTATCAATTTACATTCCCACCAACAGTGCAAGAGAGTTCCCTTTCCTCCACACCCTCTCCAGCATTTATTATTTGTAGATATTTTGATGATGGCCATTCTGACCAGTGTGAAATGATATCTCATTGTAGTTTTGATGTGCATTTCTCTAATGATTAATGATGTTGAGCATTCTTTCATGTGTTTGTTGGCAATCTGTATATCTTCTTTGGAGAAATGTCTATTTAGGTCTTCTGCCCATTTTTGGATGGGGTTGTTTGTTTTTTTGATATTGAGCTGCATGAGCTGCTTGTAAATTTTGAAGATTAATCCTTTGTCAGTTGCCTCATTTGCAAATATTTTCTCCCATTCTGAGGGTTGTCTTTTCGTCTTGTTTATGTTTTCCTTTGCTGTGCAAAAACTTTTAAGTTTCATTAGGTCCCATTTGTTTATTTTTGTTTTTATTTCCATTTCTCTAGGAGATGGGTCAAAAAGGATCTTGCTGTGATTTATGTCATAGAGTGTTCTGTCTTCATTTTCCTCTAAGAGTTTGATAGTGTCTGGCCTTACATTTAGGTCTTTAATCCATTTTGAGTTTATTTTTGTGTATGGTGTTAGGGAGTGTTCTAATTTCATACTTTTACATGTACCTGTCCAGTTTTCCCAACACCACTTATTGAAGAGGCTGTCTTTTCTCCACTGTATATTCTTGCCTCCTTTATCAAAGATAAGGTGACCATATGTGCGTGGGTTTATCTCTGGGCTTTCTATCCTGTTCCATTGATCTACATTTCTGTTTTTGTGCCAGTACCATACTGTCTTGATTACTGTAGCTTTGTAGTATAGTCGGAAGTCAGGGAGCATGATTACTCCAGCTCCATTTTTCATTCTCAAAATTGCTTTGGCTATTTGGGGTCTTTCATGTTTCCATACAAATTGTGAAGTGTTTTGTTCTAGTACTGTGAAAAATGCCAGTGGTAGTTTGATAGGGATTGCATTGAATCTGTAGATTGCTTTGCGTAGTAGGGTCATTTTCACAATGTTGATTCTTCCAATCCAAGAACATGGTATATCTCTCCATCTATTTGTATCATCTTTAATTTCTTTCATCAGTGTCTTATAATTTTCTGCATACAGGTCTTTTGTCTCCTTAGGTAGGTTTATTCCTAGATATTTTATTCTTTTTGTTGCAATGGTAAATGGGAATGTTTTCTTAATTTCACTTTCAGATTTTTCATCATTAGTGTATAGGGATGCAAGAGATTTCTGTGCATTAATTTTGTATCCTGCTACTTTACCAAATTCATTGATTAGCTCTAGGAGTTTTCTGGTAGCATCTTTAGGATTCTCTATGTATAGTATCATGTCATCTGCAAACAGTGACAGCTTTACTTCTTCTTTTCCGATTTGGATTCCTTTTATTTCTTTTTCTTCTCTGATTGCTGTGGCTAACACTTCCAAAACTATGTTGAATAATAGTGGTGAGAGTGGGCAACCTTGTCTTGTTCCTGATCTTAGTGGAAATGGTTTCAGTTTTTCACCATTGAGGACAATGTTGGCTGTGGGTTTGTCATATATGGCCTTTATTATGTTGAGGAAAGTTCCCTCTATGCCTACTTTCTGCAGGGTTTTTATCATAAATTGGTGTTGAATTTTGTTGAAAGCGTGCAGTTTTATTTGTGATGCTTGTTGCTGAATTGCACTCTGGAAAGATGTGAGTCTGATTTATACTTCCACCTTGCACAGGTGGTGCTCAGCACAGGATCAGGTGGGGCTGAAGTCTAGCCCTTACTCTGCTTGACCAGCATCTGCCCGGAGGAAGGGTGCTGATTCTTCATGTTACACAGGTGTCATTGGGGCAAGCAAAGCCCTTGAGCCAGCCAGCAGTTTGCGAGTTTGCTACCTGTTGTATTTTATTCCAAGCTCCACTGATGCCTTTATGTCATGTAGTGTGAGAGGTGAAAGATATCTCATTTTTATTTCCAATTTGTATCATTTTAACTAGAGAGATTGAATATCATTTTATAGGTTCATTGATTATTAATATTTACTTCTTTTGTGAAATGCCTATTCATTACATTTCCCAGTATTTTCACCTGATGCTAATTTTTCTGTATTGATTTATAAAAAGATTTTGTAGATTAGAAACCTCATTTCTATCTATGTTCACCAGTTATGTTGTAAATATTTCCTCCCATTTGTTCTTGTCTTTCAGTTTCCTCTATTTCATTTGTTTATGTATTTATGCCAAAAATAATATTTCAATTTTTTATATAAAAAATTACCTATCATTTCTAGCTTTAATGCCTTTGTTATCTTCAAATATATAAAAATACTCACACCTTTTTTCATTTAAATGTTTATAATCCATTTGGCATTTATTTGGCCATAAGGAGTGAAATAGATATTCAGACTCTTTCCCCAAATGGTTAGTCAGTTCATTCAACAGTCCATCTTTTCACGGATTGATAATTATGTTTTATCAAATACTGAATTGCTAAACACTTGGGTCTATTTCTGGCCTTTCTGTTCTGTTTCATTTATCTGTCTATTATGCTAGGACATTACTGCTTTAATTGCTATAGCTCCGTAATTTTGCTTCATTATAATTCTTTCTCAGGATTTGAAAAGTCTTCTTTGATAGCAAAAGCCCCTCCCCCAACATGATAGGCTGTTTAGTTTCATCATTAGTAGACTGAGAAAATGCATATGCATGTGAATTCTTAGATCACAGACTCTCTGATTCAGTTCTGAGGAGATAAAGGAGGAAAACAAAGGGAAATTTTTCTCCAATTCATGGTTATCAGGTGGAAAAGTGAGTTTGGTATAGTGATATCCCACAATTCTCCTACAGTGATCTACATTGAATGTTAAATTTTTCTGATATTTCTGGTGACCTGCAGCAGAGTGAGCTACTAAAAAACAAGTGTGGATCACTCTACACTGTGTTGCCTTTTCACAAATGCTGTTGGACATATTTGTATTTAATATAAATTTGTTAAACTATAATTTATGCTATAGAATGTGTTTATGTTAGTTCAAATTCAGAGGCTGTGTTTGTTGTCAACAGTTTTTTTTTTTTGAATAACTGATGTAACTAGATTTTCCACTTTCAGTATATGTTTGATATTATGAAGAGACTCCTTAATAGGAAGTATACATTGGGGTAACCTTTCTGTTAAATACAGACACACAAACTACATAGAACCTAAGTACTTAAAGACTTCTGCTATTTATTTCTCCTACAGTTAAGAGGACTATAGTTTGCAAGGCAATATATAGACACATTCCCTACTCTAACCTTCTGTATTAGAGAAGGTAAATGTTAGAACATGGCTGGCACCCTTGAGGATTTAGAAGGAACAGTGTCTGTGGTCACACTCAGAGGATGGACAGCTTGAAGCGGCAGGAAGCAGGGGACCTGTCAGTGTCCTACATTCCTGCCACATGATGGGAAGGGAGCTCCTGCGTGGAGCTCTCAGCCATGGAGGGCATCAACCACGGTAACATGGAAGGTGTGGCTTGCAGTGATCCAAAATAGGTCCCCCATTCTGCATCCTTCCTCCTTGTCAGAGGCTGCACTGAGGGCCGAAAACACCTTGAGCAACCAGAGCATTAGAATAACTCATGATAGATGAGAAGCCAATGATGGCTCCATCAGGACTGGACCATCCTCTGCTGTCCACCTGGTCTCAGTGTCCTTGTAGTCCAGGGGCATCTCAGTGGAGAAGCAGGACTAGAGCTTCCTGGATGTGCTGTCTGAGCAGGCTGCGGAGGGGAGTGGGCGTGAAATGCAGGGGAGGGGAAGCGGGGAATGCAGCTGGCCACTGAGCTCAGGTGAGTGGGCATCAGGTGAGCAGGTATCAGGAAGACTCATAGCCACACCCGAGATTGGAGGCTGCTGGCTGGTCCTCTGGGCTCCTGGGACCAGACCCTCAGATCCTGGAGAGCCCTCAGGATCCTCTGCGCCCTGCACCCAGGAGGAAGTCCTTGACCAGAGGTAGTGTGAGCCTCTGGCTACTGGCACACTCCCCCCCACAAATCCACAGCCCTCCTGCCTGGAACCTGCAGAAGCTGATGTCTGAGCAAACCATGACCTGGGAAATGGCCCTGTTAATCTAGGAAGATTTTGTCATCTTAGGGAAAGGTTTTTAACAGGCCTTTTCATTCTTTTTTTCCTTTGAGACATTTTATTAAAAGTAAAAATTAAAGAAGTTGTCAGCAGCGATCAGGCATTGGCAAACTACAACGACTGGCCAAATTTGGCCAGTGGCCTCTTTTCTATGCCCCCCAAGCCAAGGATGGTTTTTATATTTTTAAAGGGCTATTTAAAAACGCACATAAAAACTAAACGCTATTGACTGTGCTCCAGCGATTCCACGTGGCCCACAAAACCTAACATTTTTACTATCTGGCTCCCGGAACAGGTGTGCGGACCTCTGACATAAATAATCTAGATTATTCAAGGCTTATCTAGAGAGTATTATGGTCCTTCTGTACAGTGCATGGATTCCTTGCCCAAAGTCAGAGACAGGTGGCATAGTGCAGCGTTGGAGATAACACATTAAGTTTAAGAGACAGAAACTATTTAACCGGAAGTTAGGTTCTACTTTGAAAAGCACATTCAAGTCACTTGGGACTGAATAACTATTCTGAGCTGGGTTACCCTGGTCATAGTCAGGAAAAAGAAAAAAGGGTCTCATTACCCTCAGAGCCCACTGAGGCAAGATTTCCAACTCCTGCCTCATTCTATGTGACTTTTGCAGGGACCTGATCACCCCCAACACCACCCAACCTACCCGCCACCCTCCAGAAGCCAGAGGTTATGTCTTGGCTTATACTAAATCTTATATTAAATATGAAATATTTGTCATAAGCTTTCCCACTCTTGCTCTTTTATATATAGTAATGAAAGGAAGAAAATACAAAAATATAAAAGGAAAAAAAGTTCTGTTTTCTTTCATTGAAGGTATTACTACTATGCAAACTTTTTAAAAGAACGATTCTGTTCAAAAAATTATGGCGCATGCTGATTTTCCTAGGAGTATCAGGGTCAAACTTTTTTTGTATCCATGTGTGGTGCTCACTCTAAGTTCTTTTTAATATTTATAAAGGTTTTAACTGTTCGGAAAATTTTCATTTTATCTCATGAATGACAATGAGAAGGCAGTGTTGATTTGTTTAACCTTTGGGGATCTTGAATAGAGATCCTGATTTAAACACACGTTAAAGGATTAAAAAATGTATTATTACTCAATACAGAAAACAAATTTGACTCAGAAATATATTAATAAATGGAAATCTGTCTTCCATTTTTTTAAAAAAAACTTTAAATTTTGGAATAGTTTTAGATTTACAGAAAAATGCTATTGGAAAAATGCTATAGAGAGCAGTCAGGTACCCTTCTGCCAAATTCCCTGACGTTAACATCTTATATAACCACGGAACATTCATCAAAACTGAATAATTACCATTGGCACAATACTGTTAGCTAAACTGCAGACTTTATTCTGACTTCATCAGCTTTTCTACTAATGTCCTTTTCCTGTTTTAGGATCCAGTTCAGGATTCCAAGCTGCATTCAGTGCCCTTTCTTGTTTAAACTTCACTACCGACAGTAAGACAAAATCACATTCACACTTACGTTTTTAACAAGAAGACTGGACCTTCTACTTTTGAAGGTTCCTTTGAGATCTGATTTTCTTTGATTCTATAATGTAAAAACCAATGAGAGAAAGAAATAAAAAATTCCCCTGACTTTGTTTAAGTGCTTTTAAATAACCAAAGATCTTTGGATAGATGCCAAGTCCATAATGACAGAAAGAAACCCTTAGTAATTTTTCTTGGAAACTCAAAACTCTCATAATTAGAAAGTTCTTCCTAAATTACAAATTAAATTCTTTCTGTGGCAATCTAATTCAGCAGAAACAACAAAGAGTTTATGAATGTAATAATTAAAAATAGAATCAATGGTTGTTTGGTTTAACTCATCCTGAGAATCAAGGTTCTGGTGGGGAGTTTGGTGGCCGTCAGAGAAAAGGCAAAGTCGAGAACCATAGGCGAACATTTTCTGGGCTGTGGCAGGAGAGACAGGAGAGCACCCTCGGGCAGGGCTGCTGGCTTTGTCAAGACACCCCTTCTTTTCACCAGGTGAGTGTGGGGTGAGACCCTGGAGGCTGGTGGCCCCCCAGGTTCGATGAGCCTCTTGTCATAGCTGTCAGCATTTCTACTTCAGAACAGTCTCCGGTGGGTGCATAGTTTTATCAGGGTTTGTTTAGTTGCAGATGACTGGAAAACAAAGTCTGGAGCAAAACACCTAAAAACTTGCCAAAAAACCCCCAAAACACCTCTGAGAAAAAGTGGCAGTTATACCACAGGGAGTGTATCAGCTTCCTCCTGCCAGCTGAGCCTTCACATTGAGCATGTGCTTCTGTATTTAAAATTGTTTCCCTTTATCTTGCTTTAAAGAAACCACATGTTCTCATGTTTCCAGAGAACATTCTATCAATGACCTTGGGGAGAGGCAGTTGAATTCACTCACACTCTGTCAGGATGTTGGTTCTGCTTCCGGGAAAATGGCCAGCGTGCCAGGTCAGGAGAAGGAAAGACAGCCCCGTCTCTGCCTCCACACGGTTCTCCCAGAGCCAGCCTTGGCTTGGCTGGAGACATCCCTTCCCTGGGGGATTCAGACAGCCCAGCCCACCAAGAGCAGGCTTGTGTACAGGGGGATTTGTGCTTCTACTTAGGCAAGGATCCCCTCTGAGCTCCTTCCAGTGGCAGGAACTCTGCATATGAGCATGTGTGCCCACACCGGTGCATGTGGGACCCCCTTGGAAACTCGGCTCTGTTCTGGAGCCTGTTTGATGCATCCATAAAGGCATAGGTGCCTCCAGCCATTTTGTTCCCAGGGTCTGCGTGTAGGATCAGAACAGTCCTAGAATCTCTGTTCCGTTTTTGGAGAACCCAATTTTTATGAAGTTCTTTCTCATATTGATCAACACTTTTACATCCTAAGACATCTCTCCTTTGGTGTTAAGGCTACCTTCTGGAGCTGAGACTTAATCCTCTATTGTCACAGCAGTCTAGTTTAGAGACAGCTGTCACAAATATAGCAGTATATTCAAGAGCATAGACTGGGTTTCTCTAACTAGAACTTCCAGTACTGTGTTGAATAGAAATAATGAGAGTGTCTTCCTGGTATTTAACTTGCAGGGGAAAAACATTGTTGTTTTTACTGTTGATTATTATGTTGGCTGTGGGCTTTTCATACATGGCCTTTGTTGAGATCACTTCCTTCTGTTTGTAGTTTATTTTGATCATGAAAGGATGTTAAATCTTGTCAGATGCTTTTTCTGCATTTGTTAAGATTATTATGTGATTTTTTTTTTTATTCTTCAGTTTGGTAATGTGGTGTATCACATCTATTGATTTGCCTATGTTGAACCATCCTTGTATCCCAGAGATAAATCTCACTTGATCATGGTGTATGATCCTTCTTACGTGCTGTTGAATTCAGTCTGCCAGTATTTTATTGAGGATTTTTGCATCTAGAGTCATCAGGGATACTGGTCTGTCGTTTTCTTTGCTTGTAGTGCATTTTTCTAGTTTTGGTATCAGGGTAATGAAGGCCTTGTAAAATGAGTTAGGAAGTGTTTTTCCTCTTCAATTTTTTGGAAGAGTTTGAGAAGGAATGGCGTTAATTCTTCTTTGAAAGTTTGGTAAAATTCACCAGTGAAGGTATCTCTTCCTGGGCTTTTCTTTGCTGGGAGGTTTTTTATTACTGGTTCAATCTTTTTACTCATTGGTCTGTTCAGATTTTTTATTTCTTCATGATTCAATTTGGGTAAGTTGTATGTTTCTAGGAGTTTATCCACTTCTTCTAGGTTATCCAATTTGTTGGCATATAATTGTTTATAGTAGTCTCTTATAATTCTTTTTTTATTTCTGTGGCATCAGTTGTAATTTCTGATTTTATTTATATGTCTTTTTTCTCTTTTCTTCTTGTAGCTAAAGGTTTGTCAAAGTAGCTGATTAAAAAAAAAAACTAGCCCTTAGTATTGTTCATTTTTTTCTATTCTCCATTTCGTTTGTTTCTGCTCTTAATTTTATTATTTCCTCCCTCCTCCTAACTCTGGGCTTAGTTTGTTCTTCTTTTTCTAGAGCCAGTCAGGGTACCCCATGCCTGTAAGCCTAGTGACTGGACAAATGGTGGGCATGTAACTCAATTAGGGCCCACCTAGACTGCTTCCTTGAGATTTGACATAGGAATCATGGATAAGGGTGGGTTTGTCCTTCTGTTGGATTGCGTACTGCAAGGATATGTCCCTGGAGCTTCCAGAGTCATAATTTCTTGGCTCACTGAGACAGCCTCTCTGAAGTAGGAGGGAATGCAGCCAGCAAATAAGAAGAAAGAGAGAACAATGTAGCTGGGAGAATGGAGCAAGAAAGAGAGAGAAAACCATTCACGCATCATTTAACCTGCAGGTCTTCTAGCTATATCAAATCTCCTCCTTGATGTTCCAGTTGTGGAAATCAACACATCTTCCCCCTCTCTCTCTCTCTCACTTTCTCACTTTCTCAGTTTCTTCCTCCCTTGCTCTTTCTCCTTTTTGTCTTAAGCCATTTTGAATTAGGTTTACATCTCTAGCAATTGAAAGTATTACTATATTTTGTTGTTGTGAAGTCTAAAAGCAATAACTTGTGTAAGATCCCTGACATCAATGAATATTATTTATTATTATTAACATTTATTTATTATTTATAACTCCTTAGATTCCAGTTCCTTTTTTTCTAGTACAGATAGCAACATTTACAGCTTTTTTACTCAAGATAGGACCATTCCTTTTTTGCATTGCACTCAGAAGACCTTCCCTAGCCCTTTGCTTATAAATTATACTAAATACATATTTATAAGAGCTCCAGGCATTTTGCTAAAATCTTTCCCTGTATCTATTTTTTTTCTTCAACATAGCCTGTGAAGTAGGGACCATTATTATTTCCATTTTACAGATGGAGACACTGAGGAAAAGGAGGTGAATCAATGTGCCCAAGGTCACATAGGCAGGAAGTTTTAGAACCAGGATTTGAACCCAGATCTCTCTGCTCCTGGAACCCAGTTTTGTCTTTAATGTTCTAGGGACCAGAGAACAGATTTCTGGAGTAAGGGTGCAATTATTTCAGAACCTCTGTAATGCATTTTCACAGTTCAAAGCACAGACTAAGCACTTTGCATTAGTCCACCAAACAATAAGGATGTTATTGGAATCCCAGCAAAATGAGAAAAGACAAATGTCACCAATGGTGACACCTTGGGTCCTCCATGTGATCATTTATGCAGGCTGCCACCCTCCTTGGGAGAGACACACTGGTTCAGAGCACACCAGGCATCAAGGATTGTGACCTTCCTTCACCAAGATGTAGGAACTAGAAATGGCCCTTGAGGTCCAGGGTGCATATTGGGGTCATATAAGAGAAGTTGGGGGAAGAGAGGTTATTATCATTCTTGTTGTGGGATCAAAGAAACATCCAAATTAGAATGATAGTCACATTTACATATCACATTCCACAGCCATTTTCATATAGCTATTCAGAGATGTGCCTGGGAACTAAATTTTATATATTTGTCAGGACTTGGGAGGATTATTGAAAGCATGCTATTTCTTTGTAAAATCCAGTAACTTTGGCCTTGGAAAGGTCCTGGGTATTGCTGAAAAAGGAATGTTATTATTAATGTATAGTTGATCAGACTGCTACTGATTGAATTCATACATCTAGCCAGCAAGCCAAATTACATGATTTTCAGTATCTTTACAATTTACTGACTTTCCTAGATGAATTCTTACAAATTTATTTACTTATTCATTCCTTCCTCCCTCCCTTCCTCTCTTTTTTCCTCCTTTATTTCTTTTAAAATTGAGGTTTCATTGATTTTGCCCTTCTTTATCTATTTATTTAAAATTGAGGTATAAATGAAACAATTATTTTTATTTTTCAAGAAAAATGACCCAAGCCAGATACCTCTTTGCTGATAAATATTTTTATTTCTAGTTGAGGTCAAGAGCAGCTAAAATTTCATGTGAACTTGGCACACTTCTTTATCCAAAACAATGTGTAATGTATTCTACAGCACATTTCTGCGGACATAAAAAGTAGAAGTCCCACATGGAGAAATAGAGGGCTTCCTGCAGAGATTTATATGTGGAGTTTTACAAGATCTCAGCTTTCTAGTGGAAACAAGCACCTTATAAGTACAAACCAATGAGAATTTGTCCTACGTGGCTCTGCCCACTCTTCTTAGTCAACATGTATGTATGTAACATCTACTATGCACCAGGCAGTTCTAAGCCCTGAGATGTACGATGGGCAATGTCTCCGTCTTCAGAAGCTGACAATCCAGTGGGCAGATATGTGATCAATAAGCAAACTGATACATATGCAGTTTAATTTTGGGTAAAATTAGCGCTATGAAGAATTACAGCCAATGGGAAGAAAGAGATAGAGTGTCAGGGAGGATATCTCTGAAACAAAGATATCTGGGGTGTGAGTAAATGAAGAGGTTCATGAATTAATGCTCCGTGAGAAGATGTGGAATAAGAGTGTTCTAAAGAGAGGGCAAGGGAAGTGCAAAGGACCTGGACTGTCAAGCCAGGGTGTTTGAGATGAAGTGACCATTAGAGTGAGTGATAGCTGAGTGTGGAGAGGAAAGAGGCTAGATCAGGTCCCCCTTGTAAATCATAGTAAGTACTTTGATTTTTTTAAAAAGCCAAAGAAGCAATAGGAAGATTTTGAAGACAGGAGGGACTTCATCGGATTATTATTTTTTTAATTATTTGACATAGGAAACTACTGCATTGTAAAATTTTAATTTCACTGGGTTGACCCTGATCTATTTGTAAAATTAAGGCATCATTCACATACAGTAAATACACAAACCTCATGTGCATGTTTTGATTAGTTTTGACAAATTTATACAAATGTAGATACTTAGGTAACCACCACCACAATGAAGACAGACAATTTCCGTCCTCAAGAAACTGCCCCATTGCAGCAAATCTCTGCTCTCCCAGAGTTAATAATTCTCATTTGTATCACCTTAGATTAGTTTACCCTGTTCTTGAACTTTATTTAAAAGAAATCATACACTTAATATACTCTTGTGTGTCTGGCTTCATTTCCTCATCATCATTTTCTTAAGATTCATCCATGTTTTTTGTTTATTTATTTTTATTAGATGTATATTCATTTGTCCATTTTCCTGTTAGTGGATATTTGAGCTGCGTCCAGTTTTTGGCTGTTCTAAATAAAGCTGCTATGAACATTTTTGTGTGAGTCTTTTTTTGTAGATTTATGTTTTTATTCTTCTTGGGAAAATTCAGAGGATCTAGAATGGAATTGCTGAATCATGGATTTTGTTTAACTTTAAGGGAAACTGCCATATACTTCCAGAGTGATTGTAACATTTTATGTAAAAGATTTGTGCAAAGAGTTCCAGTTGCTTTGCATGTTTGCCAACGCTTGATGTTACTTGACTATCCTTTAACTATTCTTGTGGGGGTGTGGTGATATCTCACTGTGGTTTTAGTTACTCTGACAACCAATGGTTGTTGAACATATTTTATGTGCTTAATGACACTTCCATTATTATTTTTGAAATTAATATATAATTTATAATAATCTATAATTTTACATTAGTTTCAGGTGTACAACATAGTGATTCAATATTTTATAGATTAAATTCCATTTAAAGTTATTATAAAATATTGGCTACATTCCTGTGTTGTACATTACATCCTTGTATCTTATTTATTTTATGCACAGTGGTTTGTACCAGGTCCATCCATGTTGTTGCAAATGGCAAAATTTCATTCTTCTTATGGCTGAGTAATATTCCATTTTGTATATATATGCCAAATCTTCTTTATCCATTCATCTATGATGGACGCTTAGGTTGCTTCCATATCTTGGCAATTGTAAATAATTCTGCTAGGAACATTAGGGTGCATGTATCTTTTTGAATTAGTGTTTTCTTTTTTTTTTCAGATATATACCCTGGAGTGGAATTGCTGAGTCATATGGTAGTTCTATTTTTAGTTTTTTGAAAAACCTCCATACTGTTTTCCACAGTGACTGCACCAATTTACATTCTTACCAACAGTGAATGAAGGTTCCTTTTCCTCCACACCCTCTCCAGCATTTGTTATTTGAGTTCTTTTTGATAACAGCCATTCTGACAGGTGTGAGGTAATATCTCATTGTGTTTTTAATTTGCATTTCTCTAATGATTAGCAATGTTGAGCATCTCTTCATGTCCCTGTTGGCCACCTGAATATCCTCTTTGGAAAAATGTCTATTCAGATTTTCTGTCCATTTTTTAATTGGGTTGTTTGCTTTTTTGATATTTTGAATATTAACCCCTTATTGGTCACATCATTTGCAAATATTTTCTTCCATTCAGTAGGTTGTCTTTTCATTTTGTTGATGGTTTCCTTTGCTGTCCAAAAGCTTTTATGTCCCATTTGGTTATTTTTGCTTTTGTTTCCTTTGCCCGAGGAGACAGATCTAAAAAATATACTGCTACAAATTATGTCAAGTAGTGTTCTGCCTAAATTTTCCTCCAGCAGTTTTATGGTTCCTGGTCTAACATTTAGGTCTTTAATACATTTTGTGTTTATTTTTGTGTATGGTGTTGGAGAATGTTCTAATTTCATTCTTTTATCTGTAGCTGTCCAATTTCCCCAGTATCAATTATTGAAGAGACTGTCTTTTCTCCACTGTAAATTCTTGCCTTCTTTGTTGTAGATTAGTTGACCATAAGTGCGTGGGTTTATTTCTGGGCTTTCTATCCTGTTTCATTGATCTATGTGTGTGTTTTTATGCTAGTACCATACTGTTTTGATTACTGTAGCTTTGTTGTATAGTCTGAAGTCAGGCCGTGAGATTCCTCCAGCTCTGTTCTTCTTTCTCAAGACTGTATTTTTGTTTCCATACAAATTTTAAAATTCTTTGTTCTAGTTCTGTGAAAAATTCCCTTTGTATTTTGATAAGGATTGCATTGAATCTGTAGATTGCCTTGGGTAGTATGGTCATGTTAACAATATTAATTCTTCCAATCCATGAATATAGTATATCTTTCCATCTGTTTGTGTCATCTTCAATTTCTTTCATCAGTGTCTTATAGTTTTCCAAGTATAGGTCTTTTAGCTCCTTAGGTAGGTTTATTCCTAGGTATTTTATTCTTTTTGATGCTGTTGTAAATGGGATTTTTTCCGTAATTTCTCTTTCTGATAGTTCATTGTTAGTGTATAGGAATGCAAGAGATTTCTGTATAATAATTTTGTATCCTGCAACTTTAACAAATTCATTGATGAGCTCTAGTAGTTTTCTGGTGGCATCCTTAGGATTTTCTATGTATAGTTTCCTGTCATCTGCAAACAGTGACAGTTTTATTTCTTCCTTTCCAATTTTGATTCCTTTTATTTATTTTTCTTTTCTGATTGCTGTGTCTAGGACTTCCAATACTATGTTAAATAAAAGTGGTGAGAATGGATATTCTTATCTTTTTCCTGATCTTAAAGTAAATGCTTTCAGCTTTTCACTGTTGAGTATGATGTTAGCTGTGGGTCTGTCATATATGGCCTTTATTATGTTGAGGTATTTTCCCTCTATACTCACTTTCTGGAGTTTTTATCATAAATGGATGTTGAATTTTGTCAAAAACTTCTTCTGGATCTATTGAGATGTTCATATGATTTTAAAAATTCAATTTGTTAATGTGATGTATCACATTGATTGATTTGCAGATATTGAAAAATCCTTGTATCCCTGAGATAAATCTCCCTTGATCATGGTATATGATCCTTTTAATTTATTGTTGCATTTGACTTGCTAATATTTTGTTGAGGATTTTTGCCCTTATGTTCATCACAGCAGAAATAAATGAAATAGACACACAAAAAATAGAAAGTTCAATGAAACTAAGAGCTGGTTCTTTGAAAAGATAAACAAAATTGACAAATTTTTAGCCAGATTCATTAAGAAAAAAAAGAGAGAGGGCCTAAATCAATAATATCAGAAATGAAAAAGGAGAAGTTACAACCAACACTGCAGAAGTACAAAAGATCATAAGAGACTGCTATGAACAACTACATGGCAATAAAGTGGACAACCTAGAAGAAATGGACAAATTCTTAGAAATGTACAGTTCCCCAAGTCTGAACCAGGAAGAAATAGAAAATATGTACAGACCAATTACCAGCAGTGAAATTTAACCAGTAATAAAAATACTCCAACACACAAAAGTCCAGAATCAGATGGCTTCACAGGTGAATTCTACTAAACATTTAGAGAAGAGTTAACATCTATCCTTCTCAAACTATTCCAAAAAATTGCAGAGGAAGGAATGCTTCCATACTCATTCTGTGAGTCCAGCACCCTATGTCTTTTGATTGGAACATTTAGTCTTTAACATTTAAAGTGATTTTTGATAGTTATGGACTTATTACCATTTTGTTACTTGTTTTCTTGTTGTTTTTGTAGTTCTTCTCTGTTCTTTTCTTCTTCTTTTAGTTTCTTCCCTTGTGGTTTGATGATTTTCTTTAGTGATGTGCTTGTGTTCCTTTCTCTTGGGTTTTTGTGTATCTATTGTAGGGTTTTGATTTGTGGTTACCATGGGGTTCATATTTGTTGACCTATAACTATATCTATTTGTTTTTCATACTGCTAATCATTTAAGTTCAAACACATTTTAAAAGTTCTACATTTTTTACTCCTCTCCTCCACATTTTGTGTTTTTGATATTATATTTTACATCTTCATGTCTTTCCCTTAACTGTTTATTGTAGTTATAGTTAATTTTATAATTTTTTGTCTTATAGTCTTTATAGTTGGTTAAGTGGTTGATCCACAGCCTTTATTATATATTTGCCTTTTACTAATGGGATTTTTCCTTTCCTATAAATTCTTTACTTTGTATTGTAGCCTTTTCTTTTCCACTTAGAAAAGACCCTTTAACACGTCTTGTAGGGTCAGTTTAGTATTGATGAACTCTTTTAGTTTTTGCTTGTCCTAGAAATTCTTTATCTAGCCTTCAATTCTGAATGATAATCTTGCTGAATAGAGTATCCTAGGTTGTAGGGTTTTGCCCTTCAGCACTTTGAATATATCATGCCACTCCCTTCTGGCCTGTAAAATTTCTGCAGAAAAATCAGCTTAAAACTTTATAAGGATTCCCTTGTATGTGGATCTTTGTTTTTCTCTTGCTACCTTTAAAATTCTCTCTTTACCTTTAACTTTTACCATTTTAAGTATGTCTTGATGTGTGTCTCTTTGGGTTCATCTTGTTTGGGATTCTCTATGATTCTTGTACTTGGAAATCTGTTTCCTTCTTCAGCTTCAGGAAGTTTTCAGCCATAATTTTATCAAATACATTTTCTATCACTTTCTCTCTCTCTTCTCCTTCTGGTACCCCTATAATGCAAATGTTAGTATACTTGATGTTGTTATGGAGATCCCTTAAACTTTCCTCATTTAACTTTTTTATTTTTGCTGTTCTGATTAATTTCCATTCATATATCTTCCAGATCACTTATGTGTTCTTCTGTGCCATCTACTGTGCTGTGAATTTCATCTAGTTTATCTTTCATTTCAGTTCTTGTATTCTTCAGCTCTGATTTTTTTTCTAGCTCCTTGTTAAAATTCTCACTGTGTTCATCTCTTCTTTTCCGAAGTTCAGTTAGAATTTTTATTGCTAATTCTTTGAACTCCTTATCTAGTAAATTACATGTCTGTTTCATCAGATTTTTTTTCAGGAGACTTTTCTATAATTTTTTCAATAAAGGGCTTGTCCAATATTTTCCCATTAAAGATATTAGACTATTCATGTTTTAATTATTGATTTCTGGGATTTAAAAAATATGTTCCAAATTCAAGTCCTTTGTCAGATATACATGTGGCAAACATTTCCTCCCTTTTAATTTTCTTATCATTGTCTTTTAATAAGCAGTTCTTAGTTTTGATTAAGTAAAATTGATCAACTTTCTTATTTTAAGTTTAGTGCTTTTTTTTTTTTTAAATGGTACATACTTTTTTTTTTTTAATAGATTTATTTATTTATTTATTTATTTATTTTTGGCTGTGTTGGGTCTTCGTTTCTGTGCGAGGGCTTTCTCCAGTTGCGGCGAGCGGGTGCCACTCTTCATCGCGGTGTGCGGGCCTCTCACTGTCGTGGCCTCTCGTTACGGAGCACGGCTCCAGACGCGCAGGCTCAGTAGTTGTGGCTCACGGGCCCAGTTGCTCCGCGACATGTGGGGTCCTCCCAGACCAGGGCTCAAACCCGTGTCCCCTGCATTGGCAGGCAGACTCTCAACCACTGCGCCACGAGGGAAGCCCCTTAGTGCTATTTTTGACCAGTCTAGAACTCTTTGCCTACCCCATCTGATAGTCTCTCTCTCTCTCTTTCGCAATTTTATAACTTTTAGGTTTAATAAAATTTTGATCCATCTTGAATTGATTTTTGTGTATGCTGTAAGATAGAAGTTGAGGTGTTCTTTTTTTTGTATACAAATATACAATTGATTCAGCATCATTTCTTAAAAGGACTTTCTTTTTCCCTTTTGAATTGTTTTAATGACTGTGTCAAAAATTATTATATACATATGGACCCTCTATTTCATTTTAATGATCTATTTATCCTTACACAAATATGCTTACTGTACTATAGTAATACAAATTATGTAATGTAATTCCTTCCTTTTTCTTTCTTTTTTTTCTTTTTTGAGACTGGGCTATTTTAGGTCCTTTTAGTTTCTATATAAATATAAGAATATACCTTATTATTTCTTACAAAAAATCAAATTTGGGTTTTGATTAGAATTGAATTGACCCTATAGATCAATTTGGGGTGAAATGACACCTTAACTATATGAATTTTCCAATTCATGAATATAGTAAATCTCTCCATTAATTTAGGTCTCCTTTATTTTCTCTCAGCAGTGTTTTCTAGTTTTCAGAGTATAGGTCTTACACAACTTTATTTATGTATTTCTAAGCATTTTACTATTGTAAAATGGTATAAGTTTTGTGAATTTTATTTCCAAAATTTTACTGATAGTACATATGTATACAATTGAAATTTGTAGATTTACTTTGTGTCCTGAGACCTTAGTAAATTCACTTGTGTGTTATAGTAGTTTCTTTATAGATTCCTCAGGATTTTTGATGTAAGCAGTTGTGTCATATGCAAATAGAGACAGTTTTACTTTTCCTTTCTCATCTTTATGCTTTTAAATTTTTTTAAATTTCTACTTTCTTGCCTTATTGCAATGCTTAAGACCTCTAATACAGGGTGACCAGAATAGGTGAGAGTGAACATTCCTGTCTCCTTCCCAATTTAGGGAAAACATTCACTGTAGCACCATAAAGTGTAATATTAACTATAGGTTTTCCATAGATGCCCTTGATTGAGGAAGTTTCCTTTCATTTTCAAGTGTAACTTCTCCAAAAGGACTTAGGGTCTGTTTTGAATTGAAAGGGTTTTAAAATACTACTAAAGTCAAAAGCATTCTTTCACAAACAGTGTTAACTATGTGCTGTTCTATACGTATTAACTGATTTAATCTTGAAATAAGGTTGGGGAGCTATTATCTCCATTTTATAATAGAGGAAAATGATGTATAGGCTGGCATAGAATTTGCCCAAGGTCAGACAGCTAAGAAGTGGTAGAATACTACAGTCTGGCGTCTGAGATCATAGGCTGGGTGCTCCTATAACCTCACGCATGGGGTTGCTGTCATTGTAACTCCCTTCTGCCTTCACTTGCTCATCTGAAAGTAGCAGATGCTAGAGAACAATACTTTCTTTTGGGGGTGGGAAGGTGATGACTGCTTAGTGTGTTAGTAGCAGTGCATTTCTACAAGATGGCTATTAACTTCTTGCATTGCAAAAATGTAAGTAAGTCAACCTAAAATACATACTTATATAGATATAATTTGCTTTTATTTCTTCAAAATACTTAAGAAAACAAATGAGGAGGAACACTGATTTCATTCCTCAAACAATTTTAAATCTCATTTTAATTTAGTGGCTATCTATCTCCAGAGCTTTCCTTAAAACATGTCTTTTCCTTGCCTCAAAAGATAAAAAACAGCTGTCTTCATGACCCAAAGCAGTATCCTTTTTATTTTTCATTTGGCTAAGTAAGCATATTTACCCCTTGTAATATCAAGAGTATACATTCTTTCCTCTTTTCCAGTACTAGACTAAATATTTTACATACAGAAACAGAAATCAGCATCCATGTTTTTTTATATGCACCAGTGTGTATATATAAACTTACATATACACAGTTCACATGTGTATTTTGTTTAGGTGTGAAATAATAACAATGGCTATATAATCTATATAGTAAATGGCTATAATAATAACGATTTACTTAGTGCCCATTCTATTTAGGAAACCAGGAGCTTGACATTTACTTTCTTTAATTCTTCCAAAATTTTGCAAGATTAATATTATTATTCCCACGATCCAATGAGAAGTTGAAGACAGGAAAGATTGAATAGTCTACTGAATGTGACCCAGCTGGGGTTATTTCTGGAATTCCAATCCAAACCCGTTAGCAGTGGTGATTTAGGCCTGTCCTTGTGTAATGACCCTGGGGGGCTATGAGGGCCCGATGCTCAATTACGCCTATGGAATCTACTAAAAAGACAGCCATGATGTTGAGACAGTATGTGGATGGCCCCGGTTAGCATATATGTTATTTTGATGGCATAATGTTTTAAGTCAATATGAACCCTCACTTGCTCAAACTTGTTTACTGAAAGGACTGTTCACTCCGCAGGATATTATGGAAATGCCCTGGTAGGGGTTTCAGTCACAGTCCTGGGAGTGTGACAAACCACACAAAAGGGGAACCAGTCCACCTACCAGATGCTCAAGGATGTTTCAGAGCCCATCTGGAGCCCCATTTTCATACTCTGTTCTTTTTTTCTCTGTGAGTGGTGAGAAGACTTGCTTAGCAAGTGATGTTAGTAAATACTTGCAAATGAATAGATATAAAATGAGTGAATGAAGATTCCAATGGTTCCGTAAGGTCAGTCAGTTGATGGTCCCTGCTCTTGGACCCTGCTGCCCCAACCCAGTTGCTCTCAGCATAGGGAATTTTCTCTCCATTTTGAGAATCATGCTAGCTTCACATTGCCCTCTGCTTAACAGAGCCTGTGGTACCTATGAGTGAACTCTTCTGTTGGGGAGGAAGGCAACATTTCAACATTTCCTTGTGGGGTGACATGGTTAGTCAGGCAAGGGTCAAGGCCAGGTGTCCACTGAGGCAGCACCTAGGTGCGGGGAGTGAAAGGAGCTCATTGGAGCCCAGGACACTTGCGGGAAGGTGGGTGGTTCTGGCCTGGGATTACCCCCTCCTCCATCCCTAAGCAGACATATAACCTTAGGACCCTCAGTCAAGACCTTCGAATTTTTGTGTCTTAAAGGAGGAGGTTGATGATAACCAACTTTTATTGAAGTACTAAGTGTCATTCTGCTAATGAATGACTTTACATATACTTTCTCCTTTAATTTTTGGATCTCCTTATGAATTATCTCATTCCACAGATGAGAAAACTGAGACTTAGAGGGGTTGACCAATTTGCTCAAGATGGCACAGCTGGGACCACCAGAGCTGGAATCCAGCTGTCCTTGAAACACTTACAGTCTCTTGATCTCCAAATGCACCACTGACCGCCTAAGTTTGCCTCTGAAGAGTAAGAGGCTTTGCAACTGTGACAGCCTCACTTTGCTTTCCATGTGACGCTCCTGTACAATTTTCATAAACTTCGTTAAAAATGAAGAACAATACTTCTGAGAATTTCCCTGCCTGACTTGGCCTCTGTCGTCCAGCAGAGTGCAGTGCAGTCTAAGGCCAACTCCCCTTCCTTGCCTTGGATGGAACTGTGAAAATCTAACTGCTTCTAGCAAAAACCAGTCTCAGCTGGAAAGCACTGAATCCACCTGGAGAGGACTTTGAAGAGTGCATAGCAACAGATCCAGATGAGATCCTATCTCATTAGGAGGTACAATTTGAACCTTGTTCCTTGGAAGGCATTAGAAAAGCATTATAAAAAATGGAATTCTCGTTTTATTCCATGCATGAAAAAAAAAGTGATAAAGGTTTTGTGCTTTCCTTCATCTCTATTTATAAACCTTATTAACATGCCTGTAATAGAAGCCATGTCACCTTTGCTGGAACTGATGGTGACACTAAATGACAGAGCACATGGTGCCCCGTTGCCCACATTAAATATGGTCAAATGTCTCGAAAATTACCTATTTGAAGAATTTGCACATGTCACAGGGTGTCTTTAAAACCTTATTTTTTTTCTAGGTTATTTCCTTTATATCTATAAGCTACTGGGATTCAGAAATGAAGGTCAGATTATTGTCATAAACTAGCAGGAGCTCTTTAGGTAGCAAAGCTACTCTGTAAGTGACCTCTATGGCCAGCTCACTGACCACACACCTTCTCTGGTTCTCTGGAGACCAGCTCATGGTAGAATGAAGGCCTCGTGTTCACAGCAATGCCTCCATCAAATCTTGGTGTGTTATAGCGAATAAATTATTGTTAAAACCTTTGAGCACCTGCTATTTCAGAGCACTTATAAACAAAAGCAATTCACCAAAGATAATAGAATAAAAAAAATGTTTGAGCACTTATTGTGGCTGGGCATTTTTTAAGTGCTTTATCTATATGAACACATTAAACCCTAACAGCAACTTTATCAAGGAAGTATGATTATCATCCCCATTCTACAGAGGGGAAAAGTGAGGCATGGAGACACTAAGTGATTTGCTTAAGGTCCCAGAGTTAGTAGGTGACAGAGCAGGGATTCAGTCCCAGACAGTCTGCCTGCAGAGTCTGTGTTCTTCACACGTGCTCCTCCTGCCCTCAGTGTCAGCAACGGGCAAGTCTTGTGAGGATTGCCATATCCAAGCCACCTTCTGGAAAGAATGGGCTTTACCTGGATCTATCTGTGGTGGGTTCCAGAATCTTCTCCCTAAATGTATATGTTGCAGAACATATATGTGTACTACTACCACATGCTCTGGTCTGTGGGCTCTGCCTCGATCCTATCTGCATCTCCTCTTTACCTGAGAGCATCTCCTGAACTTCAGGAGCCTCTCTGGCCACATCCACATGGTCTCAGTGCTGGGAATTATACAAGTTGGTGTATAAATGCCCACCTCCTTCATCCCTCTGAACTGTGGTTCCACAGTTTCCTGGTGGGGTGGAGTTGCATGGCCTACACTGATGCTGGCCTGATCATGGCCCCTCAATGGCTGCCTTCTTGTCCTTTCTCTTCTGTCTCCTGCCCCACTTCCTGCTGAAGTACCCGCTGCACCTGCCAGATAAACTCCTCCCACCGGGGTCTTGTCTCCAGGTCTGCTTCTGGGGGAAGAAGGTCAGTAAGGGGTCTGAGCGTCCACATCTAACAAAAACGGCCATGACCCTGATCCCCACACATGGTCCCTGTTCTCACGTCTGTGCCAACTTCCTGGGCCCGGACCCAGTTTACAGTCTCTGGGGAAGAATCTCTTCTGCTTGGACTCAGAACTGAAAAGCAGACTCCCTTTGATGACTGCTTTTCTGCCTGGAGGAGGGCACATTACTTATACTAATAATTAATCAATTCTGTGAACTGGGGGTCCCTCTAAAACACTGATTGTTTACTACATGCCAGGCATGATTATAAGTGCTTTGCTTACATGAATTACCATGTGTGAGTGGTGCCCACTGTACTTCAAACACAGGCTGCCTTGTGTCAGATCCCCAGGCCTGTAAAGACTTTTCTGCTACCTTTTGTTTTACGCTTTCCAATGACAGGACCAAAACTAAAGGCAGAAGAGGGTCCCGAGTTCCTCTTTTTCTTATTCACACTTGACACCTTTCCAGTAACACCCTTGCTGATGTCCTTACGTAGTGCTTTCTCCAGTAAAACATCTGTGCCTCATAATTTTTAAAAATCAAATCAATGCAGGCACATAGCAGTTTTTTAAAGCCCAACCTCAGGGACTGCCTCCTTTAGCTGGCGCTATGGTGTACCCCCAGAGTACATGGTATGAAGGTGTCAAGAGCAATGATTCACACACCTGCTATTTGCAAGGTGCATGCCCTTGGTTTTGGGAAAGTGTTACAGGCCTGCACAGATGCAGCTCCAGAATGTCTGGTTGAATGCAGTTGGCTGAGAACATGTGCTTAAGTCCCCACCCACCAAGACTCCATCAACCAGGATTTGAAGAAAGGGGGCAACATGTGGGAGAGAACACTGGATGAGCAATGCCAGCAGACTAGAGCTTCTTCGATTTCCAGAAGATGTAACCTTGCTCTGTGAGAGCCAAACCAAAGGAATTTTCAATAAGCTGGGACCTCAAAAATGCTTTTTCTCTCTCGATGTTTTTCTCCAGCAAAAGGAAAGTTAAAAGAAGCAAAGTAAGAATGAGAGAGAGAGGGAGGAAAGGAGAGAGAGAGTGAGTGAGAGAGAGAATATGGATGTTGTAACACAAGAAAGAATATTTTAAATTCTGGCAGTGGTTATTTCCATAGCTCTAAGTGCCCTATTTCTTGAGATTGTTTTGTACCTTTAGACTTCACACACTGACTACACATTCTTAATGATGAAATTTTAGTTCACTTTTTTACCAGCTACTTACTTGTCCTTGCCGCCTTCTAATTTTTTTTTTTAATTAAATGGATTGTGCTTTTAGTAATCTTTATTTATTTATTTTTATATTTATTCTTGGCTGTGTTGGGTCTTCGTTTCTGTGCGAGGGCTTTCTCTAGTTGCGGTGAGCGGGGGCCACTCTTCATCACGGTGCTCGGGCCTTTTCACTATCGCGGCCTCTCTTGTTGCGGAGCACAGGCTCCAGATGCGCAGGCTCAGTAATTGTGGCTCACGGGCCTAGTTGCTCCGCGGCATGTGGGATCTTCCCAGACCAGGGCTCGAACCGTGTCCCCTGCATTAGCAGGCAGATTCTCAACCACTGCGCCACCAGGGAAGCCCTGCCTTCTAATTTTTGACATGAGTTATTCCACTTTCTCTATTGGTTGTCTAGTATCTTTAAATAGTATTCAGACTCTATTCCTGTTCGGTCCATTAGATCTATCTCCGGACACTCTTCACACACCCCCACCACGTAGGATGAGGTGACTGTACTCTTACCATTCCCTCTCAATTCTCTCCAACCACATCTTTGCTTTTCACTTGATCGAGCCTCATAGCACTTGCATTTTGTTTTAGTACCTGACGTAGACAGAGTGATGGCCCCCAACAGCACACACATCGATTCTCAGAACTTGGGAATATATTACTTTGTACTACAAAGGAATTTTGCAGATGGAACTAAGTTAAGGAAGTCTTGAATTGAGAGGATTATCCTGGATTATCCTGGTGGGCTCGATGTCAACACAAGCATCCTTACAAGGGAAGGAAGGAGGCAGGAAGGTCAGAGTAGAGAAGATGTGATGATGGAAGCAGAGGTCAGAGGTCAGAGATCAGAGTGAGGCAGGGCCATGAGCCAAGGAAGGCAGACGGTCTTAAGAAGCCAGAAAGGCAAGGAAACAAATTCTCCCCTAGAGGCTCCAGAAGGAGCACAGCCCTGCCAACACCTTGATTTTAGCTCAGTGAGACGTGTGTCAAACTTCTGATCTCCAGCACAGCAAGATAATAAATTTTGTATTGTTTTAAGGCTTTACATTTTTGATAGCTTGTTACAGCAACAACAGGAAACCCGTACAAGCACCATCACTAAGTCTTCCGGTGTTCTGTCTATAGGTTATATGCTATTATGGCTGGGGTGGTTTACATATGTTCTCTCACTTAATCCTCTAAACCACCATGACTCCCATTTTATAGAGGAATAATTGAAATTCAAGGTTTTGGAACCTTGGTAAATATCACACAAGCAAAGAGTGGGCCTGGGGCTTACACATGGCCTCTTGTAGGCAGAGTCCTGACGCTTTACATCCCACTGGCTCCTCGATGGGAGGTGTAAAAACCACCACAAGTGCTTACAATACATCAGAAGAGAGCTTTGGGGGTTGGAGAAAAGAAGGAAAAAAAAATTTGCAAGGAAAGGGTGTTGTTAGTCCTCTGTGAGGACATTGTCCCTTTTTGATGACCCCAGTTCTGGGACCTCTTTGTACTTTCATTTTAAAGTGATGGAAGAAGTTTTCACATATTAAGGTATGGGGAAGTCATTCTGACTTATACATGATTTGAACTTTATGCTAACTAAAATAGCCTGTCTGTCTTATGGCCAGTCAAACATACATTGTACATCTGCTTTAACCATAAAGAGAAGAATGTTGCCCACCACCCACTTATACAAAGGGCTAATTTGCAACCCACTGCAGTTGCCCACTGACAGTGTGCCTTGAGGAGAATTCAGGAAAAAAGAAAACAAAACAGGATGAGGCACTCTGTGCTTGAATAAATGGCCCCTAGATAGTTAAGTTGCATACCTCAGGAAGAATTTCAGCAACCTCAGATTCTTGCATCTTCCTGTATATAGAAAGGCACTAAAATCATCAACTTGCGATATCTGTTCTTTGTGATTAGCAGTAATGTTTTACCAAGATGTATGCTTGACTACATGTATTGCCCTAGCCAAAAATTAATAAATACTGGCTCTTCCCCAACTCTTCAAAGTGGTCCCCTCAGAGAGGATGCTTCCTGGGCTATAAATCTCAGTTTGGCTGGAATAAAACTCTCTTGTATGTTACTATAGATTGTTTACTGATTATTTGCATCAACAAAAGCATACAAGTGCTGGTGAAATAATCAGTAGCCTGGGACACCCCAGCCTCACAGAGGTAAACTGAAAATGGGGTATGAAGGACTCTCTCTCTCTCTCACAGGCCAGAGGAGTGCTGGCTGTGATGTCTCTTCTTTCTAGAAATTTCACTGGTTTTGGGAGATGAGATCTGGATCTCTCCCTAAGGAAGGGGCCTATGCCCCCATCCCCATCATATTGGGGCTTCTCCAAGCATTTTTCAGACACCCCCCTCAATCTGGGTGATAAGGCAGTAGGACCG
Organism: Balaenoptera borealis; assembly: GCF_965194805.1. Classification (NCBI taxonomy): domain Eukaryota; kingdom Metazoa; phylum Chordata; class Mammalia; order Artiodactyla; family Balaenopteridae; genus Balaenoptera; species Balaenoptera borealis. The sequence goes on along the minus strand of NC_138865.1, from coordinate 20,736,345 downwards.
CAAGCTTTGATGGACAGTCCTTCGCAACCTTGCTGGACAGGAGACTAGGCTGGGGGAGGGAGTCATCACCCTGAGTGGGGGTCTGCAAGTTGGAGATGAGAGGGCTGCCAGTTTCTTCCTCACCTTCTGCATCTCATCTTATTTTTTCCCTTTCCATTTCTTCCTCCTTTGCTCTGACTCAACATTGCCTTTACAACTCCTTACTCTTTCTCTCTGAAATTAAATCCCTCTGAATATTGCTGCCTGAAATACCCCTCTAATATCTCCCTCCTCCTCTGATACTTCCTCCCTCGAGGTCATCCACTGAAATGACTGGGTAGAACATGCACTTAAATAGAAGCCCTGAGAAATCTCCAGATCTTCTACCTGGTCACTCTTTACTCAACTCATGCTCATTTAAAAGTAGCTCATAATTATTCCAATAAATTAAAAAAAAAAAAAACACAAAAAACAGAGAACTTCTAGTGATGCCCATAGCTGATAGGGACAGAGTAAAGGCACAAAGTAGGTAATTAAATAGTTAATCCCACTAGGGGATTGTAAGTAGAGAAGAAAGTATGGGAGACTCCTGTAAGTTAATGTTCACTCAAGAAAACAGGTTTGCTTAACCACAAAACCAAGCAGGCTTGCTTAGCAACAAAACCATGCAACAGAAGAATGAGACATGCCCCAAAACAATAAAACAGTGGTGGCATGAGACCCACATCCTGCCCAGTGAGCTCAATAAGTTAATTATTCCTAGGACACCCTCCTCTGTGTGCATGAAAAACAAAAATATAAGGAAAACGTGACATTATACTAAAACCTGAGATGATTTACCATTTTTAGCATATGTTACCACCTTTTTGCTCAATTTTCATTGTGCCATGACAGTCCTACCTTGACCGTGTAGGGACAAGAAAACTCCCCTGCCCAACGTGGAGGAGGAACTGATGATGGAAGCATGACATCTATTCAAGAATGAGGAAGAAGGTGGTCTTCCCCTCTCCCCACTTTTCCTTTGATTATAAAACTGTAGCCCACTAAGTTCTTGGGGCATGGCACCCTCTCACCTGCCCACTGTAAGCCTCACAGGAGTCCTATTCTAATATATCACTTCTTATCTATCACTTTGCCTCTTGCTGAATTCTTTCTGTGCTGAGACATAAAGAACTGGAGCTCCTTGGAGCCCCCCGAGACACCACCTAGCAGTTTTATAGCCACAAGTTTTATCCTAATACTTCTTACATTTTGCCTTCTAACTGAGGTAAGAGCTCATCATTCAATTATGTTTTTGTATTCAAAACTTTCCCCAAAAAGTTCTTTATCTTTTCTGGTAAACTACATTTCTTGTAAGAAGCAACTTATTTTTTCCCACAGAAGTCTGATGAGTTCCTATATTAATTGGGTGTATAAAATGACCCTTTCAGACTGAGAATACTGCTATATTCACAACTCCACTTATATTTACAGAACAATTCTCTATTATTATGGTAATAACATGGCTTCTATCCCTTTACTATGCAAATTTTTCCATTTTAGCTGAGTAAATACTTCCTATCTGCCTACTGCAATGATTTGAATAACAAAGATGAACAATGGGTAACAGCAGGCTGCTTTGGCGGATTGGGCTGAAGACTTCTTACAAAGAAGTTTTTAAAGCAAAAGGATAACTCCTCCTAAGTGGTTTAGCAGCCATCACATATGGAATAGGTAGCATGGGATCCTTTAAGCAAAATTCAATTTTGGAATTTGTCAGGAAGATAAAATTTGTGAACTTGGGGCTTCGATTCTGAAGTTTTCTTTCTTTTTTTTTTTCCAATGCTTAGTAAAAAGAAAAAAAGAAAGAAAAGAGTCTACAACCACTTCAACATAAGCACATACGCACATGCATGAAGACCAGAAGCTATGCTCATGGGTAAAAATGGCCACTTTACTTCCAAATTTAGACAAGGGGGCCCCTTGTTAGTCTAAATTATCTGCCAGCTGCTTCTCTATAAGCAGAGGTAGAGAGGCACTTTGGGAGAACTCTATTCTGCAAAGACACCCTCTGTGGCCTCCTCATTATGCAAAGGTAAGTTGTATTAGTTTTCTATTGCTGCTGCAACAAATTACCACAAACTTAGTGACTTAAAAAGCACAAATTTATTATCCTACAGCTCTGTAGGTCAGAGTCTGACATGAGACTCATGAGGCTAAAACCAAGGAGTCAGCAGAACTACATTCCTTCCTGGAGTCTCTAGGGAGAATAATCCATTTCCTTGCTTTCTCCAGCTTCTATGGGCTACCTGCATTCCTTGGATCATGACCCTTTCCTCCAGAAATAGCTGGATAATTATTTTTCACATCAAATCACACTGACCCTCCTGTCTCTCTCTTCCACTTTTAAGGGTGCTTGTGATTACATTGGACCCACCTAGATATTCCAGTATAAACTCTCTGTTTTAAGGTCACCTGATTAGGGAACTTAATTCTCCTTTGCTATGTAATATATAACAGTTTCCAAGGATTAAGATGTAACCATCTTTGGGTGGCCATTATTCTGCCTACCACATACAATAAGTCCAAGATTTTAACTTATGCTACCAGGAGATATAAAGTTTGAAACACCTCCTACACCCCAAGTGGAACTCTAGGAGAGAAAGAAGTCTCAGGAATGATGGCAGACACGAGACTCTGAGAGGCAGGCTATGGCCAACTGTATGTGAACTTTTAATACCAGACATTCTGGTGCTCTATCAAGCTTTGATAGAATACAGACCACATGGATGTGACTTAGAAGAGTTACAACTTTGAAGTCTACTTAGAAGAGTTACAACTTTGAAGTCTAAGCGTGGGACCACACAAGGATATGGAAAGGTAGGGGCCCCACAACAGTAAACAAGTATTGTGGGTCTCTGCAGGTCAAGTTATTTTCAGAAGCTGTAGGACTGGTGTGCTTATTGGGCTTCTTAGTTCTCCCTCTAAACTTGGAATTTGAGGTAGGTCTCTCTCCTCTTTTAATTGAGTAAGTCCAAACCCAAACTAACCTTCGGGTTGTTAGGCTAGTGGAGTGGGCACAGGAGGAAGGCCCGGAAGGGAGCTACTGAATTTCTTGCTAATGGCAACATATGGTGTTAAGAAAATTATTGCATAAATAAATGAGAAATGCTTATATTTTTACCCCAAGCTGGTGAAGTGGGCCATACCAATTATATATATTTATGATATCTATCTTTAAGGAATCTGTTATCCCACCAAATGTGGCTTAGCTCAGTTTCCTGGAATTAGAGTTCATTTACTTATTGATAGTATCTTTTAGATATTATTGACAATTTTCTATGAAAAAATTTATCCTTTGTTTCCATGACCCTTGTTTGCCATGACCTTTCTCCTAATACCCTATTGCAGAACTAAAAGTGAGGGTGATTTGAAATTCAGACCTCAACTTTAGCACACCCTCCATGGAAGAATTCATTCATCCCTATGACTTCAACTGGTACATTTACAATGTTGACTTCCAAATGTGGCCTTTAACCCTGACCTGTCTCCTGAGCATCTTTTTTATATTCCCAATCCATGCTTGAAATTTCCATCTAGATATCCCATGACTTTTAAACACAAGAAGCCTGAAAGACCTAACTCCAAAAAGAGAAGCCAAATACTCATCAAAATCTGACTGTAGTCATGGTCAGAACTCTCAAGTGTAGCTCACTGGGGACTCTGAGAAAGGAATTCATCACTCGAGAAAGAAGAAACTACAGTAGATTGATGGCTCTCAAATGGCCGTGTAGAATAACTGGTATTCACTGGTGTGCAATGCAAACATCCTTGAAAAGATAGTCTGGAACGGAGGACAGCTATTACCTCACTTGCATCATGTACAGAAAGGTGAGAGACACGTGAAGGATTGTCCTTCAAGAATATCCATCTATTATTTCTACATCATATTAGCTTTTGGAGAATTTTCTCATTAGTATTCTACTCCTTTAGCCACTGTGATTTATCTGACTGATAGAGGCTAGAACCCAATCCATTTATTTATTTATTTATTTATTCTCATATAGCATTTAGTTAAGGCTACTGTTAATAAGACTCTAAGACAAAGGATAATGTCAAACTGCAATATTGACATTAACCATGCCCATGGTCTCAAACCAGACCAACTGAATAAAACTTAGACACCATCAGAGTCTACCTTATAAATCTAAGTGAAATTCCCCTAATTTCTGCATTGATCTTCTCATTTGGCATGAGGTCCCTTTACCTTCTTCCATTTATTATATAATGATGTCAAATATTTCCTCTACATATTTCAAGAATTTCATCAGATGGTGTTTTAATTTTTGCTTCAACTGTTAAACAAAATTTAGAAAATTCAAGTGGGCGAAGAAAGTCTATTTAATTTAACCATATTTTTACTTTTTCTGTTGTTTTTCCTTCCTTCCTGATGTTCCAACTTTTCTACAATTTCCTTTCCTCTTAAAGAACTTTCTTTATCCATTTTTAAAGTGTAGGTCTGCTGGAGACGAATTCATTTTTTTTTTTATCATCCAAAAATGTTTAATTTCCTCATCACTTTGGAACGTATTTTTGCTAGATATAGAATTGTGGATTGACATTTCTTTTCTTTCAACACTGGAAAAATGTTGTGACACTTTATTCAGACCTTCTTGTTCTTTGATGAAAAAAATCTACTTTTGCTGGAATTGTTTTATCCTATCGGAAAGGTGTTTTCAAAGTTTTTTCTATTTCTTTAGTTTTCATAATTTAATTGTGATGTGTCTTGCTGTGGATTTTTTTGAATTTATCATTCCATTATTCCTTTCATGCCATTATTTCTTTGAATATTTTTTCAGCCCCACTCTCTTTCTCCTCTCCTTCTTGAACTCCAATGACATTAATGTTAGATCCTTTGGTAGAATCCCACTAGTCTCTGAGGCTCTGTTCTTTTTTATTTTTTCCAGTTTATTTTCTCTATGTTATCCAGAGTGTGTAATTTTATTGTTCTATCTTCCAGTTCATTGATTCTTTCCTTTGACCTTTCCAATCTGCTATTCAGCCCATCCATTGAGTTTTTTATTTAGATTACTGTGTTTTTCAATTCTAAAAATTTCCACTTGGCTTATCTTTATATCTTTTGTTTCTTTTGGGGGGCTTTCCATTCTTTTCAATTATTTCACTTATCTTTTGTTTATTTAATTTACATTTATTTGTTCCCTACTGGCCTCCATTAGTGCCTCAGGAGCAGTGGGGTACCTCGTTACTGCTGGATGGGGGTGGGAGTTCAGGCTCTGCACCAGGCTTCTGGTGATGCCACTCTTCCTGAGAGAACTAGGTTGCCCTGTTACTGCTCCAAATGTATCCTTTATTTACACTGCAGAGAGAGGTAGGTGCCTCATTATTACTGGGTAGGGATGGAAGTCTAGGCTCTGTACTTGGCATCCTCTGACAGCATCCAGGAGGAAAGGTAGGGGGAAGAGAGACTTCTCATTTCAGCATGTGAGAGTGGACATCTAGGCTTCCCACTAGACTTTGCTGATGAGTTTGTATGTGGGAGTACAGGTTTTTCTGTGGTGTTTGGTTGGAGTAGAGTGGTTATTATCTGAAAATTTTCTGTCTTGCTTGGTTGCCACTTTTCCAGTCATTTGGCTAGAGACAGCAAGCTTTTTTTGTTTGTTTGTTGGTTGGTTTTTCTGGTGGCTGCTTTCTTCAGCGTCTAGTCTGAGATGTATAATGCCAAAATAAAAACCCATGCAACTCACCATTGTATTGTTTCTTGGGTCCTGATGTCCCTAGTCAGCCTCTATCTTCCAAGGCTGTTTGCTATACAAATGTTCTTAGAAACATAGTTCAAGATAAGGTGCAGTCAGTGCCTTGCTCACGAGATAAGCACAAATGTGAGAGAATCATAGAGAATTGTCTTCCAATACTCACTTATATAAAGAACTGAAAACTAAAAAGGTGTGAAGGATATACTTAAAGAGAAAATGTGTTAAATAATTGGCAGTATAAACACAAGCCAGGAAGTGGGGAAGGATGATATCATCTATTATCAATACATTCTTTTGCTCATCCATGTTAATAGAAAGTGAAAGTGAAAGAAAATTAGGTGTGTTATTTGTATTCTAAAACTAACTACCATAGCTAAAAATAATGATAGTTAGAATAAAATAGCAAACTACAGGAGAGAAGAAAAGAAAAGGTATAATTGTGCTAATTTTCTCATCTTTCCTAGAGGGTCAGTAGCCTCTAATTTTACTAAATACACACAAGTCTTTGTATACTAATTGCAGTTGTAAGGATAATTCGTAGGGAATAAAAGAAATGAGGATACAAGCCTTCAACTTCACAGAAGATGCAAACACCATATTTACATATGGTATACACACACACTCACATGCATGATTACAGTAAAGGAATACAAATATTGATCAAAAACAAAGATGCAGGTTCAGTATAATGTAAAAATTGACTGAATTAGGTCATATCAAAATAATCAAAATAATATAAAAATAATATAGTTGGGGTAAACCACAATTAAAGAAAATATCTCATTTTGGACTGAAAAATAAGATATATATGTATATATATATGAAACAGGATTATACCAAAATGTTGATCATTAAGAAGGTAAAAAAATGGAATTCTAGACAAATGCTAAAAAAAGAAAATCATAGAAAATAAAAGAATGGTGATGATGAAGAGGAAGAGGAGGAGAAAGGGAGAGAGAAGAACAAGAAGAGAAAAAGAAGAAGAAGAAGGAGAAGAAGAAGAAGACAACAATGGCTTGAGATCTTGTTAATTCTATTTGACAATTTGTATTCAAATCAAAAACTGTTAAAGTATTTAGAAAAGATAAACTCTTATACTCCTTGTGCTATAAATCATTATGTACCAAACAATATGGCATCAGAATCAATAAAGCAAAAAATAGCAGGAAATACAAGAGAAATATATTTAAACATAATATTAAAAGGTGGAATCAAGTCTTCATTGTCAGTTGACTACTGATTTACTCAAGTAAGTAAAGGCAACAGCAATACAAATAATATAATTATTAAGGAGGATAAATTAATAAATATAATATAAATATATGTTCCTGAATTTAGGTGGAAAGCTTTCAGCTTTTCACCATTGAGTATTATGTTGGCTCTGCATTTGTCATAAATGGCTTTTATTATGTTGAGATATTTCCCTCTATACCCACTTTAGTGAAAGTTTTTATCATGAATGGATGTTGAATTTTGTCATATGCTTTTTCTGTGGCTATTAAGATGATCATGTGGTTTTTCTTAGCCCTTTATATATGTCATGCCACTCCCTTCTTGCCTGTAAAGTTTCTCCTGCAAATCTGCTGATAGTCTTATTGGGTTTCCCTTGTATGTAATAAGTTTGGATATATGTTGTATGCTTTTCTCTTGCTGCTTTTAGGAGTCTTTCTTTAGCTTTCACCTTTTAAATTATAATTTTTCTTGGTGTGTATCTCTTTGGTTTCATTTTACTTGGAACTCTCTAGGATTCTTGGATTTTGATGTCTGTTTCCTTCCCCAGATTAGGGAATTTTTAGGCTATTATTTCTTCAAATAAGTTTTCTGGCTCTTCCTCTCTACCTTCTACTCCTAGGAGTCCCATAATGTGAATGTTATTCCACTTGATATTGTCTCAGAAGTTCCTTAAGGTGTCCTCACTTCTTTTCTTTTTTGTATGTTTAATTTTTATTTATTTATTTTTTCTTCTTAGTCATCATTTTATACACATCAGTGTATACATGTCAATCCCAGTCTCCCAATTCATCACACAACAACCCCCACCCTCTGCTGCTTTCCCCCCTTGGTGTCCATACGTTTATTTCTCTACTTCTATGAATCAATTTCTGCTCTGCAAACCAGTTCATCTGTACCATTTTCTAGGTTCCACATATATGCATTACTATACGATATTTGTTTTTCTCTTTCTGACTTACTTCACTCTGTATGACAGTCTCTAGATGCATCCACGTCTCTACAAATGACCCAATTTTGATCCTTTTTATGGCTGAGTAATATTCCATTGTATATATGTACCACAGCTTCTTTATCCATTCATCTGTCAATGGGCATTTAGGTTGCTTCCATGACCTGGCTATTGTAAATAGTGCTGCAATGAACATTGGGGGTACATGTGTCTTTTTGAATTATGCTTTTCTCTGGGTACATGGCCAGTAGTTGGATTGCTGGGTCATATGGTAATTCTATTTTTAGTTCTTTAAGGAATCTCCATACTGTTCTCCATAGTGGCTGTATCAATTTACATTCCCACCAACAGTGCAAGAGGGTTCCCTTCTTTCCACACCCTCTCCAGCATTTGTAGTTTGTAGATTTTCTGATGATGCCCATTCTAACTGGTGTGAGGTGATACCTCATTGTACTTTTGATTTGCATTTCTCTAATAATTAGTGATGTTGAGCAGCTTTTCATGTGCTTCTTGGCCATCTGTATGTCTTCTTTGGAGAAATGTCTATTTAGGTCTTCTGCCCATTTTTCGATTGGGTTGTTTGTTTTTTTAATATTGAGCTGCATGAGCTGTTTATATATTTTGGAGATTAATTTTTTGTCCGATGATTCATTTGCAAATATTTTCTCCCATTCTGAGGGTTGTCTTTTTGTCTTGTATATGGTTTCCTTTGCTGTGCAAAAGCTTTTAAGTTTCATTAGGTCCCATTTGTTTATTTTTATTTCCATTACTCTAGGAGGTGGACCAAAAAAGATCTTGCTGTGATTTATGTCAAAGAGTGTTCCTATGTTTTCCTCTAAGAGTTTTATAGTGCCCAGTATTACATTTAGATCTCTAATCCATTTTGAGTTTATTGTTGTGTATGGTGTTAGGGAATGTTATAATTTCATTCTTCTACATGTAGCTGTCCAGTTTTCCCAGCACCACTTATTGAAGAGACTGTCTTTTCTCCATTGTATATCCTTGCCTCCTTTTTCATAGATTAGTTGACCATAGGTGCATGGGTTTATCTCTGGGCTTTCTATCCTGTTCGATTGATCTATATTTCTGTTTTTTTTTTTTTTCCAGTACCATACTGTCTTGATTACTGTAGCTTTGTAGTGTAGTCTGAAGTCAGAGAGTCTGATTCCTCCAGCTCCGTTTCTTTCCCTCCAGACTGCTTTGGCTATTCGGGGTCTTTTGTGTCTCCGTACAAATCGTAAGATTTTTGTTCTAGTTCTGTAAAAAATGCCATTGGTAATTTGATAGGGATTGCATTGAATCTGTAGATTGCTTTGGGTAGTATAGTCATTTTCACAATATTCATTCTTCCAATGCAAGAACATGGCATATCTCTCCATCTGCTTGTATCATCTTTAATTTCTTTCATCAGTGTCTTATAGTTTTCTGCATACAGGTCTTTTGCCTCCCTAGGTAGGTTTATTCCTAGGTATTTTAATCTTTTTGTTTCCTTAATTTCCCTTTCAGATTTTTCATCATTAGTGCATAGGAATGCAAGAGATTTCTGTGCATTAATTTTGTATCCTGCAAGTTTACCAAATTCAATGATTAGCTCTAGTAGTTTTCTGGTGGCATCTTTAGGATTCTCTATGTATAGTATCATGTCATCTGCAAACAGTGACAGTTTTACTTCTTCTTTTCCAATTTGTATTCCTTTTACTTCTTTTTCTTCTCTGACTGCCATGGCTAGGACTTCCAAAACTATGTTGAATAATAGTGGTGAGAGTGGACATCCTTGTCTTGTTCCTGATCTTAGAGAAAATGCTTTCAGTTTTTCACCATTGAGAATGATGTTTGCTGTGGGTTTGTCGTATATGGCCTTTATTATGTTGAAGTAGGTTCCCTCTATGTTCACTTTCTGGAGAGTTTTTATCATAAATCAGTGTTGAATTTTGTCAAAAGCTTTTTCTGCATCTATTGAGATGATCATATGGTTTTTATTCTTCAATTTGTTGATATGGTGTATCACATTGATTGATTTGCGAATACTGAAGAATCCCTGCATCTCTGGGATAAATCCCACTTGATCATGGTGTATGGTCCTTTTAATGTGTTGTTGGATATAGTATGCTAGTATTTTGTTGAGGATTTTGCATCTTTATTCATCAGTGATATTGGTATAATTTTCTCTTTTTGTAGTGTCTTTGTCTGAGTTTGGTATCAGGGTGATGGTGGCCTTGTAGAATGACTTTGGGAGTGTTCCCTCCCCTGCAATTTTTGGGAAGAATTTGAGAATAATTGGTGTTAGCTCTTCTCTAAATGTTTGATAGAATTCACCTGTGAAGCCACCTGGTCCTGGACTTTTGTTTGTTGGAAGATTTTTAATCACAGTTTCAATTTCATTACTTGTGATTGGTCTGTTCATATTTTCTATTTCTTCCTGCTTCAGTCTTGGAAGGTTATACCTTTCTAAGAATTTGTCCATTTCTTCCAGGTTTTCCATTTTATTAGCATAGAGTTGCTTGTAGTAGTCTCTTAGGATGCTTTGTATTTCCACCATGTCTGTTGTAACTTCTCCTTTTTCATTTCTAATTTTATTGATTTGAGTCCTCTCCCTCTTTTTCTTGATGAGTCTGGCTAATTGTTTATCAACTTTGTTCATCTTTCAGAGAACCAACTTTTAGTTTTACTGACCTTTGCTATTGTTTTCTTTGTTTCTATGTCAGTTATTTCTGCTCTGATCTTTATGATTTCTTTCCTTCAGCTAACTTTGCGTTTTGTTTGTTCTTTTTTCTCTAGTTCCTTTGGATGTAACGTTAGATTGTTTATTTGAGATTTTTCTTGTTTCTTGAGGTAGGCTTGTATAGCTCTAAACTTCCCTCTTAGAACTGCTTTTGCTGCAACCCATAGGTTTTGGATAGTCGTGTTTTCATTTTTATTTGTCTCTAGGTATTTTTTTATTTCCTCTTTGATTTCTTCAGTGATCTCTTTGTTATTTAGTAATGTATTGTTTAGGCTCCATGTGTTTGTGTTTTTTTCGTTTTTTTTTCCTGTAATTGATTCTAATCTCATAGCGTTGTGGTCAGAAAAGATGTTTGATATGATTTCAATTTTCTTAAATTTACTGAGGCTTGAATGTCACCCAAGATGTGATCTATCCTGAAGAATATTCCATGTGCACTTGAGAAGAAAGTGTAATCTGCTGTTTTTGGATGGAATGTCCTATAAATATCAATTAAATGTATCTGGTCTATTGTGTCATTTAAGGCTTGTGTTTCCTTATTAATTTTCTGTTTGGATGATCCATCCATTGGTGTAAGTGAGGGGTTAAAGTCCACCGCTTTTTGCGTTACTGTTGATTTCCTTTTAGAGCTGTTAGCAGTTGCCTTATGTATTGAGGTGCTCCTATGTTGGGTGCATAAACATTTACAATTGTTATATCTTCTTCTTGGATTGATCCCTTGATCATTACGTAGTGTCCTTCCTTGTCTCTTGTAACATTCTTTATTTTAAAGTCTATTTTATCTGATATGAATATTGCTACTCCAGCTTTCTTTTGATTTCCATTTGCATGGAATATCTTTTTCCACCACCTCACATTCAGTCTGTATGTGTCCCTAGTTCTGAAGTTGGTCTCTTGTAGACAGCATATATATAGGTCCTGTGTTTGTATCCATTCAGCAAGCCTGTGTCTTTTGGTTGGAGCATTTAATACATTCACGTTTAAGGTAATTATCGATATGTATGTTCCTATGACCATTTTCTTAATTGTTTTGGGTTTGTTTTTGTAGGTCCTTTTCTTCTCTTATTTTTCCCACTTAGAGAAGTTCCTTTAGTATTTGTTGTAGAGCTGGTATGGTGGTGCTGAATTCTCCTAGCTTTTGCTTGTCTGTAAAGCTTTTGATTTCTTCATCGAATCTGAATGAGATCCTTGCTGGGTAGAGTAATCTTGGTTGTAGGTTCTTCCCTTTCATCACTTTAAGTATACCTCGCCACTCCTTTCTGGCTTGTAGAGTTTCTGCTGAGAAATCAGCTTTTAACCTTATGGGAGTTCCCTTGTATGTTGTCATTTTCCCCTTGTTGCTTTCAATAATTTTTCTTTGTCTTTAGTTTTTGCCAATTTGAGTACTATATGTCTCGGCATGTTTCTCCTTGGATTTATCCAGTATGGGACTCTCTGTTCTTCCTGAACTTGGGTGGCTATTTTCTTTCCCATGTTAGGGAAGTTTTCGACTATAATATGTTCAAATATTTTCTTGGGTCCTTTCTCTCTCTCTTCTCCTTCTGGGACCCCTATAATGTGAATGTTGTTGAATTTAATGTTGTCCCAGAGGTCTCTTAGGCTGTCTCCATTTCTTTTCATTCTTTTTTCTTTATTCTGGTCTGCAGCAGTGAATTCCACCATTCTGTCTTCCAGGTCACTTATCCGTTCTTCTGCCTCAGTTATTCGGCTATTGAGTCCTTCTAGTGTATTTTTCACTTCAGTTATTGTATTGTTCATCTCTGTTTGTTTGTTCTTTAATTCTTCTAGGTCTTTCTTAAACATTTCTTTCATCTTCTCGATTTTTGCCTCCATTCTTTTTCCAAGGTCCTGGATCATCTTCACTATCATTATGCTGAATTATTTTTCTGGAAGATTGCCTATCTCCATTTCATTCAGTTGTTTTTCTGAGGTTTTATCTTGTTCGTTCATCTGGTACATAGCCTTCTGCCTTTTCATCTTGTCTGTCTTTCTTTGAATTTGGTTTTTGCTCCACATGCTGCAGGATTGTAGTTCTTCTTGCTTCTGCTGTCTGCCCTCTGGTGGATGAGGCTATCTAAGAGGCTTGTGGAAGTTTCTTGATGGGCAGGACTGGTGGTGGGTAGAGCTGGCTGTTGCTCTGTTGGGCAGAGCTCAGTAAAACTTTAGTCCACTTGACTGCTGATGGGTAAGGCTGGGTTCCCTCCCTGTTGGTTGTTTGGCCTGAGGTGAACGAACACTGGAGCCTACCCGTGCTCTTTGATGGGGCTAATGGTGGACTCTGGGAGGGCTCATGCCAAGGAGTACTTCCCAGAACTTCTGCTGCCAGTGTCCTTGTCCCTTGGTGAGCCACAGCTGCCCCCCGCCTCTGCAGGATACCCTCCAACACTAGCATGTAGGTCTGGTTAAGTCTCCTATGGGGTCACCGCTCCTTCCCCTTGATCCTGATGCACACACTATTTTGTGTGCGCCCTCCACGAGTGGAGTCTCTGTTTCCCCCAGTCCTGTCAAAGTCCTGCAATCAAATCCCGCTAGCCTTCAAAGTCTGATTCTCTAGGAATTCCTCCTTCCGTTGCCAGACCCCCAGGTTGGGAAGTCTGACGTGTGGCTCAGAACCTTCAGTCCAGGGGGTGGACTTCTGTGGTGTTAGTGTCCTCCTGTTTGTGAGTCACCCACCCAGCAGTTATGGGATTTGATTTTATTGTGATAGCACCCCTCCTATCGTCTCACTGTGGCTTCTCCTTTGTCTTTGCATGTGCAGTATCTTTTTTGCTGCGCTCCAATGTCTTCCTGTTGATGATTTTTCATCAGTTAGCTGTGATTCTGGTGTTCTCAAAAGAGGGATTGAGAGCACGTACTTCTACTCTGCCATCTTGTGTCCTCACTTCTTTTCATTCAAAAAAAATTTTTTGATACTCTGTGTGGGTGTTTTTCATAGCTTTTTCTTCCAGCTTGTTTGTGCTTCTATTTCAACCACTCTGCTTTTGAACTCCTCCAGTGTATCTTCCAATTCAGTTATAACTTCTATTTGGTATTTTATATCTTTGTTGAAGTTCTCACTTGTGTTTATTTATTTTTCTCTTGAGATCATTGAGCATATTTATGGCCATTACTTTTAACTCTTTATCAGGTAGGTTGCTTATCTTTATTTCATTAAATTCTTGTTTTGGGGAATTTGTCTTGTTCTTTGGTTTGAAACTTTTCCCTCTGTCTCTTCATTTTGCTTGTCTCTGTGTATTTTTCTGTATGTATGAGATAAAACAATTACCTTTTTCAGTATTGAAGGAGTGGTCTTATGTAGGAGTTGTTCTTTGTGGCCCAGGAGCACAATCTCCCTTGGCCACCAGAGCCAGGTAATCTATGTGCATCCCTCATGTGGATTGCATGCACCTGCCTGCTGTGATAGAACAGCAATTGTTATGTGGGGAGGGTGAGCTTCGACTTACTTACCCATCGGAAAGGATGCTTTGAAAACCACAAGTGATTAAATAATTTAAATTTGTGATATTGTTGGAATCATGTCCTCAAATGTGCCCTGGAAGAGGAAAGGAGGGTCTCCCTTTTGTTCTCTCCTCAATTACAGTGAGTTGGAGGCTACAGTGGGCACCTGGGGAAAAGTGAAGAGGGAAGGTCGGCCTCTGCATTACCAGCCACCTCCCCACCTGAGACCTTCTCTCTAGATTTAGCTTCTCCTGCCATTGATAGCTCTACTCTGCACTGGAATGGGGTAAAAAGGGCAAGATGCAATCTTGGCAGCCCCTGAGGAGGAGAGAAAGAAGAAGAAAAGGGGCACAAGAGTGAATGCAATTTGGAAGAATTTAAATAATGCTTTGGGGCTGCCACGTGTGTTATTGTATTTCCTCATTTTCTGTGGCTATCATTTTTCTTGCCACTGAAATCATGCCCCCCCAATATGGAGAGAAAAGTCTAAATATGGAAGATAGGGAAAGGAACACTGATCTAGGTATAAAAGGTTTTCCTAGAAAAATTGAACAGAAAAGAACAACTATTAAAGATGCAATGAAGTAGGGGACATTAACACCCCACTTTCACCAATGGACAGATCATCCAAAATGAAAATAAATAAGGAACTACAAGCTTTAAATGATACATTAAACAAGATGGACTTAATCGATATTTATAGGACATTCTATCCAAAAACAACAGAGTACACTTTCTTCTCAAGTGCTCATAGAACATTCTCCAGGATAGATCATATCTTGGGTCACAAATCAAGCCTTGGTAAATTTAAGAAAATTGAAGTTGTCTCAAGTATCTTTTCCAACCACAAGGCTATGAGACTAGATATCAATTACAGGAAAAACAATCTGTAAAAAATACAAACACATGGAGACTAAACAATACACTACTAAATAACCAAGAGATCACAGAAGAAATCAAAGAGGAAATCAAAAAATACCTAGAAACAAATGACAATGAAAACACAATGACCCAAAACCTATGAGATGAAGCAAAAGCAGTTCTAAGAGGGAAGTTTATAGCAATACAATCCTACTTCAAGAAACAAGAAATATCTCAAATAAACAACCTAACCTTACACCTAAAGCAATTAGAGAAAGAAGAACAAAAAAACCACAAAGTTAGCAGAAGGAAAGAAATCATAAAGATCAGATCAGAAATAAATGAAAAAGAAATGAAGGACACAATAGCAAAGATCAATAAAACTAAAAGCTAGTTCTTTGAGAATATAAACAAAATTGATAAACCACTGGCCAGACTCATCAAGAAAAAAAGGGAAAAGACTCAAATCAATGGAATTAGAAATGACAAAGGAGAAGTAACAACTGACACTGCAGAAATACAAAGGATCATGAGAGATTACTACAAGCAACTCTATGCCAATAAAACGGACAACCTGGGAGAAGTGGACAAATTCTTAGAAAAGCACAACCTTCTGAGACTGAACCAGGAAGAAATAGAAAATATAACCAGACCAATCACAAGCACTGAAATTGAGATTGTGATTAAAACTCTTCCAACAAACAGAAGCCCAGGATGAGATGGCAGAATGGCCATCATCAAAAAATCTACAAACAATAAATGCTGGAGAGGTTGTGGAGAAAAGGGAACCCTCTTGCACTGTTGGTGGGAATGTAAATTGATACAGTCACTATGGAGAACAGTATGGAGGTTCCTTAAAAAATTAAAAATAGAAATGCCATATTACCCAGCAATCCCATTACTGGGCATATACCCTGAGAAAACCATAATTCAAAAAGAGTCATGTACCACAATGTTCATTGCAGCTCTATTTACAATAGCCAGGACATGGAAGCAACCTAAGTGTCCATCAACAGATGAATGGATAAAGAAGATGTGGTACATATGTACCATGGAATATTACTCAGCCATAAAAAGAAACGAAAGTGAGTTATTTGTAGTGAGGTGGATGGACCTAGAGTCTGTCATACAGAGTGAAGTAAGTCAGAAAGAGAAAAACAAACACTGTATGATAATACATATATATGGAATCTAAAAAAAAAAAAAAAAAGGGTTCTGAAGAACCTAGGGCAGGACAGGAGTAAAGATGCTGACATAGAGAATGGACTTGAGGACATGGGAAGGGGCAAGGGTAAGCTGGGTCGAAATGAGGGAGTGACATGGACATATATACACTACCAAATGTAAAATAGATAGCTAGTGGGAAGCAGCCGCATAGCACAGGGAGATCAGCTCGGTGCTTTGTGACCACCTAGAGGGGTGGGATAGGGAGGATAGGAGGGAGATGCAAGAGGAAGGAGATATGGGGATATATGTATATGTAGAGCTGATTCACTTTGTTATAAAACAGAAACTAACACACCATTGTAAAGCAATTATACTCCAATAAAGTTGTTTAAAAAAAAATAATACAATGAAAAAAACGTCTCTGAAACAAACTAATTCTATGTATTTAAAGCACACTACATGTCCTAAGAACATTACACACAGAGTGATTAACCTGCAACATGAACTGTTAATAGTAGTAGTCTTTTAAATATAAAGAGTCTGATCATCCGATAAGCATCCGGTCCTACTCCCTCCTGCAAAAGCAAAATCACCTGGAATGAAGTGACTTAGGCTGCCTGTAGACTTTCTCCACAACGCATTCAATGAAGAAAATGGAAACTCTGTAGAAGAGTTTTAGGAAAATAAAATTTGACCTAGAATATTACCTGCTGGATATACTGGATATACTGGATATTCTTGGATACCAAGAATATTACCTCCGGATAAACTGCCATTAACTCACACCCAAAGAATGACACAAGCCAAATATTTTCACAGAGGGAAAGTCAAATATTAGCTAGCATAAGACCTTTTGGCGGGGGATGGGGAACTCCAGAAAACCAATAGAAAAATCAGAAAACTGTGGTAAGAAGACTCGGGTGATAGAATTCAAGCTGAACTGTATGGGAACTATATTTACAGAATGAAGGGTAAATTTTTAAAATAGCAGCATGTTAAAATCATCATATAATTAAGAAACATGCAGAAGTGATGAGGAGAGAAAAATAGCAGAGTTCTTAGAAAATTTCCTCATCTTTTATAGAGTTAAAATGCAAGAAACTGAGGCTTACATCAATTTTATATAGCCAATTAACCAATTATACATATATCCACAGCAGAAACTAACACATTGTAAATCAACTATATTCCAATAAAAATTAATTTAAAATTAAATTAAAGATCACACTATTAAAAATTTTTTTTAAAATAATAAAAACAGCCTCTGTACAGCCACACCTACTAGAATATTAATGCCAATTTATTTACATAAATAAAGCAAAGAACAAGTTAAAAAAACATAAAAGGTAGTCAATTAACCTAGAGAAGAGCTGACAGTCGACATATGACTTCCAATTTTCAGAAATCAGACACAGGCAAGCGTCCATACATAAAACAAACAATGATCAAATGCAAAAACATAAAAATGGAAATTTTAAGACAAAGTTTCTTATCATAAAATGATAAGAAGAAGATGAAGCATACTTGTCATGTCAATAAATGTAAACAGATGGAATATCATGATAAAAAATAAACCCCTTCCCTTTAAAAAATTCCTCAAACTGAATAAAAAAGCAACTAACAGTGTGCTGTCTACAGCCCAGGAGGCTAAGAGCACAATGGTCAGCCAAGACGGTCAAGAGAGACACTGAAGAGAGGAGGTAGGCACTGAGGATGTTGACTAGGTGGCCATCGAAGCAGGACTGTAAAAAGGACACCGTGGGAGAGCTCATTGCATCTTTGTGCACTAAATACAGAGTGTCAGATTTGAGACAGCACACAAAAGGGCAAGAGAACTACTGATGCAGGGACTTGAATTTCCCTCTCTGGGCCATGGGGCTGCAGAGGGGCTGGGCTTCAGCTGCCAGGTCAGAGTGGAGGAAATCAAGGAGGTGACTTGATAAAAGTTGGTATGGTACGGAGGGCTCAGAGGGAAACTTCTTTTTCTATCCTGGATTCATATTTCTTCATGGAGGGCTCCTGCCCAAACTCCACTAGCCTCTCCTGGTGGGAGCAAAAGTTATTTATGGGGTATGTGTTTTTTATCAGGAGAGGCAAGGCTTTTACTGACGTCTCACCAGCACTAAGCATGTGTGGTCCCCAAATCACATCCTCTTTCAGAGCAAAGGTATCCAGGTGACTGGCTGATGTCAGGAGACTATGCCTATACCTTTTTAAGGGGACAAAACTGAGGCCAAGAGCTGGGTGCCATGTCCTGCCTTAAACACTGCTATTTGTGGATCTGAATCATTGGATGCTCTGTTATCCAGGCTCTAGACTCTATCACCTTTGCTTCTCCCTTTCTCTCCTTATTGAAACTTCAGAGACGGAATCATTTGTTAAATTTTACATACACCAATTTCTATTTTGGGTGGGATGCTTTGCCTGAGAGGAAGTGTGTCAAAGCTAAGATTTTGATATAGAAACCCTTTAAGAATGCAGACAGGCTTACAACTGGGCAGCTCTCCCGACTGACTGTGGGGCGTGAGTCTTAGCTTTCACGTGGCTGTGTGGGCAAGCAGGACAGGCAGCAAGGCACAGGTTCTGGGGCTCAGAGGACCATAGAATCCTTCTGGTTCTTACTTCACAAATAGAAAACTGAGCCCAGAGGAAATGTTTTGCCTGAGGCCACTGCACCCTTATGCTGAAGCAGGTGCTGGTATCTGGGTCTGCAAGGATGCACATGCAAAAATCTCTGGTAGAGAAGCACAGTTAGAAGAGGACACATACACACACAAGTGCACAAAGTACTGCAAAGGTATATAAGTGTGTGCCAATGTGCAAAGTAGATTGCTTTTGCCTCATTTATTATTAATGGTTCATGACACACATACCCTTTTCCTTCAAGAGTTTCTTTACAGAGAATACACACAACAATCACATTGTCACCTGAACCAGTAATGCCACCTTGGAATTATATGGCAATTTCTACTGGACAGCTAAAATTAATATAAGTAGTATCTTGTCTGTCACAAGAATACTTACCTCAGTGGATGAGCAACGATTATGGTAATCTTTGCAACGGCTTTAAGATCAAAGATCGGAAACCAAGGACTGTAAAAGGGTGGAAGCAAGCTTGGACACAGCTCAGGCTGGTGTGGCAGGGCTTTGCCAGCTCCAGGTATTTTGAGTATGTGAACCAGGCTTTGCTTTGCCTGCTTATAGGCCCAGCCACGCCGGCCTGGGTTCACTGTCAACACCACTGTCCTTATTCCCTCCCCCACAAGCCCTGCTTCTCCACGCCCACCATTTTATTTTTCTTTTAAAATTTGTCAATAGTTTTGCATAAGTAAGGAGTCACTGCTGTAATAATAGCCCAAATATAACACAGTTTTTCAACAATGCTTTGAAAAACAGAAAAACTTTTTTAAAATCTGAAGACCATTCAAAATTCACATGGATGGAAATGACTTGAATTACAGAACCCAACAGTCATTCGCACGCTGTTTAGTAACAGTGTGTTGGTTGGTCCCTTTAGCAGAAAGAATGTAGTTGGTTAATAACACCGGTGAGCAGTTCTAGGACCTGGAAAGATGGCCCCAAACTGGATTTCCTATTCTCCGAACAGCTAGGGAAATGCAATATTTCTTTTTTTTAAAAAAAAGATAATAAAAGCTTTTGACTGAGAATGGAGACCAATCTCAGGTGTAAACCATTGTTGGAATAGAAATAGTTTATCCATATCTCCTGAGCTATGCATCATGCTTAAGCTTAAAACTAACAAAAGTATTTTTTCTGAGTTAAAAATAAATACGTTTTTTTTTTTTTTGCAAATCAAACCTTTACTGAAACAACGAAGGTTGTTGAAAGAATGAAATTAAATCAATTATATAACTGGGCTACAGTATTATCAAATGCAAATGATGGTACTTAAAAAAATGAAAATAAGCAGTCACCTAAGGTGATTTTTGTTGAAATTTATGTGTGTATGTACATTTCATTCTACCTGAATTCATTCATTCATTCATTCATCCATTGTACTTGTAAAATTCATTCTACATGAATTTTACACACACACACACACACACACACACACATACTACATGGTCTTTCTTTAATTTTTTTTTTCATGTCTCCTATAGAAATTACCAGTAAATTATTTTACCTCTGTAATATAAAAAGTCTTTCTAAATAGTTTATTCCTTTTGGTTACACTGCTGCACTGAAACACTAAGATTTATAACCCAACGCAATATAAATATTTATTATATTAAATCCATCACCTTCTTTTTATTGGTTATTGTCCTTTAAATTAAAGAAAAATTTCCTCTCTTCAGGGTAATGTGATAAGGTATTGTGTCTTTAGTCATCTGAGCAAAGAAGCATCTTCTAAAGTTGGTAATCCCATGATTTTTCCAGAATAATTAGATGGCAGCTATCAATCAGCAGTCATTTTTGAAAGCAAAAAGTCAGTCAATTAACTCAGAATACACTCTAAACCCAGAACTTCAGTGACATAAATTAAGAAGTTTTAAGAATTCCCTCACCTCTCAAGACTCATTTACTCTATAGTATAGCACTTAGTATAGTATATAGCACGGCAAAGGTAATAAAAATATGTAGTTCCTCCCCACAAAAGGTTTTCCAAAAATTGATAACTAACTATCTAAATACAGTTTATATAAAGTATATGTAAACTATATACACAAAGGGTGTGTGTGTGTGTGTGTGTGTGGTGCCTTTGTCTCCTCCGTAGACACAGACAAATGTGGATGAAGGAAGTCTGCTAATTTGTAGATTTTCCTGCAAGAGAAGCAGAGCAAACAGGAAAACAGGATCCCTGAAAAAAGTGCTCAGATTTCCGCGGATAGTTAACACACATTGAGTCCCAGGTGTTGTCCGAACCCACTTAATTATCCTGAAAGCCTGTAAGGGAGGTCTCCTTTTGTATCCTCTCATTTTTACAGATGAGGAAACTGCGGGAAAGGAAGGGGAAGTGACTGACCCCTGGGCACGCAGTGGGTATGAGCAGTTGGGCTCTCAGTCAGAAGCAATCTATCAGAGATGAAATTTTCTGTGACCTTAACCAAGTGACTGAACTGCTCCCTGCCTCAGTTTCCTCATCTATAAAATGGGAATCATAATATTATCAAACAAATAGGGTTGTTATACACGTGAATGAATAAAAGTGAGTTAATATCTACAAAATACTTAGAACCATGTTTGGCACATAGAAAGCACCTTTTCCATGAAAGAAACGTGGATGGAAGCTATTCTCTGGGTCCTGCATGCAATCAAAGACCAGAATATTTGTAAGGCAGGATGACATATGGCTAGTGATGAAGGGAAATCAGTTTTATTCGTTCTATTTCCTAATCAGATATTAACCCTCCACTTAGCCCAGTAACATCGAGAATGCACACAGGTACAGGTGATTATCCTGACAAATTGTACATTGGCCAAGCAGCCAAAGGATCACACAAAAACACACTTTGGTTTTGCCCTGTGGGGTTTTAGTCTGCACAGACTTGACCTCATTTGGGCATGTAGAGTTAGCTATTATCTGGTCTCTCTCTCCTTCTCTCTCTCTTCACCTTCCCTGGGGTCCCCACCTCTTCCTGTCATCACCCCACACAGTGCCTCTCAACCTTAAGCATGCATCAGAATCACTGAAACCCTGAAGGCTGGACCCCACCCTCGAGTTTCTGATTCAATAGATATGGGTAGGCCTGAGAACTTGCCTTCCTACCAAGTTCCAAGGTGAGACTGGTAATGCTGTGGGTACAGGGTGACATGCCAAGACCAGGGGTCCCCGCCACGAAGGTGCCTGTGGAATCTCCCTGTGTGGACAAGATCGGGGTCCTCCTTCAGGCCCTGCAGAGAAAAGGCTGCCAACAGAACTCCTCTTGCTATACTGAGGACCTCCCGCAGTAGAGTGTGGGCCCGTGTTTGTACCAGAAGCCTCCTTCCAGCAGGGCTGAGGGGACAACTACAGAAGGCAGGACAGAGAGAAACCCTGTCCTGTGCTGTTGGACCCTTACCAACTCAGATAAGCCAGGAGATTTCTCAAGTGCCTAGCTAAGAGCTGATATCTCTCTTTGTAAAAATTCTCCAAGGAAGACAGGAGGCTTGAGGCCAAAAGAGCTTCTAGAGTCTCTGAATGTCCCCCCAGGCAGCCAATCTAAGAACCAGAACTTGAAACACCAAATCATGGTTGATGATGCATTTTATTCCTTGTCATCTCTCTTGACAAGCAAAAATGCACACAACTCACAACTTTATAGCCAGCCACTGGGAGAACTCCTCTACACTGTGGACTCCTTGGTATGGGGAGACCCGATGTGTCCATAATGGAGGTGTCCTGCTCCCCAACAGGGCCCAGCAGGCGTCCCATAATGAGCCCCACATGAAAACACTCGATGAAAGATGTGCAAGAGCAGAGCCAACTCCCTGCTGGTGACCAGCACAGGAACATGGGCAAGTTGTTTGACTCTTGCTGCCTCCATTTCCTCTACCATAAAATGGGAATTATAGCAGTACTCACTGTGAGGATTAAATAAATTAACACCTGCAGAGTGCTGTGCCAATTGCTGGATGCACAGAAAATGGTGTGCAGCATGGCAAGGCACCAGTAGGCACCCACCTAACTGTGGAGAGTTTGCTAGGTCAGAGAAAGATGGACGAACAAACAAGTGCAGGTTCTGGTGTAAAAGTCATGTGGTCCTGTCCAGTGTCATTTGCTTCTTATCAAGAGCCCAGCTTCTGATAATCCTCCAAGTTACTAAATCCTGGGTCATGTCTTTATTGTCTTCTGGTACTCCACTGCCTAGCCTTAGTCCTCACTCCAACTGGAAAAGATATTTCTTGCAGTTTCTGCATTTTTTCCTGTTGCCTCATCCACTCCCAAATCTATGCCAATGATCCCCAACTGCACAACTTGGTTTAAACCTCTGCATGTCTGTCACATACCCACGACTTTGGTTCTATCTCCATATGGACATTCTTCAGGTATCTCAGACTCATCAAGCTCAGATATGAACACGTCTTCGTTCCTCCATAGCCTCTTTTCTCTGATCTCCCCATGCCATGTTCATTCACGCAGAGGCTCCATGCAGTGGAAATCATCTTGACATTTTTCCTATCACAAGGTCCTATCAGCACAGTCTCCCAAATGTACCCTGAACAGGTCTACTCTCCCTTCTCCATGGTCACATCCCTAGTCCTGCCACTGTCAGCTCTTTCTAGCTTGGTCCTGCAAGTCTCCCCAACTGGCCATGTTTGCCCCCTCTAATCCATTCTTTACTAAACAGTCAGAGTAGCTTTTAAGAAATGTACATGGAAATCCTTTGCTGTGTGCATCACCTACCTCTAGGGTCTGCACCTTCCCTGCCTACTCCTGGTTAATCACCTGGGCTGTGGTACCTGAGGATAAAGCTCAGCTCCACCACTAACCAGCTGTGTGACCTTGGGCAAATTGCTAGCCCCTCTGAGCCTCAGTTTTCTCATCTGTAAAATGTGTACCAAACTTCCTAGGAATTTTGTGAAGACTACATGAGATAAGCCAAGAAAAGTTGTTACTAAGAGGTCAGTAATGGAAAGCAAGTACCATTCCTTTACAGACCTCACTGCTCAGCACCCCCAGCCCCTGAATTCTGCTGTCCAGGCCCCTGGAGCACACCCAGCTCTTTCCTGCTTTGTGCCTTTGAAATGCTGTTCTGGCTGTCTGAGCTCCTTCTACCTTGCTCAGAACCTGACAATCCCCCTTATCTTTTAGATTTCAACTTTGCAGGGATGCTGACAACACTTCCATTTAAATCAATACAACTCTTAGTTTGGTTAATCTTTTCTAATGTTTTTCTATTGTCTATTTCATATTTTTCTGCTCTAATCTTTATTATTTCCTTCCTTCTGCTAACTTTGTACTCAGTTTGTTCTTTTTCTAGTTCTTAAAGTATAGAATTAGGTGTTTATTTGTGATCTTTCTTGCTTTGTAATATAGACATTTATTGCCATGATCTTTCCTCTTAGAATTGTTTTGCTGCATCCCACAACTTCTGGAATGCTGTGTTTCTTTATTATTTTGTCTCAAGAAACTT
This sequence comes from Balaenoptera borealis, assembly GCF_965194805.1. NCBI lineage: Eukaryota > Metazoa > Chordata > Mammalia > Artiodactyla > Balaenopteridae > Balaenoptera > Balaenoptera borealis. The sequence goes on along the minus strand of NC_138865.1, from coordinate 20,712,168 downwards.
TATTTCCCCTTTAATTTCTTCTTTAATCCATTGGTTGTTCAGGAGAGCATTGCTTAATATCCATGTATTTGTGAATTTTTCAGTTTTCCTCATGTTATTGATTTCTAGTTTCATGCCACTGTGGTCATACTTGGTATGATTTCAATCTTGTTGAATTTGTTAAGACTTATTTTGTGTCCTAAGATATGAAAATGTTCCATGTGCACTTGAGAAGTGTATTCTGCTGTTGTTGGACAGAATGTTCTGTAAATGTCTGTTAGGTCCACTTGGTCTATAATGTTATCCAAGCCTGCTGTTTCCTTACTGATTCTCTCGATGATCTATCCATTATTAGGAGTGGGGTATTCAAGTCCCCACCTATTATTGTATTGCTGTTTATTTCTCCTTTTAGCTCTGTTAGTTTTTGTATATTTAGGTGCTCTGATCTTGGATTTATAGATATTTACTATTGTTATAAATAAAATAGAGAGTAAGAAATCAATGGAAAATATTAATCGAACTAGGAATTGGGTTTTTGAAAAGATAAACAAAAATTAAAAACCCCTAGCTATACTAACCAAAGAAAAAAGAGAGATGATCCAAATCAACAAAATTATAAATAAGAAAGGAGACATTATAACAGATATCATAGAAATACAAAGAATTTTAAGAGGCTACTATGAACAACTATACACCAACAAACTGAACAACCTAGAATAAATGAAAAAACTCTTACCAGCATATTACCAATACAACTACTACTCAGACTGAATCAGAAAGAAATAGAAAATCGGAGGAGACAATTATTAGTAAGGAGATTGAACAGGCAATAAAAAATCTCCCAATGAAGAAAAGCTCAGGACCAGATGGCTTTGCTGGTAAAATTTTCCAAGCTGCTAAAGAAGAATTAACACCAATCCATCTCAACCTCTTCCAGAAAATTGAAGAGGAAAGAACACTCCCAAACTCATTTTACAAGGCCAGTATTACTGTGATACTAAGTCAGATGAGGACACTATTAGAAAACTACAGCCCAATATCCCTGATGAATATAGATGCAAAAATTCTGAACAAAATATTAGCAAACCGAATTCAGCAGCACATTAAAAGGATTATTTACCATGACCAAGTGGAATTTATCCCTGGGATGCAAGGATAGTTCAATATACTCAAATCAATCAATGTGATACATCACATTATTAGAATAAAATAAAATAATCATGATCATCTTAATAGATACAGAAAAGGCATTTGACAAAAATTGAACATCTGTTCATGATAAAAACACTTTTCAAATTAGGCATAGAAGAAATATATCTCAACATAATAAATTCCATGTATTACAGGCCCACAGCTAACATCATACTCAATGGTGAAAAGTTGAAAGCCCTTCTTCAAAGATTAGGAACAAGACAAGGGTGTCCACTCTCAGTACTCCTATTCAACATTGTACTAAAATCCTATCTAGGACAATCAGGCAAGAAAAAGAAATAAAAGGCATCAGAATTGGAAAGAAGTAAAATTGTTTCTTTTTGCAGATGACATGATTTTATGTATAGATAATTCTAAAGACCTAACCAAAAACTTAGAACTAATCATCCAATTCAGTAAAGTTTAAGTATACAAAATTAACATTAAAAAATCAGTAACATTTCTGTAAATCAACAATGAATTTTCTAAAAAAGAAATTGATTCCATTTACAACTGCACCAAAAACAATGCAATATGTAGGAATAAATTTAACCTAGGATGTAAAAAATAATCTCTACTCTGAAAACTACAAGATGTTAATGAAAGAAATTGAATAAGACAAAAATAAATGGAAAGGCATCCCTGTTCATGAATTGGAATAATTAATATTGTTAAAATGTCCATACTAATAAAAGCCATCTATAGATTCAATGCAATTCCTATTAAGATTCCAATACCATTTTTTACAGAAATAGAAAAAACACTCCTAAAATTTATATGGTACCACAGAAGACCACAAATGGCCAGAACAATTTTGATAAAGAACAAATCTAGAGGCATAATGCGTCCTAATTTCAAACTATACTACAAAGCTATAAGTAATCAAAACAGTATGGTATTGGAATAAAAATAAACAGACCAATGGAACAGAATCAAGAAATAAACCCAAGCAGGTACAATCAACTTATATTTGACAAGAGAGGCAAGAATACTCAATGAAGAAAATACATTCTCTTTAATAAATGCTGCTGGGAAAACTGGGTATTCACATGTAAAGAATGAAACTTGACCCCTATCTTACACCACTCATAAAAATTAAATTGAAATGTACTAAAGACCTAAATTTAAGACCTAAAACCATAAAACTCCTAGAAGAAAACATAGGTAAAAACTCCTTGACATGGGACTTGGTAATGATTTTTTGAAAATCACACGTAAAGCACAAGCAACAAAATAAAACATAAACAAAGAGGGACTACATCAAGCTAAAATGCTTCTGCACAGCAAAATAAACTATCAACAAAATTAAAATACCACCTATGGAATTGGAAAAATTATTTGCAAACCATATATCTGATAAGGGATTAATATCCAAAATATATAAAACACTCATGCAAGGCAATAGCAAAAAAGCAAAAACAAAAACAAACTAAAAAACCCCAAAATAATCCAATTAGAAAGCGGTCAAAGAACCTGAATGGACATATTTCCAAAGGAGATATACAAATGGTCAACAGATACATGAAAAATGCTCAACATCACTAGTCACTGGGGAAATGCAAAATAAAACAATAGTGAGATATCACCTCATGACTGTTAGAATTGCCATCATCAAAAAGACAAGTGATAACAAATGTTGGTGTGGATGTGGAGAAAGGGAACCCTTGTGTACTTATGGATGAGATTGTGAATTGGTACTGCCACTATGGAAATCAGTATAGCGGTTCCTCAAAAAATTAAAAATAAAACTACCATATGATCCAGCAATTTCACTTCTAGAAATATATCCATAAAAAACAAAAACACTGAGTTGAAAAGATATCTGCAGCCCCATGTTTGTTGCAGCATTATTTACAATAATCAAGACATGGAAATAATCATGTCCATCGATGGATGGATAAAGAAGATGTCGTATAAACATATACAGTGGAATATTAATCAGCCATAAAACAGAATGCAGTCTTGCCATCTGTGAAAATATGGATGAACCTTAAAGGCATTATGCTAAGAGAAATAAGTCAGACAGAAAAAGACAAAATACTGTATGACTTCACTTATAAGTGGAATCTAAAATGAACAAACAAAAAACCCCCAAAATTCATAGAAAAAGAGATCAGGTTTGTGGTTATCAGAGACAGGGGTAGGGAGAGGGGAAATTGGAGAAAAGTGGTCAAAAGGTATGAACTTCCAGTTAAAAGATAAATAAGCACTAAGGATATAATGTACAACATGATGACTATAGTTAACACTGCTGTATTATATACAGGAAATTAGTTAAGAGAGTACATCCCAGGTGTTCTCACCACAAGGAGATTTTTTTTTTTTCTTCTCTTTTTACTGTAGCTTTATGAAAGGATGGATGTTAACTAAACCTATTGTGGAAATTAATAATTTCAAAATATCTGTAAATCAAACCATCATGCTATATGCCTTTAACTTATGCAGTGACTTATGTCAATTGTTTCTCAATAAAACTGGAAGAAAAATTAGTACAACTCTCCCCTTACCCCCACCCTCCAGCCCCCAGCCCTGAGTAACTGCCTCTCAGGGTCTCCATTGTTTTCTCTGTATCTTAGTTTTCTCAGCTTGTATTTGCCCACCCATTCACTTTAAAGAGGATGTTGCACTTCTAAAACATCTTAGTTGAGTTTGCTGGCGGCTGACGGCCCCAGCACTGAGGCTTCAAGCCTCTTTTTCACATCTCCTTTGCTTGGTAGAAACTTGGCAGCAACAATGGCGTGGTCACCAGAGGTTCATCGTGACTGAACAGAGAGAAAACGCAAATCAGAGGGGCTACTTGGACATGCCAGCAATGTCTTTCAAAGAACCTGTTTAGAGAGACCACAAACATTAGTCTCTAATGAACTTTCCGACAGAAAGAGCGGGAAACAAAAGACATCAAAATAACACCGTTTTTATTTTCAACCCTGGAAAACTTCCCAACTTTGCCTTTTGTAAAGGTCAGGCTATGACCTCTTCATGGTGGTCCTCGCCCTCTCCCGGAGGGAAACCCTACAGATTATGTGGGTCGTTGGGAGTGAACCATGGGCAGAAGCTCCTGGAGCCCAGGGCCAAGTCCCCAGGCTGAGACTTTTCAGGTTGCACTTTTTTTATCTTTTAGATCAGCTGGGCAGCTATATAGCACTGCCACAAAACTTCAATGCCCACGTTCTTACTTAATGGCTGCATTTTGAGCCTAGTAATGCAAAATTAATTGCCATGAACTAATGAAAAAAGGACAAAGGATGACTTTACACTCAGATCTCACATTCACACCAAGTAAAAGCCGTTCTATGTTCCAGCAACTCTTTTCTGAGGCTTCTCAGTGTTCACAGAGCAAAGACAGGGAGGAAACCAAATTATCAGGAAGACACACTGTTACGAAGATGTCAAATCCTGAGGGGCCTGGGGCACAGGAGTTGGGCCATATTCACACTGAGAGCAACGGTTGGGTTTTTGGGCTCCTGGATGGAGCTCGGCCCTGAGAGAGGAGAGAGAAAGGGCTGAGGGGACCCAGCTGAGGAAGATGCCAAGCTGGGCATCAGGGTGGAGGGTTCTCTCAGGGTCTCTGGGCATCACTATTAACACAGCAGCATTTACCCTCTTCTTCGCAGCCATCCTTCTGTACCTGATGCTGTCCAGAACTAGTTGCTTAAGGGGGGGAAATAACTCCAATTGCCATCACCTGTATAAATTGCGTGCTGTATTTTTCTAATCACCTGAACCTCCTAATCAGCATGCATGTCATTAAGACACTGTCCTACTCATTTATTAATCAACAAACATGTGTTGAGTTTTAGTCTGATCTAAGCACAGTATTAGAAGGCTAAAAAGATGTGGCTCCCCCCTTCCCGAGGGGTCCAGCTTCACTGAACCAGAAGCTTCAGATTTGTTCTGAGGCCCTTAGCCTCAGGAGCCTCTGGTTCACATCCTATGACTGTCTGCTCACAATTTTGCAAAAAGAGCAGAGTTTGTAAAATGGTTGCCAAATATACTTTGTCACAGAAATGAGTCCCAAGTGTAAAGGCTTCTCTTTATAGAATTGGTGGCTCATTTTCACCCATAAAGGTGGCACTTACACTTTCTATGACACCAAGTCTGACATCACATCAGCTCAACTTAAAAAAATGTATTCCATATTTAGTTCCAGAAAAGATTTAAGCTGAGTCACATAAATGTATACAATGCAATAAGGCAAAATAAAATTAAGGGAATGAGGGAATTAAGACAAGAGAAAATGAGAGTATTGACCAAAGAATGATGCCAGAAACCTCGTTTTGAAACTGTGATAAAATTTACATAAAATAAAATTTACCATCTTGACAATATTTCAGTGTACAGTTCAGTGACATTAAGTACTTTCACACTGTAGGCAAATATCACTACCCTCCATCTACAGAACTCTTTTCATCTTGCTAAACTGAAACTCTGTCCCCATTAAATCCCAACTCCCAGTTCCTCCTCCCACAGGCCCTGACAACCTTTCTGTCTCCATGAATTTGCCTAGAATACATACTTCATACAAGTAGAATCACACTGTATGTGTCTTTTTGTGTCTGGCTTCTTTCCTTAATATAATGTCCTCAAGGTTCATCTATGTTGTAGCCTGTGTCAGGATTTCCTTCCTTCTTAAGACTGGATAATATTCCATTGTATGAATATACCAGCCAGAGACTGTTTTAATCTGACATTTTAACCTCAGTGCTTATATGATTTTAATAATTATGAGACATACTCTATGTATTTGTGAAGAGCCATAAATCATGGCTAGTGTAAGAGGTAGTGACAGTTCTTAATAGAATGATCACAAACCCCCTCAGCAGTAACTGAACTCAACGCACTGATTGCTTGCTGCTTGGCTGGGTTTATTTTTTTTCCTTTCCAACCTGAAATTATGTTCATTATTTCTCACCATCTAAAAGTTTAGTGCCCCTTCAGGGTAGGGAGAGCTATTATAATCGCTGCAGCTGTCTCTTAAAATATTAAATTAAATGAATGTATTTCTGACCCTTTCTAAAATGCAGAGTTCAGTATGGAGCTTTGATTAGTATCCTGACAGTGGTGTGCTTGGGGAATGTAATTCATTTGACAAATATTGAGCAAGTGTCTTGGCTGTGTCAGACACTGTTCTGGGAGCTGGGGACACAGACAACAGAGGTTCTGTCCCAACCCTTCAGAGTTGACATTCCAGAGGTGACGACCAGCAGTACAAAACCCATAAGCAGATGAAACAATTACAGGTTATAATCTGAGGGATAAATGGGAGACACAAACGCGGGCTGATATAGAAAGCTCGGCATGGAGTGGTGTGCGGGGGTGGTCAGGAAGGCCTCCCTGAAGAGGGGGCATTTAAACCTAGGTCTAAGATGATGGGAGAAGCCACTTTTGCAAAGCAAGCAGGGTGAGGCCTGGACAGAAGTAACACGTGCAAGGTCCCCGCTCTGGTAAGGCTGGGAATGATCTAGGAAAGAAAAGGAAATCACTGAATCTGGATAGCAACAAGCAAGGGGAGAGTAGCACAAAGACTGGAGAGAGGAAGACAGAGGCCTTGGAGATCATGGTAAAAGGCGAATCTTATTTCATGTTTCCTAGGAAGTACTCAGAAGTGTTCTAATTGGAAGAATGATGTCATCTGATGTTTATTTTTCAAGGGGCTGGTGGAGCATGGATTGGAGAAAGGCAAGAGTGGAAGACAAGGACTGATGAGGGGATGTAGGGAGAGCTGAGAGGGACGATGATGTAGATTCAGGTGGGGTGGTGGAGCCAGAGGAAAGTGAGCAGATCCGAGCATTTAGTGGAAATACAGTTGAGGCTCCTTATTTCTGTGTTAGGTATGGGTATGTTAAAGAACAAAAATTCAATCATGTAAATTTGAAGATCTAATTGGCTTTATTAAGAGACTCATGAATCAGGCAGTATCCCATCTAGCAGGTAGAGAGATACTCTGAGGAGCTGTACGAAAGGAAGGCTTTTATAGGCCAAAGGAGGGTGAGGCAAGGAATTTATTAGCAAAAGAAAAGAGTGAATTGTTTCAGGCCAGTGCATCCACTCTGGGGAGAAAGGAATGGCAGGAGTCTTATTATGCAGATGACTTCACTGATGCTGACCAGAAAATTTCAGACGAACTGATTAAAATTACATTTATCGGGAAGGTCAAAACTGCAATTAGATCAAGTATTAAGTCTAGGTTTTGTGTCATGGGTGTTAACATGAGTGACGCCATTTTGGGCCTGTGGTTTTCTCTTTAACAGGTATTAATACCAAAGTTTTGGCTTGAGAACTGAGGAAGAAGGGGGCATGCATATGGGGGAACAAAACTCAGGGTTCCTGCTAAATATTTTGAAATTGAGCTATATGCAACAACCTACATGGAGAGGTAAAGCACATTGTTGGAAATGCTAATATGGATTCCAGCAGAGAGCTCAGAGTAAATGATAAATATTTTAAGGTCATTAACATAAGGATGACATTTAAATCTTTGGAGATTACCAAGGAAGAGAGTACAGAGAAGAGATTAGAAGACCCAGAATCCCATCGTGAGGTGCCTCAACTTGGAGAGGTCAAGTAGAGTAAGATAAGATAACACAGCAAATGGAGAAGGGTGGTCCGTGAGCTAGTAGGGGAAACCAGCAGAGTGTGGCATCATGGTAACCAGAAGGAGAGAACCCTCCAGGGATGCAGTGCTGGGGTCTGGGGAAGAGGGAGAGACTACAGAGAAGCTGAGAAATACCCATTAGATATAGCCACATGGAAGACAAGGTTCAGGCAGTGGTGGTGGGTAAAGTCAGACTAAAACTTCTGACTAGTGAATAGAGGAGGGGGAGTGGAGACAGTGGGAATATAGAATTTTTTTGAGTGTTCTGGCTTATAAGGAATATTGGAGAAATAAGATGGTATCCCGAAGGAGATAGTAGGTCAAGGACTTCCTTTTTTTTTTAAGTTGAGAGATAATATAGCGTATTTGTATGCTGCTGAGAATGTTTACCCAAAGGGTCATGTTTATTTCAGAACATTTGCAGCACATATACTCTCTTTGTAAAAATCAGCCAGCACAGGGAGCTGCCTATTAGGCCAATACTAGATCCTGAACATGCAAATATACCATCTGCACAGAAAAGACAGTAGATAAATAAAACTTGAAAGATTAATGTATGATATTTAATAAGCACCTATTATGTACCAGACACTGATTTAGACCCTTAACTTACCTTCTAGAATAATACAGAACAGGAGCTTATATCCTTGAGGAGGAAGACATAACAAACAATACCTTGATAAATAAGTAAATTATATAGTACAGTGGAGAGTGATTGGTTTGATACAGGTCTCCACCATCAAAGTTGACTTTTTACTTAATATTTAAATATGTTACCAAATCCTTGAGCTTTTGCATCTGTAAGCTTAGCATGAACCAAGAACTGACTTAAAAATTTTAATGCCACTTTTCCCCAGCTATTGTGTGCACACGGAATGTCTCCTGTAAGGTGGGATGAGTGCTTGAGGAATGGTATCTACATCTCTCACGCCGTTTTGCCTACCAGTTACACATACCTAACTGACACAGAGCTCATGACACGCCAAGTTCTGGTGCAGCTTGGTTTTAGGAGAAGGCTGGAACACGTTGGGACTTGTCTCCCTCTTTCACTCTCTCCTGCTCTCCTTCTTTAGCCCCTTCTCCTTTTCTCTTCCTCCCCCTCTCCCTCTTGTCTCTTCTGATCTGGCCACATTCCCAAGGAGGCGCTGCAGTGGTCTCCCATCATCACCTCTCAGATACTCCACCACTGAGTGGGATGCTTCTTCCCAGCACTCCAGAGTGGGACCCAGTGTGTTTTGTTGGCTCTGAGGGAGTGCTCATGCCTGAACCAAGGACATCTCCAGAGAGACTCAGTGTTCTTACTAACTGGGCTGGGTCACAGTACCCATATTGGTTTTTCCTTGGGGTAGGTCAGCTTCACTGAGCCACACACATGGAGAGTCATTCCTCCAGTAAATTCATGGGGTCCAGAGGAGAGGGGAGAACACATGAGGGGACTGAGAAATGAAGAGGACCAGTAAGTTGCCCCCAGCACAAGGATAATCATATAATCATTTAAGACCTATAATGTCGACTCAGGTTTCCTCAAGCTCAGACTTTTTCCCACTAGAACCTATCACCTTCTCAAAATTGTTATTTCAGGTTTTCCATTCGTTCAGTGTGCATGAGCTTGGTGTTTCACAAGAACTGGGTATGTAGATAGAAATTGTCAAATGAGGGCAGAGAAAGAGGCACAGAAGAAAATGAAGATGGAATGTAGCAGACAACAGTTGGGGTCCCAGCAGGAAACATTCACTCTTAAACTGGATAATTTGAGGAGTTCTTACTAGAGGGATCATTTGCAAAAAAAAGGCAGGTAGGATGTAGAGAAACCAAAAGAGATAATGTAATATTCTAGGGCAAGTAAGTGTGGGACATTTGACATCACAAGAGAGGGAACAGATACCAGAACCCTAAAGGAGAGAGTCATGTGGAGAAGGCCACCTTGGCAGGAGCTGTGGCCTTCAGAAGAGGTCCATCCAGCTTCAAGTGACCACAGAGGGAGGGCACCTGGGGAATAGGAATGCAGCCCTTCCTCTCTCTCTCTCTCTCAGATGTCTTGCCAGGGATCCTCATTGCTGAACACAGATTGCAGAGGGAAAGAGAGATGGCTGAAAGACACCATGCAGGTCAGCCTCTGGGAACAGAGCAGGGAGAAGGATGTAGGGCACATCTGGTCGTCTGGTGATGTAAAGAAAAGGCAGGATAGGAAGCAAGGTCAACTGGAGGCAACCACACCCTCCACCACCTTCTTCTTTCCCCCAAACCCACTTCCTGCTTCCTCTCCTACTGTCCTTCCTATCAGAGAATGTTCTGCTGGAATCCCCTCCCATCAGCAGGCATCAAAGATACCTTCCTCAGGTGTTCTACACTAAGCACTTTACTCTCCTCTTAGGAAAGAGGGAATATCTGAGACCCAATGCCAACTTGTATAACTAGTGCTGTGATATGGACAAGGTCTTTACCTTCCTGAGCTTTTCCTTTTTTTTTTTTACCTTTTAAATGCAAACAAAATTACAATTGTGCAAGCTTCTTATGAGGAATAAATGAATCAACGTATCCAAAGCCAGTTACACAGTGAGTGTCTCATGGCAGATGTTTATATATGTAAATTCTCTAATCCATCAAGCCTGGCCAGGTTGAAAAGAGAACTCGATACCCTCAAAACCAGAACTTTCTCACACTCCCTCTATATATGAACCTTCCTTTTTACATAAACCCTTAGTGCTACAAGCAGGTTCTATAAAAATTAATAAATATATATGATCAGGTAGCCTGCCAGATTCCACTGAGCCCAGTAAAGAGAGTTAGGTTCATAGCAAGTGAACCAATTGGGTAAAGTCACATTATAGTCTGAAAGAATCCAGATTCCAGCTGGGCCCCAGGTTGGGTGATGGGTGGAAGTTGTTGAGATGGCTGCTGGTCCGGGAATTAAGGAGATCATGGGAAGCAGGGAAGAGTTCCTTCCACATGGCCACTCCCACCACCTTGCAGCAAGTTGCTGCACTTACCTGCTGGTCCTCCATGCTGGGGATGAGGGCACCAGAAGAGGAGCCCAAACATAGAGGGTGATGAAAGGCTTTCTTATCCTTGACACCTTGCCCAGTCTCCCCTGGTCACATCTGAGACCCAGCACTGACCTTGCACTCCAAAATTCTGGGGGTCCCCACCTTCTTGCTTTTCCCTGAGGTATGCCCAGGCCGTCCTGTCACTCCACAGTGACGACCATTGGCTATGGCCACACCAGAAGCTGGGTATCCGACCAAGACCCTCTCTCTGCAGCCCCAAGGGCACACCTTCAGAGAATATGGCCCGTTTGCCTTTCCTCTTTAGCTCAAAACTCACCCAACTATGGTTTCACACAAAAACTGTTGCAGAAAAAGGCATTTTTTGAAAATATGAGTCTGGGCACTGTCAGCTTACATAGCATCTTGTGATACAGCATGTCGACCTCAATTCAACAGTAAGGAGGGCATGCGTCTGTTTTCAGATTCACACACATCCAAGAGGTGAGCTAAACTTAGACAGAAAACACTTTTATTTTTGTCTTTGTGGCCTTAAATAGTCTGCACATAATGTAGCACTCCTTTCTTTTGTTCCTGTTCATGTAGAGCACAGTCTTGACGCAGAATTCCAGCAGCCACCTTCCACGACTTCTCCAAATGTGATCTGTCTTTAGAGGAGGAGTTTTCATTGAATTGAAAGGTCTTCTCACATGTGTTCTTAAGGAATGAGAGAACTTGTGTCAAGAACAGGCTCTCCACAGTGTGGCTGGCTCTGGAGTCCCTCTCAGAAGATCTAGAAAGTAAAGTGGACAGTGGACCTTTACCAAAGAGAAGTTGCACAAAATGGTGCAAGGACCTCCAACAAGGCTTTAAATGTGACTGTAGATCATCTTGTTAAAATCGTAACCTTCACCAGCAGTTTCCCTGACTTCCCTCCTGACTGCCTTCGATAGTTACCAGGTAGCAACTGGCCTTTGATGGTGAACCGGTGAAACAAAGGAGACAGCAAGAGCCCTCCAGCCAGGAGCACCATTTTTTAAACTTTTACATTTCTTTCACCTTTTTTCTTGACTATTTCATGGGAGATGATTATGCATCATTTTCAGTTTAAAAGTTAAAAATAAATATATGTGTATGTGTGCATGTGAAAGAGTTAAAAGAAAAAAACACGCTTTTCAGAAATAGCCAGTAACTTTTGCTTTTCATTAAAATTGGCAATCATATATTTGAAATCAGTTTAAAAGCATACTTGATATAAAAATGACTTTAAAAATTTCACTCTAGGGACTTCCCTGGTGGTTCAGTGGTAAAGAATCCGCCTTACAATGCAGCGGACGCGGGTTTGATCCCTGGTCAGGGAACCAAGATCCCACATGCCGTGGTGCAACTAAGCCCGCGCACCACAACTACTAAGCTCACGTGCCTCCACTAGAGGCCGAGTGCCGCAAACTACAGAGCCCATACACTCTGGAACTCGTGCACAACAACTACAGAGCCCACACGTCCTGGAGCCTGCACGCCACAACTAGAGAGAGAAAACCCGCACATCACAACTAGAGAGAATCCCACGTGCTGCAACGAAGAGCCCACGTGCTGCAAAGAGAGATCCTGCATGCTTCAACAAAGATCCTGCATGCCTCAACTAAGACCCAACGCAGCCAAAAATAAATAAATAATAAATCTTAAAAAAAATTTCACTCGAGTTATTCTTTAATTATAGTTATATATACATATATAAACCCTCAGCTAACTTTATATATATTATAATATATAATTAAATTATGATTATATATATCTTTTGTGGAAAGATGTAACATATTAATATTAAGAGAAAGAGTGGCCTTATTAATATCAAAATAGACCAAAAATATTTTTGTGTATGAAGAGGGTGATAAATGGGATATTGCCTGTCATATCAGTAAACAAAGGATGTCACAGTCATCAGTGATTGCAGCCACAGCCTATGGTGAGCTGGTGAGCCCTGAGGAAACTCAGGAAGGAAAAGAATACCTGCCATCATGCAGCCACTCCCTACAGTGAGCCCTGAGGAAACTCAAGATATGAAAACATAGGATACTGGCCCCAGACAGCTGAGGTGCATGTCATTGGAATGATTTCAGTGAGCCCGGACACTTGCATCTTCCCATACGTAGAAAAGTGCTAAATTCCTTAACTTGAGATTTCTAGTTTTCTTTAATTAACAGTAATCTTTTGTTCCTACTACCTGCCCTTTGTTGCAAAACTCCTATGTATCCAACTCCACCGTTGCCGCCTCAGAGCAGTTCTCTCAGAGTTACTTGAGATGCTGCCTCCTGGGCTGGAAGTCCTAAAAATTCCCACTGAATAAAACATAACTCTCAACTTTTAGGTTGTGAATATTTTTTAGTCGACAAGGGTCATTTCATAATGATAAAAGCATCAATTTTTCAGTCAGGCATAATGATCCTAAACATTTATGGATCGAAAAGGAGAGCTTCAAAATATATGAACAAGAAATGACACAATTGCAAGGAGAATAGACAAATCCACAATTATAGGCAAAGATGTCAATACTCATTCATCAACAATTGATAGAACAATTAGAAAAATCAATAAGCATGTGAAAAATAGCAACCACACTATCAATCAACTTTATGTTATTGATTTCTAGAATATTCCACTCAAACAACACATTCTAATCAAGGAGACACAGAGTGTTTAGTAAGAAAAACTGTAGTCTGAACCATTAAAAAGTTAAAAATAATTCAAGATATACCTAGTTATGTTATCTAAACACAATGGAATTAAAATAAAATTAAGAGAAATATATCTTAAAATTTTTCAAATATTTGGCCACTATAAAAAATAGGTAAAGAAAAAAATCAAAATGGGAAAAGTAAAACATTTTTAATTGCATGAAAATGAAAACACAACATTTCAACATAGTAGAATGCTGCTAATTTGTAGCAATAAATACCTATATTAAAAAAGAAGAAAAGTCTCAAATCAATGCTTTCAGTTTTTCCCTTAAGAAATAAGAAAAGGAAGAGCAATTTAAATCCAAAGCAAGCAGAAGGAAGGAAATCACAATGATCAGGGTGAAAAATCAATGAAATTGGACAAAAAATAAAGTAGAGAAGATCAACGAAATCATATATGAATCTTTAAGAAGATCAATAAAATGTAAACCTCTAACCAGACCAATCAGGGGAAAAAGAGTGTCCTGATATCATGAATTAGAGGGTTGAAACTCTACACATCCTAGAGATATCAAACTGATATAAGGGAACATTATGAACAACTTTATGCCAATACCTTTGTCAGTTTCTATGATATGGACAAATTCCTTGAAAGACACAAACTATGAAGCTCACTCAAGAAGAAGGTGAGAATATGAATAACTCTATATCTATGAAAGAAATGGAAGTTGTACTTAATAACCTTCCCCCAAAGAAAACTACAGTCCTAGATGTCTTCACTGGATAATTCTACCAAACATTTATAGGAAAAATAATACCAATTTGACACAAACTCTTTAAGAAAATTGAAGAAGAAAGAATACTTGCTAACTAGTTCCATAAGGCAAACATTACTCTGACGCTAAAACCAGAGAAAGACATTATAAGAGAAAACTACAGTTCAACATCCCTCATGAATATAGCTGCAAAAATTCATAACAAAATCTTAGCAAGTTGAGTTCCAACAATATATAAAAAGAATAATATAATATGACCAAGTGGGTTTTATACCAGGAAAGCAAGATAGGTTTTATATTTAAAAATTTAATAATAGTAATTCATCACGTTAACAGACTAAAAAAGAAAAATCACATGATCATCTCAGTAGACACAGAAAATACATTTGATAAAATCCAGTATTCATTCCTGATAAACACTTTTAGCAAACTAGGGATAAAAAGTAACTTTCTCAGCCTGATAAAGGACATCTACAAAAACCTATAGCTAACTTTAAATTAAATTTAGTGGTGAAAGTTGGAATGCATCACCCTGAGATCAGGAACAAGACAAGAAGGCTTATTCTCATCACTTGTGTTAGTCATTGTACTGGAGGTTTGATTTAGTACAAAAAGCAGAAAAAGAAAAGACATCCAGATTGGAAAGGAAAAATTAAAATTATTCATATGTGCAGTTGATATAAATCGTCTATGTAAAATATCTGATGTAATCTACCAGAAAGACTTTAGCAAGGTAGCAGGACACAAGATCAATATATAAAATTCAATTGTATTTCTACATACTAGCATCAAACAATCAGAAATGAAACATTTTCTTTAAAAATACCATTTACAATTATATCAAAATACTTGAAATAAGTAGGGGTAAATCTGAATAAAGATATACAAGACTTTTATACTGAAAACAACAACAACAAAAAAAAATTACAGAGAAAAATACAAAAAAATCCAAATAAATGGAGAAATAGACCATGTTTATGGATCAAAAGACTCAATAGTGTTAAGAGGCCCTAAATTCCTCTATAAATTCTACCTGACCCAATCAAGGTTTTTGTGGAGTTTTTTAAGAAATTATCAAACCTGATTCTAAAGTTCATATGGAAATTCCAAGGGCCTAGAGTATAGCCAACTTGCTTTTGAAAAAGAACTAAGTTGGAGGACTCACACTTGAAGAATTATTATGAAGCTACAATAACCAAAAAAGTTTGGTATTGGCATCAAAATAGACAAAGATCAATGGGTCAGGATAGAGAGACCAGAGATAGACCCACATGTATACAGTAATTGATTTTTGACAAAGTTACAAAGGATTTAGGTGGAGAAAGATAGACCTTTCAACAAAGAGTGCTGGAACATTTGGACATACATATGTGAAAAATGAACCCTGATCCATACTTCACATCATATATAACAATTAAATGATCACAAATATAAATGTAATACCTAAAATTAAAGTGCTTCTAGAAGAAAACAAAAGAAAATCTTTGTAACTTTGGGTGAGGTAAAGATTCCTAAATACAACACCAAAAAGCACAATTCATAAAAGAAAAGAAAGACAAATTGGACTTTGTCAAAATTAACAACTTCTGCTTTCTGAAAGATGATATTAAGAAAATTAAAAGATAAGCCTCATACTGGGAGAAAAGTTTTGCAAATAACATATCTGATAAAGGATTTATATTCAGAATACATAAAGAATTTTTAAAAATCCATAACAGTGGATTTTCCATGCATTGCTGGTGGAAATGTAAAATAGTACAGCCACTGTGTTAAAGTGTATGGCAATTTCTTATAAAATTAAACATATGCTGGTCACAGAACAAAGCAATTTTACTTCTGGGCATTTAACTGAGAGAAATGAAAATTTGTGTTTACACTAAAACCTGTACACAAACATTCAGGGAAGCTTTGTTTATAATCACCAAAACCTAGAAACACCTCAAATATCCATCAACAGGTGAATGGTTAAACATATTGTGGTAGAGCCATAGCATGGGATATCCCTCATCAATAAAACGGAACAAACTGCTGATAAATGCGACAATCTGATGGATCTCAAAAGAATTATGTTGACTGAACATAATTCAGTGAAGACTCAAATAAAATTAGAAATGAAAGAGGAGATGTTATGTGTGTTGACTGAACAAAGCCAATCTCGAATTGTTAAACACTGTGTGATTCCATTTACATAGCAATTTTGATATGACAATTATAGAGAAAGGAAACATTAATATGGGCCAGTGGTTATGAAAGGGGTGTTAGGAAGGTGACTGTGGCTAAAAAATGTAGCAGGAGGGTTCCTTGTGGTGGAACTGTTCTGTACCTTGACTATGGTTTTAGTGACATGAATCTACATGTATGATAAAATTGACTAGAGCTAAGTATGCATACAAATTCACACACACAAGTGAGTCCATGTAAAATTGATAAAATATGAATAAGATTGATTAATTGTATTATACCAGTTTTCTGGTTGTAACGTTGTTTTATAGTTATGCAAAATTTTGCCATTGGGAGAAACTGCATGAAGAGTACACAGTGTCTCTCTATATTTCAGTGAGTGAATCTACAATTATTCCAAAATAACAGTATGGGGGGAAAAAGTCAATAATAAGGCAACAAACAGCTTAATGAATTATGGGCAAAAATGTTCTACCAACATTTCACCAAAGAAGACATGTAGTTGGCAAATAATATTATGAAAAGATGCTCAAAGTTATTAGTCTAAAGACTAAGGGAAATGAAAATCACAATGAGATACCACTACACACTTAACAGAATGTTTACCAGTAAGAAGATCAGCCATTCTAAGTGTTGGGGAAGATGTAGAGTAAGTGGAACTCTCATACACTTCTATTAGAAATATAAAATGGTATATTACAAATTTAAACCTACACCTATGGTCTAGCCATTCCATCTCTAGGTATGAAGGTGAATGTCTATACAAAAGAATCATGAAAGCATATATCCATATAAAGTTTTTTTAAAAATAATTTTGACATGTTGCAATTTGTAAATTTATGGTGTACAGATTGTTACTTTCATATATTTATATATTGTAATATGATTGCCCAGGAAGCAACCCAAGTTTTCTTCCAATTTTTCTCCATTGATTATGTTAGCTGTGAATATATGGTATATGGCCTTTACTGTGTTGAAGTATGTTCTTTCTATATCCATTTTGTTAAGGGTTTTTATCATGAAAGGATGTTGTATTTTGTCAAATGTTTCTTCTGCCTCTATTGAGATGATCACGTGATTTTATCTTTCATTTTTTCGATGTGATGAATTACATTTATTGATTTGTGTATGTTGAACCATCCTTGCATCTCAAGGATGTATCCCACTTGGTCATGGTGTATAATCCTTTTAATGGGTTCTTCAATTTGGTTTCTTCATATTTTGTTGAGAATTTTTGCATCTATATTCATCAGGGGTATTGGTCTACAGTTTTCTTGTGATATCCTTTTCTGATTATGGTGTCAAGCTAGTGCTGGCTTTATAGAATGAGTTTGGAACTATTTTCTCTTCCTCAATATTTTGGAAGAGTTTGATGAAGATTGGTATTAATTCTCCTTTACATGTTCGGTGGAATTCACCAGTGAAGTCATCTCGCCCTGGAATTTTCTGTATTGGGAGTTTTTTTAAATTACTGATTCAATCTCTTGACTTGTTATTTGTCTTGTTGGACTGTACCCTGAAGGCCTTCAGGCCCTGTACTTGCCCAGCCTCGAGACTACAGGAAGACCCTGAAATCAGTGGCAGAGACATCAAAGGTTTAATGGATGGGGGATCTTACATGTCTGAAGCAATGCCCTGGAGTGACACCCCACTGTGTGTGCCAAATGGCAGGCAGGATATGGCAGCAGTCTTGGCTCCCAGGGGGAGGGGGAGGTTACAAGTTATAGGGGGAATTTACATCAAGTTGATTCATCAGTTGCCAGGGAAACTAGCAGGTGGGCATGCTCCTCACTGCCCCTTTGATAAGCTCTCATGGTGGAGATGTTCTGATCTAAAGATTAGAATAATCACTAGCTGGGGCCAGGGGCAAGTATGTTGGAAGGTCACTCATGTGAGTAGTATGTAGGTGAAGCAGGTGCTAGTCGAGCAGAGGATTTACAGAGAGCAAGAGAACAGCCACTTTGGGTGGCCTGATCATACAAATTTGTTCAGATTTTTTTTCTTTCTGATTCAGTCTTGGTAGGTTGTGTGTTTTTAGAAATGTATCCATTTGTTCTTGGTTATGTGATTTGTCAGCACAATTGTTCATAGTAGCCTCTTATTCTCTGTATTTCTGTCTCATCAGTTGTTATGTCTCCTCTTTCATTTCTAATTTTATTTGAGTCTTCACTCTTTCTTTCTTAGTCTAGTTAAAGGTTTCTCAATTCTGCTTATCTTTTTGAAGAACCAGCTTTTAGTGTCATTGATCCTTTCTATTGTTTTTACTGGTCTCTATTTCATTTATTTCTGTTCTGATTTTTATTATTTCCTTCCTTCTGCTAACTTTGGGCTTAACTTGTTCCCCTTTTTCTAGTTCCTTGAGGTGTAAAGTTAGGTTGTTTATTTGAGGTTTCTCTGACTTCTTAATATACGCATTTATTGTTATAAACGTTCCTCGGAATTGCTTTTGCTGCATCCCACAAATTTTGATATGCTGTATTTTCATTTTCATTTGTTTCGAGATAATTTTTCATTTCCCTTTTGATTTCTTTTTTAACCTATTCATTGTTCAGAAGTGTATTGTTTAGTATCCACATATCTGAAGATCTACTCCCTTCCCTGTTGTTGTTGATTTCTAGTTTCATGCCGCTGAGGTCAGAGAAGATAGTTGGCATGATTTCAATATTCTTAAATTTTCTAAGAATAATTTTGTGGCCTACCATATGATATATTCTGGAGAATGTTCTAGGTGCACTTGAGAAGAATGAGTATTCTGCTGCTGCTGGGTGTAATGTTCTATATATGTCTGTTAAATTCATTTGTTCTAAAGTGTGGTTCAATTCCAACATTTTAAAATTCTCTGTCTGTATGATATATCTGTGTGGATGGTGAGGTTCAGTATCATACATAAGTGTCATAGCACCTATATTTGTGTTAGCCCAAACTGGAAATAACCCAAATGTCCATTAGCAGGTGATGAGATGAACAAATTTTGGTAAATCCATACAAAGGAATACAACGAAGCAATAAAAAGGAATGACTTGTTGACAAACACTGGCCATTGGATGATGCTCAGAATAATTATGCTCAGTGAAAGAATCCAGCCAAAAAAGACTATATTCCCTATGATCCTATTTATATACATAAAATGCTATAAAATGCAAAACAAATTTATAGCAACACAAAGCAGACCCCTGGTTACCTGAGTATGGAGTGGGTAGGAGGGTGGTGGGAGGGAAGAATTATAAAAGGCCTGAGGAAATTTTGGGGGTGATGAATATGTTTATTATCTTGATTATCTTAATAATGATGATGGTTTTGCAGGTTTATACATACATGAAGCCTAGCAAATTGTATACTTTAAAGGTGTTCAGTTTATTGTATCTCAATCATACTTCAATAAAGCTCTTAAAAATTAGGTTACAATTACAACTCACTTTGTAGAATAAATGTTTTCCTACAAATCAAGAAGTAAAATATATCCAACCCAAGAAAAAATAGGTAAGAGACTTGAACAAATACTTCACAAAAGAGACAGCTCAAAAGTCGAGTAAACATATCTCCTTAGTAGATAGGGAAATAACAAATATACTTGCAATCGATGTGGTCACCAGAATGTCTCTAAAAGTCTAACAATGCCAATTGTTGGTGAAGTGTGGAGTGCTGGGACCTCCCGGGGACTTTTGTGGGGAATGTAAGGTGGTACAAATACTTTGGAAAACTCTTTAGCAACATCAGCTAAAACTGAATGCAAATATATCCCATGGAAACCCCCTCCCCCCCAAAAAAAACATATCCCATGACTCAGCAACTCACCTCCTAGGCATATACTCAATAAAATTGTATACACAAAAAATATGTGCACAAGAAGACATGTGCAGTGATGTTTCTACTCATTGTAAAAGTCAAAATCTGGAATGAGTTTAAATGTTTTCATCAGTAGGAGGAAAAGTAAACTGTATATTCATACAGCATTCTGCTTCTTGTAACAAGTAACATGTAGAAGTACTATCTCTTTAACGCAGATGAGAAAACCGAGGGACACAGACATGAAGAAACTTGCCCAACGTCACAGTCTAGCAAGTAGCCAACTTAGGATACAAACCAAATGTTCTGGCTCCAGATGCACTTTACCGGTTCAACATACGGCCTTAAAAATGGAGAACATGTCAAAGATTTCCAAGGAGTAGAATGTTAAAAGTGATACTCTGTGCCTTTTTGCCACAAGCTTTGCTGTTTTTCATCATTTATGTTTCAACCCCAAATCCGGTAGAATGGCAGGCTGCCATGAACAATCCTCAAGATGAAAAATTAAATATGAGATTAAAATGAATATTTTACAAGTATTTTCCTTAAATTACTTTCAGGGCTGGCATAAGTGAAAAAATTTGCAGAGACAGAAAAGGGGATGGGGGCATAGGGATAGGAGGGTGGGGGAACTGGGGAGGGAGAAAGGAGCCCTGGGAAGGGAACGCTGAGATGGATATAAGCTAGGCCACCTGCAATGCCCCAGAGACCTTGATCTTCAACACTGATGGCTTCACATATGTGGAAATCAAGAACTAGAGCAGAGGAGACAGTATATAGGGGAAAACTGGAGACCCCAAGGACTTCACCCTTAGTGTGGGTGAAGAAATTACCTGCAACTTGGTGATAAAACTTGATTATTGACACACCTTGACAATTTTGGAAAAAGTAAAATTTCATCTGAGAATTTGTAACCACAAGCCATTACTCAAGCTGTTTTAGGACTGAATCAGATGCTTTGGTGGTCCTAAAACCTTCAGTAGAGAAATTAAGGTGGCTCACAGCACATAGTACTACTATGAGACCAGTGGGAATGAATGAAAATCCTCTGAAGGATAAAATGGGTCTCACATATTGCTACAGACTGTTTCCCCATAATGAAGAATAAAGTAGCTTAGAATTCAAACACACACATGAACACACACATGCATGCACACCATGGAAATAAGACAGAGAAACCAGTAAATGAAAAGAAATATAGCATAAAACTCCTGAACAGAGAGGAACAATATGAGGAAAAGAAAAATATTCACTCATTCCAAGGGATTTTTAAATGAAAGAAAAGAAAAACAGAAATAAAGAGAAAAAACAAGACAAATAAATAGGCAGTACAAATCTAATATTAAAGTGAATGGACTAAACTCCTCAATTTATTTGTGACCTTAGCCAGATAAGAAAAATAAAAATAATTTGAAGGGATTAAGCAAAATTGTATTTAGTTACAGATACTAAGGTTGTCTACGTGGAAAACCTAAAAGAATCCGTAGACATAATACCAGAATTAAAGGAGAGTTTAAAAACTGACTGAATAAAAAATCAGTAAATATAGACTGAATGTACTTCTCTATATAAGCAACTGAAATTTTAATGTAAAAGTTGCCCTTTTCAATAGCATTAAAACATGTAAAGTATTGAGGAAACTCTACAGAGAAAATGTCTTTATTAAAAGACATTTCAGAAGACCTAAACCAATGAGCAATAAATATACCATATTTAAAGATACACTCACTGTCAGGAGTTGATTTTCCTCAAAATTCATCCTTAAATTCAAAGTCCACAAAGTCCTGACAGGACTTTTGTGGCAGAAGAGGCAGATTCTAAAATTGATAAGGAAAAACAAAGAGCTAGAAGTCTTCAGGCAATTTAAGAAAAAATAATAAAAATATAAGGTTGTTTTTGCCCTGCTAGATATTAGGACTTGTTATTATATTGTATTAATTAGTACAGAGAAAAGATTGGTTGTTGCCAGAGGTTGGGGGAGTGGGGGAATTGGGTGAAGGTGGCCAAAAGATAGAAACTTTCAGTTATAAATTGAATAAGTCCTGGGGATATATAGCATGTACAGTAATGTAGCATGGTGACTATAGCTAATAATACTGTACTGTATATTTGAAAGTTCTTAAAAGAGTAGATCTTAAAAGTCCTTGTCACAGGATACAAATTTTGAAACTATGTATGGGGATGGCTGTCAACTAGACTTTTTTTGATTATTGGCAATTATAGAAATATGGAATCATTATTTTTATATATTATTATATATATTATAATATATAATTTCTATATATTATTTGGCAATATATAGAAATATGGAATCATTATATTGTAAACTTGAAATTAATATGATATCATATGTTAATTATATCTCAATTTAGAAAATATTCACATAGTCATTGTTTGAAACGTAATAATGTGAAAAGTAATAATAAATGGAAACAATTTAAATAGTAAGAGGAACATTATTCAGAAGTAAAAATGGATTATATGAAGATCATTTCGGATGAATCTCACAAATACAATGGTAAGTGAGAAAAGGGAGCTGAAAAGAACATAAATGATAAGATATTGATATAATGTTGAAAATGGTGAAAGAATCCAATCATTTTGGAGTTCTAACGTAGTTCAAGTATAAAGAGAAGTGCGAGAATTTTAAGCAAATTCAGGAGAGTGGTTACTCCTAAGCAGGTAGGAATATGAGAATGAAGAAAGGCACATGGGACATTTCTACTCTATCAGAGTCAGGGCCTCCCAAGATCTGGGAGTTCTTGGATTGAACAGGACTGAACAGCCCAGTCCTGCTAACACGAAGCTCTTTCTCAGCTCTGAGCTAGAATGAGATCTTGACTGCTGAGGTTGATGATCTGGGAAGGACACAAATAATCTAAGGCATCTTCCTTGCCCTTGAGAATCAGGTTGTCTAGGAGGCATGGGAGCTTTCTGTGGTGGAAGGAATGACATCTGAGAAAGTTCAATGCAGAGATGGCTAGGACTGCTGGGTGCACCAGGACTGGTGTGGTCAGAAATGCCATCTTGGGAAAAAGTGCTCTGAGGAATGAGAATGATGTGGATTGATGACAGGTAAAATAGAGCAAAAAGCAGGAATGGAAATGACCTCCGTGGTAAGGGGGAGGATGGAAACATGGTTAAACTGAAGTAAACATGAAAGGAGATTGTTCACCTTGTGCCAGGATTCTCTGCTCTCCTCTCACGGTAAACAGAAAAATAAGTGAAATCTCATTAAAATATAATGAGAAGTCAGTGAGTTATTTCTCTTCTCTTTGTACAAACTCTGGAAGCCCCCCAAATCTAACATGTTATTGCAGATCTTAACCCTTAAGGTAATGGAGGTGTCCAGAGTTAACATGTCACCCTGGCTAGAGGTGGACACTGTTATACCCCACCTAAGTGATTGTGCTAAACCTCATTGGGGCATAAATCAACACAGTATCACATCTTCCAGAGTTTTGTGCCTCTGGGTTGACTGCTGGATTTTTTTCTATGAGGACATTATTTTTATTAATGGAAGCTTTAGTTGATTAATACAGGTACTTCTTGTGGCTTTCTTCTTCCTTCCTCAGCTTCCTCTATGGATGAGGGAGCTGGCCCTGGCTCTATGACTGTGGGCAAGGTGAGTTAACTGCCAGGCTTCAGTGTACTGGGCACTGGTGAGGACCACAGAAGCAGGCTGGGCTCCTCACCAGGTGATGAGTCCAGGAGGAGGCTACTCTGGGACACAAACTCTTTGACTCCAATCCCCTCCCAGGAAGATTATTCCATTTCTTCAGTGATTGTTTCTTTGCTTTCATCCTGGGGTTTAGCTCACTACTCCATCTCAATATGGAGGAAGCTATCCTTTCAACCCTTCTAAGCAGAGTATTTTTTTTTTCCTTTTTTAATTAATTGTTTTGGTTTAAGCTTCTCTTCTTTATGCCCATTCTCCATGTTACCTGACCCCGGTGGTCACCACAGAAAGAACCTTCTCCTCCTGCTCCAGCCTTCTCCTATGAAGTTCCATCAGCCCTAGGTCATCCATGCCCATCTCTCTATCCTACACTCAACATTTTTCTGACTCTCCCCACTCTCCCTTTGTCCTTTCTTACAATCTCTTCATCCCTTTGTTGGCTATGACAGTTCATTTTAATTTTTAACTTGACTGGGCCACAGGGTGCCCAGATATTTGATCAAACATTATTCTAGCTGTTTCTGGGAGAATATTTTAAAATGAGATTAACACTTAAGTTGGTAGACTGAGTAAAGCAGATTGCCCTACCCAATGTAGGTGGGCCACATCCAATCAATGGAAGGCCTAAATAAAACAAAAAGGCTGACCATCCCCCTAGTAAGAGGGAATTCTGACTGCCTTTGAGCTGGGACACTGGACTTTTTTCCTGCCTTTAGAATCAAATAACATTTGTTCCTCATGTGTCTTGAGCCTCTTAGCCTTCAGACTGGAAGTATGCTACTGGCTTTCCTGGGTCTCCAGCTTGCTGAGTGCATGCCTTGGGACTTGTCAGCCTCCATAATCATGTAAGCCAATTCCTTATAATAAATACACACACACACACACACCCCTATTGGTTGAACCCTGACTAATACAGTAAGATTTTTGGAGGAAAAAGGTAGCGGTACATGCATCTTATTCAGTCATGTTGAACTGAAAGCAAGCCCTATATTTTACATCATCCCCAAATCCTAAATTTAGAACTAAAAGAGAACATGGAAATCATCTAGGATAACACTTCGGGACATTAAGACCTAGAGGAGGTGAACGGCAGTACCAGTAGGCAAAGTAGAATATGCTTGACATCATTTGCTTCTTAAAGTTTGACAGTACCCTCACAATATCACAGGGCTTCTCCAAATACTTATGACTCTTTCCCCTCAGCTCCCAGCAAACCTAAAAGGATGCTGCAAGAGCCCAGACCAAGTTCAGTTCCAAGAATCCTCCCATCCGGCAACATTTTCCTAAGGGGAATATTTGAAAGCAAGCCTATGATCCCTCTGGTGGGAAGTTTCCCTTTGCTGAATCTGAGGGACCCACCACTCTTTGTCTGTTACCCAGACCTTGCTGGAGCCACAGCCCTTCCAGCCACCACCACCCTAACAGTGGGAGAGTAAGGACCCTGCCTTGCCTGGATGTAGTCCTCGAGCCTAGGAAAATTCATTGAGAATCAAACACTCAGAGTTCCTAAATTAACTACAGCTGGTTTCTTTTTTCTTTTTTTTTTTTTTTTGCATCTTTATTGGCGTATAATTGCTTTACAATGGTGTGTTAGTTTCTGCTGCATCACAAAGTGAATCAGCTGTACGTATACATATATCCCCATATCACCTCCCTCTTGCGTCTCCCTCCCCCCCTCCTTATAAGCAGGTACTTGTGAATGTAGTGTGCAGCCTGTTTCTTATTTAAACAGCTAAAGGTAAATATGGTCTGTGAAAATGAAGTTGAAGGAGAAGTCATTGCCCTTGAATAATTAATTACTTCATCTTCTCTTGCAAAAATTGGTTTATTATCTCAAATAGAACTCCTTCAATTCTTATTATCCAGGGCATAAGTGACATTTAAATAAATGTCTGCTGGCATCCTGTATCGCTTCTTTGTTCTTTAGAAACCTCTCCTGCATGCAACATTGAGAAACTTGTGGAGAGCTTCCTTTTGAAAGAGCACAACTCGACAGTAACAGTCATTTATTATTCCTTTGTTCTGTTATTACTGTGTTAATGGCAGCCTGAACTTAGTTATTTCAGCAAAATTGATTGGTGAACTGAAGATTTCTTTCCCTATATTTTGATATATCAAGTCAGGTTATAATTTTTCAGTTAGGTGAGAGAGTAAAAGCATAATAAACAAAGACAGAGCATCAGTTCTGCATGTGCCTCTCCTGATATGCTCTTGATGCCCAGTATTTTTATTTTTATTATTTTTAAAATTTATTTTTACTGAAGTATAGTTGATTTACAATGTTGTGTTAATTTCTGCTGTACAGCAAAGTGATTCAGTTATACATCTATATATTCTTTTTCATATTCTTTTCCATTATGGTTTATTACAGGATATTGGTATTTTTAATACAGCTCTTTTTTTTGTAAACCATATGTTATATGGCATTAAATCTCATATAATATTAATTATCATTAATATATATTTTTAAAGTTATATAGAATGCTAGAGTTGGAAACACACCTCTCTTAAAGTACAGATGATGGGGTTAAAAAAATACACAATTAACCTTAGAAAGAAAAAGGATGCTTTTGAGAAAGGAGCAAATAAAATGAGTTTACAAACAGGTCTATTTTGGAAAAAATAGAAAAAAAGAAATTTTATATCTTATGGACAGCCTCACTTGAGTAAAATAGGTGACAATTGCCAAGGTGTGCAAATATAAGCATGTAGAAAACTTAAAAGCTAATCTCTATATTTAATGTATTTTCTGGAAGTTCTTCATCTTTCCTGCCCTCAAGACAATCCCTGTGGACTGCCTTTTGAAATGGCTCTCTGCTATGTGCTTTTGCAAAATGATTTGCATAAGCTTGCAAGAGTGAGATCTGTATGTTAAATTATCTGAATTTAGGAAATTATAATGAAGGCCAATATTGGTGAGTGTCCTTCAAATGCAGACACCAAAACGCACATCAGCTTCAGTAAGTGCTATTGAATCTTGAGAAATCAGGAAAGAAACGTTCTCTCACTGTGGGCTCTTCTGGTGATGTTCAGCAGGGATTTCCAAACCGGGATCCACAGACCTGCGAGGGATTGAGACTCCACAAACGATCAGAAAGCAATAAAAGGAGAAATTTTCACATCAAAACCCATGAAAACTACACTCAAGGAAAAATGTGTAATCGTATATGCCTTCCTTGCTAAAAAAAGAAAGGCTAAAATTTAAGGAAATCTGTACCTGAGCTAAAGAATATAAAAATCAAAAATTGGGGAAAAAATAAAACTAGGGAGAGATATTTCATATGGACAAAAGCTGAAATTAATAAATTTGTAATAAAATATGGTACCAATAAATCTGAAATTTAGACTTTTTCTTTCCATACATGTTGGTGATATTCCTTCAAATTTTTGGTTGTTTTTTATTGAAAGTTAGTTTTTTAAAAAGACCAACAGAACAGATAAAATTCTCATGAGCCTGATGAGTGAACAAATAGTGGGAGTATAAATATTGCACAAGATTAGAAAAGGGAACCTCATCGTAGATACAGATGATCAAACCAACTGTAAGAGATTGCTACATACAACTCCATGGCGATACAACTTATAATTTTCTATCAAAATATAAATTCGGAGAAGAAGATATAATAATTTTCATATAAAGATTGAAAATATGATTGAAGCACACTGCTTTTTTAAAAAGACACTATGGACATATGAATTCACAACTAAATTCTACCTAACCTTTAAATAATTGACTATTCCAGTGATATTTAAAGTATTACAGACCACAGAAGAAAAAAGAAGCTGTAAAGTCATTCAGTTCACCTGAGAAGCTATTGTTATGTTATTTTACAGTAATGTAATTTTAAAAAGAAATATGTCAGTTCCATGAATAAAATGTTCAAAAATAGAATCTAGCGGTGTTTTTAAAAGCAACTTAAAATAACTTCAAGGATAATCAATTATACAAGGATGGTTCAATAACAGTCAATTTTTGACATCCAATTAAAAAAAGAAAAATCATGTGATCACGTTGACACTAAAAGGTAAAATTTAGCAATCATTCTTAATAAAAGTTATAGGAAAGACAGGAATAACAATCCAGTGGCAAATGCTAGATTTGATGAAATGTTCAGCGTTTCTGTTAAAATTACCGCACTAGTCCAAGCCTTTACTTTTGCAAGTGTAGCTACCACACCTACAGAATGAATGCACTTGTTTCTACTTTTGCCCTTATAGTTCTTTCTTTTCACATCAGCCAGGGTGATCTTTTAAAGCTGTAGATCAGATCACACACCTCCTCTGTTTAAAACCTTCCAAACAATGATCACTGGGGCTGAAGCTCAGAGATGGGGGGTTGGAGAGACAGGCCAGTGGGGCCCGTGGGCACAGAAGAACAAACCTGGGTGACCTGCTAACCTTGGAAGGGTGCTCAGCTTCACCAGCAGTCAGCAGGTAAAATTCAAGTACTAATGACGGGTCACTGCCACTCAGACTGGCAGCACGTCACCTAAATCAGTGATTAGCATGGCTCTTGGTGGAGAGCAGAAGTAATGCTCTCTTCCATTCCTAGTCGAAGTATGAAGAGTTGTAGCATTTGGGGGAGACAATCAGTAAATAGCTGAAAATTTCCACAATGTATTGTTAAACTAAAGAGACAATTGCAGAGATTTGTATTTCTTTCATTTTTACATGATTTCAATTTTTTAAAAAGCATTTAAAAATTATATATGTATTGTATATGTATGTCTATATCTATATATACTTGTTTGCATGTAATTATGTGAATAAAGAGAATTGTGAAAGGATACTTACCAGGCTGTTAGTTTAGTATTGGTTCAGGGAAGGGAGGAAGAGGAAGAAAGAGAGGAATAGGTCCGGGGAAGGACTGGGGTGAATACAAATGTTCTCATCCAACTCTCCCAGAGTTTCCCTTCATTTTTTTTTTTTTTTTTTTTAATTTCTTACTTTTCTTTGCCTGTTTGTGGCCTTTAGGACAGTTAGGTTTTCTCAAGTGGTGACATTGGGAAGTAGTGGACAGACCAGCAGATTCTGCTGAGCAGAACCGGTGAGGATAAGCATGCAGTCTCCCTCTGCTGAGGAGGGGGCCTGGCTCCTTCCGCCAGTGCTATGGAAGGGGCTGCAGGGATGGAGGAAGGACCACGGGGCACTGCTAGACAGGCAGGCTCCTCCAGAGACACACTCCAGGTGGGGCACACTTACCCGCTGTCCGGGGCCTTCTCAGGTGAGGAGAGAACGTGATTCTGCCCGCCCCCACCAGCTCTCCCCTGACAGAGGAGTGAATAAAGCCCTCCCCAGCTCTGTCCCCCTTAGACAGGAGAGAGCTCAGGGCTCCTGGGCTCCCTTCAGTCTCTGCCAGCCCTCCTGCCTTGGTGTTGAGTTACTTCCTAAAAACTTGGGGGTGGGGAGAATGGAGGCTTGCTCAGATTGCCATATTGTCCAGAATTCCCCAGAGTAGTCTTCCCACAACTCATTCATCTTCTAAATTTGCATTCATATTTGCTGAAGAACAGAGTCTGCAAAAGTTACCTAGGAAGCAACTTCTCCAAGCACTGGTTTCCTCCCTACTCTTGGCCACCACCCAGAATTCCTCGGCCGCCTGCTTCATACCATACACCCCCTCCCCATTGCTACACCACTCTCAGCACAGCCTTACACAGCCAAGGGGCTTGGGGACATTCCCAGAGGAGCCAGACCACCCAAACCCATCAACACTGGATGTTTTCTATATTTCACACCCTACGTGAAGGTCCTGCACAAAGCCGTAAAGCCATCTGGTATTTCCATCCTCTCTCTACACACCTTCCTTTATCTCTCAGAATCAGAGCTTTTCCATTTTACTTCTTGAAGCATGAAGGCTCCCTTACATCATATCCTGAGCTCTTTCTTCCTTAGCTGTATAAGAAACTCTTAAACTCAGACCTACTAACTTGGCTTTCAAGATGAAAGATAGCTTTTACAGTTAGAAATCTCATTTTTTGTTTCAATTCTTGTATTTTGAGACCATCATCTGCCTAGGAATTCAAGAAAATCAGCTTCAGGACTTGAAGTAAATCAAAAACTTCTTTTTTCCAGGTGGTTACCACCCATTTCTTGAAGGCAGCTATATCCTTCGATTCAATGGATTAGGACCAATAGGCTACAGATTTTTTTTCAGATTGTATTTTATTTGAAAAATACCTCAAAGATGCTTTCTCCTTTACACCAACAACAAGTTTTACCATACACTACACATCACAAAATCTACAGTTTACCAGTCTGTCAAGAAATGTGTAGCTTTAGTTTTAGTAAAAATAAATCTTTCCTGTTGATGGATATTAAGTTGCACAGTGGGAAGGGTGCGGTATTCCCATGAGCCCTGACCCACCAGGTGAGAACCCTGTCACACCAGATAAGAGCCAAATACCACAGGTAGATGTAGCCACCTTGACCCACCAGGTGAGAGCCGCTAGCATGGTCTATCTGGTCTGCCAAGGATTTTGTGTCGTGATAGAGTAATCAGATAACCCTGGCCTGGTAAGTAACAACTAACTTCAGAGAGGCTGATTATTGTCCCTGAAACAACATTTTCCTGCTGTCTGCACAGTGCCTATGGAATTCATCTCTAAAGTTGTTTCACCTCAAAGATGACACTGTTTCTATTTCTAGTGTAATTTTTTAAATGCTTGCAATCTTTTCAAGTGTTCACTTAGGAAATATTGGCCTCTTGGAAAGACAGTGTAGCTGGCCAGCTGAAATGTGGTTTGTCTTAGATCCTGAAAATAAAATTAGTACAGTCATCAGGATATGTTCATATTTCTGTGTAGGTTTCTCTAGAAATGGTGGCTATCTAAGATTGAAAGGTACTGGAGACCCAAAATGAGTGTGAATAAATGTGTGTGTGTGTGTATATCACTAAGTATGTATATCTGTGTGTGCATCATTATGTATATGTATGTTTTTATACCATTATGTATGTGTGTCTATCATTATGTATGTGTATCATTATGCATGCATATGTGTGTATAATTATGTATATGTGTGTATCATTATGTATGTGTATTTGTGTATCATTATGTATGTATATATGTGTGTCATTATGTATGTGTATGTGTGTATATCATTATGTGTGTGTATCATTATGCATATGTGTGTGTTTATCATTAGGTATGTAAGTGTGTGTATGTGTGTGTGTGTGTACACATGTAGAATGAATCCAGAAATTGCTCTTCTGTTACAGATGCACTGAGAGCTTTATACATGGTAAAGTGATTGGAACCTGAACAAGGGCTTTTATCTCGCCACCGATATAGGAAACTACTCTTGCTCATCCATATTTCCTCATGAGGTTCTTGTTTACCAGATAAAATTCCCTTTGAAAATGACGCCAGTGACTGTAAAAGCATTCTGGGTGGAGCATCGTTCTTAGTCTGTGCACAGTATGGATGGCGCTCACACACTAAGCTTTTGAGATCAGAAGGAAACAAAAAGACTTTAATGGTGACCGTTGACCATCAATCAGGGAAATCCCTGCTGCTCTGGCAGAAGGTGAGGCACTGCGCTGCTTTCAGGGTCAGGAGCTAAAGACACTCATTGAGACACTGAGTGTGACTGTAAAATTATTTTAGAAGCCCTCCCCCCTCCGCCCGAAATTAGACAGCAGTCACCTTCCTAAGTAGGTTTGAGGAGCCTGGGCTTTATTGCTGCACCCAGACAACACAGTAGAGGAATAGCCAATCAAATCTAAGGTGTATTGAAACGTGGCACAGGCCCCGTGACTTGGGATACTAAGAGCAACATGTACATGGCACAGCTGCTCTTGATCTGAGCCAGGTTATTTTGCCTAAGTTTTCCAGTTCACTGCCTATGCTGCAGCTGCACCAGCCCTCCAAGCCAGAAAGGGTGGTCCAGACGGAGGTCCTCATCATTTGCCCTCTTCTTTGATGTTGCCAGTAGAAGTTGGGGAAGGCTGTAGGTACTGGGGTTGCGGAGAAGGGGCGCACTCGGCTGCAGAGTGTCTGAGCAGGCTGCCCCAGACTGAGCCGCACTTCTCAGCTTTCCAGCCAAGGGAAGTAGTGCTCGGGGAACCGTACTTGCATGGCTTCATCTGCACCCAGACCTGACACAGATAACAGATCATGGACTTGACCCCAGATGCTGGGATGAGATGAGACTTAGGGAATCTCAGTGGGCTGTGAATTATTGAGTCCAGAAGGGAACTGCTGAAGGTCATTGCCTGATGGTGCTGGGGGAATCATGCCTCCCTGCATTCACATGTCTTTACTAGGTGACTTTGCCATTGCTTCTTTGAGAGCTGGGGTCAATTTCCCACCTTCTAATCCAGGCTAGCCTTACTTCTTGGCTTAACCAGCACATCTGATAGGAGTGACGACAAGCAGCTCCCGAGGTAGGACTTAAGTGGCTTACACAGTCCTTCAGACGACGTAGAATACTTCCAGCAGCATGTGAGAAAGCCAAGGATGAAGGGCACATGGAAGAGTGGCCTAGCCATCCAACCAGGTCCCCACTGGCTCGTCTGAGCCCATGCATCGCAGCTGAGCTCCAGTCACCTGCAGCCACACGAGTGACAAGTCAGGACCACTAGAAGAAAGGCCAGCAAACCCACAGACTCATGAGAAATCATGTGCCATCGTCTTAAGCCAAGAAACTTTGGGTGTTTTGTTATGCCCCAATTGATAACAGACACAGAAATAGACCCCATTTCATCTACACAGGCCAGTTGAATCATAGAAGTAGTTTTGAAAAAAGGTCATAGATTTCTACTAGTTAGGAAACTGAGATCTAAGAAATGGTGACTTTCCTGGGGTCAAACAGCTAGTTATTAATTACAGCCAGTCTGAAGACCTGCTTCTCCCACCGCCAGTTTTGGGACTTAGGTTTCTGAGAAAATCACCTAATTTCTCTGAGCTTCTCCTCCCTTATCTATAAAATAGGAATAATAATAATATACTTGCCATTTATATCTAATAAAATGATCAAGTGAAATTTCAAAATGGAATTTGCTTTGTGATTATAATATACTGTAACTCGGTATGATTTTATTTTTATATGACAACCCATAGGCCTTGTATTTTTTTGCTTCCATTTTTGTACGAGTATCAGAGAAATACTTTTGACAGTAAATCAATGTTAATTTGAGAAAATCTAGGGAAGATGTTCTAAGTTAGGGGAAATTT
The DNA here is from genome assembly GCF_965194805.1 of Balaenoptera borealis. Taxonomy (NCBI): domain Eukaryota; kingdom Metazoa; phylum Chordata; class Mammalia; order Artiodactyla; family Balaenopteridae; genus Balaenoptera; species Balaenoptera borealis. The sequence continues at coordinate 20,679,143 of NC_138865.1, read as the reverse complement.
GAATTATTGAAGAATTGTATATAAATATAGTGTGGGATACAAAGAATGGATGTAAGAAGGAGATGAGTTTTGGCTTTAGTTAAAAAAAATATATATCTTTTTAGCACTTAGTTGTGTCCAAAAGAGGAATAAAATGCCCTTGTGTTAGTTCGAGTTCCCCATCACTGAACTCACATTTGCACACATTAGACAAGAGTACAAATGGAGGCACATGTGACATATTTTTGTGTTTAAATATTTAAAAGATATATATCATTATAAATTATGAAATAAAACATGTTCTGTTCTCCTACCTTGAAAAGGAAGACTTCGTATTAAATTTCCAGATTCACATTTAGGTCGTTAACTCTTTTGTGTTCCACTCTGTAATTTGGTGGTTCAGAGAGGCTCACCCCAACCTGCCCCACCCGTGTAACTTCTCTCACTTGCCCCACCTGAGTGCTGCCCAGGTAGTGAGGGGTTGGATCACATGGACATTCCAGCCTACTCATCCAAACTCCACCCAATGTTCTCAGATAGCTGTCCTTTGTCCACTGAAGGATCAGAGGTTAACAGCTGCTTAGGAAATGTCTTACAGACAAGACTCATGCTCAAAATAAATGACTGGACTAATTGACCCCAGGAGGCCTCTTCTACATTTGACATTTTAGAATTCCATTATTTTTCAAACACTGTACAAAAATGAGAGCTAAAGTAAAAACGGGTACATAAAAACATATACAAAATAGATAAATAACAAGGACCTGCTGCATAGCACAGGGAACTATATTCTATATCTTGTAATAACCCATAATGGAAAAGAATCTGGAAAAGAATCTGAAAAAAAATATATATATATATAACTTAATCACTCTGCTGTACACCTGAAATTGACACAATATTGTAAATCGACTATACTTCAATAAAAAAAAGAGTCTCATCTATTCTGAACATTTATGGTTGCATATATGTTTTAGAATTTGTTTGTCAAGTCTCTCAGAGAACCCTGTTGAAATTTTAATGGAAATCCCCCCAGAAATCCATAGACCAATTGAGAGAGAAATAATATCTCTACCATACAAAGTATTCTTTCCAACAACAATGATAATTATATAGCTTTTCTTTACATCTTTCAGTAAAGCTTTATAATTTAATTTTTATTCTATAGAATAATAAAATACACTGTATTATATAATTTAATAATATAAATATTTCATGATATAATAATAATTTAGTGGTATAAATAATAATTTACTATAAACTATAACACATATATTAAAAACAAATGTTATACCTTTGATATGCTGAATTATTATTATACTTTAATGAGGAGGTACAATGGCTTTCAAAAAATTCTCTTTTCTCTGTAAATGTCTTGCACATATTCTGTTAGATTTATTCCTACTTATTGATTTTATATTGTTGATGATATCTTTTGCAAACATTGTATCTCCAACTGCTTGTGCTAAAATATAGACATTCAACTTATTTCTGCAAATTAATTTTATACTTTATAATCATTCTAAACTCTCATATCAGTTTGAATCATTTATCTATAGAATCTTTTAGATTTTCTATTTAAATATTCATATTATACACACATAATGAAAGACATTTCCTCCTTTCCAACACTTACTCATCTACTTCTGATTTTTTTTTACCGTATTCTTCACAATGTGATCTCTATTGTCATACTGTGCTTTTCCCATTTGCTTTCAGAAGTCTATTCTATTTTTATTTATTTTGATTATATGTTTAGACTCATTTATATACTCTTACATTATGCCTTCTATTTATCTCATTATTTTCTAGTCTTTTTTTTTTTTTCTTTCAGATTGATTTCATTTTCCTCCTCTCTTTCCATTTTTTCTCCCTCTTCTGGTTTGGAATTTATAAATAGCATTTCTATTTTTTTCAGTGGTTAACCTAGAAATTTTCACTTAAATTCTAAAATTAATAATTATATTGACCATCCTCCCAAACAACATAAGGATCTTGGAAACTTTATCTCCTATTTTCTGTTCTCTTGATTTATAAGCTACTGTTATTTATTGATCTTCTATCTTAATTTTTTTAATCCACATAACTTAGAAGTTGTTAAAGAGAGTCAATTTTGTTTAGAGTTACTCACGTGTTTACTATATTCTTTGTTCCCCATTCCTTTCTGCATTCCAAATCTTCCTGAAACCATTGGTTTTTTCAGTTCACTTGGTCATTTTCTGGCTTCATCTAAGCTGCTGTTTTGTCCCTTGGTTGATTTTGGTGGTGGCGTTTTTTGTTTGTTTGTTTTTTAATTTTTTCTAACATCTTTATTGGAGTATAATTGCTTTACAATGGTGTGTAAGTCTCTGCTGTATAACAAATTGAATCAGCTATACACATACATATATCCCCATATCTCCTCCCTCTTGCATCTCCCTCCCACCCTCCCTATCCCACCCCTCCAGGTAGTCACAAAACACCGAGCTGATCTCCCTGTGGTATGTGGCTGCTTCCCACTAGCTATCTGTTTTACATTTGGTAGTGTATATATGTCAATGCCACTCTCTCACTTCATCCCAACTTACCCTTCTCCCTCCCTGTGTCCTCAAGCCCATTTTCTACGTCTGTGTCTTTATTCCTGTCCTGCCACTAGGTTCTTCAGAACCTTTTTTTTTTTTTAGATTCCATATATATGTGTTAGCACATGGTATTTATTTTTCTCTTTCTGACTTACTTCACTCTGTATAACAGACTCTAAGACCATCCACCTCATTACAAACAACTCAATTTTGTTTCTTTTTATGGCTGAGTAATATTCCATGGTATATATGTACCACATCTTCTTTATCCATTCATCTGTCAATGGACACTTAGGTTGCTTCCATGTCCTGGCAATTGTAAATAGTGCTGCAATGAACATTGTGGTACATGACTCTTTTTGAATTATGGTTTTATCAGGGTATATGTCCAGTAGTAGGATTGCTGGGTCATATGGTAGTTGTATTTTTAATTTTTTAAGGAACCTCCATACTGTTCTCCATACTGGCTGTATCAACTTACATTCCCATCCAACAGTGCAAGAGGGTTCCCTTTTCTCCACACCCTCTGCAGAATTTATTGTTTGTAGACTTTTTGATGATGGCCATTCTGACTGGCGTGAGATGATACCTCATTGTAGTTTTGATTTGCATTTCTCTAATGATTAGTGATGTTGAGCATCCTTTCATGTGTTTGTTGGCAATCTGTATATCTTCTTTGGAGAAATGTCTGTTTAGGACTTCTGCCCATTTTTGGATGAGGTTGTTTGGTGTTTTGATATTGAGCTGCATGAGCTGCTTGTATATTTTTGAGATTAATCCTTTGTCAGTTGCTTCATTTCCAAATATTTTCTCCCATTCTGAGGGTTGTCTTTTCATCTTGTTTATGGTTTCTTTGCTGTGCAAAAGCTTTTAAGTTTCATTAGGTCCTATTTGTTTATTTTTGTTTTTATTTCCCTTTCCCTAGGAGGTGGGTCAAAAAAGATCTTGCTGTGATTTATGTCATAGAGTGGCCTGCCTATGTTTTCCTCTAAGAGTTTTATAGTGTCTGGCCTTACGTTTAGGGCTTTAATCCATTTTGAGTTTATTTTTGTGTATGATGTTAGGGAGTGTTCTAATTTCATTTTTTAACATGTAGCTGTCCAGTTTTCCCAGCACCACTTACTGAAGAGGATATCTTTTCTTCTCCATTGTATATTCTTGTCTCCATTATCAAAGATAAGGTGACAATATGTGCTTGGTTTATCTCTGGGCTTTCTATTCTATTACACTGATCTATATTTCTGTTTTTGTGCCAGTACCATACTGTCTTGATTACTGTGGCTTTGTAGTATAGTCTGAAGTCAGGGAGCCTGATTCCTCCAGTTTCGTTTTTCTTTCTCAAGATTGCTTTGGCTATTTGTGGTCTTTTGTGTTTCCATACAAATTGTGAAATTTTTTGTTCTAGTTCTGTGAAAAATGCCATTGGTAGTTTGATAGGGATTGCATTGAATCTGTAGATTACTTTGGGTAGTATAGTCATTTTCACAAAGTTGATTCTTCCAATCCAAGAACATGGTATATCTCTCCATGTGTTTGTATCATCTTTAATTTCTTTCATCAGTGTCTTATAGCTTTCTGCATACAGGTCTTTTGTCTCCTTAGGTAGGTTTATTCCTAGGTATTTTATTCTTTTTCTGCAGTGGTAAATGGGAGTGTTTCCTTAATTTCTCTTTCACATTTTTCATCATTAGCTTATAGGAATGCAAGAGTTTTCTGTGCATTAATTTTGTATCCTGCTACTTTACCAAATTCATTGATTAGCTCTTGTAGTTTTCTGGTAGCATCTTTTGGATTCTTTATGTATAGTATCATGTCATCTGCAAACAGGGACAATTTTACATCTTCTTTTCAAATTTGGCTTCCTTTCATTTCTTTTTCTTCTCTGATTGCTGTTGCTAAAACTTCCAAAACTATGTTGAATAACAGTGGTGAGAGTGGGCAACCTTGTCTTGTTCCTGATCTTAGTGGAAATGGTTTCACTTTTTCACCATTGAGAACAATGTTGGCTGTGGGTTTGTCATATATGGCCTTTATTATGTTGAGGTAAGTTCCCTCTATGCCTACTTTCTGGAGGGTTTTTATCATAAATGGGTGTTGAATTTTTTTGAAAGCTTTTTCTGCATCTATTGCGATGATCATATGGTTTTTATCCTTCAATTTGTTAATATGGTTTATATCACATTGATTGATTTGCGTATATTGAAGAATCCTTGCATTCTGGGATAAACCCCACTTGATCATGGTGTATGATCCTTTTTATTTGCTGTTGGATTCTCTTTGCTAGTATTTTGTTGAGGATTTTTGCATCTATGTTCATCAGTGTTATTGGCCTGTAGTTTTCTTTTCTTGTAACATCTTTGTCTGCTTTTGGTATCAGGCTGATGGTGGCCTTGTAGAATGAGTTTGGGAGTGGAAGAGTTTGAGAAGGATAGATGTTAGCTCTTCTCTAAATGTTTGATAGAATTCGCCTGTGAAGACATCTGGGCCTGGGCTTTTGTTTGTTGGAAGATTTTTAATTACAGTTTCAATTTCTGTGCTTGTGATTGGTCTGTTTATATTTTCTATTTCTTCCTGGTTCAGTCTCGGAAGGTTGTGCATTTCTAAGATTTGTCCATTTCTTCCAGGTTGTCCATTTTATTGGCATAGAGTTGCTTGTAGTAATCTTTCATGATCCTTTATATTTCTGCAGTGTCAGTTGGTACTTCTCCTTTTTCATTTCTAATTCTATTGATTTGAGTCTTCTCCCTTTTTTTCTGTATGAGTCTAGATAATGGTTTATCAATTTTGTTTATCTTCTCAAAGAACCAGATTTCAGTTTTATTGATCTTTGCTATTGATTCCTTCATTTCTTTTTCATTTATTTCTGATGTGATCTTTTTATTTCTTTCCTTCTGCTAACTTTGGTTTTTTTTGTTCTTCTTTCTCTAATTGCTTTACGTGTAAGGTTAGGTTGTTTATTTGAGATGTTTCTTGTTTCTTGAGGTAGGATTGTATTGCTATAAAGTTCCCTCTTAGAACTGCTTTTGCTGCATCCCATAGGTTTTGTGTCGTCGTGAATCCACTGTCATTTTTTCTAGGTATTTTTTGATTTCCTCTTTGATTTCTTCAGTTATCTCTTGGTTGTTTAGTAACATATTGTTTAGCCTCCATGTGTTTGTATTTTTCACACTTTTTTCCTGTAATTGATATCCAGTCCTATAGTACTGTGGTCAGAAAAGATACTTAATATGATTTAAATTTTCTTAAATTTACCAAGGCTTGATTTGTGATCAAGATATGATCTATTCTGGAGAATAGATCCATGATTCTATTCTTCCATGAGCACTTGGGAAGAAAGTGTATTCTGTTGTTTTTGGATGGAATGTCCTATAAATATCAATTAAGTCCATCTTGTTTAATGTGTCTTTAAATCTTGTGTTTTCTTATTTATTTTCATTTTGGTCGATATGTCCATTTGTGAAAGTGGGATATTAAAGTCCCCTACTATTATTGTGTTACTGTCAATTTCCCCTTTTATGGCTGTTAGCATTTGCTTTATATATTGAGGTTCTCCTATGTTGGGTGCATAAATATTTACAACTGTTATATCTTCTTGGATTGATCCCTTGATCATTATGTAGTGTCCTTCTTTGTCTCTTGTAATGGTCTTTAATTTAAAGTCTATTTTGTCTGATATGAGAATTGGTACTCTGGCTTTCTTTTGATTTCCATTTGCATGGAATATCTTTTTCCATCCTCTCACTTTCAGTCTGTATGTGTCCCTAGGTCTGAAGTGGGTCTCTTGTAGACAGCATATATACAGGTCTTGATTTTTGTATCCATTCAGCCAGTCTATGTCTTTTGGTTCTAGCTTTTATTCCACTGACACTTAAGGTAATTATCAATATGTATGATCCTATTACCGTTTCTTAATTGTCTTTGGTTTGTTATTGTAGGTGTTTTCCTTCTCTCATGTTTCCTGCCTAGAGAAGTTCCTTTAGCATTTGTTGTAAAGCTGGTTTGGTGGTGCTGATTTCTCTTAGCTTTTGATTGTCTGTAAAGGTTTTAATTTCTCCATTGAATCAGAATGAGATCCTTGCTGGGTAGAGTATTCTTGGGTGTAGGATTTTCCCTTTCATCACTTTAAATATGTCCTGCCACTTCCTTCTGGCTTGCAGGGTTTCTGTTGAAAGGTCGGCTTTTAACATTTTGGGGATTCCCTTGTATGGTATTTGGTGCTTTTCCCTTTCTGCTTTTAATATTTTTTCTTTGTATTTAATTTTTGATAGTTTGATTAATATGTGTCTTGGAGTGTTTCTCCTTGGATTTATCCTGCATGGGAGTTCTCTGTACTTCCTGGACTTGATTGACTATTTCCATTCCCATATTAGGGAAGTTTTCAACTATAATGTCTTCAAATATTTTCTCAGTCCCTTTCTTTTTCTCTTCTTCTTCTGGGACCCCTATAATTCGAATGTTGGTGCCTTTAATGTTGTCCCAGAGGTCTCTGAGACTGTCCTCAATTCTTTTCATTCTTTTTTCTTTATTGTGCTCTGCTGTAGTTATTTCCACTATTTTATCTTCCAGGTCACTTATCCGTGTTTCTTCCTCAGTTATCCTGCTATTGATTCCTTCTAGAGAATTTTTAATTTCATTTATTGTGTTGTTCATCATTGTTCTTTGCTCTTTAGTTCTTCTAGGCCCTTGTTAAATGTTTCTTGTATTTTCTTCATTCTATTTCCAAGATTTTGGATCATCTTTACTCTCATTTCTCTGAATTCTTTTTCAGGTAGACTACTTATTTCCTCTTCATTTGTTTGGTCAGGTGGGTTTTTACCTTGCTACTTCGTCTGCTGTGTATTTCTCTGTCTTCTCATTTTGCTTAACTTACTGTATTTTGGGGTCTCCTTTTTGCAGGCTGCAGGTTCAGAGTTCCTGTTGTTTTTTGTGTGTGCCCGCAGTGGGTAAGTTTGGTTAAGTGGGTTGTGTAGGCTTCCTGGTGGTGGAGGGGACTGGTGTCTGTGTTCTGGTGAATGAGGCTGGATCTTGTCTTTCTGGTGGGCAGGACCACATCCAGTGGTGTCTTTTGGCGTGGCTGTAAATATATTATGATTTTAGGCAGCCTCTCTGCTAATGGGTGGGGTTGTTGTTAATTGTTTGGTATGGGGTGTCCAGCACTGGTGCTTGCTGGTCGTTGAGTGGAGCTGGGTCTTAGAGTTGAGATGGAGATCTCTGGGAGAGCTCTCACCATTGATATTACATACGGCCAGGAGGTCTCTGTTGGACCAATATCCTGAATTCAGCTCTTTCACCTCAGAGGCTGAGGCCTGACACCTGGCCAGAGCACCAAGACCCTGTCAGCCACATGGCTCTATAACTCTGTCCAGTGCAGTTTTGGCTTTGATAATTCCTATCCACATGGAAACTGAATTATGTCCCACAGGATTCCACTGGAGGTGCCTCTCGTGCAAGTCACAATTCTCAAGTGATGCCCTTTGGCAGGAATATCATGCAAGTGGTGCTGTGTTCTTCCTACTGCATCCTATTGGGGGGTGTACAATTTCAATTTGTTGCATTCCTTGTGATGCTAACTTTGTTTACTTGATTCATTTGATGAAGATGGTCTCTGCCAGATTTCTTAGCATTCAGAATCTAAGATCCAGTTGCTAAGTGAGCTCCTTGCTTTGGGATGTTGCCCCCTCAGTCCCTCTCAGTGGATAAACCTGAGATGATGATGGCTTGGATGAGGGTTGCAGAGGTGGTAAGAAGTGGGTGATTCTGGGGATTTCCCTGATGGTCCAGTGGTTAAGACTCTGCGCTTTCAGTCCCGAGGGTGCAGGTTTGATCCCTCATCGGGGAACTGGAGGCTCTTGGGAAGAACCTGCTTCTAAACTCACTCAGGTTGTTGGCAGAAGCCAGTTTCTTGTGGTTGCGGCTCTGAGGTCCTTTTTCCCGGCTGGCTGGGAGCTGAGAGCTGCTCTCTATTCCTACAGGCTGCCTGGACTCCTTTTTGTGTGCCAATGGTGTCTTTTTTAAAATAAGATTTCAATGTGCTCTTTTAATTCATTAAATATAGAATGTCAAATTCCACATCTAATTTTTCCAGTAGCTGCCATCTTTGCTGGCCCAGTTCTGCAGTGTGTTGCTGCTGCTGACTTGTCTTCTTGAAGCCCCATATCCATGTGTTTCTAATGCCTTCTAATTTCATTCTATGTTATGTGGAGCTCCATCTGTAGAAATTCATTGGAGTTTGGGTTCAAATTGCCTTCTGCTGGAGGGGGTTAATTTATTTTAATTTATTGCTAGTCACTTAGAGCACCGATAACCTGGGACCACTGTAAACTCATTTTTTTGCTTGAGGTTTTTCAGGCAAACCTATAGTGTGCAGACAAGCCCCAAACCTACATAGTACAGCTGCATTAGGAATTCTCAGATAAGATGCTTTTATTGTTTAATTCTTTTATCCCTCACTCTGAGACTAGTATATATCCACACTATTTCCCTATTTAAGACATTTTTTATCTCATGTTGGTCCAGGAATGGTCCTCAGGAAGAGTCTTTGGTTGGTGGGCATTTCTAAAGTGACCTTCCACTCTGTGAGAGCTCGCCATCCCCTAAATGCAGCCCAATGAAACCTAGGCTCAGGGTCTGCAGGAATTAGCATGCCCTCATTGGTTCTGGCACTAGTGAAAATCGACCTGGCAGATTTTCACTTTCTTCTTGCTCCTCAACTCCAAAGAGCTCCTTTATTTTTCTTCTACCAAATCATTTTTAAAAATGATAGCTCAAAATATTTCATCTAGCACCATCTAGTACTTACTCACTGGAAGGATTTCTGTGACTACCTGTCTCCAAAGTAACAAAAACTTCTATATCTTGCTTTTTTATGGAACAAATTATCCTAGGGAACTCTCCATATAAGCATTATAGTTGTAATCTATTTTTTCCTCTTCTATGAAATAGTGTATCATATAGAAGTATCAATAGTGTATCCAGTTTCCTGTTGATGGATATTTTGACTCTTTCCAGATGTTGTGGTTGTAGTTCGATTTTACAAACAATACTGCAAAGAACACCTTTTTTGTATGTGTCTTAGTGCACTTTTTCCAGGACACAACTGAATAAAATATCTGTGTTGTTATTTGAGTTATTTTATTTTGCTTGTCTATTTCTTGTTGATTTCTATGAGTGCTGTATCAGTATTATTAAGTTTGGCTGAATATGACAGAAACATCAAAATACAGTAATTTAAAAGAGAGAGTAATTTGTTTCTTTCAAGCACATACAGAAAAAAATTAACCTCGACTCTTAGACAATCCTGAGCAGAGTGCAATTTCTTTGATGATAGGGGTCCCAAGACTCCTCTTATGCATTCTGACATCCACAGGGTATTGTTCAGATCTTCATGGTCTATAGAGTTCCCAACAGTATGTACATGTTTGGGTCAGCAAGATGCAGGACAAAGAAGGAACAGTACATGGGGATGCTGTTTTCTAAGGTGGAAAGTCATACAAAATACTTTAGAGATGCCATTCGCCAGAACTTGCTGCTTGTTGATTCCAAGCTGCAAGAGACGCTGGCAAATGTCCTATTTTATCACTGTACATTGTTGTCCAGAATAAAATAGAAGGTTATATTACTAAGGAAAGAGGGAATAATACATAGTGGGGTAGACAGCTGGCATATTCTATAATAAAATGGTTTATGAATCTGAGAAAGAGCAGTTTCTCATGAGAATTTTTTATAATTTTATTAAGTTAAAAATTATATTATAGTTGGAATTGTCAAATTTAAGATTATCTTAGAAAAAATAAATGTTTTTATGTTAGGTCAATAGTTTTTTTTAAATGTGTCTTTTCACGCAAGAAGCTCCTTCCTTCCTCCCTCCCTCTCTCCCTCCTTCCCTCCTTCCCTCTCTCCCTCCTTCCCTCCCTCCCTTTCTTTTCTTTCTTTCCATTTCTTCCTTTCCTCCTTCCTACCTTCCTTCCTTCCTTCCTTTCTTTCTTTCTTTCTTTCTTTCTTTCTTTCTTTCTTTCTTTCTTTCTTTTTTCTTTTTCTCTCTCTTTCTTTCCCTTCCTTCCTTCCTTCTTCCCTCCCTCCCTCTCTCTCTCCCTTCCTCCCTCCTTCTCTTCCTTCCTTCTTTTTTCTCTCTCTCTCTCCATAAAGAAGTAAGGTTTGAGCCAAGAGTTTCCGGCAAATGCCTGTTAATTCAGTTATGAGAGATTTAAAAGATCTACATTCTTTTTGTAAATGGTATTAAAAGGTATGCAGCCAATTTACTGCATTCTATTATTTAGTTGACTCCCATGAGTTTCTGGATAAACAATCATATAATTAATCATTAATGATTATTTTGCTTCCCATTTTTAATAGTTTTACCCCTTACATCTATTTCTCATCTACCAGAATAAACTAGTCCAGAAAAATGTAAAACAATGCTAAGGATTTGGGTATCCTTATCTTATGGAAACTCTTCTAGTAGTGTTTGCTTTTGTGTTTGTTATCCCAAAATTCTGTGGGCTTTTGTTCAGTGCCTTTTAAGCATCTGATAAAATCATCATATTATTTTACTCCTTTGATCTGTTAATGTTATTGTATTCATTAAACTATCTTCAGTTTTAAATATTCTGTTTGATATTTTTACATAGATATGCATAAGTGAAATTGGTCCATAATTTGCCCACATTGCTTTTTATTCAATCTGCATCATATTAGAAGGTGAGTCATATTTTGACCATGTAAAAATTGTATAACCTCTTTTATTTTTAAGCATAAAAATTTAAATATTAGAATTAACTGTTTCTTAAAAGTTTGAAAAAATTTACCTGTGAAGATATCTGAGCCTTTCACGATTGAAAAGTATGAAATAAGAGAAAAAATTATATACTGGTCTCTGTACCCAATTCCTGTCAGAGAGCTCCTAAAACCCTTATAATTTCCTATGTGATAAGAATACTAGGACCATCTTTTGTTCTTATATTTGGCCTTTGACCATAGTTCCTGACAGAGTTCTTAAACCCCTTGGAATTTCCTGGGTGTCTTTTGTTCTAAGGAGGTGACTCTAGGTGGGCTCCTGGATAACTTCAGGTTGGGAGCTGGTCACCCGAAAAATCAAACCATCATTAGACTCTTGGAACTTGCAACCCCACCCCCATCCTCAAAGACAGGAAAAGGAGGATGGAGATTAAGTTGATTGATCATGCTTATCCAACGAAGCCTCCATAAAAATCCCAATAGTAAGAGTTGAGAGAGCTTCCAGATTGGTGAATACATCCATGTACCAAGAAGGTGCATCCTAACTCCACAGAGACAGAAACTCCCATGCCTAGGACCCTTTCAGACTTCACTGCATGTAACCTTCATCTGGCTGTTCATCTGTATCCTTTATGATATCATTTACTATGTAATAAACTGGTAAATGTAAGTAAGTGTTTTCCTGAGCTCTGTGAGCTGTTCTACCAAGTAATCAAATCCAAGGAGGGCGATGGTCACAGGAACCTGCAATTTGTAACCATATTAGACAGGGGTTGTGGGTAACCCAGGGACCTACTACTTGCAATTGGTGTCTGAAGTGGGGTGGGGACAGTCTTGTGGGTCTGTGTCTTTTTTTTTTTTTTTTTTTTTTTTTTTTTTTTTTTTTTTTGGGTCTGTGTCTTTAACTGCAGGATCTGATGCTATCTCCAGGTAAATAGTTTCAGAACTGAGTTAAATTGTAAGACAACCAACTGATGTAGCAGAATTGCTTAGTGTGGGTAAAACTCACACATCTGGTGTCAGAAGTGTTCTGAGTGTGGTCGTAGTGTGAGAGTAAAGAAGAAATACAAGAAGGGTGAAGTTTTTCCCTTACAAAGAGCAGGGCAGATTTTGAGCTTCATCTTTTTTTTCCCCTTGGTAACTGATAAGTTTAGTTTTAATATTTCATCTGTTGTCAATTTTGATTCAAAAATATTTTACCAGAAAACAAGTTTTTCAAATTTACTCTCAAAAAACTTTGCAAAATTCTGCCTCCTTGGAAGACTTAGACATGGGAAACTAGTCCAATATTCAAAAATTGGTCAATGTAATCCACTAAATTAAAGGCCAAAAAGAAGAAAAATCATATGAGCATGTCAATCAATGAAGAAAAAGTATTTGATAAAATTGAACATTCATTCATGATAAAAACTCTCAGAAAAACAAGAATAGAGGAAAACTTCTTCAAGTTGATAAAGAGCACCTACAAAATACCTAAAGTTAACATTAGATTTAATGGGTAAAGACAATGTTTCCATAAGATTAGAAACAAGGCAAGTATGTTCTCTCTCACATCTGCTATTCAACACAGCACTGGGAGTTTTAGCTCATGCAATAAATCCAGAAAAGAAAATAAAAGCCATCCAGATCAGAAAGGAAAAATAAACTTTACTTACTTGTAGATGATATAGTTTTCTATATATAATGTCATAAGAACTGACCAGAAAAAAATGTCTAGATCTAATAGTTGAATTCAGCAAGGTCACAGGATATTAGATAAACATACAACAATCAATTGTATTTCTATACTAAAAATGAACACATTGACACCACAATTAAAATATCACAATTATATCACCACAATATCACAATATCACCACAATTATAATATTTATAATTACTAAAAAATTAAATACTAAGGTGTAAATCTATCAAATCATGTACAGAACTTTTATGCTGAAAACTATACCATACTGAAAGAAAAAAAAACCCAAATAAATAGAGAAGCATCTTTTGTCCATGAAGACTCAACATAGAAAAGAAGTCAATCCCCAAATGATCTATAGATATAATAAAATTCCAATCAAAATCCTAGCTACATTTATTATGACATAGACAAGATTATTTAAAATTTTATATAAAAAGACAAACTACAAAAATAACTAAAATGAGTGAAAAAATGACTAAATGGGGAAGATACAAGACACTTTATAGTTACACTAATCACATTATGTGGTTTTAGCAGATGGATACACACATCAATCAATGGAATAGAGTAGACAATCCAGAAAAAGTCTCACACAAATATGTCCAGTTGATTTTTTCACACATGGTGCAAAAACAACTCAAAGGAAAAAAGAGAGCATTTTCAAAATATGATGTTGTACAATTGAACATCTGTAGACCTCCTCCCACACACACAAAAAAGAACCATAAACTATGTCCCACATATCATGCAAAAATTTACTCAAAATGTAACAAGTATTTAGATGTAAAACTATTAAAACTTTTCAAGAAAATAGGAGAAAATCTTCAAGATCTACTACTAGGCAAAGAGTTCCTAAACTTGATACCAAAAACCTGATCATAAAAGAAAAATTTGGTAAATTGGAGTTCATAAAAATTTAAAACATTATCTTTGTCAATTAGCCTCTGTAGCTTTTCTTTTAAAGATTTATCATTTATCCATTGATGAACACTTGTTTCCATTGTCTTGACTACTGTAAATAATACTGCAATGGACAAGGGGGTGCAGATATCTCTTTAAGACACTGATTTAATTTCCTTCAGATATGTACCCAGAAGTGGAATTGTTGGATTATATGGTAGTTTATTCTTAATTTTTTGAGAAACCTGCATACTGTTTTCCACAGTGGCTGTACAAATTTACATTCCCTGTAGTGCTACACTGCACTAGGTTTCATCCTTGCCAGGACTTATCTATTTTTGATAATTGCCATTCTAACATGTGTGAGGTGATATCTCATTGTGTCTTGATTTGAATTTCCTTGATGATTAGTGATGTTGAGCACCTTTTCATGTACCTGTTGGTCATTTGTATATCTTTGGAAAAATGTCTACTCATGCCCTTTGCCAATTTTTAATTAGATATTTTTTTGTTTTGCTGTTGAGCTATATGAGTACATTATGTATTTTGAATATTTGTCCCTTATCAGATATGTGGTTTGCAAATATCTGCTCCCATTCAGTAGGTTGCCTTTTCATTTTGTTGAACAGATTATTTCTTTTTCTGTGGAGAACCTTTTTAGCTTGATGTACTCCATTTATTTATTTTTGGTTTTGTTGCTTGTGTTTTTGTTATCATATTCAAAAACTCATTACCAAGATCAATGTCAAGGAAATTTTTCCCCATATTTTTTTTCTAGGAGTTTTATGGCTTTGAGTCTTACATTTAAGTCCTTAATCCATTTCAAGTTAATTTTTGTGAGTGGTGTAAGATAGAGGTCCAGCTTCATTCTTTTGCATGTGGATATCCAGTTTTCCCAACACCATTTATTAAAGAGACTATCCATTCCCCAATGAGTAATCTTGGTTCCCTTGTCAAATATTAGTTGAACTTATATGCATGGGTTTATAAGTTTATTTCTGTGCTCCTGATTCTGTTCCATTGGTCTATGCATCTGTTTTTATGCCAGTACCGTACTGTTTTGATTACTATGGCCTTGTAATGTAGTTTGAAATCGGGAAGTATGATACCTTCAGCTAGTTTTTCTTTTTCAACATTGCTTTGGCTATTTGGGGTCTTTTGTGGTTCTATATGAATTTTAGGGTTTTTTTTCTATTTCCGTAAAATATGGTATTGGAGTTTTGACAGAGATTGCATTGAATCTGTAGATAGTTTGGGGTAGCATAGACATTATAACATTATTAGTTCTTCTGATCCATGAGCAGGAGATATCTTTCCACTTCTTTGTGTCTTCTTCAATTTCTTTCATCAGAGTCTTATACTTTTCAGCATACAAAATTTCACCTCCTTAATAACAATATATCTATTTTATTTTTGGTGATGCTATTGTAAATGAGATGTTTTTCTTTATTTCTTTTTCAGCTAGTTTACTGTTATGTATAGAAATGCAACTGATTTCTGAATGTTGGCTTTTTTTCTTGCAACTTTACTGAATTTGTTTATTAGTTTTAAGTTTTTTGGTAGTTTTTAGGGTTTATTATATATAAGGCCATGTCATCTACAAACAGATAATTCTACTTCTTCCTTTTTGATTTGAATGTCTTTAAATTATTTTTCTTGCCTAATTTCTCTGGCTAGATACTATACTAGTAGTATATTGAATAGAAGTGGTGAGAGTGAACACACTTGTCTTGTTCCTGATCTTAGAGGGAAACCTTTCAACCATTCACTGTTGAGTATGATAGCTGTGGGCTTGTCATATATGGCTTTATTATGTCAAGGTACATTCCTTTTATACCTACTTTGTTGAGTTTTTTTATCAAGAAAGGATATCGAATTTTGTCAAATGTTTTTAACATATCTATTGATATGATCATATAATTTTTATTTTTTATTCTATTAATGTGATGATGAACCCCAGTTGATCATGGCATATGGTCCTTTTAATGCTGTGTTGAACTTTGTTTCCTAGTATTTCGTTGAGAATTTTTGCATCTGTATTCGTTAGAAATATTGACCTGTAATTTTCTCATAATGTTTTTATCTAGCTTTGGGATTAGAGTAATGTCCTTGTGAAATGAGTTTAAGAGTGTTCCCTCCTCTCCAATTTTTGGAAGAGTTTGAGGAGTGGTGTTGAGTTTTCTTTAAATTTTTGGTAGAATTCACCAGTGAAACCATCTGGTCCTGAGATTTTGGGAGGTTTTTGATTACTGATTCAATATCCTTAACTCATTATTTGTCTGTTCAGATTTTCTGTTTCTTCATGATTCAACCTTGGTAGGTTATATGTTTCTAGGAATTTATCCATTTTTTCCAAGTCCAATTTGTGTATAATTGTTCATAGTAGTCTTTTATGATCTTTTGTATTTCTGTGTTATCTGTTGCAATGTCTGTACTTTCATTTATAATTTGACTTATTTAGGTCCTCTCTCTTTTTTCTTGGTTATTCTAGTTAAGGTGTGTCATCTTTGTTTATCATTTCACAGAATCAAATCTTAGTTTTGTTAATCTTCTCTATTGTTTTTCTAACCTCTATTTTATTTATTTCTACTCTAATCTTAAATATTTCCTTCCTTCTGCTAACTTTGCTCTTACTTTGTTCCTTTTCTTGTTCTTTGAGGTGTAATGTTAGTTTGTTTACTTGAGATCTTTCTTTTTTCTTGGTGTTTACATTTATAAACTCTAAACTTTCCTCTTATAACTGGTTTTGCCTTACCCCACAACTTGTGGTATGTTATATTTCATTTTCATTTGTCTCAAGATATTTTTAAAATATTTTTTCTTTTGTTTTTGATCCAGTGGTTGTTCAGGAATGTGTTAATGTACACATATTTGTGAATTTTCCAGCTTTCCTCCTCTTATTGATTTCTAGTTCACAATAATGTGTTCAGAAAAAGATACTTGATATAATTTATATCTTCTTGAATTTATTGAGATTTGTTTTGTGGCCAAATATATGATCAATCCTAGAAAATGTTTAATGTTTGCTTGAAGAAAATGTGTATAGTTTTGTTGGTGGATGTAATGTTCAGTATATGTCTTTTAGGATCATGTGATCTATAGTGTTGTTCAAATCCACAGTTTCTTTATTGATTCTCTGTCTGGGTGGTCCTTCCATTGTTGAGAGTGAGGTATTAAAGTCCCCAGCTATTCTGTGGGCAAGGCTACAGGCTGTGTTCAGCAACCAAGCAGAGCTGTATGCTGGGTTCCATGCCTGATGGTACCAAAGACTGGGATCTGAGGCTGCTCAAGGTCAGTTTTTAGTCTTCCTGGTTATGTAGGGCCTGGGGGTATGCTTAACAGTTGGGCAGTTGGGTGGGGCTGCTAACTTTGCTCCACACAGGCAAATTATAGGATGAACTCTGTGACTGTCAGACATCTGTGATTACACTTCCTGGAGGGGCAGGATTGGAGGCTCAACTCAGCAGTTGGGTGGGAGTGCAAATATGCTCCCCTGCCTAGGTATGCCTTAGGATGTGTTCTATGGCTGCTGGGAATCTGTGGCTATGCTTCATGGTGTGGTGCAACTGGAGGCTATGCTGTACAGTTGGGGGGAGTGAAAATTTGCCTCCCTACCTAGGTGAGACCATAGAATTAGCTCCATGCCAGTACATCCCATTGGCTGAGGACCCAAATCAGGCAGAACTACCAACTAAGTTCCCTGGCAAGATAGGACAACTGGCTTGGCTCTGTAGATGGACAGAATTGCTGGATGAGATTTCTAACTGGGGGGCACTGAAAGCAGAAGCCAATACCTTAGTGTAAATTGCTGTAAGCACTGCCCCTTCCTCCATTTCTATATGATATTCAGTGGTCAAGCTGAGTAGATTTCCCCAGTAACTCTCATAAAGTGACAACCAAGTGGGCTTCCTGGGAAGCTTCCTGCAATGCTAGGGAAGCTGGATGCCCACAGTGGGTTCTCTTTTTTCCCACTGGAGAAACTGTAGGCCCAGAGGAGATTTTTTAGCATAACACTGTACCAGCCTGGGGAAGAGGTGATGCAGACAGAGTGTAGACACTCCTCTTAACTTTTCTAATGTGGTTTTTCTTGGCCTCTGTTTTCTAAGGGGTGTTTCAGCCTCACCCCTGAGTTCTGGGATTTTCACAGTAGGTTCCTATCTATAGGCAGCTGTTAGTTGATCTTCAAGTGAGGGGGATTGAAGTTGGAAATGTCCCATGACACCATTTTGATGGCATCACTCCCCATTTCTATGAATTTGACTATTCCCAGACACTTCATGTAATTGTACTTTTGTGTCTGGCTTATTCCACTTAACGTAATGTCCTCAAGATTCACCCATGCTGTAGCATGTGTCAGAACTTATTTTATTTTTAAGAATGAGTAATATTACATTGTATATGTATACCATATTTTGTTTATCCATTCATTCATCACTGACATTTTGCTATTTCCTCCTTTGGCTATTGTGAATAATGCTACTGTGAACATTGATGTACCAATATTTGTATGAGCCCCTCCTTTCAAATATTTTTATATTTATCCAGAAGTGGAAATATGGGATCATATAGTAATTCTATTTTTAAATTTTAAGGTTCCATAATAGTTTCCCCTTGTAGCTGCTATGTGTTTTACATTCCCACAAACAGTTCTCCACATATTCCCCAAAACTTTTATTTTCTGTTAATAACCATCTTAATGGGTGTAAGGTGATATCTCATTGTGGTTTTGATTAGCATTTCACTAATGGTTAGTGATGTTGAACATTTTTTTCATGTGCATATTGTCAATTTGCATATCTTCTTTGGAGAAATGGTTATTCAAATTATTTGTCCATTTTTTAATTAGGTTGTTTTTGTTATTGTCGAGTTGGAGGAGTTTTTTAAGTTTCTGGATATTAACTCCTTATCAGATATATTATTTGCAAATATTTTCTCTCATTTCATGAGTTGTTTTTTCACACTGTTGATTGTATTCTTTCATGCACAGAAGTTTTTAATTCTTATGTAATCAATTTATCTATTTTTTTTCTTTTTACCTGTGCTTTTAATGTCGTATCTATTGGTGTCATTGGCAAATCCAATGTCATGACACTTTCCCCCTATGTTTTCTTCTAAGAGTTTTATACTTTTTAGCTCTTATGTTTAGATTTTATGTCTATTTTGAGTTAATTTTTGTATTAAGGCAAGGGTCAAACTTCACAATTTTCAATGTGGATGTACAGTTTTCCCAATACTATTTGTTAAAAAGACTGCCTTTACTCATCAAGTGGTCTTGTTATTCATGTTTAATGTCATTTGATCATAGATGCCAGGGTTTATTTTGGGCTCTCTATTCTATTCCATTGTTCTCTATGTCTATATTTATGCCAGTATCACACTGTTTTGTTTATCATAGCTTTGTACTAAGTTTTGAAATTAAGAAGTGTGAGACCTCCAGATTTGTTCTTTTTCAAGATTGATTTGGCTATTCAGGGTACCTTGAGATCCATTTGAATTTTAGAATTGATTTTTCTATTTCTATAAAAACGTTGTAATTTTGGTAGGAATTACATAGAATATGTAGATTCCTTTTGGTAGTGTTGACATCTTAACAATATGGTCTTTCAATCCATGAACTATGATGTCTTTCCATTTATTTGTGTGTCTTCTTTAATTTCTATGAACAATGTTTCACAGTTTTCAGTCTACAGGTCTTTGTCTCCTTGGTTAATGTTATTTATAAATATTTTATTCTTTCATATGCTATTGTAAATGGAATTGTTTTCTTAATTTCCTTTATAGATTGTTTATTGTTAGTGGATAGAAGTGCAACTGAATTTTGCATATTGATTTTGTATCCTGTAACTTTATTGAATTTGTTTACTAATTCTCAAAGTTTTTTTGTTTTTTTTTTGTTTGTTTTTTTTGTGGAATCTATAGGGCTTTTCTTTTTTTTTTTTACATATAAGGTTATGTTTTCTGTAAGTAGAGGCAATTTTACTTCTTCCTTTCAAATTTATATTTGATTTCTTTTTCTTACCTAATTGCTCCAGGTAGGACATCCAGTACTATAACAAATAGGAATGACAAAAGCTGGCATCCTTTTATTGATATTAGAGGAAAACTTTGGGCTATCACCACTGAGTAGAGAAGGAAATAGAAGGAAACATTTGTTGTGAAAGTTGGGTTCAAAAGGGTGCTAAATTTTGTTAAATGCTTTTGTTTGCATCAATTTAGATGATAATGTATGGTTTTCTTTTCTTCATTCTGCTTACGTAGTGGATTGCATTGATTGATGTTAATTTTTCTTAAATGTTTGGTAGGATTCACACGTAAACCTATTTGATTTGAGGATTTTCTCTGTTGAAAATTATGAGGATGAGGTTTTTAATTATGATTCAATTTCCCTACTAGTTATAGGTGTACTCAGATTTTCTATTTCTTCATAAGACTATCTTTGTAGATTATGTGTTTCTATGAATTTTTCCATTTATCTTGCTTACCCAGTTTGGAGACAAATGCTTGTCCATTGTACTCTATTATAATCCTTTGTATTTCTACAAAACCTGTAGTAATGCACCCCTCTGTCATTTCTAAATTTAGTTATTTAAGTCTATTCTCTTTTTTCCTTAGTAAATTCTAGCTACAATTTTATCAATTTTGTTGATCTTTTCAAAGAACCAACTCTTGTTTTATTGATTTTTCTTTATTTTTAAAAATTCTCTATTTTGTTTATGTCTGCTCTAATCACTATATTTCCTTCCTTCTGCTAACTTTGTGTTTAGTTTATTTTTTTTCTAGCTCCTTAAGGTGTAAAATTAGATTGTTGATTAGAGATCTTCCTTTTTTCTTTTTTAATATAAGGATTTATGCTATATGTTTCCCTCTTGCTTGCTTCCCTCTTTCCTCTTTCCTTGCTTTCACTGCATCTCATAGTTCTAATTTCCCTTGTGATTTTTTCTTTGATCCATTGGTTGTTAAGAGTGTGTTGTTTAATTTCCACATATTTGTGGATTTTTCTGTTTTCCTTCTTCTATTGATTTCTAATTACATTCCATTGTGATCTGAAAAGATACTTTGTTTTCAATCAGTCTTTTACATCCATTGAGACTTATTTTGTGACCCAACATATGGTCCATCCTAGAGAATGCTCCATGCGCACTGTAGAGTGGAAGTTGGGTGGAATATTCTGTATATGTGCCTTAGGACTAATTGGTATATAGTGTTGTTCACACCCTCTCTTTTGTTAATTATCTTCTCTCTCATTGTTTTATCCATTACGGAAAGTGGAATACCAAAATTTCCTACTATTGTTATGGAGTTGTCTGTTTCTCCCTTTAATTCTGTCAATGTTAGATTCATATATTTAGGAGCTCTGACATTTGACACATATATGTTTATAATTGTCTTATCTTCATTGTGAATTGATCCTTTTGCCATTATATAGTATCCTTCTTATATATCCTTCCTATCTCATAACAGTTTTTGACTTAAAGTCTAATTTTGTCTGATACTAGTATAGCCACCCCTGCTCTCTTTTGGAAAATCTTTCCCCATATTTTCACATTTAACCTATGTGTGACCTTATCTCTAAAGTGAGTCTTTTATAGACACGATACAATTGTGTCCTGTTTTCTATTTTGCCAATCTATATTTTTAGATTGCAGAGTTTAATCCATTTACATTTAAAATAATTATTGATAAGATAGAAATTTTCTTATTTGCTTCCAGTGTGTCTTGTAACTTTTTGTCCTTCATTTACTCCTTACTGTCTTCCACTTTTTTAAGATGATTTTTTTATTAACACATTTTGATTTCCTCCTCATTTTATTTTGTGTATATTTTATAAATATTTTCTTTGTGATTACCATGAGAATTACATATAACATCCTAAAAGTATAACAATCTATTCCAAATTTATAACAAGTTAACTTCAGTCACTTACAAAACTCTACTCCCTTACAGCTCTGTCCCATTACTTTATGTTTATAATGTCATAAATTATCTCTCTGTATGTTGTACCCATTAACATAGATTTATTATTAGTTTTTGTGCTTTTGTCTTTTAAGTCCTGTAAAAGACTAAAAAGTGGAGTTAAGAACCAATATTACAATAATACTGTTTTTTATATTTTTCCATGTCTTTATCTTTACTGGAGAACTTTATATTTTCATACGGCTTTGAGTTACTGTCTAGTATCATTTCATTTCAACTTGAAGTTCTGCCTTTTGGATTTCTTGTATGCTGGTGAAGGTGTAATAAATTCACTCAGCATTTGGTTATCTGGGAATGTCTTAATTTCTCCTTCATTTTTGAAAGACAGTTTTGATGGATACAGAATTTCTTTGTTGATAGTTGCATTTCTTTTGGCATTTTCCCACTGTCTTCTGGCCTACAAGATTTCTGCTGAGAAATCTGCTGATTATCTTATTGAGGACCCTTCATTTTGACAAGTTGCTTTTCTTTTGCTATTTTCAAGAGTCTCTCTGTCTTTGACTTTTGACAGTTTTATTATAATTTGTCTCAGTGTAGGTCTCTTTGGATTGATATTATTTACAATTTTTTATGCTTCTTGTATTTGTATATACATGTGTTTCCTCAAATTTGGGAATTTTTGGTCATTATTACTTCAAATAATCTCTATGGTCCTTTCTCTCTCTTCTACTTCTGGGACTCCTCTAATACCTATATTGATCTGCTTAGTGGTACCCCATAAGTCCCTTAGGCTCTTTTCACTTTAATTTTTTCCTCTTTTTATTCTTCACACATGATAAAATGTGTGAAATGACCTCTCTTCAAGTCTGCTAATTCTTTTTCTTGTCTGTTTGATTCAGCTATTGAAGCTCTTTAATGAATTTTTCAATTCTATAATTGTATTTTTAAGCTTCAGAATTTGTTTGTTTTTTGTAATTTTGATCTCTTTGTTGATATTCTTATTTTGTTCATATGTTTTTCTGATTTCTTTTTGTTCTTTGTCCACGTTCTACTTTAGCTAATTTCTTTAGTGTCCATTTCTGGAGATTTATTTTATTCCTCTTAATGGACCACAATTTACCCATTTCTTTGTATGCTTTGTGAAGTTTTTTGGAAAACTGGGCAATTCAAAAAAACAGCCAACTTTCCCAGTCTTTGCAGACTGGCTCTGTGCAGGGAAAGACCTTCACTAATTAACCTGGCATACAGGCATAACGTCTTCTTAGGCCTTTTGGGGGCATGCATCTTCTCTGGGACTGTACATGTGCTTTTTCCCCTGATTTTCCCATATACATGTCTGCTTTTAAATGTCTTAATGTGCCTAAGAGTCTCACCCCTGCTTTTTCCCATGGCATTAGATGTTCTATTGTGTTCCTCTATGTAATCTATGGTCTCCCTGCAGTTTTCAAGTGTTGTGACACCTGATATACAAATATTGCCACTGTAGAGGAAGAAAAACTTCTCTTTCTGCTCTTTTAGGTTCTGTGTCTAAAAGTTAAATTGACAGAGACAGTTTAACAGGAGAAAGAACAATTTTAATTATTTATGTATGAACAGGAGTCTCACAAAAATATGAGAGTCAAAGAGGCAGCCAGATGATGGAGGTTTATATACCATCCTGAGATAAGAAAAGAGTAGGGGTTTGGGACTTCTAGGTGTGGGGAAAGCACATTTTAGGAAGATAAGGAAAGAAAATGTATGTTAAATCAACGTTGCTTTATTATGCAGATAAGATTCTCTCAGGAAAAATTTATCTCTGGAAATAGCTGTCTTTCTGGTATAGATATCTTTTCTAATGGAAATATCCTGTATAAAAGTAGATTTCCTTTACAAATAGGGAAATTTAAACTTTATCTTAGGCAGGTAAGGGGGAAGTAAAGAGCTTTTCCTGAGTCTGCTGGTTCTCTATTGCCTTCAGCTCAAAATAATTCATATGCCAAAGTGGTATACTTGGGGGCGGCATACTCTGAACACCTTCATCATCATTCCTATGTGATTTCTGAGTCAGGCAAGACAGAAACTTTGTCCTTTGGACAGCTGTCAGACAAGCTAGAATGTTGCAGATAAGTTCACTTTTTTCTTTTGACCCAAGGGAGGTACTAGGAATTGGGTGCCTTCCTCTAGACCACACTCTTCCTGCCTCTGACTCCAGAGTGGGATCAGGGTGAGTAGAACCAACACATAATTTCCTACTGCTTTGAGTGTGGCCTTTTCTTGATTGGGCATTCACTTTGTTGCTGTATATTCTTGACTGGTTTTTGGAGCTCCCATAAACTTACTTCATTCAGTCTGTTGTCATTTACTTGATGTTTCCATGGGAGAACAAGGGTCTGGACCCTCCCAGTTTGCCATCTTGCTCAAGTTTTTTGACCTCTGTATATTCTTAATTGGTTTAGAACTTGGGTGGGGAGGGCATGGCGTTTATGTACTTCACCCTCAAATTTCTTCAACCCAACATACTGGGACAGTGATGAATGAGGCATTCATGGTGCCCACATTCATTTAGCTTACAGGCAAAAGGGGAAGACAAAATAAATAAGTATAAACAGCTAATAAATAAACAAATAGAAAATGTAAATTAATCATGATCTAGACTCTAAAAGAAGCAGAATCTAAGGACTGGGTGATGGGTGGTGTATTAGTTTGCTGGGGTTGCTGCAACAAAGTACCACATACTGAGGGGCTTAAAGAAACAGAAATTTGTTGTCTCACAGTTCCGGAGGCTGGAAGACTGGAAGCCACAGTTCACAGTTCTAGAGGCTTCAAGTTGTTCTCAGGGCCAGATTCCCTCTGAAACCCAGGGAGAATCTTTCCTTGCCTCTTCTAGCATCTGGTGTTTTCTGGTAATCCTTGGCTTCCCTTGACTTGTAGATACATCACTCCAATCTCTGCCTCCATCATCACATAGTTGCCTTCTCCCTGTGTATCTCTTCTCCTCTTCTTAGAAGGATGCCAACCATATTAAAGTAAGGGCCACTCTACTCTAGCATGACCTCGTTTTAACTTAACCAGTTATTGTGGCCACAAACCTATTTCCAAATAAAGTCACATATTGAGTTACTAGTAATTAGTACTTCACATATCTTTTTTTTTGGGGGGGGGGCACAATTCAGCCCACAGCAGGAGGTGATGAAAGTTGAAACAGGGCAGTCAAGGAAGGCCTCTCTCCAGGCAATGCATTTAAGAATAGATTTGAGGCAAAGAATGTAGTGGAATGACCATGGCAAAATATGCTCACAGAGCTGAGATGCAGAGCATGTGCAACAGCCTTGTTGGGAGGAAAGCCTTGGTGCATTTGGGGAATTGAAAGAAGGCCAGTTTGGCTGGCACTTGAGAGCAGCGGGACATAGGGCATGAAATGAAGTTGGAGAAGCAGCAAGCCACTGGATCATGAGAGCCTTGTGAGCCAACATAAATATTGGGCTTGATTCTAAAAGCTCTGGGATTCTCCTCCAGGCTCCACTCCTCCTCACTGCTTGGGGAACAGACAGGAGATCCCAAGCATAGATGAGGGGAGAGAGCTTAGAAGCTCAGACTCATCTGATGATACCGTCAGTCTTTTTGATTCTTCAAAGGGGACAAGAGTGAGAGGGACAGAATACTTGTTTCTGCTACATATTTTACAGATAGAAAAGGGAGAAATGATGACGTGGAAGAGACAAATGTTTAGAATGAAGGTAAGCCTGAGCACAGTGGAGAAACTGGCCTGCTAAGGAGGAGGAGTGGCTGTGTAAGTGGCTAGAAAGGGGGATGCTTGAAACCAATATCCCATTGTCCTGTAATGTTTACATAATGACGCCAGGGAGCAGGATGTGGCCATCAGTGGTAATGGCTGGGGTATGGTGGGGGAAAAAGTCACTGGAAACAAGGAGATGATGGAAAGAAGAGAGCAGAGCGTGGGATGAATCTTTTAGGTGGTACCGGATCCAGGTAGAGAGAAAGACCACCAGACCCAAAGCATGGCAAGATGAAGGGAAGAAGTTGTCACAGTGTAAAAGCAGGCAGGATTTTGCAGCCAGACAGGGAGATATGGCTCAGAAGATACAATGCATTGAGATCAAGGAGGTAATGGAGCAGAGAGAAAAAACAGTCTCTGTTTGAGATGCTACAGGAAAAGTGGGGACTGGAGAACAATCAGCTTTTAATTAGGGCAAAGGGGTGGCAGACTCTCCCACAAAGCAGTGTAGGATTTAGAGGAACTTGATGAATAAGGCACACGTGTTCCATTGGCTAGAATGGAAGGTTAGGGGAGAAGGGAAGGCAAGGGGTTTGATGGGCTGGATCCGGGGATGTGCAGAGCAGTGCACAGGGTTGCACTTTATGGATAGAATCATCTGTATGTATTCACTACTATTTTAGTAGACCAAGAGAACTAGGTCAACCTTAGATAAGGCAAGGATGAGAAACTCTCTGAGATTACAGAAAACAGATGTCAGCTTTAGTATCTGTGTAGCCCGGGTAAGCTGAAAAGATTAACAACAGATAGCAAGCACGGTGCTTCATCCTTTTTGGGCTGCATATAATATGGAGGGAGGCAAAGAAGGAGAGACGCAAAACCTCCTTAGACTTAAAAGCATCTGGTACATTTGTACAGAGCCTGAAGGGATGATTAAAAATACAGAAGCAGAATGAAAACTAATGGAATAATATAGAACTTTTATTCTCTGTAAAAAGATCTGCCTCTGAAATTATTTATTCATAACAAATTGATGCCATTCTCTACAAGTCACCCTTGGCTTCTAAAGAGGGTGCTGCCACCCCCCACCACAATCACCCCTCGGGACTGAAGCCTCCTTGCCCCAGTAGCTGGAGTGTTGCTGTTGAAGGCTGTCAGCTGATTTCCTTCCTGGGATTTGCCCTCAAAAGGGCCTGGAGGGAGAATAGCATACATACAATGACTAATCCAGCGGGGGTTCTCAATGTGGGACATCTTTGAAGGGCCAACCCAACTTCAGAGGTCTTGTTTTGGGACCGGGGAACTTGTGGACAAAAATCAATGAAAATTTTATTTTCTTCTTCCCTTATGTTCGTGGGCCTGGGTTTCTTTTCTCCACATAGATGTGAAAACCTTTTTGCATTTCAAGGCTGAGATCTTAGTTTGGAGGATGTGGCCTATATAGGGGTTAGGCTGGAGTGCCTCCATGGGGAAGAAGATAGAAGTAGGAGTTTGAGCAGAAGAGAGCCAGCCCTGGAGGTGGACATCCCGACTGCTCACAAGATTGCTGGGAAATGGGGTGGTCTTCTGGCAGTGGAGTCCTACACCCCACCCTTACATGGTAAAACTTTAGAAGGGATGGCTGCATGGCCAGGTACTATGGTGCTGGGGAAATGTGAAGGACAAGAAACATCTGGGGAGGGGGTGTATTGCTTCCAGAGCACATTCTATCCAGATGATACCCTTTCAACAATTTGTAAGGAGATATGTTGACATAACATTGGTTAAAAGTAAAATAAAAAACAAACTTTAGTGCAATGTGTTTCAACCTCTACTCTGCATCATCACAATTACCTGATCACCTGGATTGTTTGCTAAAATGCAGATGGCTGTGCCCCCCTTTCAGAGATTCTCTTAGAGTAAATCTGGGGTGGGGCTAAAATGTCCATTTCTAAAAATTTCCCAGATGATGCTGATACTGCTGGTGCCCAGAACCACTGTCTTAGAGAAAACAGGATGAAAGTGAGACAGCGAGACATGTAAAGAACACAGCCCAAAGGTATATCTTTTCATTATGTGCTTGCTTGCTCAGCAGCAAACTAGAGTGCGTCCCGCCTTATCCCTCAGCTCGTGACCCCACTGTTAGAATGTGGCTCTACCTCTCCCTTGATGGTGTCTGGCACTCTGCGGCTCTGTAGGCCCGGGTCCTCAGTGGAACTGCCAGCCCTCACCTGGACTATGCTGCCCCAGAGGAGGAGCAGAGTTGATGAGCTTGGTTGTGCAGTTTGCATGATGTACAAAGGTGACCAGCAGAGGGCGAGAGTGGCGCTGGGGTTCAGCAGGTGCCCCACTCACCCAGCTGGGGACCTGACGTGGGCTACACTTGCCCCAGGCAGGTTCTTTGCACAAAGGGTCCTCTGTCCCTTAAGCCATGTGCTGTCTTGGGGGTGAGGTGGGGAGAGATTGTGTGCACCCAGAGCAGAGTCCTTTTTCTAACTTGCACAGAGGCTAAGTGTACCCGTGCAGAGTCTTAAGTCGAAGGGCAAAGTGGGAATGCAGCTGGAGAGCTTCTTTTTTACAACCCCCCCTCCCCCACCACAGAAGGTCCTGGGGCACGTGTGTGAGTCTGTGGAGAAGCACGGGGCTTGCTCCGAATGGGGGACACTGGGTTGACTGAGCCAGTTTCAATGTGCTTTAGAAAATAGAGGAATGTTATGCTTCTCGAACCTGAGCACATTACCACTTGTTATCAGTGTCTGCATTACCTGGGTGGCTGAGCTCCGTGGGTCCCAGCTGCAAGCAGCCTCAGCGTGACCAGGGAACTTGTTACAATCACACATTTTGGGACCCGCCCCAGCTGTGCTGAATCAAAAAACCTGGGATGTGGTCCAGCTGGCTGTTTAGCAAGCTCCCTCCCCCCAGGTGATTCTGATGCAAGTTAGAGTTTGAGAGACGCTGGCCTAGAGCATCCCACCTGCAACAAGCCTAGAAATCTTCTGAGGATCTTATTACATCAGATCCTGAGACTGTAGTCCTGGGAGCAATCTGTTCCTTCTGGCTGATGAAAAGTCAGGGCTTGTGGAGAGTGACAAGAGACACCAGGGCCATCGTTTGAAGCATGTTGTTCCTTGTTTAAATGTGCCCTCTGGGACCCCTGCTTCATATTCTCAGAACAAATAATGATTATACTTGGCAAAATGCAGAATTCCACTGCAGTGTGGAGTTTGCAGAATCAAACTGGCTTCCTTCACCACCTCCATATTCTTGCTCCCTACTAGTTTGGTGCCAGAACTTGCTTTTTACCTTTAATACGTTTACCTCTAAATCTTTCACCCTTCTCTATTCAGCCCTCAACTTCCATTTTATCATTTAACCTGATACCTACATTTTGGGATTGTCATGGGAAACACCTCGATTTGATGGTTCTTTCAGATTGAAGAAATGGAGGCAGACACCGAGGGTCTGTGTCTCTGAGTCCTCCTTTGGGACAGCTTTCCTAGTGGCCATCCACTCCTTTGTAATGAAGAGAAGACTGGGAAGAGAGTGATACCCTGTTTTCAGGCATCATTAAAATAGTAGATTTGCTGATGGTAGCCTTAAATGACAAAAATGGTTTTTTATTCATATTCTAATGGCCATAGCTTCAAGGTCAGAATTAGGGTGAATTAGTGAGCAAAATAAATTTTCTTGATTACACACATACTAAAGTAAGATTAAAAAAAACAACAACACATATTTCCTGTGAATAGCAGGGCAGAAATTTACTTTGGAAATGAACATCAAAGGACAATGCTAACTGAAATTGTAAATTGGAAACAGTCTTAGAACTGACAAATGCGATTCTTTAAGCGAAATCAAATTTAAAGAACACAAAAATATTGCCCAATTCTTTTAGAAAATTTGTTGTTAAAAAAAGAATGAGGGCTTCCCTGGTGGCGCAGTGGTTGAGAATCTGCCTGCCAATGCAGGGGACACGGGTTCGAGCCCTGGTCTGGGAAGATCCCACGTGCCTTGGAGCAACTGGGCCCGTGAGCCACAATTACTGAGCCTGCGTGTCTGGGCCTGTGCTCCGCAACAAGAGAGGCCGCGATAGTGAGAGGCGTGGCGCGCGCACCGCGATGAAGAGTGGCCCCCCGCTTGCCACAACTAGAGAAAGCTCTCGCACAGAAACGAAGACCCAACACAGCCATAAATAAATAAATAAATAAATTAAAAAAAAAAAAAAAGAATGAGTTATAATAGGGAGAAGAAATCTTCCTCAAGTGTAGTTTAAATATGGATCAGTGTTATAGGAAAGCATTTTTTTTAAGTGTCGGCACAGAATTGTTAGCCATAAACCTAATTCTTGCTGATTTACCTGTTTTTGATCAATGCTTCTTTGACAACATGTTTTATCAGTGTCAGAAAATATACCTGGTTATTTCCCTGAAATACTAATGTGAAAGTACTCAGTGTAAAGGCAATTTTAGCCCCAGATTGTTACAGGAGCCTATTAAATTAGAATGTATTAATCTGCAACGTGGGGTTGGCTGTTCATCATGGCCCGATTTCATCTGCCTTATAAATGAGGTTTTTAATTTAGTAGCTGGACACTGAAAGAAAGCCTTACGCATTTAGTAGTAATTATAGTTGGTAATGTGAACAATCGAAAACAAAAGAATCTGGTGCACTTTCAATGAAATTATTTTAATTCATTGAATTCGCTGAGAATTCCAGTCTTGACCATCTATTCCAGGAGCACGCAGTAGGTGGCACCTAAAAGCTCTTTGGAGGCGAGCAGGCGCCATTTAAGCAGGAGCATCTGCCGCTGCAGCAGTTGGTACAGCTGAGAAGTCCGAGATTGAAGGGGGAAGAAGGAGGGGGAGCCGGAGGACTGTGGGGCGGCTCTGACCGACCCGGGCCCGCCCGGGCTGGGCGGCGCAGGTGCGCGGGGGCGGGGGGCGCACGGGTGCGGGCGCAGGTGCGCGGGGGCGCAGGGCGCGGGGCGCACGGGCGGGCGAGCAGCTGACAGCATCGTCACGGCGGCGCGAGGGAGCGCGCGCCCCGCCTGCCTGCGGGAGGAGCCCGCATCCTCACAGCCTGCGCTGCCCTGTCCTATGCGAGGCGAGCTCGGAAGAAGCTCTGAGCAGAGTTGCGTTCATTCTCAGGTAACCGATTTCTCTTCCTTTGCTGTGGCTTCGCTGCTTCTTCACTGGGGCACCGACGGCTTTAGCATCCTTGTTTGCCAGCCCCTGAGAAGGGACGCTATCTGGGAGGGCGAGTCAGCAATATAAAGATTGGAGTTGGCGAGGGGGGAAAAAGCTGCATTTCTGTATCTTTGTCAGGGCGGGTGAGCATGTTGGTACACTTTTCTAAAACATGTCCTTAAAAAGAAAAATCTGCATCTTACACATTATTTGGGATTCCTTCCAAAGCAGGAGTTCGTGTTTTAGAAAATTCTACGGTGCAGGTGTTTCTATTAATGTAGAAGTTGATTTAATGGATTTACGAAAGTCCTGAAAAGATGTGGTCCAAAGTGAGTGAAATGCGAGGCACGTTAGGGGCTGCTGTTTTGTTTCAGCGTGTTTTCCTACTAGACCGGAGCCCTTCGCGGGCTTGGCTGAGACTTGGCTAAATATTTTAATTCTCCTTTTAAAGAATGTGTTTCATGACGTTACAAGTGTTTTTTCCTGTTTCGTTGTTGTAAGAACAGAAGATGGGAAAGGCGTTGCATCCCATCTTTAGTTGTAAGATTGTGGTTCCCATTAAGATGACAATGACTGCTGACAGCTCCCAGGGTCTCCTGCAAAGCATTGCTGGCTTCTCGCCATGTGGGAACCTGCCTGAGTCTTCCATCCTGAAAAATGCTGTTTTTCTCCTTTAAAACTCCTATTCACGTTCTATGGGGGTTTGGGAGACTTTTAAAGCTAGAAGCTCTATGAATCATGTTACATTCATTGAATGGTGAAATACACCGTTGTGGTGGAATTGTTTCTTCCCACTGTGCAGTGACACAGCTTGCCTTCCTTAGGAATTTATTCTACATATTTGCCCACGTTGTTTTTTGAATGACCCCCTTCCGTGTGAGAAGCCAGTCTTAGCATAGGGGACCTCTTTTGCTTTGAACTAAAAACTTACAAAAATATATATTCTTTTTAAGGAAGATTTTCTAGATAACAGTAAAAGGCTGGAGCATTTTACATTCCAAATCAGTCCAAATGCGCTTCTTTTCCAGTGGCATTTGGATTCGAAGAGGTGGAGTGGGAGGGAGAGAAAAGAGGAGGATAAAATCAGAATAAATTTAACAAATTTGTGGGGGAATACTGTTTTTTTGGTTGTTGCCTGAAATTGCAAATTGTCAAGAATTCTATCTCTGGAAATGCAGGAGATCCTATGGGCTGAGGTAAAGGAAAATCCATAGTTCATTTTATAGAAACAGAAGACACAAAGCAGGGAAGCATTTTCATCCCATTTAACACATGGCATTTAATTTGGTAATAGGGACCATGGTGCCTGGTGAACACAGGACGGAAGGGGAGAGAGAGGTGATTGTCTCCACCATCGCACAGAATTGCTGCTCAGTTATCTCTGCAAGATGGCAAATATATGTGCACGGTTATTGCAGAAACCTCCAGAATCTTTTCTTGTTACAGCTTTAATAGAGTTGTTCCAAAGAAGAGACTCAGAAAACACCTGAATTGAATTCCAAGTTGTGGAAATCCCTTTTCAGCTTGTGTCTAGCAAGCTAGCATTCTCAGCAGTCAGCAGTGCCATCTCACCATGAGAAGAACAGAGAAGACTTTATTCATTTCATGCTGTGCATCTCCTAGAAAACATACCTGATTTTATTAGAAACATATTATTTCAGGAGTAAATACTGTCTCTAATCTAATACCTGCATATCTTATTGAAAAATTAAAACCTTTGAAAAATAACAGGGTTCTTTTTATCAAAAAGAGAGTGTAGCTGTGATAATAAACACATATGTTCATTTTTCTAATTTTGTGGCCATAGTTGATATATATTAGTATATTGCAAAATAACATTAATTTAGACGAAATCATTATTTTCCCCCAAGATAAAGGCAGTCAATTTTTGCAGTAGAGAATTTCTTTGTTACTAAGAGGAACATTTGACTGTCTGGGTGAGGAGGTTGCCTGCCAGCTGTTTTAAGTTAAAATGGGCTCAATGCTGACCTGTAACATTCAGTTCAGATGACCATGGTGCCCCATGCCCGCTTATATGGTGAATCGAGTCCATCATCTGTCTTGTCTATCATCTGTTTATCATCCAGCTATCAATCATTTATTTATCTACTTGGTATGGATGTTTATAATGGACAGATGTCTTTTTAAAGGCAGAACTGATTTCTAGGACACTGGTTTTGGATCTGATTTTTCTAGGAAAATAGCTGCTCTTAAAAGGGGAGGTGGTGATTGTCATGTTGTCACAATTGCTAATGTTCTTTCACAAGTAAAATTGACGCATGCATGCACATTTAAGGATTAACGTAAAAATTATTTGATTTCAAATTATGTTTTAGTTTTTATTTTTATTATGTGGCTTGCAAGTCTGGCTTCCTTGACCAGGTAAGTACTTTTTAAAGTACTCGGAACAAATGCCGTCTCATCCTCTCCTCCTTTGCTCTTGTCACTAGCAAATTCAGGAAAGGAAGATTGCTGTAGCTCTCTCCTTAGTGCAGTTAAGTGTTTTCCCATAAATCAGTACCGTCCAATAGAAATAAAGTGTTTGAGCCACATGCATAATTTAACATGTCTTAGTAGTCACAATAGAAAAGTAAATATAAACAGGTGAAATTAATTTTAATAATATATTTTCTTTAACCCAGTATATTAAAAAAATGACCATTTCAAGATGTAGTCAATACAAAATACTAATATTTTATATTTTTTTATGTTGTCTTACAGAGCATCTCAATTCAGATTAGCCATGTTTCCAGAGGTCAATAGCCCATGTAGCTAGAGACTGTTATATTGGCCAGCACAACTATAGAACGTTAACCTTTTGACAAAGCAATTTAAAAGCTGAAATATTAAATTAAACTGGTTACACACTATCAAAAATAAATATATAAATGATCTCAAATTGCTATAAGACCTGTGTCCTACCCTGCCCTGCGATTAAGTAGTTGTGCAGTCTTGAACCTATTTTTACTACTTTATCGGTAAAACAAGAGGATTGGGTCAAATACTTCCCCTGGTTTTATGAAAAATAACCAGTAGATGTGCATTCAACCTGCAGGCAACCTAGAGATCTACTGTAGCAGAAAAAAAGGGAGCAGCCTTAGTGGTGGGCATTGCCATTTTGCACCAAGTTTGCTTTGGTCCAGTCCCTGAGGCCCCATGCCTCATTGGAGATCATTCAATTTTCATATTTAAATTACTTTATTGGGCAAGTAGCAGCAAACCCATTGTAAAATCAATAGATAACTAGTGAGCTAGTATTTAGATCTTTTAATATTATCCTTCACTAGCATGCATATCTTTGTTCGTATCTATTTCAACACCATTAAATAAAGTTTGGTGAAATGTAATGCTTTATAATTGACTGATCCATGAGTACTGACTTCCTGAAACACAGAAATGAATACCTTAATGAAAAGATGTCAGTTTCTTCACCCAGTCTCTGGATAGCTTGTGTGATCAATGAGTGCTGGGTACCATTTCCATCGCATGGCTTTCTGCCCCGGCAATCGTGACAGGACATTTAAAGAGAGCTTTTTTTTGTATGAAAGGAGTTTATGCACTGTTTTTCTAAAACTAATTAATGTCTGGAAAGTGATGTTTTTCTGAGGAAATAAGAGAACAGAGGAACACTCCATTAGGCCTCCCTATAGTAATTTGTGTCTTTCTCTGTGTGTCTCTGTTTGTCTCTCTGTGTGTCTTTCTCTCTCCTTCATCCCTCTTCCCCCAACACCCCTTAACTTCCGAAGCTGGGCTCCAGAAGAGTCCAGATAGTCATCAGCATTTAGACAGAGAAGCCTTTGCAGGGGTAACTTATGTCCTCTTTACATTCAGAGGTGTTTTATTGGAGCACCTCTGTGACTTCTGAATTTGGAGTTTATCTTCAGATGATGCTGAGCAAAGAGGAAAAATGATCAGTATCCAGGACTCTGCATCCAGAGCAAAGTCAGGAGTTCTCTCAGGTCTCTGTTACATTAAAAATCCAGCTCAAAGGCATTTTCCTTTTGGTATAAACTTGAACTCATCTCCCCAACCCCACCACCCAGCTGCCACCCCCCTCCCCCCACCACTTACATATTCACCCATAAGAGCAGTGGGTTATATCATTGCCTTCTTGAAATAGACCCCTGAGATTTAAAGAAAAGTGTTTGTGGAATAGTCCCCTACACTTAAAGAAGAATTGTGCTTCTCTTTTGAGGCCCCTTTGGGCTTCATTGGGTTCTTGACCACAGAGTAGTGGGAGGGCATCGCAAAATGTAAAACTGACCTTACTGTTTTTGTAAGGTGTATGTAAGTGTACATCTGTGTAGGGTCTGTGTAAGCTCTATGCAAGGAAAAAAGAGCCTGGAAATGTTGAATGATAGAAATGACTGGGTGACCTAGATTTTGAAAAGAATCTAAATTTTCCAGGATATCGTGACAACCACATGTTTATATATTTTTGATTATTCCAAGTAGATTTACAGATGGCACTCTGGGCACCTCTTCTTTGTTCTGCCCTTCTTTTAAATGTTAATTTAAATTCCTCTAAATATACCATCAATTTCAAGATGCAGAAATAAATCAGATTGTTGGAGCAACTATTTAAACATAAAGAATGAAAATGTAGATATAGAGAATGTTTAATGATCTCAGAGTAGGGAAGAATTTTCTAAGGATGATGCCAAACTGGGATTCTAAAGAGGAAAAGCTTGTTAAATTTGGCTTCACAGAAATTTTAAATTTCTGTCCAGGAAAAAGAAACAATATTGAAGGACAAATGGCAGCTGGGAATAAACATTTTCAACTTATTTAAGATGAGGTCTAATTTCCTTAATACAGTAGGTCTCAGATTTTGAACATTCAAATCACCTGATGGGATGGTTAAACCTGAGATTGCTGGGTTCAACCCAAGAGACTCTGATTCAGTGGCGCTATGGCAGTTGGAGCGTGGTCCCAGGTGTGGGGGACAGTGCTGGTCTGCTGAGCACAGCTTGAGAATGACCGCCTTGAAACAGGACAGATACGATCGTTGCAAACTAATAGGAAACTGAGCAGAGCACAGGATCATGCAGGTCTCAAAGATACAAATTACTTTTAACATATGAAGAAATGCTCAGTCTCACACAAATTAAATAAATACAGTTTAAACAGTCATGAGAAAGCGCCTTCTTGTTACATTGGGGAGGATCCAAGAATTGATAATACATCCCCACTGGGCTATGCCAGGTGCGAGGAACTAGCACTGTCACACACCATTAGGGGCAAATCGGTGGTAATTTTGGAGAGCAACTGGCAATCTCTACCAAATTTAAAATGCACATACACTTTGATCCAGTAGTTCCATTTATAGGAGGTTAGTCTACATGTAGACTCAAAAATGTGATGAGATAATTATATGTTTGTTGAGCAAAAAAAGCAGTCAGTGAGAAACTGGTTGATAAATGATGGACCATCTCCGGAGTTCTATGCAGCTGGTAAAAAGCACAATATGGCTCCGTATGTACTAATATGGATCTGCATGAACACTGGATACTACACTCGCCTTTGTGTGTGCGTGTTTCTGTCACTAATGAGCTGTCAGTTGATATCTATCCCTCTTTGCCTAGATACCATTTTGTTAACACCTGATACCACTAAACTCATAACACATACTAAATGTTTCAGTACAAACCCTCCTGTCCCATTTGATTTGGGCTCTTGACTATTTCTGGCGATTGAAACAGAGATCATGTTGCATAACATGCCTCTGTGAGTTAATGTGAAAAAACGAGCCTGATCAAGTTAATGCATTGGAAATGGATATGACATATATATATATATGAAACGTCATTTCCAAACATGACATATTGGCTTTTTTTTTTTTACACTGATAATTGTTTTATACTATTTTCATCATTACATGGACATTCTGAGAATTTTCTCTCATGCGATTACCCAGCTCTGTCCTTTAGGACAATTCCAGGTTCCATTGAAGCTGTTCTGTTTCCATTATGGAAACACAAGCCAGGTTTGGGGCACAGGGATCTTGGTCTACAACCTTGAGATGGCCAGTGTGACCCAAACCTTAATTGCAGGGCTTGTACTAATTAGGAACTGTGAGTCTTTAACTCAGCATTGAAAAGCATGTGAGTCATAAACATTTTTGTATCATCTCATTGCCTTTTCCTAAGACCTGTGAAGACCAGCAAAATCAGAGTTCCTACTCTGACTACAGTCTCATGTGGCCTGGCCCTCCATTGGTCAGCCTTATCAGGACATTTTTGCCCCGGCATTGGGACTACGTTAAAATACTGATTCAAATATCCATGGCGTAAGTATAACCCATGTTTTCCTACAAGCAGGTGTTATATTAACCACCTGGTATCGTTCCTCAGAGTTCAGCTTTTGATGTGGACCTTTTATAAGGCATCTCTAACCTTTTTGATGAATCAGAAAACATCACAGTCATCCATTATTCGCTGCCTAACATCATTGTTACATTTTTTAAAAGAAATACGAGATGTTCTGAAAATTGCTTGGCAATATTACATGTTAGTGTAAAAAAACTTCCTCCAACATTTCATAATCCAGAGCTCCTTGTTCAGTTGTTTCTAATTTGGATTGGCCTGAATGTCTTATTGGGTTTGCTAAACCTGGGTTGAAATGCAGGTTCTGCCACTTACTAGCTGTGCATCAGTGCACTGTTAGTTTAACCACCTAAGTTCTCACTTCCCTTATCTGTGAAATGGGGCTGCTGATACCCAAATCAGAGACGTTTTAAAGATCAAGCTTGTCTGGGACCTCTCAACACTGGCTAGATGGTCAGGACTCCTGGGCTGTGTTGGTGGTTGCTATATTACCAGCATCTTAATGGTTCCTCTCTCTCACCATCTCAGATTTATTCTCCTTTACAACCTGGCATGAAGCCCATTGTCTCATAGTTGCACGTTGCTTCTGGATGGAATTCTGGCCTTTAGTTTTAGCTTTTCCTAATTTACCTAGTATGTACACTCTTCAATTCATCTAAAAATATTGACTTTTTTCTTTACATTTTTGTCTTTAAGCCAGACCTACAGGACTCCCTATTTTGTATCTGGTTAAATCCATGTTCCCTCCTTCACCAGCACTGTTTTCCTCTGGTCTTTGACTGAGCTCATCTCCCCTCAGGCAGTCCTGACTCTAACTGAGCTCACAGTTTTGAGTATGCAAGAATATCCCTGCTTGATAATTTTGTCATTCTGGTCTTGAGCTATTTATCTATGTAATGACTCCAGGGGTCCTGGCCTTGAAGCCTGCCAAGGGCTGGTGGTACTACGGCCTGTCTGATGTTGTCTGTCATTGGATTCTAGACACATCAGGAGCTATAGCCTTTTACAGCGAATTTTGCTGACCTGCCTAGTAACCAGAGAACAGACACAAATATGTATTCACTGATTAATGGTTCCCTATTCCTGACTGTATGCCCTTGCCTTTTCTCATTCCATCAGCTTCGGAACTCCTGGATATTCTACACTCACCAAGGGCATTGCCCTCTGGTTTAGTCTTCTCACTCACCTTATGTTCAGATGTCATCCAAGTGACTTCAGTATTTTCCCTCCACCTCTCTTAAGCTCCACACCCACAGTCACAGGGGATCTCATCAGTGCTGGAGGTTCTCGCACTTCCAGAGAGAATCTTCTCTCTGACCACAGCAATCTGATTCTGCAGCATCCTTGCTCAACTTCTCCTTGAGCCTCTCCCAGAACTTACACTTTATCTTGCTAATATATTCAGTTACCATCCCATTAACATTTAAACATGTTCATGTCTCTGTATTTAATCAAAACTGGGTACCCCTCAGCCACCAATTCACAACCAGTCTCAGGAAATATTTCTAAGCTGCCTGTATCAATGTCTGCATCTCATGATCACTCCTCAACCTATGGCAATCTAGCTTCTGCCCAGGGTGCTTTTGGAGCATCTCTTGCTAGTGTCACCAGTGACCTTCATTGCTTCTCAACCAGCAGGTGCTTTTGTGTTCTCACTGTACTTTATGTCTTCCTACCAGTTTACATAGTCAAGCCCTCTTCTTTTTTGAAGTCCTCCCTTTCACTGGCTTCCACAAAATGCCCTTCAATGCAGCTGCTTTTGTTTCTACTATTTGTTCAGTCCTTCTCTTAATTCTTTGCAGATCCACTGCCTTTTCAAACAGTACAGTTTGGAGTCGCCTGAGGCTGTCTCTAAGTCCTGTTGTTTTTTTTTTCTGTTCTTACAAGCCATCTGATCTATAGACTTGGCTTTAATCCCTACCTCAGCACAGATGACTCCCACCTGCGCATTCCAGCCCCCGATGCTAGAGCTGCCCTGAATGCATTTCCACTTGCCCACTTGATGTGAGCCCTCGACTGTCCCAAAGGCACTTGGTGCTCTGTCTGCTGAAAATCAAGCTCATGATCTTCCCCTAAATCCTGGCCTTTGATCTTATCCCATCTCTCCAGTTCCACCAATTGGAAACCTTAGGAGTTTTCCTTGACACCTTATTCTCTCTTACTCCACGTCTTAACTCTTTCCTCCACCAGCCATCACTCATTGCTGTTGATGTCACTTTAACTGTTTTCTGTCTTTCCTGCTATCACTCTAGTTTAAACTGTCTGTTTTGGGCCCTTTTTATTTTATTTTATTCATCCACTTAAAAAAAATTATTGGAGTATAGTTGATTTACAATGTTGTGTTAGTTTCAGATGTACAGCAAAGTGAATCAGTTATACAGATATATATATCCACTTTTTTTTTTTTTTTAGATTCTTTTCCTATATAGGCCATTACAGAGTACTGAGTAGAGTTCCCTGTACTATACAGCAGGTTCTTATTAATTATCTATTTAATGTATAGTAGTGTGTGTATGTCAATCCCAATGGGCCCAATTTATTATAATAGACTTCTTGTCCTCTTTATACGGTAAAGCCAGACCCCTTCAATGGCTGTGGGTTGCCCTCTGAAAGCCCATATGATCTTGGCCA
Organism: Balaenoptera borealis; assembly: GCF_965194805.1. NCBI lineage: Eukaryota > Metazoa > Chordata > Mammalia > Artiodactyla > Balaenopteridae > Balaenoptera > Balaenoptera borealis. The sequence continues at coordinate 20,639,532 of NC_138865.1, read as the reverse complement.
TGCCTCCCTTCTACTAGCCTCACGTCATATCACTTTCCTCTTGCTGACAGTGATGTTCATGCCACCCTCCTTCGAGTGTTTGGAGGGCTCTGTCTCCACAGGGCCCTCACATGGTCTTGGCCTGGCTTTGTTAATACACTCCTGTAGCAGAGGGCCGTGGACGAGACCTCTCCAGTGGCAGAACTGCCCTGCCATTGACTTAGTGGTATGGTCCACACTGGTCCTCTGTCATTGTAGCCTGGAAGCCACGTCTGAGATTCCGTCCAGCCCACCACCAAAGCAGGGGTAACTACCGCAGGTGCATGCCAGGTAGAGATGAAGCCCAAGGTCTCTGCTCACGTTGTTCTCGCCTGAGGCGCATTGCTTGGGCTGGCCTTCCCAGTTTGTTCATTAGAAGTAAAGTGCAGGTTCATTCACACACTGAACGGATTCTTATTGTGCACTTTTTATGGGACAGGCAGTGTTCAAGCACTAGGGAGACAGCAGTGAATGAAACAGATAAAACCCCTCATGGAGCGTATAATGTAGTGGAAATAAACATAGTTTTAAAAAGGCAAATTGCAAAGCGTGTCAGAAAGGGATATGTGCTATGGAAAAAAATAAAGGAGGAAGAGGCTAAAGACTGCCAGGGTTGAGGCTAGAACTGTAAATTCAGATGAGGTGGTCAGGAAAATTCTCACTGAGAAAGTGACATGTGAACATAGGTGTGTGGGAGGTGATGGGGGAAGAGTGCTCCAGGTAGAGGGAACAGCCAGTGCAAAGGCCCTGAGGCAGGAGCATGGCAGGCATGTCCAAGTAGCAACAAGGAGACAAATGTGGCTGGAATGAAGTGAGCTGGGGGGGCAAAATAGTAGGAAGTGAGAGTACGGGTCGGGGCAGAGCCCTTCACCTGTTACTCTCAGGGAGACAGGGCAGCCAGTGGGTTTTAAGCACAGGAACGATGTAATCTGGTGTCTGGGTGGGGAGCTGATTGGAGTGGCTCAAGACCTGAAGCAGTGACCACTTAGGAGGCTGCGGCAGTGATCCAAGTAAGAGGTGACGGTTGCTTCGAGAGTGTGAGGGCAGTGGGGAAGATGATTTGTGGCTAAGTCTGGGCATGTTTTGAAGATACTGCTGACACACTTTGCTGATGGGATGGACATGACGTACAAGAGAACAAGAGGGGTTCAGGAGGGCTCCAAGGGTGGCCTGGACAGCTGGAGAGAGAATGTGGGTACTGATTGAGATGAAGAAAATTGTAAGCAGTTTAGGGTGATATAGGGGTTTCAGTTTTGCACATATTATATTTGGGATGTCCCCAAGGCATCAGAGTAGAGATGTTCAGGAGGGAGAGAGACTTATGACTCTGCAGTTTAAGAAAGAAGCCTGGCCTGTGGGTATGCAGTTAGTTGGACATTGTTGGCATGTGGATGACATCTAAAGATGTGAAACCTGATGACACTGATGAGAGGGTGATCATAGCGGGGGGTGGGGGTAGGTAGCAAGGATGGAGGTGTGAGGTGGTCTTACTGGCTTGTTAATTAGGAGTGATGACACTGACCCACCTCCCCTGCCACCACCCTTGCCCCAGCTGGACCTCCTGACTGTCTCCTGCCCCTCAGAGTCCTCAAGGAGGTCTTGGCACAGCGTGAGTCAGACCTATCACTTCTCTGCTCAAAACCCTCCATGGCCTCCTGTCCTTCTCACAGTAAAAGCTGCCTCTACACCACCCCCCATCCCCTGCCATTACCTTGCTGGCCTCATCTACCTTCCTCCCTCCCTCCATTCTAGAATCCTCCCTGTTCCTAGAACATGTCATGCTAGCATCTTTGCTTATACCTGCTGTTCTTTCTGCCAGGGAAGTTCCTCTCCCATGTATTCAGAATTCACACCATCACTGCTCTCAAATCTTTGCTCCAATAGCAGCTGGCCAGGGAGGCCTTCTCTGGCTTCTGGCCACCTCTGATGTCCACTGTGCCTCCTCAAAATGTAACTGAAAGATACTGCATTGATGTGTTTTGATCAAATGCACTCACACCCATGGAAACCCTTCATTTGAAAGACTTTTAAGATGATAAAATAATGATTTTCAAGTTTTTAATTGTGCAGATAAGAGAGCTTTTAAGGGAAACATTTGCATTGTTTTTGGTAAAATCATGTATAAAAATGCCTCCACCATTACATCTACTTTCAAAATGCTCTCTCCATAGGACAGTTGTTTTTCCAAAGCAGGCACTGATCCCTCCCTCATGTTTTAAAATGTCATCTTTCTATTACAGGGATGGAGAAGGGTGCTTATTTTTGGAAAATACCTGCTGTGTGGCATACTGCTAACAGCCACCTGCCACCCAGAAAATGGTTATGAATGTAGAACAATTGCTTTTTGTATAATAGAAAAACACATGACTTGCCTTTTAGTTCTGCAACACTTATATTTTCTTTGCGGCAAGATGACTAGTGAACCATCATGTAGTAGAAAATATTTTCATGGTGGTTCCTTATCTTCTTATAAAGTATTATAAGGAATCTACTACATCGTAAAGGTCTTATTTCTATATATTAAAAAATAAAATATCCAGGGCTTCCCTGGTGGCGCAGTGGTTGAGAATCTGCCTGCCAATGCAGGGGACACGGGTTTGAGCCCTGGTCTGGGAAGATCCCACATGCCGCGGAGCAACTGGGGCCGTGAGCCACAATTACTGAGCCTGTGCATCTGGAGCCTGTGCTCCGCAACAAGAGAGGCCGCAATAGTGAGAGGCCTGCGCACCGCGATGAAGAGTGGCCCCCGCTTGCCGCAACTAGAGAAAGCCCTCGCACAGAAACGAAAACCCAACACAGCCAAAAATATAAATAAATAAATAAATAAATAAATAAATAAATAAATAATTTTTAAAAATAAATAAATAAAAAATAAAATAAAATAAAATATCCAAATGCATGATATCCAGAAGCTCCTGCCTACTTTTGGCTTCAGCTTCTTTGCTGCAAGAACTGACTGATGAACAGTGCAATAAATTCATTCACCTCTGGTTCTGTCTATATAATGTCACCACAGATCCTCGTGTAATTTTTTATTTCACTTGACATTGCCAGCCTATGAGCGGTTACTCTTACGCAGATTTTTCAAAACTTGATTTTGTTACTTTAAAGAGTTCATTGATCTTTTCTGGTACAATTTTCCTTGGTCAGCTCACAAAAATGTATTTCAACAGCAGATAATCAACATGCGCTAAAGTGTTTCTGATGTGTCCGGCATTGGGTTGGATAAAATAATGTGCTGGTGGGTGAATTCCATGGGGTCCCTGCCTTAATGGCACTGATATTGGAGGGAGAGGGAGAGAGAAAACACAAATAAGTAAATACCAAGAGAGAAAAAAACAAATAAATAAATACCGAGAGAAGAATAAGTATCTTATTATTGAAAGAGAATCATTCCAACAAATAATAGATGTGCTGAAGTGTGTTTGAAATATTTCTGCTTTGCTCTGTTTAGTAAATATCTCCCCTGTGAAACTTCTAATATTGGTTCTTTACACCTTCAGCATTGTTTTCTAATTATCTTCATACAGGACTCTGAGAAAGGCATGCACTTTAGTTTGTCATCATGCATTTTGGTGTATTATTTTATATATTTTATTATGGCAGAAAAATAACTATTTTTCCAATGACTTGTGGCATTTTGCCTTTCAATGTTAATAAGAAGAAGATTCTAAGCATTTGAAAAAATCAAGTTTAGTTAAATTTTGTAACATACTGGATTAAGTATAATGTGTTAAACTTTGCTAAAAAAGTATAGAGATTTGTTCTACAGTGGTGCAACCCAATAGATAAACAATGTGAGCCACATATGTAATTGTGTATTTTGTAGTAATCACATCTAAAAAAATACACAACTGAAGTTAATTTAAATCATATGTTTTATTTTACCCAATGTATATGAAATATCATTTTAACTTGTAATCAATATCAAACTTATGAATGAGATATTTAACATTCTTTTTTATACTAAGTGTTCAAAATCCAGTGTGGGCATCTCAATTCAGTCTAGCTGAGTTTCAAGTGGCTACAATACTGGACAATTCAGTCCTGTGGGCTTAGTTTTAAACGCAGTGGCTAAGAGTGATGTGTCACAGTACCATTGATACAGTATAAAATTAGGGCCTGGAAGTAGGTGTAAAATTTAATTGGTCTTCTCAAGAAATTAGACTCTTTTAGCCTGGTCGGATTGGATTAGATCCTTATTGCTATTACTGTGTAATGTGGATGACACAGGAGAAGGGCTGTCTGCTCTGCCAGTGCTGCTAAGAGCGTGGTTTTTAATTCATAGTTTTGTTTTTGCTAAAAATATTTTACTTACGGTCATGTATTTTTAATGTAGTAAAATATACATAACATAAAATTTACCATTTCAATTGTATGATTCAGGGGCATTAAGTACATTCACATTGTCGTACCACCATCCATCTCCAGAACTTTTCATCTTGCAAAACTGAAACTCTGCACCCATTAAACAATTAATCCCCATTCTCCCCTCCCCCCAGCCCCTGGTAAACCACCATTCTACTTTCAGTCTCTATGAACTTGACTACTCTAGGGGTATTTCATGGAAGTGGAATCATATGTTATTTGTTCTTCTGTGACTGGCTTATTTCACTTAGCATAATGTTCTCATGGTTCATCCATGTTGTAGCATGTGCCAGAATTTTCTTCCCTTTTAGGCTGAATAATATTCATTTGTGTGTATATACTATATTTTGTTTATTCATCTGTTGATGGACGCTTAGGTTGCTTTGGCTGTTGTGAATAATGCTGCTAGGAGCATGGGTATATAAATATCTCTTCACTTGTTTCAGTTGTATATCTATATAGCAATTATATATCTGTTTTAACTATGTTGAGTATATACCCACAAGAGGATTGCTGGATCCTATGGTAATTCTTTGTTAAAGTTTTCCCACAGTGTATGCACTGGTTTAGATTCCTAGTCAAATTGCACAAGGATTCTAATTTCTCCACATCTTCCCTAACATTGTTATTTTCTGTTCATTTTTTGTTTTGATTTTTGGTAGTAGCCATTCTGGTGGGTGTGAGGTGATATCTAATTGTGGTTTTGATCTGCTTTGCCCTGATAACTAGTGATGCTAAGCATCTTTTCATGTGCTTATTGGCCATTTGTATATTTTCTTTGGAGAATATCTATTCAAGTTCTTTATCCATTTTTTAATTGGTTTTTCTTTTTACTATTCAGTTGTAAGTGTTCTCTATATATTCTGGATATGAGATTCTTATCAAGTATATGATACACTTTCTCCCATTGTGTAGGTTCTCTTTTAACTTTCCTGACACTGTCCTTTGTTGCACAAAAGTTTCTAATTTTATCAAGTCCAATTTATCTATTCATAACAAATCGCAAGGGGCGCCAAATAGCCAAAACAATATTGACAAAGAACAAAGCTCAGGCTTCATACTTACAGATTTCAAAACTTATTATAAAGATACTGTAGACAAAATTGTGTGGTACTGGCATAGGAAGAGACATATAGACCAATGGAATAAATTTAAGAGTCCAGAAATAAGCCTAATTTACATTTGCAGTTAATTGAGTTTTGATAAGGGGATCAAGACCATCCAATAGAGAAAGAATTGTCTCTTTAACAAATAGTGCTGGGACACTGGATGTCCACAGGTAAATGAATGAAGTTGGATCCCCTCACACCATATTCAAAAATTAACTCAAAATGGATCAATGGCCTAAATATACAAACTAAAACCATAAAACTCTTAGAAGAAAATGTAGAGGTACGTCTTCATGATGACAATGGATTCTTAGATATAACGCCAAAAGCATGAGTAGCAAACTAGTTCATGATTGTGTGAAGGAATCTTTTTTATCCACTTGCCAATTTTGTAAACTTTCATTTGGCTAAAACTAGAAATCTACCTAACCAAGTACACGTACATAGAATCATGTTCCAATAGATTGACAGTGAAGGAAGGGCCCCAGGCTGCACACAGCCGCACCTTAAGCCATCATCCCTGGCTTTGAACACTTTCTTCTCCTTGCTGGCAGAGTTTCCATCCTCCAGTTGTCTTCATCTTTTGGCGTTTATTTCCCCACATGGTTATCATGCTGCATTGGGCAAACTTGGTAACTGATCCTTTGACTAGGACAATACTCTTTTTAATCCACATAGTTTACCTTTTTACTTCTCTTACCCACATAGAAAAGAAATAAAGCAGAAAATGGCCCAAACATAGTCAGGCTCTTGGAAGTCTGAAAAATGTCACTAAGTGCATTTTATGTGGCTGTTTGGGCTTCTTGGCTGTCATATTTTCCCCAAATGGAATTGATTTAGACAAACATCAGTGAACTGTATTTATGTGCCTAAACTGTGGGCTTATTTGCCTCTCAGTAATGAAACTCTTAAAGAATAATTTATTCTACCCCTTCCATTCCAAGAAATGTTCCAACTTCTCTATTTCATTGTTGCAGATATTACTAGTCTTGTGATGAGTGCCTAAGGATTCCCCCCCTGTATGGGATGGGGGCTCCATTATCTGGGTGCAGATGTGTCACCTGCTTTAATAGCACCTGCACTAATATTGCTAGGGTGGGTGTCTCCATAACACTATGAAACAAGATTCCTGAAAAAAGGATTCTGCTTCTTTGGAGAAGGATGAGCCATGGATATTTAACTCTTCTTTATGATCAGGCAGGCATTTCCCACTAATAAATCTCTAATTTTTTATGTTCAGCTAAGAAGGTACATGAAATGGATCCTTAATTAAATTAAGATTCTAAAAATATGTCAAAGTACACTCTCTTACCTAGAGAATGTATGTTCTGTTAAAAATTGTTAATTTCTTTTTAAGTTATGCTTATTTATGTTGTATCAGCAATAGTCCATATTTTTACTTAAATGACCCATTTGCCTTTTATTAGTAGTAGTTTTAAATATAGGCTCTCAAGTACCAACTTTAAATATGGAATTTGCTTAAAGGTAATAAAATTTAAATGTTGTAATGAAGACAGATCTACTTGAGGAGAAAGCATTGTGGAAAATCAAGGCAAAAATTGAGCAGTTATAGCCTGTATAAACTTCAGGAAATGCAGGTGCCCTTGATCTCAGACTGCTGATGGGACTTTTTGGCAGGATAGTATACTAAATTGTCCAGCTTTTCCAAAGGCTGACAGCTGAATTCTTGTAATCTATGATTTTTCTCTGGTTTCAACTGTTTTTTTTTTTTCCTGCATTTGTCATTGATTTTTTTTTTATTGAAGTATAGAGTTGATTTACAATGTTGTGCCAATCTCTGCTGTACAACAAAGTGACTCAGTTATACACATATATTCTTTTTTTTACTATTATTTTCCATTATGATTTATCCCAGGAGATTGGATATAAGACCCTGTGCTATACAGTAGCACCTTGTTGTTTCAATTATTTGTTTTTTGCAGCAGGCTTAATTCAGGGTAAAATGCAGATAAAGATGGTGGGTTTACCTGAGAAGGTAAACCGTCTGAGAAGGTTTTACCTGATGCTTCTTTCTTCTTCTTTTTTTATTTTTAATCTCATGCACATGAATTTAATGTGTCTTCCAAAGGATACTTGAATAGGCAACTTTTGTGACTCAGGAAATCAAAGTCCATTTTCCCTACAATCCTAGGTGGGCCTAGGATAAGCCTCTGATAATTCTGCACCCAATTACAATGTGGAGGAGGTTTCCCCACACATCCAATGATTCTCCAGACACCAGCTGGATGTCCTTCCATTTGACTCAATTCTGACACTATCACCCAGAGATAGCATCAGCCTCCAAAGTTTGAGGGCTCACCTACAAGACTGCTCCCTGCTTCAGATGCCAATCGCCAAGTCCAGGTTGTTACCAACTAGCTGTAAATCAGAGGTTCCTGCTAGCCCCTCCTTAGGTTTGATTAATCTCCTAGAGTGGCTCACAGAACTCAGGAAAACATTTTACTGACTAGATTACTGGTTTATGATAAAAGGATACAACTCAGGAACAGCCAGATGAAAGAGATGTATAGGGAAGGTATGGGGAAAGGGCACGGAGCTTCCATGCCCTCTCTAGGTGCACCATTCTCCCCATGGCTCCATGTGTTCACCAACCTGGAAGCTCCCCTAATCCTGTCCTTTTGAGTTTTTGTGGAGGCTTCATTACACAGGTATGATTGATTAAATCATTGGCCATTGGCTACTGATTCAACCTCCAGGCTCTCTCCTCCCCTTCTCCTCCCAGGAGGTAGGAGGTGGGGCTGAAAGTTGGTTAGTTATCCTGGCAACCAAACCCTAGTCTTTAAGTACTTTCCCAAAGTCACCTTATTAACCTCAACCCAGGTGATGGAAAGGGGCTTGTTATGAATAACAAGACACTCATATTACACCTTTATGGTTCTGAAGTGGTTTTAGGAGCTAAGGACCGGAGGCCAAATATTACAACAAAAGATGCTCCCACTGCTCTTACCACTCATGAAATTCCAAGAGTTTTGGGAGCTGTGAGCCAGGAACCATAGACAAAGACTAAATATATATGAGAAATACATTTTGGTCATCTGCATGACCAAATATATACTTCTTATAAATCAAAATATTGCACCTCTAACCTGATTTTCAGTATTTAAAATGTCTCATTTTGAATCTTTATTATAAGACACACATTTTTATATTTTATGATACTTTGGGATGGATAGTTTACTGCCTTTCGTTGATACTTTCCCTCATTTGTCTGTTTATGTATACGCTTTTTAGAAGTGTAAGGGACTGTAGAGACAGTTTAGTCCAAACAAGTTCAAGAAAAGGAAAGTAGAAGGGTGTATGTAAAGTCATTCCAGACAGCCTTCCTATATAGGGGCCAGGCTGTTGGTGAACAGATCTGCGCATCAAGAGAATGCACTCTAGCTGCCTTTCCCAGCCAGTATGATTCTTCTTTAAATCAGTGGGCTACAAGAGACCAACAGACATATGGTGAAGCCAACCATATGAAAGAGAAGGAACACAATGAAGTAATGGAACCAGAAGTATCTCAGATAAGAACAGCAGCAATAAATCTCAATTAGCATTCTTATTGAAATTCTGCATCATATCACCTTTCCTGAGATAACAAAGTGCTTCTCTGAAAAAGAAAAAAATCAGAGTACAAGAAAGTTTATTGACAACATAAGGAAAAGATTTTGAGAAATCAAGAACAGGTATACTTGGTCCATCCTGTAATACAAGTTTCAGAAAGAGGAAAAAGATATAGGGATTGGGATGATGTAATTTTAAAAAGAAAAAGAAAAATTTCCCAAGCTGCAGAAAGGGTTAGGTTTTTAACCATCTACTTCACCCCCCTGCCCCCGCCAAAAAAAACACCATAGTTAAAAAGCAGTTCTAGATATATCCTAGTGAAATGTCATGACTCCCAGAATAAAGAGAATATCCTAACCCTGCCAAAGAGAAGGGAAAAATACAACTTTGCTACAAAGGAAAGAGTATCCTACTGGCTTTGGATTTCATGTCAGTAACCATGGATGATAATATTAAATAATTTTTAAAATCTGAAGAAAAAAGAATATGAACTTAGTTTGGCTGCAGAATTCTATCAATCAAGTGAGGGCATGAGCTCAGAAATTTTAACATCATCTAAAAGAATTTATCAGTAATGTTTATACCAAAGCGTAAAATGAGTCCAAGGAAGATGATAAATTGAAATACAAAAGTTGTATTACTTAAGCAAAAACAAACAAAAAAGCTAGAAAAAGTAAGACCCCAGTGTTGCTGACACAGAAAATTATGCAATCAGCAAAGTTTAATGAAAATGACGTTTCCCTCTCAGTGGGTCCAGTCCTGTCTACTTCTGCAATGAAAAATCTTTACAAAGTCCTTTTAATGCTGTTTATTGATAGGGTTTAGAAACAACCTGCAGAAGAACCACAGAAGACAATTTAAATTTTGAAACAAATTGCAAATATTATATCTGGAAAACATAAATACTGACATGTACTTTAAAAACAGAGTATACCTAAAAAATTAGGCAATGGAGGAAGGTAATAGTGCTAATTTCATAGAGAGAGATGTTCCAAAGTCAGTAAATCAAGACATTAAGATCTATTATTCAAGCAATGAATGCATTATTTAAAATTTAACCGTGAACACCAGGAAACAACTGAGTTTCCATTCTTTTTAACAGTGGTTATTTCTCGAAAGAGAGACTAGGGCTGCCGAAGGAGGGGGTCTGGATGTGGCTAGAAGAGTATTTTACAATTTTGTTTATTCTTTTTTTAACCAAGTACATGCATTATATCATTTTTAAACAAATTTATTTGTTTTTAAAGTTTTTAAGCTGAACAGCAGGGTTGGTCTGGGAAGGTTTAATCCGGGCTTCCTCTGCCATCGCCTACCCTTCCTTCTCTCCCTGAGGACCAACGTGCTGTGTGTGCATCCTGAATCCCAGTGGCTCCTGCTTTCTTCCAGATTTGCTCCATCAGATATCCATCAGCAGACCCATACAGATACTCTTTCCCACCCATCTAACCCTTATCTTAACCTTTGCCAATTGTCCCTTCTCCTTTCCCTAATCTCCAAATTTCCTTAAAGAGAAATCTACACTTCTTGTCTTTGAAGCCATCTCATCTCGTCACTCTCATACCCATTGCAGGATGACTTGTACTCCCCAACACCACTTAACTGAAACTTTGCCAGTCTTCCTTTACTTCTGAGCGGCTAAGCCACACTGACTCCATTTTGTCAGCTCCATCTTAGTTCTGCAATCCTACCCCTTCTCTTCTCTGCATGACTGAGCTTTTGCCTAACTCACAAAGAGTATGTCCAAGCCAGATAAATTTCTTATCAACTTCTACCCTTGCCTTCATCTGATATGAAAACTGGAAGAGTGCCTTTGCTGCCACAGATGTTCATGAGACCCCCTCTGGGGAGGAAAAAAATCCCGGTTCCTGACAGGTACAGACGTGCTTCTCACTTGGTAGTCAGATTCTATATTTCACTTTGGCCCCTTTAAATTCCCCTGTACCCCTTTCAGCAGGGTGGAGTGCAGCTGTGAATGCTTCTGGATTGCTGTCTGCCTGATCCAACCCGTATGTAAGTTCACTTCAGTAAACTTCATAATTCTACTTTATGGGGTTGCCTGCTTCATTTTTCAGTCTCGAAGTTCCTTCTCAGTTTGGGAAATATTATTCAGTATCCCTATCTTTGAACAACGTCCTACTCTCCAAAATCAAAGCCTTACTTTCTAGGTCTATCATACTTGAACTCTAACAATAGTATTCCTTTAACTGGGGTCTGAGAATGAATCCTATTAGATTTCCCAGTTTTTAAATTTTTAAAAAAATTTGTGATTTTATTTCCATGATAACTTTAAAAGAACAAAATCATTCAGAATGATCTGTATAACCACCTTATAACAGTGTAGTGTTAACACCTTTGTAACCACCACCCATGTGAAAATATGCACATTTCTAGCACCCAGCAGGCTGCCTAGCACATCTCAACTGTCAGATTCAACCAGGTTGTTGCATGTATTATTCTTTGTATTGTTCTTCGCGTTGCTTTTTCTTATGGTATGAATAAATTAATTCAGTCTATTGCTTTTTATAGTATGAACATTCCATTCTTTGCTTATCATTTCTACTCTGAAGATGTGTGTTGTTTCCATCATCTGGCTATTAGGAATAAAGCCGAGCCTGTTAACGTTTAACACGTTATTTCTCCCACCGAATCAGTTTCAGAATCAGTAGACAATGTCATCACATGCAGTGGAATGCTGCCCTATACAATGTCTTTTTTTATAACTACAGCTTTATTGAGATATAATTCACCCAATTAAAGTATACGCTTTAGTAGCTTTTAGTATATTCACAGGGTCGTGCAGTCATTACCACAGTCAGTTTTAGAACGTTTCATCACTCAAAAGGAAACTCTGTCCAGTCACTTCCCATTTCTCCCCAATGCCCACGTCACCCCATCCCTAGGCAATCACAAATATCCTTTCTCTCTCTATAAACCTGCAATTCTGCATGTTTCATATGAATGGAATCATACAATATGTGTGGTCTTTCGTTACTGGCTTCTTTCATTTAGCATCATATTTTCAAGGCTCATCCATGCTATAGCACTTATCAGTACTTCATATCTATTTATTCTTGAATAATATTTCATTGTATGGATCTACCACATTTTACTTATCCTTTCATTAGTTGGTTAACATTTGGGTTTTTTCCACTTTTTGGCTATTATGAATAATGTAGCTATGAATATTCACATACAATTTTTTGTGTGGCTCTGTTTTCATTTCCCATGGGTATAGAATTATGGAAAACACTGGGTCTTATGGTAATTCTGTTTAAGCTTTTGAGGAAGTGATAGAATGTTTTCCAAAGCAGCTATACCACTTTACGTTGAAACCAGCAATGCACAGGGGTTCCAATTTCTCTACAACATTGCCAACATTTGTTATTTTCTGTTCTTGTTTTTTTTTAATTTGTGATTTTGTTAAAGTCTGCCAAGTGGCTGTGAAGTGGTATTTCATTGTGGTTTGATTTGCATTTCCCTAATAATTAGTAATAGTAATGTTGAGTATCTTTTCAAGTGCTTATTGTCCATTGGTATAGCTTCTTTAGAGAAATGTCTATTCAAGTGCTTTGTTCATTTTTAGTTTATTGGGTTTTCCTTGCTGTTATTGAATGGCAGGAGTTTATTATATGTTCTGGAATTAATCACTTGTCAGATATATGATTTGTAGAAATTTTCTCCCTTTCTCTGGGTTGCCTATTACTTTCTTGAAATCAAATTTACCTATTTTTAATCTTGTTCATGCTTTTGATATCACATTTAAGAAACCATTGCCAAATCAAAGATCACAAATTTATGCCTATATTTTCTTTTAAGAGTTTTATAGTTTTTGGTCTTACATTTAGGTCTTTGATCCACTTTGAGTTAATTTTTGTATATGGTATAAGGGAGGGATCCAATTTCATTCCCTTTGTATGTGAATATCAGTTGTCCAGCATCATTTGTTGAAAAGACTATTCTTTCTCTATTGAATTTTCTTGACATCCTTGTCAAAAATAAGTTGACTGTAAAAGTCAGAGTTTATTTCTCGACTCTGAAGTTTTTCATTCATATATTTGTCTATCCTGTGCCAATATCACACTGTCTTGATTATTGTAGCTTTGTAGTGAGTTTGAAATCATGAAGTATGTGTCCTCCAACTTTGTTCTTTTTTTTTTCAGTCAACATTGGTTTGACTATTCTGGGTCTCTTGAATTTTCCTGTGAATATTGGGATCAGCTTGTCAATTTCTGTAAGGTAGTCAGTTGGGATTTTCTTAAGGATTGCATTGAATGTGTAGGTGATTCAGGGACTATTGCTATCTTAACAAAATTAAGTCCTCTGATACGTACACATGGGTGTCTTTCCACTAATGTAGGTCTTCAATTTCTTTCAACAATATTTTGTAACTTTCAGAGTATACATTTTGTACTTCTTTGTTAAGGTTATTCGTAAGTATCTTATTCTTTTTCATGATATTGTAAATGGAATTAGTTTCTTAATTTTAGATTGTTCATTGCAAGGTGTGTAGAAATACAATTAATTTTTAAATGGGTATTGTATTCTGAAAACTTGTTGAACTATTTTATTAGTTCTAATAGTTTTTAGTGGAGTCCCTAGGATATTCTATCTACAAAGTCATGCCACCTGCAATACAGTTTTGTTTCATTCTTTTCCAATCTGGATGGCTTTTATTTCATTTTCTTGCTAATTCTCCTGGTTAAAACCTCCAGTAAAATGTTGAATAGAAGCTGTAAGAGTGGAAACTCTTTTTCCTGATCCTAGGGAGAAAGCCTTCAATCTTTTACCGTTAAGTATTGTGTTAGTTTGGTATTTTTCATTATATGCCCATTATCTGGTTGAGAAAGTTCCCTTTTATTGTTGGTTTAAGTGTTTTTGTTTTAACATAATGGAGTGCTGAATTTTGTCAAATTTTTGTATCTACTGAGGTATCATGGATTTGTCTTTTATTGATATGGTGTGTTATGTTATATACATGTCATATATATATATATATATATATATATATATATATATATGAAACCAACTTTGCATTGCTGGCATAAATTCTACTTGGTTATGATGTGTAATCTTTCTGTATATTGATGGATTCAATTTGCTAGTATTTTGTTGATTTTTATATCTATATTCATAAGAGAAATGGGTCTGTAGTTTTCTCATGACATCTTTGTCTGGTGTTGGTATCAGGGTAATATTGGATTCAGAAAGATTAAGAAGTGTTTTCTCCTATTAAGTTTTTTGGAAGACTGTAAAGAATTGGTATTAATTCTTCTTTAAATGTTTGCTGGAATTCACCAGTGAAGCCATCTGGACCTGGGCATTTTCTTTTTAGATAGTTTTTTGATTACTATCCAATTAATAGTTCTATTCAGATTTTTGATTTCTTCTTGTGTCAGCTTGAGTAGTTTCCATCTGTTTCATCTGAAGAATCTAACTTGTTGGCTTACAGTTGGTCATGCCCTTATAGTCTTTATTTCTGCAAGATCAGTAATGTTTCCTCTTTCATTCCTGATTTTAATAATTTGAGTCTTCTCACTGTTTTGTTTGTTCAGTCTAGTGCAAAATTTAATTTTGTTGATATTTTCAAAAAACCAGATTTTGGTTCTATTAATTTTTTCTGTTGGTTTTCTATTCTTTATTACTTTCCACTGTAATCTAATCTTTCATTTTTCTTACTTTGGGTTCAGTTTGTTCTTTTTAAAAAAAAAATTGTAACCATTTAAAACATCAAAGTATAGTTAATTTACAATGTCGTGTTAGTTTCAGGTGTCCAGCAAAGAGAATCAGTAATACATACATACGTATATATGTATGTATGTATATACATATAGATGCTTCTTCAGTTTTTCGCAAGGTTAGGGATTCCAAAGTGTGCACAAGAACAGCTGAGTATTTAATTGAGCAGATTTGGAGGCAGATGTACATGGTGAACTCAGAAAGAAATCAGGAGATGAGATGCCACAGTCCTGGGCTTTGATCTGATCTGTTTGCCAGTAGACATTAGCTGCACATACCCATTTCCTTCCATGGCTAATTATATTTAATTTTTACTGGTCTCTGAAAATGACTTTGAGCAATGCCTTTTATTACTGTCCCTTGGTTACTCTAAGATCAGAAAAGTGAAAGTCAGCACAATGTTGCCTGGAGAAAATGGGTTCCATGCTTCACATTACCGTATTACGTGCCTACTTTGTTTTAAAAATGTTGGCTGTTTCTTGATTCTCTACTTTTTTGCATGTCATATGCCCTTTCTTACCAAAGAAGGAATAGGATGAAAGATGTTTGATAATCTATATGTCAGGAAAGGGGTGATGTTTGTGATGAAGGGAAACCCCATTCTACTCCATTTTAATGATCATTAATAGTGGTTTATATTACTATCTTAGTAACACTTGACTTCTTATAATTCTTAAAAATAGAGCACCCATAATCATTTTAAATTTGATTAATAAAAGGACCCTCCAAGCTTCTTAGTTAACTGTCAACTCCTACTGCTAAATGAGAGTCCACACCATGGCCTGAGTAGTGCCCAGGCCCCTGTGGCCAGCTCTCTGTCCAGCAACCTGTGGGACAGCAGCCTGTGGGACAGAGATACTGCAGTTTACATCCTTGCCTCACCTCTCACTGGC
Organism: Balaenoptera borealis; assembly: GCF_965194805.1. Classification (NCBI taxonomy): domain Eukaryota; kingdom Metazoa; phylum Chordata; class Mammalia; order Artiodactyla; family Balaenopteridae; genus Balaenoptera; species Balaenoptera borealis. The sequence continues at coordinate 20,623,838 of NC_138865.1, read as the reverse complement.
TGTGTGAAGTCGGGGACATTACATTCCCCTATTCCTTCTGTGTTTCCTCATTTCACAACAGGAATAATGACACCAGTTCTGCAGGCTGGTGAGGATTTCATGAGTTAATAGAAACACTGAGTAAAAATTGCATTCTCCTCGCCTTTAACCTGCTCCTTGTACTTTTAAAAAATTACATATTATGACCAGTGTATTGAGTATTCACAGTACTTCAGGTTAAATAGTAAAGATCTGCTGTGATTGTGATTGTGATTGTGATTGTGTGTGTGTGTGTGTGTGTGTGTGTGTTGGGGCTTGGTTAATTTCCATCTCCCCATTACCTTTCCTGGATTCTGCTTCCCTTGGGCTGACTTGGCATCTTTTCCCTGGGCACAGGGTGATGTGAGAGCAAAGCTGCTCAGAACCATGGTCCAATAAGGAGAAATAGACTGGCTCAAGTTATCCACTCAGTAGATCAACAGCCCTATTGAAAACTGGAGATTAGCTATAATTATTGGATTTAGAATTACAGAATTATAAAATGAAATTTGAATTTTTCTTGTGTTGGGAAAGTGAAAGCAAACTGTACCATTTCAATTTTGTTTTAAGCTATCAAGAGAGGGTAAAGCAACCTTTTCGTAGATTTTTCTTTTACTAATTCTCTCAAACATCTGGTTCCTTTGCTAGGTGCTTCCTAGTTGATCGTTGGAGCCCTCAAGCAACATGCCAGAGCAGAGCAACGATTACCGGGTGGCCGTGTTCGGCGCAGGTGGTGTTGGCAAGAGCTCTCTGGTCTTGCGGTTTGTGAAAGGTACATTCCGGGAGAGCTACATCCCCACTGTGGAAGACACCTACCGGCAGGTCATCAGCTGTGACAAGAGCATCTGCACCCTGCAGATCACGGACACCACGGGCAGCCACCAGTTCCCTGCCATGCAGCGGCTGTCCATCTCCAAAGGGCATGCCTTCATTCTGGTCTACTCCATCACCAGCCGGCAGTCCTTGGAGGAGCTCAAACCCATCTATGAACAAATCTGTGAGATCAAAGGGGATGTGGAGAGCATCCCCATCATGCTGGTGGGGAACAAGTGTGACGAGAGCCCGAACCGCGAGGTGGAGAGCAGCGAGGCCGAGGCGCTGGCCCGCAAGTGGAAGTGCGCCTTCATGGAGACCTCGGCTAAGCTCAACCACAACGTGAAGGAGCTCTTCCAGGAGCTGCTCAACCTGGAGAAGCGCAGGACCGTGAGCCTCCAGATCGACGGGAAAAAGAGCAAGCAGCAGAAGAGGAAAGAAAAGCTCAAGGGCAAGTGCGTGATCATGTGAACTCCCTCCCGTGGGAGCAGCAATTGTGTGTCTCCCTCTCCTCCCCTCCCCCTCCACGTGAAACCCACAGTCGTCAGGGTAGCATGTCAGATGCCCACGTGTTAAATATTGCATTTTGACCGAGATGTGCGCTGTTGTCCTCAGAGGGCATTTTACACCACCACCAATAAGCACCCCCTCTCCAGAATCAGGGAATCTGACAAATGCTTAAAATGAAAGCTAACATGCTCAGCATCGCAGGGAACCAAGTGGGGTGCCAGCCATTTCTGGAGGCATCGTTCGCCATCAGGAGGCGTGAGGGCTTGTGCCCTCGGAAGCACCGTGTGCCGATAGGGGGAAGTACCATCTGCATGCATGTGAGAGCATGTTAACCCAGAGCTGCAGGCACCACCCCCAGACCAGGCATCCCCTCTGCTCAGAAGCCAGTGACAACCCTTGGGGAGGGGAGGGGTGGGAGGAGGTGAGAAGACCAAGCCAAAGTTGTTCGGTTCCATGGTTCTTTTACTGAATTAAAAATAACACAGCCTCTCTACCCGCCAGAGGATGTTCACTGTCAGTTCCCAGCTGACCTGTGAGCCTTGCCACTCTGAGGGGAGGTCCTCACCTCACTAAGTCTAGTTATTAGCAGGTATCGTTTTAGCCTTTTAGGGTATTTCTTTTCACATAAAATGATGAATTCACTAAGAGTGTGCCACTCTGTCAGAAATTCTTCAATTTCCGTTTAAAATGTTTGTGTAAGGATATTGTGACAATACTAAAACATTGCAATAACGCTCCTGTGTGTTATATTTTGAGAGTTTGAGAAATGTGAAGTTTCCTTCCTTTGACCCATGAGGGGTATAACTCTTCCAGCCCTCAGATTTTAAATAAAAGCAATTAAAGTAACTATTTTTTAGACATTTTTGTCCTCCAACATGATTTTCTTCTTTTCAATAACTCGATCTGTGTCCAACTGGGTAACAGCCAGCAAAGGCCATCCGAAGACCAAAAGCACATCCATTTTCTAACAGACACGGACATGTCTGTGCCATACTTTGCATCTTAATGAAATACGTTGAAACAAAGGTTGTTCACTGTGTTTTTGATGATTATCTATAACGAGTATATTCCTGGGAAATGCATTCAAGTAATAGATTATCGTGCATGTTCCATTAGAAATGTCTTCTAAGAGCTGTTCAATGCAGGGTTCACTCTGGAAATGATTATTTTTTCCTCCTAATGATCTCGTGTGCATCCTCAATCCTTCAAACCAAATTACGGCCACTGCTGGTTCCAGCATGCTGGGTGGAAATGGGTCCGGCAGGCTCTGTCACAGGCCGGGCATAGCCCACTCAGCTTATTCTTCTGCCATCCTCAAGGCTGCTTTGGGTCTGCTTCCTGAAAATTCCCACTGACAGGGCCTGTAAGTTCTCTTGTTTGTTCCAGCCTGCATCCCACTCTGGCCTCCTCTGGAATTTTCCCTTTCAGCACACCTTCCTGTCACCTGCCTGGCAGGCAGAGAGAGTGATGTCCTCAGGGTCATGTAAGGGGAGCTTCTCGGCTGCTGGGCAGCAGCGCCCAGCTGGGGCAGGATGGTCAAGTTTGGACGTTTGCACATGCCCTTCTCTCCTGCACTTGTTGTGTCTTTCCTGTGCCTCCTGCTGCAGCAACTATTGTGCAGTTCTGTGCTCTCAACAGATCCTAACTTAACCTTTTTCTGGTTAAATTTTCTTGCCTTCATCTCATCCCCTCTCCTCTGCTAATAACTCATCCTTGTGATGTATTTAGTGTGTGGGAGGTACTTTGAGAACCATTGGCTCCATGGTCAGCCCACCTCTCTGGCCTCCTAGAACAGAACTTGGGCAGGGAGGGTAGAGAAGTGGCCTGGGTGCCACCAAATCCCTCTCCAAGTCCCAATGGACACACCTTCTGATGGGCTCCTTCTGTTCCAAGTGGCTGTTCCACAGCCTTCACAGTGAGATCTCATTGGTGTGTTTTCTAGAACATTTGCTTTTCAACTTGTCCCTACCATTTTTTTTCTATTTCCATTCTCAGAGAGATGTCATCCATTTGTAATCTGGATATGGGTTAAGTGGAAGAAGAAACAGGACTTCATGGCCAAAATGAACTTTAGAGATCTTGGGTGGGTTACACTAATGGTAAAATGTGATGTCTGCCACAGGCTGTAATGCCCATAGGGCTCCCAGTATGTGGGCTCCCTGTCAGTGCCCCATTCTTCCTAATCCAAGTTAGAAATTTATTTAGCCCTCTCAAGGCGGTGTCTACATTTTTAAGTATTTACAGCTTGATCAATATGAGAAGCTTGTAATTATTGAAAATCTGATCTCATTCAGGACACATTTTCTTCCTTTGTGTTTTGCCTGTGAGTTTATTGGAAGGCCACTGATGCTTCAATCATGGGTCTTTATTCTGAGATCATTTTTTATGAACTGCACTGAGGATATAGATGATTATCTCAAAATAATATTTTCAGAGCTCCCCAGTGGACATTCAGGGCTCGAGGAGTTAGTCCCACTGAACCAGATGTTTTTAGCATTTATGTGGGCCAGTCCCCGAATAAGTAGTTGTGGTTCTTGAGGACACGTCCTGCATTGCATATGGACACAGAAGATTTTGACCTTGCCACAGTAAGTTACAAAACTCAAAATATTGCTTTGAAGATCGCACTCCGGGAATAAGCTTGGGGCTCCATGGGTCCCGTTCTGTCCCTGCCAATCCCTCTTCCATCTGGTGATAAGCCATGGGCGTGCCCTGGGCATGCATGCAATACAGCAAGACCAACACAAGAGCAATATTGAATTGTTCATTAGATCTAAAATTATATGTATATAAAATATATATAATTTATCTTCCTGCATTTTGAAGTATAAAGTAGTACATTGTACATATCTGTAAGCTAGTATATTTGTTTCACCATTTGTAACATTTAAGAAATGCTCTCTTTATAGAACAGAAGTATTAAATATCCCAAAAAAATGCTCTGTGATACTTAATTTTTTTTTTCAAAATTTGTAACGTGTTGCTCCTACATAAGCTCTCTGGAAATATCCATAACTAATGGGACACATGTAAACCCTCAAAGATCCATCCTGGAATTCAGTGCCCCACAAAGACAGTGTGTGGACAGAACATTTACAGAGCATGACTTTTATACATGTGGGATAGCAATGTGTATATTTATATTTAAGGTGTATTTACTGTTACAATTCCATTATCTATTTTATTTACAGTTATAAAAATCATTCTTGCATACAAGTTTCTAGTTGCCAGTGATGTTCTGAAAATAAGAATATTAAAATAAAGCTTCGGTTCTGACACACGGCTTGAAGGTGGTGGTATTTCTTACTCTTCAGGGCATAGTGGGTCTGTGATGGTCTTGCCCTAGTTCTTCTGCAGCTGCTTTCTTGCACCTGTTGACCACATAAGAGATTGTCAGGCCCTGCAGGTCTGGGGTTGGCGACCGCAGCTGCCCTGCGGTGTTCTAAGGAAATTTCCTCACTGTTTGTCACTGGGCTGACATTATGCTCCAGGCAGAGTGAGGTGAGAGGGAAGGAGTAGGGTCAGGGCCCCTCCCTGGCTTAGAATAGGAGTAGTGAAGTGGAGAAAAACTCCTCTTTAATCCTGTTTCCCCCAAATCTCCTGGCCTCCTCACAAAAGCCAGGCTATTAAGTGGAGTTGATGTACAAAAGCCCCAGCACTGTTCCCGGGCACAATTTCTGTTTGACACCCTTGGTCCTTACTCCTTCTTCTCAACACCAACTATAAAATAAACCTGACTTTTGATTTTGAAAGACAACAACTATCAACAAACCACGGTCAACTATGACCGTGGGCAGGTTCTTAACTTCCCTGTGCTTCTGCAAAATGGGAATTATTAGCATCCGCAGCGTGAGTGGCCATGAGAATTAAATTAACTATAAGCACAAAGCAGTTGGAGCTATCTTGTCACAGTTTGAGCCTTCAGTGGAAATAAAACCCCTCGGACTATGTAAGACTCTGTTTCGAAGGTCTGTGGCAGTGTGAAAATTAATCTATGCAGATACAGCAATCAGCCAGAACCTTTCAGTTTCTTTAAGCCTCTTTAACAGCTTTTTCCAGTCTGGCTCTCGGCATACTCCACCCCTCCTCCCCCTCCCAAGATCATTAATACTACATTATTCAGGGATTTCTCCATTTACAGAAATAATTAACAACCAGCAGGCCCCATTAGACCCCATTAAAGGGCATCCCATGCAGTGCTTATCGAGCTTTAATGTGCAAATAAAACACTTGAGACCTTGTGCTTCAGCAGAGTCTGAGTCAGCAGGAGGGGGTGGGGCCTAAGAATCTGCACTTCTAACAGGTTCCTAGGTACTATGGATGTTCCTGGCCCACTGACCATGGTTTGAGTAGCAAGGTTGTAATCTACTTATACTCCAGTTTTGTTGCACATTGGAATGATGTGGAGTTTTGAAATTTATTGATACTGTTGTGGAGGAAAAATTTTCCTCTACCCTTCTAGGTTCTTCTGGCTGGCCTATAACAGGGAAGAGCCAATTCTGACTCCATGTTGGGTATGTTTCTTTTACTTTAACCTTTGCTTTTCTTTGTTTTTGTTATTATAATCACTGTCTATAGCTGTAAGCATACGTAATGGCCTGCCACAGGGAACCATGCCCCTCTGCCTGACTGTTAAACTAAAAGGCCTTTGTTCAGCCCACAGAGAGACATTCTGACCCTGCCCACCTGTGAATGGCTGCAGAAAGGAAGAAATTAACACATCCCCTCCGATTTTGCAAGATAAATGGCCTTTGTACTTTACTCCCTCACCTCCTCCCCGTCTCTGTTCTATAAAAAAAACTGGCATCCAGGCCCCGATAAGATGGTTTTTTTGGGGACCCTAGTCTGCCATCTTCTCGGTCTGCTGGCTTTCTGAATAAAGTCACTATTCTTTGCCCCAACGCTTCGTCTCCCTATTTGTTGTCCTTTCGTGTGGCGAGCAGAGGGAACTTGGACTCAGTAACAGTCCTAATAATTACATTGACATGAGAGTAACAGGAGAAAAACAAAATTTAATTATGCACAAAACTAGTTAGAACCAACTAGGCCCAAGAACCAACGAGGTAGAAGATTGGCTCTCCAGTAGACCTTGAGCCTCATTATATGCTCACTGTAATACATTAGCATGCTAAGTGATACACCCACAGGTGCCATGACAGTTCAGAGGCTGACCATAAAAGGCCAAAAATTGGAAGGTGGCCCAATTGCTGGGAATCCCCACCTCATCTTCTAAATTGTTAAAATGTTCCTCCCCCTCATTAGCGTATGTAATTACCCAGCCCATAAAAACTAACCACCTCCACACCCCAGGGCCACTCTCACTGAGATGGCCTGCATTCACTTTCTGCCTATAGAATGTGTATCTCTCTAAGTAAACTTGCTTCCACTTTACTATGGCTCCCTCTTAAATTCTTTCCTCATTTGGCAACCCACCCCAGGAACTCTCCCAACTTGCAGGAGAGATGGGACATGACCATTCTCCTGCACCCCCTTCTCCAGCAACAGAATCTAATATCCACAAAAGAATATTACTGAGACATAGTTTTTCTCTCTCAACATCACCCTCATTTTTACCAAAGAGAAACAAATTAAGATTAACTTATTTGAAAAATGAGTCTAGCTTCATTACACTTGGCCTGGCTATTTACATAAGTGCAGCAAGAATAGTGATTGACCACATAGACTCTTTTATTCTGCTTTGCTGGGATTCTTCATAAGGAATCCCAGATTGAACTTTTAAATGCTTCTCAAGACTAGGAGGCAAAGCTAAGGACTTGTTTGTCATCAGATTTCCCCTGCAATATCTAAAGGTTTGGGTTAATTCCTTTGATTGTGAGGTCCACAACGTGTTCAGAGTTTCCTGCACTTGCCAAGAAGTAACTTTTTTACCTGGTTAGGCTATCGGGAACCCTGTAAGCAAGATACCAGACTTTTGTCAAGGGACTTTATTGGCTCCATTAAGTCAACCTTAGTTCCTTAAACCTGTTTAGTCATATCTGAGTTTATGCATGCCTCTCTCAAAGGCTGACATTCCAGTCAAAGCCTTGGTAATATAGCTAGTGCTTTCAATTGTGTCCTGTTATAAAGAGAACAGATTCTTAGTGAACTTGTGCAAATAACTATGTTGCCATAAAGAATACTCATTGAATTTTCAAATTCTGGAGGAATCAGGGAGAAAAGATAAATGTTTCAATTCTGCTTCAAAGGAATAATTTACCAAACTTCTGTGAGTCATAGTTTAAGAGGAAAGTTTTCCTTATATCCGGAAAACAAAACATTAACAAAAATTAACAATGTTTCAAACAAAAAAGTCGTAAAAGTTATAATCATCCTATTCATTCAGTCCCATGTAATTAATGCTTGTTGATCTTGATCTTTAGTTAGCAGTTTTATGAAGCCATCTGTTTCTCTATTTGTGTTTTGTAACTTCTTGCCTAGTTTAGTGGTATGGTCTGAAAGTTATCACAGTATTTTAGAATATGTTGAGTCCTGTCCATGAATTTCTCTGAAGATGAAACATATTTGAAAAAGCAAAAAGACTTAAAAATGATCATGATTAAGTATCAAATGAGAATTCATTAATGTAATTGACAAGGAAATTTGGTTATTTTTGTGACACACATTTTAAAATAGTAATTAGAATTACAGACAATAACATTATACTAGGACATATCAGATTTTTAAGAGTTTTATATATTTTCTAGAACACTTACATTAATAACATTTACCCATACAATATAACCTCAGAAGGTTCATTATCACTTATTTGATAATGTTTCCCATGTAATTTAACATACCAAATACACCTAATTAGTTTAATCTCTCTCTTTTTGTAAGGAGAGAGAATATATCCTTTGAGATGCTCCAGGGGCTCTCTAGAAACTCTCAAAGTTAGTTTTTGGTCAAAAAGACTTCATTTAGAATTTGGTTTTGGGGGAAATTTGTCAAAAATATCAGAGATTTTAAAACACTTGGTCAAATAGGATCATAATTTATTGTGAAACAATACTTATTCATTTAACCATGACAACAATTAAAGACTTCACAGGCAAATACAGAAAGTTAAATAGTTGTACAAAGCTTTAGCATTTTAATATAGAAAAGATTCAATTTTTAAAAAATAATCAAAAAGCTGATAAAGGCAAAACATAAAATCTTTGTTTTTCTAGGCAGATTACATTAAAGATAAAAAAAAAAAAAAAAACCTTTCACAAGAGCAGACTAATAGTCCAATAAACCTTTTTCTTTTAGCAGATGAAGGAAAATTAAGGTTTAGTTTTACCTAAGTACATTATTGATATTAAAGCTTATTTTTAAAAACTTTATAACAAATTCATTGATCACACATAAACTTTCTTTCTTAGATTCCTTTTTCATAAACCTTCTACAACTTTCTATGTCCATTTTAGTTCATCCCTTGTTGTTTGTTTTTTCCATTCAGCTTTATTTTAGGAAAAAATTATTTTATTTTCCCTCAGCAAAAATGCATCTTCATATCTCATACCTTTTCTAACCAAAAACACATCCTACTTTCCTTGCATATAAAGTTGTTTCCAGTAGCTTTAATCATATATATTAATTAGAATTCTTAACCCTTAGAAACTTTAATTTCTAGTGAAAACTATGAAGTAAGCAATTGTGAACTACTACACCAGCAGTCTTTAGACTGGCAAATTTATGAATACATTTCATAATTTCTAGAAACATACATTTCCTCACAGCACAAGTTTTCAATGTGGCATATGTCATGTTTATGAATAGACTCAAATATCTTTAGACTCTGTAATAAGAAGTCAAAAGTAGATAGACTTGTTCAGCAATTAATGTCTCAGTATTTTATCTTATCTGGAAATTATCAGACATTTAATAAATCCCCATCATTTCAATTAGCAAAATTCTAAGGGTGGAAGTTAAAGAGGTTTGGGAAACTAAATGGATATATCGTAAAACAATCAACGTAACTTAAAAAGTTCACCTAAACATTCTTATCTCATTTACATCTATTTAATTCCTTTTTTAAAAAATAATCATACTTAGATTACTCCTGAAGATTGAAGATTTAACAAGACATTCAAACTATTAACCATCACCTTATTTTTCTTGATGACAAATTTTGTAACAGAGATAAGATAAACTTATTTGAGTTTTAGTACACCTAAGTAGAAAAAAAGTATTATATTTAATGTTGATAACTCTAAAGACATGCCTGTATTAATTAAACCAACAAACTTAAACTAGATTTTATTTACCAAAAATTATCCTAGGTCACATAAATTTGAAAAACATATGGGTTAGTTTCTATTATATTTATGAGATTTAAATATACTTAATTGATAAGTGCTTAATTTTAAGCTAATTAAATAGAGCTCAAATTAAATTTGGCAATTGTACCTGAAGGTAGAAAATTACCGTATCTATAATACACATACATAGACATACATACAGACAGACACAAACAGAGATCTTATAGTTTTCATTTTAAAATTTCAGTCATGAATTACATATAACAATAGAAAACTCACTAGTTTATAAATAACTGTTGGAATAAGTTAAGTTTATAAGTGCAGATGGCTAAAGCTTTGTACTCTTTATGGGGAAGACTTTTAAGATTTGTATTTGTCTTTGACAAGTAATCTTAAGAAGGCCGAGAACTAGATTTTGGGCAAGACAGTCTTCCCAACAGTATGTATTTTAAAAAGGCAACTCCCCCCACCACCCCACTTTTTTTCTTCAGTCTGGACAGATTTTTAATTACCTTCCAAGATGTTTACATAGACATGGTAAAATTTACAACTTCAGAAGACAGAAAGAACGCAAGTTTTCTCTTAGGATTTTGGGGTGTATTTGACTATTATAGAAGTCTACGGTAATTATTATTTAAACTTTTTCTTCTTTTTGTTAAGTACAGACCAATTGTACATCCAATATCCTGATTTTTGTAATATCTGCAAATGTCTGGTGGTAAATAGGAAAATGTCTGAGTGGATTTGAGATATTTCAGAATTATGCTTTTGTTTTTCTAAAGACTCAAGTAGTAAATTGAGTATTGTTGATTTTACACTTTTTTGCTTTTCCGTAAGCTGTCTTCAAAGAATTGGGTAGGTTTTTTCATTATGTTTAGAGGTTGATTTGCTCACTCAGTCACACTGTTTTGAATTTGCCTTTTTATATCAGGAAGAAAACTTCCAGCTAAGATGGAAATCAAAATATTTTAATGTTTTTTATGTTCTACTGTCTAGAGGACATTAATTATTTGGGACGGGGGTCTAGGATATATCTGCAAAGGACATTGCATAGGAAGACCTGAAGCTGGAAAGCCTGATTATAGGGCTCAGCAAAATGGAGGACAGGAGGACAAAACCTTATTGTCCATCCTGGGTGCTGCTGCTTAATTTATTTCCTGGTTACAGCACTAATATGAGTAACCTATAGACCTTGGTTCTAGAAATTAGGCTGGAGCTCTCTCTGTAAATCTTGTAGAGAAAGGGAAGTTAAAATAAGCAGCTGGGTGTTTAAGGGCTTTTCCGCAAAAGGTGAAGGAGTTTTGGGAGTTACGGGAATTTGCTGAGGAGATGGGGCTATATTTTAAGAAGGGAAATTTATATTGGATGAGAACTTCAATTTTGTTCTAAGTTTAATTTCTGTTCTTTCATCTTGTTAGGGAGTCTGTAAGGTTAGCTGTTATATTTCTTTGTATCCACTTTTTAATTTGGTCTGTCCACAGATACCAATAAGAATTGTAAAAAATATCAATTTAGATTTCTAATTTAAAGGGTTATCATCTGGCTATTGGCACGCTGGATCTTTTTTTTTTTTTTTTTAATTTTATTTATTTATTTATTTTTGGCTGTGTTGGGTCTTCGTTTCTGTGCGAGGGCTCCCTCCAGCTGCGGCGAGCGGGGGCCACTCTTCATCGCGGTGCGCGGGCCTCTCACTGTCGCGGCCTCTCTCGTTGAGGAGCGCAGGCTCCAGACGCGCAGGCTCAGCAATTGTGGCTCACGGGCCTAGTTGCTCCGCGGCGTGTGAGATCTTCCCAGACCAGGGCTCGAACTCGTGTCCCCTGCATTGGCAGGCAGATTCTCAACCACTGCGCCACCAGGGAAGCCTGGCACGCTGGATCTTAATAGTGACCCAAACCAATAATAAGCCTTTTTATGGCTTAACCAAGGATGCAGGAGGCATCTCACGAAAGAGTTCAGCCCTCACAAGATTCAGCAAGTTCATTCTCAAAGATAACCTGAGAAAGCAAAGACCTTAATTGCACAGGTGGTAAGTAAGGATGGTGTGGTGAAAATGGTGTCTCAGGTCTCACAGGGAAACCATGAGATACGTCCAGTTACAAACCTAATAATCTATGACACCAAGCAGGTGCTAATGGAATGGTATTTTCCAGCATTAACAAAACAACGATAGTTGAGACAACAAAGTCCCCTGATGGGCTGTGACCCTTTGTGACAAACTCCCCTGAAAGCTGGCACAGCCAGGTAAAGAGAGTGCTGCTTCTGACTTTGTGTCTTGGAACTCCAGGCTATTCATTCATCTGGCCACCAGATGCACCCCAGTAAGCTGCACCTCCCAAATGGCAGAGGCCAGAAAATATATTCTCACTGGTCACAAAGCCAAGGTCTCAGAACATAAGGTAAAATAAAAGGAAAAACCTCATCTAGTTTTTACCTAGGAGACCCCCAGCAAAATTTATCTAAACAGATGTGGGTCTGATGAGATCCCTGAACGTACCAGAGGTCGGCTTGAGCAGTAGCCTTATGGGACCCATGCCAGCGTTCTGCCCTATTTTTTTTCCTCCTTATGACGAACAACACAACAGAGAAAGGGGAAAACAGTGACCATCTCTAGGAAAAAAACAAGGGATGAATAAGTGTACTCATTACCAAATTTTCACCAGAGTTGTTAAATCCAAGGAACAAATTCCACAAGTACTTTCTGCTAATCTAAATTTAGAAAAAGAAAAGGGTGGGGTGGGAGGAATTGGGAGATTGAGATTGACACATATACACTATTGATACTGTGTATAAAATACAACTGAGGGGAGCATACTGTATAGCACAGGGAACTCTACTTAATACACTGTGGTGTCCTAAATGGGAGGGAAATCCAAAAGGGAGGGGATATATATATATATATATATATGTATGGCTGATTCATTTTGCTGTGCAGTAGAAGCTAACACAACATTGTAAAGCAACTATACTCCAATAAAAATTACAAGTAAATAAATAAATAAATAAATTTAGAAAAAGAGAAAAAAGACTCTCACCACTTTTACTTCCACCAGACCTTGCAAAGAGAGATTCAGGAGGCTCATGCAATAAGAATTCTTACATTCTGTGGCATTTTGTCAGAGTTCCCAGAACCTCTTTATCTGCACAAGTCCTGAGAGAAAGCAGTTTCCAGCCAGTGAAGATCCTGCCAACTAAGCCAATTGTTGGGAAGGAGAAACTTTCCTCTGCATTTCTAGGTTCTTCTGGCTTGTCTAATAATTAAATTGACACGAGGCAGACTAACAGGAGAAAAACCAAATTTAATTATGTACTTATGGGGGCTCCATAAGAATATGAGGCCCAGAGAAGTGACCAAAATGGACAGCTTTTATACCTTTTAGACAAAGAAACTGCATTTTTTGAGAACTGACATGACAAAGAAACTTAGATTTGGGTACTAATTAGTGAAGAATCTAAGAAGAGTTTGTTTACATGCTGGGCCCTGAGTTCCCTATTTCTGGTGATAAAGGTCTCTCTGTACTTCCTGGTTCAGGGAAGCATGCCTTTCACATGGGAGATTTATTTCCCGCTTTCAGGGGGACAAAGGAGGGTCAGAGTGTCCTTCTTGCACTGGCTATTTGTTAAGGAACCTTAATTCAAAATAATCAATATGCCACTTTGACATATTTTGTCACGGCCTGCCCTGAGCCCCATCAATATCCACGCCCTACCCCAGAAATCATGATTTAGTAGATCTGGAATGTGGCTGTGGCTTTGGAATGTGGAATAAAGATTAAGAACCACTACTGTTAGCCAGTTTTAATTGGGAAGGCCTGCCAGCTTCATAAATTTCCTGGGGTGGAGGAGATGATACTTATTAAATTAAGTTCCCCTTCAATGAATATTTTCCAATATTAAATTGGTGAAATTGGTGTGAGGGTCATAACCTCCTCTATGTGTAGCATCTCCCAAGATTGGCATTGAGAGGAAATTATAATCCAGGTAGAGAGTGCCCACCCACCACACCACCTAGAGCAGTTTGGTCAGCTCTAACTGTGAGGTGATCTCACTGGCCTTGGGTCTGAACCCCAGCAGCGGTCTGGAGTGTCCCATCCTTACCTAGCCCAATCCCAGTATGCCATGCACTCCATTCTTGACAACTCCTCATGTTTCTTCAGTGCCTGAAAATACCAAAGTCCTATGGCTCCCTTATCAATCATGCCTTAGCTCTGCTGATATGCTATTGCCCTGATTCGGATACCATGAATGTGATCAATGCTCAGCGCTTCTTACATTCAACACTCAGTGGCTACCTCATTCCTTTGACCTGAGGCAACGGCTCTGCCCCACTGCTGTCCTGCTGCAGACGGGGTATGACTTTGCATGCTCTCCTATTTTCACATTTCTGTATTTCTCTCATTTGCTTTCCCATTCCATTACTTTTTCCTAACTGAAAGAAGTCTTTTCCCATCCTAGTATATCACTAGTCATTGGTGGACCCGAAGAGGAAGGCATGTGACTCAGATATTTTAAAGTAGCTTTTATTGTCATAATGATAATTATCATTATTATTTTTGCTTTTTTTGGTTTGCTCTTATAACTCCTCACACTCCCTTTGCCCCAAGTAACATGGGGGGTAGTTAGCTTAGGTATTGTAATTTTATGTAAACTACCAACTTCCAGCTGAATTGCTATAAAGAGAGAGATCTAGGGGTCAGAAAAAAGCTAAGTGGAGATAGAGCCACTCATAATGAATTTACAATGAAAGTTCTGCAGTTTCTTAATCAGGGGCAACAAGGGATATAAAGTAGATGTGAAATGTTTATTTCCCTTCTGTCAAAAGTCAAGATTACGTTCTTTGTGGTTCATCTAATAACAAAGACACATAGCTTTCAGGAAGTACCTCTCCAAGTGCTCAATAGCCCCCAGTCAACCATAGTAATAAAACAGCCTTCAGAGTTAGATACTATAGATATAAGTATCCCCAATACCCCAATAAGACAACCATAAGGTAAGTATCAGGAACTCCATGGAGGGTGAGGAAATGAACTTTGTTTAAGATATCATGGTCACTGTAAAACTGACAACATACAATTATAAAGTGGGTGTGTCAAAATGCATTACTTTCACCATGTTGTTTTTTCTGCTCAGAAATCCCTTCTTTCAGTCTCCTGGTCCCATCCCTGCATATTAAAATCTTTTCCTATATTAAGGCTGCTATCCAAAAACGCCTCTGTGAAGACTTCCCCAGTCATTTAAATCAAAAAAGAATTCTCTCCCTTTTCAGAATTCCTCTTGATTCATTTTTTCCTGTCTTTTCTGGCTCTTATGACATGTTTTGTTACTCTGAATTGATTTTTGAGCCTGTCCTGATTTGTTCCATACTATTTAACCTGAAATCATTGTTGAACTCTCTTGGCAACCTGAACTGTACTTTGGACCAGGAATGCCCTGTAAACACTTGTTAGAAGGAACAGCCAACCCCACCTAATCACTCATGGTGGGATTCTGTGCAGTTCTCCAAACATTTCTATCCTCCCACTCTGGGTAAGGGTAGGACTGCACTTCCTGGTGCTCTTATCATCAGGTTGGATCTGACCATTTCTGGCCAAGGTGTGTGCATGGAAGAAATACCTGTCATTTCTAGGCTGGAGCATTTAATCCTCAGTAAGGGGCCCTTCTGAGCTCTGCTTCACTTCTCACACAGGGATGGTGATGTTCCAGACAGGGGTTGATCCATTGGCCTGCATCTCAGAGTAAGGACAAGGGTGAGATAGGAGCAAAGCCCCCTGCTAACCTGCAGTGTATACATACCCCAAGGGAGAAATAGACATTTGTTATTTTGTGCTATTGAGATTTTGGGGGTTGTTTGTTACAGAAGTGTAACCCACTCTGTCTTGACTATTACATTATTCCTGGTTTACGATCTCAAAGATTAGCATTTCCTTCTCATCAAACTTTTCCTCTTAAAATAGCAAGTGAATAAATAAAACCTATACAATACAAATAAATATGGTACTATAAAGGGTGAAATTCTTAGAACATGCCAGAGTCACACTTGTAAAGGTTTTTTTTTTAATTCTCCTTTGACAGGTTATTAAAAAAATTTCTCAAATTTAGGCTGACTAATGTCAACTAAAAATGAATTAGTTTACAGAAATTATGCAAAGAAGTTGGTCCATCAGAGGCCTCTTCAGGCATTCCAGGATGTCTTGCTTTTGCCCCGTAAGCCAGTATGATTCAAAATGTGGTCAGTTGAGTAGACTGTAGGGATTTTCATAGTTTTCAAGGGAAAGACAGTGAAACAGTTTTTCTTTAATTCTATACATTTTACAAATGTGAACTATAAAACAAATTGACTTTCACAGAAATCCCATTGAGTTCCTAATAGTTGTGTTCTCAGCAGCTGTTCCAGAAGCAATGGGATTTGACATGTTCTCTGGGCTGGTATTAGGCACTTCACCTTTGCTAGTGTGTTTTCATACTTGTTGCATGGACTTTCTTGGTTTGTTAAATTGCATTTTTTAATGTCTAACTCATGATTCAATGAAGCATAATGGCAAGATGAAAGAATAGCAAAACACTAAACATACAATGTCATAAAACACTGGGAATCTCTCTATGAATATAGTGAATCTGTCAATCTGTGAGCATGATAATTTTCTAAGACAGGAATCTCCTCCCTCACCCTTTAAACAAAGGTGTTTAAGAAATAAGAGGAAAATATCTGACAATTTGATATTATGTGTCTGGACTCATAAGGTCAATGAGTTGTCCTTTCAGAAAGTTTATCAATTCATCAAAATTTTACCATCGTGAGTAAAGCAATCATGATCTCATTTTTTTACAGAACAAATACAAAATAATATTTTTAAGTGTGAAATTAATGAATTGTTGATAAAGAAAATGAATAAGCCACAAATTGTATTTTTGTCATAGGAAGAGACACAAGTCATACTATCACAGAGAGGCCTATAAGACCAGACTCTACGTTTATTACAGATGTTCTCAGAGAGAAAGCACAACTGGCTTTTTGTTAAAATTCCTTTATTTATTGTTAGATATTGTGTAATACTAATGGCCTGCCATGTAGAAGGACAGTGACCAATGTGTTAGTGTGTTTGCTGATTCTGTTCCATACTTGAATCAGTTCATAGTGTACTAGTGGGACACATGGGGGGTCAACAGAGAATTCATGCTATGAAAGAAGATGTTCTGTTGTTGTCATTTGTTTAATTTGTGATTCTTTTGTAGAAGGAAATATGTTCTGCAGAAGGTACACTGTGGTCAGAACCCGTAGGGAAAGGTTTCACCTGAGTGCCAAATCACTCACTGCTTTATTCTCCAAAGCAGTTGGTGGTTAATGATTTGCTTCCCATTCCTTATTTATGGTTCAAAGAAAACGTGAAAATTGGGAATACGATCAAATCACAGCCACCAGCACCTTGGCAGTCTTCTATGTTTAGAAAAAGTGGAGAGGCCAGGACATATAGCATGTTGCTTTTCAGCACTGAGTATGTTGACAGCTGAAAGAAAAGGCACTTACCAAGTTTTTGACATTAAAGATGAGTTAAACTATTTTCTTTTTGATACTGATAATGTCAGTAGCATGATCAAGTGATATATTTTTGGGACACATTGAGTACCTTGACATGCTTGAACTCTTACTTCAGGTCACGATATTATGATATTTTTACATTAAGGAGAATGTATTATATGTACTTATTTGGCTGAATGTAACAGCCAAATCTCAAATGATAGTTATTGAAACAAAATAGATTTTTTTTTTCTTTCTCACTGAAAGGAGTCCAATGGCTTCATGAAATCATGAGGGATCTAGATTCATTAGATGATTCAGCGTCCCCTTCTCTGGGGTGTGGGACACATACTAATGACCCATAATGGCTCCTGGAGCTCCAGCCATCAAACTCTCTGCAGGCTGACAGTAAGAGGATGGACACAAAGGTAAGTATGCATAATCCACAGCACTTCTGTCCCCTCGCTGAGCAGAACTTATTCATATAACCACTGCTAGTGGCCAGGAACACCCCGGAAAGACTGTCTTTCTATCTGGGAGGCAGTGTGCTTTTCTAGAAGTTGGGGATCTGCTATTAAGAAGGGGGAAATGGGTATTGAGAGGCAACTGGCTATTTTAAAATGTAGGTTTTATTATTTTTCAGGTATGGTTAGACCAACAGATCAGGA
The DNA here is from genome assembly GCF_965194805.1 of Balaenoptera borealis. NCBI lineage: Eukaryota > Metazoa > Chordata > Mammalia > Artiodactyla > Balaenopteridae > Balaenoptera > Balaenoptera borealis. Next base: position 20,606,073 of record NC_138865.1, on the reverse strand, counting down.
AACAATTGTCATTGAAAAGATAGTTTGTTATACTCATAGATCTTAAGAAGAGGGGCATGCCATGCCATGCTGTGGGGTGGGGGAGCATGCAGGGAAGTACTAGGAGGCAGAGGGAGAAGGGAAAATGTGGACAAGAGCCTTTATTGTGGTTTCTGTGGGAAGGAATGAGCTGAGCAAGACAGGGTGAACAAGTTTAGGACTGGCTAGTTTGAATAATTTCAGCAGACTCTGGGGCAAAAGGGCTGTCTTTGGTTGTCTGTTATCTGGCTTTGGGGTGATTAGGGAAGGGCCTGAGTGTGAAAGCCCCAGAAAGGAGGTGGTTGGGATGTGGACTCTGCAACAGCTGACTTGCATAAAAAAGGTGTGCTCATATGTGAGTTGTTTATTGTCTTTGGGAATTGGCTAACCCTGGGAGGGACAGTCCTTCCAGGGTCAATAAAGCCCCAGATGTCAAAGCATCAGAAATACAGAAAATACAAGACATGATAAATACACTGGCAATCTCTGTCATGGATAGGATATCAAGATTTCATGAGATGGCTCAATCATCAACATTTTCCCAATATCTTATGTTTTTCTAATTTTGTTAGAGAAATAAAGCAATGAATATTTTAAAACCATATCCAAATGCTAAAAAACAAACAAACAATGAAGAAGCTCTTTCTCAATCCAAATGAAATAAGTGACTACATTAAGAATCCATTTGCTATAATCTCTCCATTGAAACTTTTAACTTCTGGCTTTTGAGTGTTACTTGCTCCATAGCCAAAATCGCTGTTAGGTTGTTAGGTTTTTCTAATTTGGTAGAAATAGATGACCAATAAGAGATACTGACTATGGGGACTTCCTTGGTGGTCCAGCAGTTAAGACTGCAGGGGGCCTGGGTTCGATCCCTCATCAGGGAACTAGATTCCACATGCTACAACTAAAGATCCCACACGCAGCAATGAAGATCCCACGTGCCACAACTAAGACAGCCAAATAAATAAATAAATAAATAAATAAATAAATAAATAAATAAATGTTTTATAAAAGAGAGAGAGAGATACTGACTAAGCTATGAAGTCTGATGCATGGTTCAAGGCATCCGTTGTCTGGTCAGATTGAAAAAGACCTCATGAAAAGATTAGGGGACATGATGGTTCCTAGAGGACACCTCTTCTCAAGCATAGGAAATTTCATGTGGGGTTCAGCTGTGCCGTGGTCAAGGGATATGAGTTTTTCTTGACCACACAGAGCATTCAGCCTCCATCTCTCTGTGTAGAGGTCCCTGTAAGTGTCAGAACTGTTGGGTGGCAAGTCTCACAGGGCACCGTGTGGAGGATGTGGTGATACATCCACACCCAAGGATCCTCATCCTTACTACCCCTTCCAATAGTCCCCTTGGTCCCTGTAGTCAGTGGTGTGCTGGTGCCAGCTCCTACTGCATCACAAGAGTCAACTGAGCCCATTTTTTCCTAACTCCGAGTTAAGTGAGTTGAGATCAGCCACAACAGAAACATGCACATCCTAACAATCTCTGCAGATTAGGGCTTTCCTTTCCTTCCCTCCCCTCCTTTCTCCTTCCCTCTCCTTCCCTTCCTGAAGAGCTGGTAAACATTTACCAGGACACTGTTGCTTGCAATGTATGAAAGTGTTTTACCTCTTTTCCCCTCTGAGACTTTGTTCTCTGAGTGTTTTCTTCCCCTCCTGCTTGCTACCCATCTTCACCCTACTTAGACTAGAATCTTCTTCACTGGTGTCCCAGCTCATCAGTTACCAGTTTATTGTTGTATTCATCACAAACAATTACATTCTATGATTTTTTTTAAATTTATAATACTGAGGGCTGGCAACACTGTGGTGAAAACTGGTTCAGCATTTTGGAAGCATTTTTGGCAGCATTAAAAAAAACTCTGAAATATATTATAACCCAGTGACCTAACATTCCACTTTAGGCATATCTGAAACTAATTTGAAATATAGAAGAAATAATCTTCTGCTCAGAGATGTCCTTTTCAGCCTTAATTAGTAGAAGATTGGGAAAAACCTAAAAAATGTCTATACAACAGCAAGCAGTCTGTGTGCTATTGGATGGTGAGGAGAACAGTCAGCCCGAGGCACTGTCAGTGACTTAATTATAGAAGAAAATTTAAATCAGGTTTACTAAGTCAAGAAAGGGTGTCTTGTATACTTTGGAAAAACATTGGGAAAAGTTTTTCTGGTTAGTGCTCAATTAAGCCAGGAAATTAAATTTCCCAGAACGCTCGATTAATTGAAGACTCTCTTAACTGAGACTTTTGCAATCACATTTAAAACAAGAAGCTTTGGAGAGTCTTTAGAGTTGGGCTGTTTCTGCTGTAGTTGGTGTAGATAGAAAATAACAATGCAGCTCAATATCAAAGAACAAGCAACCCAATCAAAAAATGGGCGGAAGATCTAAATAGACATTTCTCCAAAGAAGACATACAGATGGCTAAAAAGCACAAGAAAAGAAGCTCAACATCACTAATTATCAGAGAAAAGCAAATCAAAACTACAATGTGGTATCAGCCACACCGGTCAGAATGGGCATCATCAAAAAATCTACAAACAATAAATGCTAGAGAGGGTGTGGAGAAAAGGGAACCCTCCTACACTGTTGGTGGGAATGTAAGTTGGTACAGCCACTATGGAGAACAGTATGGAGGTTCCTTACAAACCTAAAAATAGAGCTACCATATGATCCAGCAATCCCACTCTTGGGCATATATCCAGAAAAAAACATAATTTGAAAATATACTTGCACCCCAATATTCATTGCAGCACTATTTACAATAGCCAGGACATGGAAGCAACCTTAATGTCCATCAACAGAGGAATGGATAAAGAAGGTGTGGTACATATATACAATGGGATATTACTCAGCCATAAAAAAGAATGAAATAATGCCATTTGCAGCAACATGGATGGTCCTAGAGATTGTCATACTGAATGAAGTAAGTCAGATAAAGACAAATATCACATAATATCACTTGTATGTGGAATCTAAAAAAAAAGGTACAAATGAAATTAGTTACAAAACAGAAGTAGAGTCACAGATGTAGAAAACAAACTTATGGTTACCAGGGGATGGGGGGGAATAAATTGGGAGATTGGGATTGACACATACACACTACTATATATAAAATAGATAACTAAATAAGGACCTACTGTATAGCACAGGGAGCTCTACTCAGTACTCTCTAATGGCCTATATGGGAAAAGAATCTAAACAAGAGTGGATATATGTATATGTATAACAGATTCACTTTGCTGTACACCTGAAACTAACACAACATTATAAATCAACTATACTCCAATAAAAATTTTTTAAAAAATGAAAGAAAATGATAGGGTTAAGGTTTTTACACTCTGCTCTGCCCTGTGATTGGGGGCAAAAGGATATCCTCATTTCCTCAGCTGTAACTGGGAGCAGTATCTTTTAGGATATCTTTTAGGATTGAGTAAAACCCCAGAGGCAAAAGATTTGGCACAATGTCATCACATAGTAAACACTCAAAATGTCACAGCAATGATTGCCTCAATCATCTAGAGCTGTTCCCAGGCAGGTTACATGAGATAGTATCTCACTCCTTATCTTGAATCCTACATTCAGTCTTGAATACTACTTTCCTTTGTCTTCCTCTTTCTTTTTATAATTGTAAGGCCATGTTTTCCATGAATCAACTAGAATCGAACCAAAATATGTGGCGCCCTGAATTACTTTTCTTCTAGGTTAAATTTACACTGCTTCCTTCCACACTATCTCTCTCTCCTCTTTTAAAATCCTCTGTTGCTTTCATTCACACACAACTCAAAATAGCTGCTTTCAGGAAGTGCTAAATATAGGTAATCTGGAAGAGCCAGTTTTATCCTTCCCTTCAAGATCCTGTTTCCTTTGAGTTCTTTGAGAAGAAGATTTGCTCGGGGGGTTTCACTTCCTTTTCCTGATGTAAACTCCAGTGGCCCCTCATGTTGTCTTGGGGCCTCATCCTCCAGCTGCCAGGACAACTGACGCCAGTGGCCACCTTACTGCAGGTCAGGGTCTCTGTGATAGGTTGCTGCCCTCCCCACACAGTATCAGCAGAGGGCTGTGATGGGCTGAAGTGTCCTTCTTTTGAAGGCCTGTGCTCAGTTGTATATATGGGAAACTCCAGTGGCGATGGCTTGAACAAGATTTTCCTCTTGGTAATCAGCAAGCTTGAAGGGATGCATCGCAGGGGTCCTTCGATTTCTCCAGGCACCTCCATCTTGGTTACTTGAAAGATGGCTGCTTCAGCACCAATAACTGTGCAACATTCCATGCAGCAAGCAAGAGGAAAGGCAAAGGGGAAGTGAGCATGCAGAGGCAGGCCCCCTTTAAAGGAGCTTTCTGGAATCCCTACCTCACAACCTGTGCTTGTATTTCATTGCCAGCATTATCTTCCATGGCCACCCCTCCGCAAAGGAAGTGAGAGTGTTACTGGCAGACAAGGCTACCTACAATGAAGTTGGTATTTTGGTAGAAAAGGAGAGAGAGCGTACCTGCCTAGTCCCTTTGTTATTTACACTGTCACCCTGCACAACTGTGTTTGTCTGTAAGAAACCTTGAACAGTTGGTGTAACTAAAGGCGACTGAATCATAGAAAACAACCTCATTCCTAGCTTGGCTTTGTTACTGTCCTTGTCAAAATGTCTTTTCCAACAAATTCAGGACACACCCCCAACTCCCACCCAACACACACACACACACACACACACACACACACACACACACACACACACACACATACACACACACACAAAAGGGTCTCTGAACTTCACCCCATTACGCTCTTATCCTCAGCAGTTACCCAAAGTCTCAATTATTCACTGCCAAACAGTGCTTCTCTAACTTGAATAATGAATGGATAACTTTGAAAAGAAAGAGGTTGGTGAACCTCTGGGTAGTGATCTACACTATTTGTATTTTAATCGTTACTTAATATGTAAAATACAGAACTTGGTTGAACTTCTTAAGCTTTTGGCTTTTATGCATCTTTAAACAAAAACAAAATTTCAGAGCAATTTCAAACAAAACTATCAATTTTTGCAATCACTTAAAATCAAATTAGCATAATTGATTTAATGGGACACAGGTTTTATCCTCAGTGGCTGCTCTCAGATGCATGAGGCACCCATGACTCTGATTCTGCAGTGTGGATGCCTGTGGCAGAGTGTGCTAAGTGCTGGCTCAGGTCTCTCGTCATGTTTCTCAAGTCATTGCAAAAATTATTATTTCATAGTGCCCCAGATGCCATTTGGCCTCCATTTCTTTCCCACCAATGATAAATAAAGTTAATTTCCCTTGATATTGAGGGTATCATAGATAAAAGTGGGGTTTCAAGGCAGGATGTCAACTCAGGTGATCCTCCTATTGTTGCCGGCCGTGGCAACAATTAACCCCTTCAATTTCCCTCTCTGCGTTCCCATCAAATTTTGCCTCTAGGTACTTCCTGAAATAAGAAACTTCCTAAGAATATGAAAACCAGAAAAAGCAAAACTTCTGCTTATAAAGGTTTGATTAGAATCTCAAGAAAGTCCTATTATCTACTAAGAATGGGGGTGAAGTGGGTGAAGGGGAAAATTGGGTTCTTTCAGCATATAAATGTCTCATATTTTTAAGAGAATAAAACAGCTTAATTAGGTGTCTCCATGCTTTTGGCCTTGTATGAAATCTGTTCAGAGCCTTGCAGTAAGTGGGTTGGGGAAAGGAAAAGTCAGTTCTCTCATCAACAGCAAGGACTAGCGAGAGTTTGGCACACTGGAAAACCTGGAGCTAGGTGAGGCAGAGATGAGTTTACCAGTCTCTTGATAGAATATTTTTATGATTTTGCTATATAATTTAACATCAGAATTTTTTGATGCAGTTTCTTAAGAAATTAATGACCACACACTATCCCAGCATTCTATCTTGGTTGGGAGTGTCCACTGAAAACAGTGGAGGAAGGCAGGGGAAATGCAGTGGGTGGTATTTCAGAATCACTTACATTTTCCTTTTCTTTCTTTCTTTCCTTTTTTTTTTCTGTCAAATTGCATCCTTCCCTCTCTGATTCTGATAGGACATTCCCCCTTATCCCCCAGTAGGTGCTCCTAGCTGAGGGTTACCAGATCCATGAGTGCCCCTAGGCCCTAAGACATTGTTGTTCTAGGCCCTGACTAGTCCACCTCCTTTATTTACAATTTAGAATTGCTGTCACTGTTGAATGTGACTTAGATGAATTTCCTCTTCTGTTCCCTCCTCTGCTTGTTTAACTAAATCATCTCATTGCCTAGTGTCCACAAATAACTCTGGAAGTAAGTTTGAAATTAGTTGTGAAAAACTGAACTTCCCAACTGTATTAGTCAGGATAGGCTCTGTTGCATGGTGATAACAAATAGTCCCAGAATCTCAGTGCCTTAAAGTAACAAAGGTTTATTTCTTTTTTTTTCCCATTCTTTAAAAAAAAATAAAAATTTAACAAAGGTTTATTTCTTATCCTGTTACATGTCTTCTGTTCCTTAGCTTGGACATTTCTTCTGACAGGATCTAGGATGTTAATGCAGCATAAGTTAAATGCTGTGACTTCTGTGACAGAGGGAAAGAGAGCTCTGGAGGGTTTGAGACAGGCAATCAGGAGCTCTGGAATAAAAGTGACACACATTGTTTCTGCTCACAATTTATTGACCAGAGTTAGTCATCTGTTTTGACCCAACCTTAAGGGAACTAAGAAATACGGCTTTTTCATATTCTGAGAGGGAAGAAGCCAATGAGGAAGGAAATGGCTGGCAAATAGCACTAATGATTGCCCCCTAATCCAGCATTCTGGCTGGGTTGAGGGTCTTCTCTAAAAAGCAGTGAAACTACCTAGAGAAACTAGCATTGCTCCTTCTGTTGGTAGATTTACAGCTTTTATTGAGAATATGCACTTACGAAGGAGGATACAACCATCTATACCGATGGTTGGAAATGAGATCATGTGCCATGTGGGAAGGATAGTGTCTGCCTAGCCAATCTCAGCTACCATTTTGGTCTATATTGACTGGTTATTTTGTTCAAGTTATTTTCAATTTCGTGCATTTAGACAAAGGTCACAGTCTCTTCAGAGAAGCTTGCTGAAGACTGTCCTGCTGAGCAAGATTTTGGAGGCAGGAATACCCCTATGAGGATTGAGGAAAGGTACTTTAATTCCCCGTAAATAAAAGTACCAGCTAAGGTGGGAAAGGTGAGGTAGGTGGTTTTAATGACGCTCCAGGGAGCAGCCAATGCTGGAGCAGCATCCAAGGACTCTTACTACCAGTTGAGAGTGAATTCTAGATATTGGAAGTTGTTTCCATGACAATTAGTTGGAGGAAGGTGGGATATTTTTCAAAAGAGGGATTCTAGAGCATTTGAAGGAAAAGAGACATACTTAGCCTCCAAGTTGTCTAATTCTGCACAGAAACATAATTTTAGATGGCATTTGAAATTATTTACATAATACATGCTTTATTAGGCACTATCAAGAGAAAAACATGAATGTCATTGGCAGCCATGGAAACCTTGGCAAAATCTGACAATACTTGTATTTCTGCCTCTTCTTCTCCCCACAACAAAAAGAAGTAAAAAATGGAAACTGGAAATTGATCAGTTATAAACTACAGGGAAATGGAAATTTTTATTTAAAAGAGAGAATTGTACTGTTGACACATTACATTTGTATATAGTGTTTTTCTCTATAAGCCCCCAAAGCACATTGAACCATGGTAATCATGCTCACACGCTTCATATACTTAAGTTCTACCTACACTGAAAGGACAAATAAATAGATGCACCAAAGTACCAAAGTAATCTGCCCGCCTTGGAAAACAACAGGATGAACTGATATCACCATCAACTTCTGATAAAAATTCTATATTCATTATATGGGATTGGCCAGAAAGTTCTTTCGGGTTTTTCATAAAACGTTACAGAAAACCTGCACGAACTTTTTGGCCAACCCAATAGTTCCTGTGGAATGTAGTTGACATTGTCTGGGATAGAAATTGATTAGTTCCTTGAGAAATGATGAAACCGTGGGTAATTAGTCAGATCCAATTCACCTTCCTTCAAGGTCATTTTAAGACTTGCATGTCCTCTAAGCTGCATGTAACCTAAACGATATGATGTTTGCTTGAGTTGTTTTCAGCTGTGTCTAGTTTGAGCTGAGCTGGTTGAGGCTGGTAGGAACACTGACCCTTCAACTGGGCATGCGCGACTGTCTGCTAGCTCAGTTACCTTTTGAATATGCAGAGGCCTGTAGCTTAGTTACGCCTGTGCAGAACGATAGTTATTTGCACCTTTTTCCAATCACCATTCCCCATGCTCCCCATGCCTCAGACCACCCTGCTTCTTTATTCATTATCCCATAAATACCCTGAGCCCCTTGTGTCAGGGGAGGCAGTTTTGAGACTTGCTCTCCTGTCTCCTCACTTGGATGCCTTGCAAGTAAACCTTCTCTTTGCTGCAAACCTAGGCATCTCAGCGTTTTGGCTTGCTTCCCATCAGGCAAAGTGAACTTGGTTTGGTAATGATGTGATACGTGCAATAAAAACAAATGGTCATAAATTTGGATTGTAATCTGTAGTGCATGGCTGCAAAGCTGAAAATCAAACTCAAGCTTTAGTAGTTAGGAAGTTTCAATGGCAAGTGAAAATCACCTTTTGGCTTTACAGGAAGTAGACTTTTCTTTTACATCACTCAGCATGAACGTCTATGCTTTCTATGTCTGAAAAGTTAGGAGTAAATTAAAAAAAGAGGAACAGCAACATGCTGGAAAAATAGGAACTTCAAGAAAATGAACAGGGGTTGTTTGTGAGCCTTGAATCTTCACCAAATTCTATGGATCTATCTAAGAAACAGACAGCCAATGGCTTCTGTCCCATTCTATACACAGTTTGGGTGGAGAAACCCACGGGTTAGTGTGGATGATGTAAGCATTACAAAGGGAAAAAAGAGGTGTGGGTCTGGGCTCCTGTGATCGGAGAGGACAGTTGGAGGTTGTGTGGGGAAGGTGACTGTGGCCCTGAGAGCTGCACAGGGACAGAAGACTGAAAAGAGCCCTGCAGGTCTGGACAACAGCACTTGCAAACACAGTTCCCTCATGATCCCTGATGAGGACCAGCTTAAAAATATGGATACCATATAAGATTTTTAAAAATTTATTTTTGTTCTTTTATATTTTAAATCCTTGTTGTTTATTTCATATATAGCAGTGTGTATCTGTTAATCCCATACTCCTAATTTATTCACCACCACCTCCCCAACTTTCCCCTTTGGTAACCATTAGTTTGTTTTCTATGTCTGTGAGTCTGTTTCTGTTTTGTAAATAAATTCATTTGTATTATATTTTTAGATTCCACATATAAATGATATAATATATTTGTCTATCTCTGACTTACTTAGTATGATAATCTCTAGGTCCATCCATGCTGCTGCAAATGACATTATTCCATTCTTTTTTTATGGCTGAGTAGTATTCCATTGTATGTATATATACATGTATGTATATATACATACATATATATATATATATATATATGTATATATATACACACCATGTCTTCCTTTTTTTTAGATTCTACAATTTACATTTTATTGAACTTGCTTTATAATATACTTTCCCATCTAGCCACCCTATTTATACATTCATCATCTGTTGTATTTATTGTTTTGAGGCCAAAGTAAGTTGAAGACTTTGTTACACTTCTCCCTAAACATTTCAATATGCATGTCATTAGCTAGAGTTCAGTAATTTTCTAAGGCTCTCTTTTTCTTTTAATGTAAAATTTACATATAACAAAAAAGTATGAATCTTAAGTGATACATTGGCTGAGTTTTCACATATACATACAAGTGTGTAATCCAAACTTCTATCCAGATACAGAATAGGATCATCAGAAATCTCCCTCATGCCCCTTCCCAGTCATTCCCTGACCTCAACCCCCTTCAGAGGTAACCAGTGTTATATTTTTATGCTGTCACTTAGATCTGCCTCTCCTAGAATTTCACATAATGGAATCACAAAGTATGTACTCTTTATAGAAGGCTTCTTTCACTCTGCATGCACCATGTCTTCTTTATCCATTCATCTGTGATGGACATTTAGGTTGTTTCCATGTGTTGACAATTATAAGTAGTGCTTCTATGAACATTGAGGTGCATGTATCTTTTCATATTAGAGCTTTCTCTGGATATATGCCCAGAAGTGGGATTGCAGGATCATATGGTAACTCTATTTTTAGTTTTTTAAGGAATCTCCATACTGTTTTCTATAGTGACTGTACCAGTTTACATTCCCACTAACAGTGTAGGAGGGTTCCTTTTTCTCCCCACCCTCTCCAGCATTTATTATTTGTAGAATTTTTGATGATGGCCATTCTGACCAGTGTGAGGTGATACCTCATTACAGCTTTGATTTTCATTTCTCTAATAATTAGCAATGTTGAGCAGCTTTTCATGTGCCTGTTGGCCATCTCTGTGTCTTCTTTGGAGAAATGTCTATTTAGGTCTTGTGCCAATTTGGTTTGTAAGCATTTTTAATAGGAAAATAAGTTCATTCTTTTTCATTTTCCAAGAGCAGGCCCTTTCCCCACCTCCTCATTCCCCACCCCCAGATTGGTCCTGTTCTTGGAGCCAGGATCCACTTGAGTAGCAGGGCCGCCACAGACATATGGTCACCTGCAGGAGAAAAGGCTAACCAGGCACACAAAATCCAAGGAGATTTTATTCATGCCAAGTTGCACAGGTCCGATGGGCTCTTAAGCCTTGTTTCTGAAAGGGCATTCACAATACTCCTTATTTCAGAAGGAGGAAAGTCTTTTCTCTCTTTGCATTCTTCCCAATCTCCCCTTCAATAAGAGATCTTGTTAGAAGTGAGGCAAGAACCTTCTAAGAGAGACTGTGGGTACAGGTGATAACCCCTATACTTCGAGCACAGGTGCCAACTTGCATGCTAAACAAAAACATCTTTGTTCATATCTCTTTGGGTTTATATGACTATACAGAGGTTACTTTGTGAAGAGTTGGTTCCAGCACTTTATAAAGAACATGTTTTTTAACATAGAAAAGAATATGAAATGAATGTGTCCAGTGAACCAGCAATTGCACTCTTGGGCATTTCTCCCAGAGAGATGAAAATTTATTTTTATGCAGAAATTTGTACAGGAAGGTTTGTAGCAGCTTTATTTGTAATAGTTCAAAACAGGAAATTACCCAAATGTCCTTCAATGGGTGAGTGGCTGAACAAACTCTGGTCCATCTATGTCAGGGCATACTCCTCATCAATCAAATTAGACGATTATTGATGTACTCAACAACTTAGGTAGGTCTCAAGGAAATTATACTGAGTCAAGAAAGCCAAGAAAGCCAAGCTCAAAAGATACATACTGGGTAACTCCATTTTTATAGCATTCATGAAATAACCTAATTATAGAGATGGAGAACAGATTGGTGTTTATCAGGTGTTAGAAATAAGGGAGGAGAGTTGGGGTGGCTACAAAGGGGTAGCATAAGGGAGTCCTGTGCTGATGGTTCAGTTGAGTATCTTGATTGTGGTGGTGGCCACATGAATCTACACATGTGATAACACTGCATAGAGCTACACACACACACGAGTGCATGTATAACTCATGAAATATGAATAAGTTCTATGGATTGTACCAATGTCAATATCCTGGTTTTGATATGTACTATAGCTGTGAGATATGGGGAAGGCTTATGAAAGGTGTGCAGGGCATCCCAAACATTTTTTTTCGACTTCCTACAAATTTATAATTATTTCAAAATAAGTTAAAGCAAAAGCAATGTGTAACTAAATAACTCAATTACTGCCACTAATTTGGTGCAGTATTCAACAGCCTTTTAAACTGTAAAAAGGATAATATTTTAGAATGTGCACATCATCTGTATACGACATTACAAACTTAAGATAGAAAATTTAGTAGGTATCTAATGCCAACCAATCACTGTTCATGGATCTATTGGGGTTCCACTAACGCCAATGGACTCAGGTTCAATATGGAGTGAAAACAGTTCCTGCCAGTGCTAAGTGTACTTTAAAATAAGTACACCTATGATTCAAATAATTATGAAAGTTCAGGAGGTTAAGTGATCTGTTTCTTTTCTAATGTAAGTATTTAATGATATAAATTTTCTTCTAAGCACTGCTCTTGCTGTATCCTACACATTTTGATAAGTTGTACTGTGATTTTTATTCTGTTCAAAATATTTTCTTTAAAAAAATTTTCACAAGGGTTGGAAAACTTACTTTCCAACTATGGTGGGCTGAATAATGTTCCCCTCAATGTCCACATCCTAATCCCCAGAACCTGTGACTATGATATTTAACATTGTAAAAGGGACTTTGCAGATGTGATAGTTAAGGATCTTGAGCTAGGGGATGATCCTGGATTATTCAGTTGAGCTCAGTGAAATCACAAGGTCCTTATAAGAGAGTGACAGGAGGGCCACAAGCAGAATGGAGATGTGGTGATGTTAGCAGAGGCTGCAGTAACGCAATTTGAAGATGGAGGAAAGAGCCAAGAGTGAAGAAATGCAGGAGGTTATGGAAGGCATGGACCAAATTCTCCTCTGAAGCCTCCAGAAGGAACCAGTCTTGCCAATGCCTTGCCTTTAGCCCATAATACCCATCTCAAACTTCTGACCTCTAGATAATAAATGTGTGTTGCTTTAAACCACTAAGTTTGTGGTAATTTGTTATAGCACTCATAGGACATTAATACACCAATATTTATTTTGAAAATTTTAAACGTCTGATTAGTTGCAAGAATAGTATGAGGCACAACCATATGTCCTTCACCTGGATTAACATTCTGCCATGTTTAATTCCCTTCTATATGTGCATGTGTTTGGCTGACTCATTTGAACATGAGTTGTAGACATCATGTCACATTTCCCGGGAACATTTCAGCATGAAGTGAAGAACAAGGACATTCTTTTATGTAAACAGTAGAATTGTCACAGTCAGCTTCTTTAATATTGATGTAATACTTTTATCTAAAATAGTTCATAATTGAATTTCTCCAGTTATCCCAATAATATCACTTATTATTGTGATTTTTTCTCCTAATGCAAGACCCAATCAAGGGTTCCACATCACATCTAGTTGTCATGTCTCTGTATTTACTCTTTTAAATCTGACAGGTTTCCAGCCTTTTTGTTTTTCCCTCTCATGATATTGATAATCTTGCAGAATCTGGGCCAATTGTTTGTAGAATGTCTCTCACTTTGGAACAATGGACTGTTTTCTCATGACCAGATTCAGGATAAACATTTCAGAAGGAGTTCTACATAGTGATGTTATGAATTTCTCAGGGTCTCACATCAGTAAGCATATATACATATATGACTTTAAATTTTATTTTTAAAAAGTATCATACAGTAAAAGAGACTCACTTTTTGATGTACAGTTCTATGAATTTGAAGACATGCATAGATTCATGTAATTCCTGTAAGAATTAAGACACACGAAATAGGTCCATTCCCACAAAAAAACTCCTGGAACCTACCCCAGTCCTACTGAATCAGAATCAGCATTTTAACAAGACCTTCAGAAACATTAAAATTTGAGAAACACTGGTTTAGAGAACTTAAATAATATTTGAAAATTTCTTGGCCTGTAGAAGACCATCAATAAATGATGCCATCTTAAATCAGTCTCTCCTTCATTATTAGAAGGTTTTCCAAGTGCATATATTTCTGTTGAATTATGTGAGAAAGAGCCACTGACTTATAGTTTCAATAAAGCAAATTACACACTGGTCAAAGAAAGACATGTTCTTGCTATAATCACCATTACTGTATCATTTCAGTGATTATTAAACCATCATGTCTCTAATTTGGTAACTTCAGGAAACTTTCATGAGCTGAGATTATTGACACCTGCCCCCGTGTGTGTAGTTTCACACAAACCCATGCACACCTGCAAACACTCATACTTTAATTGACTACTAGAAATAGTTTTTTGTTTATCCTTAGTGAAGATGCTGCTATAAGAACTAATTCCCTGATTGAGCCTTCTACTAAGGAGAGCATTCTGCTAATACTGAGGAAGCTGAGTGGTTTTCTGGGTTTCCTGCACATCGTCACTTATCCTGTAGCTGATATGAGGAAGACCCTGCAAAGGACCGGCAAAGGGGAAGTTGGGCTGGGGTAGGCAGTTCATGGTCAGTCTTTAAGTGTTCATCTAGAGCCCAGTGTACTAGACAGGCTCAACCCTTTCTAAATCTTGATCGGTTGGAGGCTAACACCTCCATGTCTTGGGAGGACCTTGACAAACCTAGGGAATATAGGACATGAAGCCTTTCTTATATCATGTTAATGGCCAATTTCAAGACCATTTTAATACATCAACCCATTAAATCAAAGCGAGTACTCACATATTTGTGTGATGTTGCATTAAGGGTACGGATCTCTTAGAGGTTCATGGTTCTTAAATGTTAGCTGTCAATTCCCCCAAAAAGATTACTTTCCAAATTTGTGTTGATCAAGTAAAGCTAATTTTTTCTAGATTTATTGAGTATGGGAGAACACCACCTTGGTAGTCATAGTGTCTCAGAGTGGAAAGTCAGGGGAAGAGGTTCACAGGGTTTTAAGGATGCAGATGGCTGATTTTGCAGCAGTCTTTCCATGAGGGAACTGGTTGGGTTGGGCAGAATTTATGCCTGGGGTTGGTGTGCATAGAGAGGGAAGGTTGAGAAGAAAGTATTGGTTATATATCAGTTTTGATAATAAGCTATTTTAATAAATAGTTGGTTCACAGTCTTATCTTTCAAGCAAGTATTTCCTGGAACAAGTAACTATGTTATCTTTCTCTGGTCCCACTATTATTTAGCACAGTAATGGGAAAGTGTCTTTGTCTGAAAAGTATTTAACACAAGAACAAGAAATTTGTTGGTTTCAGTATTAGCAAGTAACTCCTTAGATCATGGATCAGTGTAGAGCAGTCCTGGGCCTTTGTAGACGTTTAAGGTCTGAGAGTGATGGGGCACTACTGATGTTCTGCCTTCCTTCTGAAATGTACACATATGCATCTGTCAGGAATATGTGGGTGCTGGACCAAGCAGGGGCATCAATCTCAAGGGCTTCCTCTATCCTTTCCCATCTGTGCTTTGGCTTTGTTGTTTCATGGGGCTGTTTCCATGCTTTTACAAAACCCTGAAGGGAGCAGCACATCACAGGAGATAGTTACCACTTAGACTAGGAAAACAAAAAAATATTCTATGAATATGAAAAATATATATTGAGGCAATCTTTTGCATATATCACTGTGTTGACTACAGTTGCATTTCCCCTTTTTAGTTCCATGGAGCACTGGATCAATTCTCTAAGAGAAAGGGCTTCTGTAGATGAGAAGTCTGAAGATACGGTATGCATGTTCCTGGAGAGGTTCTTACTGCTTCTCAGCACCCTGCTCATAGAGGCCTTCTTGTAGAGCCACTGGTGAATTTCACTTAAATGATGCTCAGATGCATTTGACCATTGGACATCTTTTATGTTTAACAACTTCTATCGTCCTGTAGAAACTCACTTTAGTTATATGCTTGAACCGTACTGATTTTGGAAAGTGCAGAAAACCATCTTGACTGTCAACCAGAAAGACAGTGAAATGAAAAAGGATGGATGTATTGCTGAGAAAAGATTTCCATGATAACAAATGAAAACTTGTGAATAGTTTTGACATTCTGGAATCAAGTATCCAGCACCCAGAGCCATTTCACTTTATTGGTGTCTATGAGGTAAAACCTTTGGAAATACAACTTATTCAAACCAGAGACAATTACATAATATAGACTAGAATAACATGTATGGATGGCACCTGGACGCAGAAGGTCTGTCTCCCTTTAGTATGTAACTTAACATTGAACCTGGTACCATGACACCAAACGCGTACCCGATAGGGCTTGTTGAACTCATCGTTAAACAACTACACATGAATAAACGAGCATATAGGTTACATTTGTAGAATTTACTCTTATTGATTCCCTGTTTATTAAAAATGTACTAAGTTTATAAAAGTAGTACATGCTCATCATTACAAATTAAAACTCTGCAGATTCCACTCAGAGTTACTTCGACTCTTCGTTAACTGCACACTTCAGTCCACTACAGTTTCGTGTAAATTCTTTTAAATTAAAAAACTATGCGTATATATTCTCAATCATAAATTTTTCCAGTGTGATAAGAGAAAAACAGTAGCCCATTAATATCTTAATTTACCTTTATTTTAGTACAGATTTTTAAAATATTTCATTTTATGATATAGTTATATATATTTATATATATATAACATATTTTATATTATAGAAAAAATAATTATTTTAGTCAATCATATTTTATTACATTATGTCATAATATGGAGACATTTTATGTGTTTCTGTGATTGCTCTTTGTCATTGAGTGACTTCTTTTGATCAGTACTTTAATTTTATCACCGATTCGGAATAGAAAAAAAAAGAAAAATTAATTTTGCTGTGTCTGTTTGATTGAATCTGAGGGTAATGATGGTCTGTAAGGAGAATGTTGATGTAAGGGACCTCCAAGAAGTATTTACTCAGTTTGGGAATTCTATTTATTCATAACATGTCAGTTTTCCTATATGCTAAGCTATAGTTGACAGCTTCTAGAATGACTCCCACGACCCATCTCCTCATGGGTCCCTCTCTGTCTAGGGTCTGGACACAGTGACTTGCTTTTAACCAATAAGGCAAAAGTGATGGGATGTCACTTCTGAGGGTAGGTTATAGAAGACTGTAACCTCCAACTTGTTCAGTCTCTGTGTGGCTTTTTCACTTTCTCACACTGATGAACTCAGGCTTACTGTCCTAAGGAGAGACACACATGACAAGCAACTGAGAGATGCTTCTAGCCAACAAGTTGCCTGTGAGAGACTGAATCCTGCCAACAACCACACAAGTCAGTTCAAGAGCAGAACTTTCCCAGTTGAGCCTTAAGATAATGGTAACCCCAACAAACATCTTGATTGCAGCTGTATGAGGAACCCTGAGCCAGAGCTGGACCATGGTTGGGTTTCTGACCCACAAAGATGGAGAAATAATAAATGTTGTAGTTTCTCTCCACTAAGTTTTGGAGTAATTTTTTATGCAGCTACAGATAGCTAATACTAGCTAATTGTTAATTGATTACATATTCTACAGTGCATAGATATATCTTAAGTTCATGTGTGTTTTCTCCAAATAATAGACTTTTTTTTAATTTAAAAAGGAAAATATTATTTAGGAATGACTTAATATTTTTTAAAGAGGAATATATTGTAAATCCAAAAATATGTTTGTGCTTCACTGTCACAGTTGTGGTGTATACAGTTAGCCTTGAAAAGACGGGTCTGTAATTTACTTCTATAATTCTGAGAAGTTTTAGTCTTGGTTGCCCCAGTCCAGGCTGACAAAGTTAGATTCTATGGTATATTTACAAGGGTGGCTGAAAAGGCCCTGTGCCCACTGGATTTAAAAATGGGGTGACTTTTTATTTTGTCCTGGGATCTTGAACCTAAGCATCTATGATTAACTTCTGTAATAATGTTAGAACTGCCAAATAAGCCTTTCCCTTGGAAACCTCTAATTGCTACCTACAACAAAAATCCAATTACAAACAAAAGGCTGCATAATTTGAGAATGTTCTAAAAAGCTTAAATGAGTCGCTCTTTATGATAATATCTGCTCTGTATACTGAATAATATTGTCTGGACCTCATGAGGGCAATAGAGCAAATATTGTGAGAAACCTAAGCATTGTGTCAAATGCTCACAGTGGGAAAATACCAACTATCAATTTAATTACAACTTTATTACTTACCGATCAATTTGATTCCTGCAGAGTGTATGTTCCTTCAGGGAATACAAAAAGTTATGTTCTAATTAAAGTATAATTATATATGAAGGACAGAATGGCAGGAATCATTTTACTTCTGCACTTCCTCACATCAGAATGGACGTGAAGATGCTCCACTCTCAAAATCTGATGCACACTTGATAATCTTACAGTACACGTGGTACTTCTATTGAAATATAGGCTTTTACGAAATGCTTTTATTTCATGTTAATAACAATTAAATCTCAAGAGATGCAAAGTGAAATAGGGTACGGTTTATACTGATTTCAAGACATTTACATTTTTCATTGGAATGCACACTTTTTAGGTTTATCACATTTTGTTTTGTTAAGTACAATCCCACAGTCAGTGCAATTCAGTCAGTGACATCCAGAGTTTACTATCAAGACACAGAGGTTTTGTTTCTACCTTTTTGTCTCCTTGTGTCCATACTATCTTTAGTTACTCTGAGCATCTTTCAGAGTTTTTGCATTCTCTTATGCCTGCCTACTATGTCCGCTTTCCTAACCAGTCCTAATATTTATTGATTTATTCTTATTTTTATCTTATGCAGTATGGTGTCTCTCTGGTTTACTCCATTTTTTGCTTCTATGTTTTCAGTTGGTGCTTGGTATCTAATGAATAAGTAGATTGAGAACCACACACAGAGAATTTTTGGAATCAAGAATGTGATAAGATGTCAATATTTACTCATGCAGCCAGTGTCCAAGGGAGCCCTAACTTCTGTGCATGTTTGCATTTTCATTGTTTAGATGTATGTATTGGATTTAAGCTTATCTTATTTTTTAAATGAAGTGAAAATTATCACCAACTGCATGGATATTAAAGTGTCAGAAGACAGGTCACAATTATGTAAAAGAAAATGACTGTAAAATGGGCATGTTTTCCATAGGACATATGTCTGCCTAGGGAAGCATGAAAATACAAATGACCTCTGCCATGCTCTCAAATATCTTAGTGAGAATGAAGCATAAACAAAGACTTCTGCTATTTCACTAATTTCTCACCTCGATTGCCATGCCCAGAAACATTCTACATTGCCAGATACAAAGCCCAAATTCTTTTATTCCTGTTTCTCTCTTGTGTTCAGAAGTTTTAAGACATAGAATATAGCCTCTTGGAATATTTTCCAGGGGCTGGATTTGGGAAAAGAGCAGTTTTGCATAATTTTTAAAACGTCGGTGAGGCACAGACTCAACTGTTCAGAGGTTGATTGACTCCAGTGAGGACATAAACATGGGCATAAATAAGGAAGAGAAGTTGAATCCAAAGCAGAGAAAGAAAAGCCGTCATGGTACATTCCCTCCTCCCTCCTTCCTGTTTCTGGTCTGTTCCTCAGGGCAAGGCAGTGCAGAGATCATGCATACAACCAAGGCAGCAGGTGACCCTTTCTGACAAGGGACTTTCTGTTAGTAGAGGCTAGACCTTGCACAATTTCGATTACAATTAAAGAGCATATTACCAGGTAAGATTTGTGGATTTCTTTCAAGAATAGAGAAAAAAATACTTAAGTCTAAGTTTTCTATAAGGAAACAAAAATCACGTTTCTTTCAGACTTTTAGACTATAAAAATACGGTACAAAAAAAATGGAAAAGTATTCAGAAATAAGAGAAGGAAAAAATGTATAACACAACACCTAAATTATGTAAGTTCCATTAATTATATCACCCAATAATCTATTCTAGTTAGTACTCTGCTGGTCAACACATAATTATGCTAATAGAGAAATCAAGAATGGTGGGCATATACTATAGAAAACAAATGATAACAAGGAGTGACATTCAATAGATATTGTTTCATTTTTTAGGTTTATAATAGGAAACACTATAAAAATGGTCATATTAGACAAAGCTACTAGAAAAAAAAGCTCAAAAATGGAAAAAAAAGATCCATAACAATCACAATAGCTTCACATTCATAAACATGAACTAGAGTCACCAGGCATTTAAGAAAAGAGAAGGACTATAATGATTAAAAAAACCCAAAAAACAAAAACAAAGGAAAGCAAAACAAAACATTTGCTGGAGTAAATAAATCATCCAAGAAAAAAAGAAAAGAAAAGTTTAATTTGAACATCTTCAGAGAGATTTGAGCTCTCTGGTATTATTACTAAAAGAAGAAAAGGCTGCTATGAAAAGGGAGCAATAGGAAAATAGTAAAGTATTTTTGGAAATTAAACTATTGCCAGACTGAAAAGTTTAGTAAAAGGACTGAATGATTAAAAAAAAAAAAACAGTCAAAGATAGAGTCAATGATCTAGAAGATGTTGAGAAACTCTCCAAAGGTGTTGAAGAAAAAGGAACAATGAGAAAATATAAGAGAAAAACTTAGCATCATGGATACCCTCATCCAGGAATCCCAGTGCATCTAGTAAGATTTCTAGAAGGAGAAAACAAAAACAAACAAACAAAAAGAGAACAAAAAATAAAAAGTTAGAAAAACATCAAAGAATAGAATAGTAAGAACAATAACAATGTAAATACAATAATGTAAAATATTCACATGTTCACATTGAAGTGATCAATTGGTCATTGATAAAGATAACTCAATAAAAATAGAAAAGACACTTACCTGGACATTCCTCGTGCAATTTTATAACTTCAGTTGTAAAGAGATAATATCCTAAAAGCTGCCACAGGCAGGGAAAAAATTAGCAGACAAACAAATGACCACTTGGATTATGTAAGATTTCTAACCAGTAAAAATAGCTTTTAAAAAATAACATAATGGTTGTTCAAAGTTGAGGGAGAAAATTATTTTCACTTGAGAGTTCTATGACAGACTATTCACAAAGCCAATGTCAAAGCAAAGACATTTTCTGATAAGTGATGAGTAACATACATATACATATATATATCTAACATCCATAAGATGTTATGGAAAAACCCAAAAGAACTCTTTGGTCAGCCTAATATATATATCTCACATGTACACACACACACACACACACACACACACACACACACACACACACACACACACACACAATGGGATACTACTCAGCCATAAAAAAGAATAAAATTTTGCAATTTGCAACAACATGGATGGATCTGGAGGGTATTATGCTTAGTGAAATAAGTCAGACAGAGAAAGACATATACTGTATGTTATCACCTATATGTGGAATCAAAAAATAAATGAATGAATGTAACAAAGCCGAAACAGACTCACAGTTATAGAGAACAAACCAGTGGTTACCAGTGGAGAGATGGGAGTGGGGGGGGGGGGCAAGATATGTGTAGGAGATTAAGAGGTACAAACTATTATGTTTAAAATAAATAAGCTACATGGATATATTGTATAGCACAGGGATGATAACCAATATTTTATAGTAACTTCAAATGGAGTGTAATCTATAAAAATTTTGAATCACTGTGTTGAATACCTGAAACTAATATAGTATTATAAATCAACTATGCCCCAATTAAAAAAATATTTGAAATTCTTCTGTATGGGAGATTTGTCCATCCTTCTCCATTTATGTATCCTTCCATCATGTATTTATATTAGGATGGATTTGTGGATATTTATTTTATACTTGGTGACTTAATCCAACATCACTTTATTTTAGCTCAAATTATTCCAGCTTTGGCTATTGGGAGCTCTTTCTGTTGATTCTGGCATCTCTTTGACATACAACATTTTGCTCATTTTTGAGCACTTCCTTACTTTTAGGCCCTACAAGATGCTCCAGGCTCATCTTTTATATTTTCTGCCCAGGCCCAGAATCCTCTATTTCTCCAAGGAGCTCTATTTTTTTTTTAATTGAGAACGTTATCTGCAACCAAGATATGGGTGCTAGGATGTGTTCGTTGCTACTAGGGTTTTGGTGCTTTTAGATCCTCTCAGCTGACAGAGTGAGGAAACATAGTGTGTGTACTAACCAGTCCATATAAATACATCTATGAATATTTTAATTTGTGTCCTTATGTATCTATATTAGGCTAAACATGAGTTCATTCTGATATCTGCAACTCTAATCCATTAACAATAGAACATCATTCTAGCCTCCTCTTAATTAACTGTAACCCCCAACTCCAAACAGTGGGAAACCTGGCTCCCACTGTCTGCCATCCATTTACTTAATTGTTCAATTCTAGTACACATACAGTGGTATCAGAATTGTTAACCTGTACCTCCATGGGAAACAACTTTATCAACAAAAGTACAGTGTTATGTACAGTTTCTTTTGCCATTAGTCTTACAGACTCCATTTATTTCCAAAGTTACTTAAGTCAACACTTTTTCCCCCATCTCCTTCAGTGAGGTTTCTTCATATATTTGTGATGCATTTAGATTGTTTTGTCATATTCTGCATTCCATTCCAGAATCAGATTACAGTAAGTCCCCTACATATGAGCAAGTGCTCTTCCGAGAACCTGTTCATAAGTCCAATTTGTTCGTAAGTCCAACAAAGTTAGCCTAGGTACCCAACTAACAGAATTGGCTATACATATAATACTGTACTGTACTAAGTTTATAATACTTTTCACACAAATAATACATAAAAAACAAACAAAAAATAAAGAAAACATTTTTAATCTTACAGTACAGTACCTTGAAAAATACGGTAGCTCACACCAGACATGTGAACTAACTTACATGACTGGACATGTGAACTCACATTTGCATCTTTGAAAGTTCACAACTTGAAGGTTCTTAGGGAACTTATTGTTAATAAAACTTTAAATTCATAAATCCATACACAAGAAAAACTAAAAATAAGAATAATATTGCTATACAAAAATTAAGTGGTGTTAGGGAAGAAGGGAAAGGAGGAAGTAGTAAGTTAAATTTATCGTTTGTTAGTTTTTATTATTTCTTTTATGTTTTATTGTTTAATAGCTTATTATTAATTGTATATATTTGAAGCAGGAAAATGCAAACAGAATTTTGATAAACCTTATTACCTACCACCCAGATTAAAAAATTGTTAACATCTAGATATACTTTCTAAAAAAACTTCTTATTATGGAAAATATTAAACATGTGAAAAAGAAGAACCTCCATGTACCCATCACCCAGCTTCAATAATCATAAACTCATAGCCAATGTAACCTCATCTGTATCCTCACTAATTTCCTCTACCTTGGATTATTTTGAAACAAATTCCAGATACCATGTTATTCTAGCTGTAAGTATTTCAGAACATACCTCTAAAAGATGAGGTCTATTAAAAAAACAGCTACAATTAATCTGGTCAGACCTAAAAGTGGGCAATCATTCATTAGCACAATTAAAATCTATTTAACATTCAGATTTTCTATTCTCTCATAAATGTCATCAGTATCTACATTTTTCTCAGTGTGTGTGAGTCAGGTCCAAATAAAGTGCACTCATTGTTCTTGCTGGTATGTCCCTTAAAAGTCTTTCTCTTTTTCTCCTTTCAATTTGTTGAACAGATCTGGTCATTTGTTCAGTGGTTTCCCACACTCTGGACTCTGCTGATTGTCTTCTGGTACTGTTAAATTTAACATGTCCCTTATAGATTGTAGCTGGATTTAAACACTTGATCAGATTCAGCTTTTCATTTTTGGCAGACTAAGAGTTGATTCTTCCAACAGGAAACACATACTCTGATTGCCCTCCATTTATGATGTTGGCTGACCTGATGCTCAAAGTCTAAATCCATTAATTCTTAAGGGTCACAAAATGGCACCTTTCCACAAAATGACACCATTCCTTCATCACTCATTAGCTAGAATACATATGTAACATGAAACTCTTCCTCATCTACTCTTTAGCTAGCTAGTGATAGAATCTACAAGGAAATGAAGAATAAATGGCTCTTTCCCATTATTTGCTAGTTTTCAAAATAATGACTTGATCCATTTATATGCCAACTGTCTTATCCTTCATAATAGAGAGTTTTTAAGTACTTTCCAAAGTTGTTTAATCAAGAAGTAATGAAATATGTACATTTTAGTTTACTGAGTTATATTGGTCCTCACCATAAAATGGAAAACACGAAATGTTGGCAATGGTTGCCTCTGAATAGAGAGGCTGTGGATGGTGGGAAAGAGACTGTTACTTTTCACATTCTGGGTGTTTTCCTATAGTGTAATCTTAAAAAAAGAACAAAAAAAACTTTATACATTAACACACACTGTAAATCAACTATACTTCAATAAAATAAATTTAAAAAAATAAAGAAATGCAGATAGTAAGACTCAAAAAATCTTTATGCATATTTTACTTTAATAATAAAAAATTTATCAGGAATAAATTTTAGTTATGTGGGAAAATACTTATATTTTAGCATTTAAGTGACAGAAGTAAAGATACATACATAAATTCACCTACCAGTATTCAGTACGCAGTGAATCCGGCTTAATGGAGAAAAAAGGCAGCTAGAAGGTAATGGTAAGAATAAGAATGGCTGACAGTTTTAGGCCCTTTAGGCCAAGGGCATAGGATTGAATTCTTGTCTTATAACATCAATTTGGCTTAGTATCATTAAAAGTTTCTCAGGATTTTAATCATTTCCCCAACATAACCTGGTCTGGCTCAACTTCTAGCCTCTATATTCTTGCTACTCATGCAAAGTGTGGGCCAACAGACCTGCAGTGTCAGCATCACTTGGGAGCCTGTTAGAAATCCAACTGAGAATCAAGAAAGAAAATTGGATACCAGTTAAACCAACAAAACAGCAACATAAATAATCCAAGAGCAGAAAAGCCTGAAAAATGATGACACACACCTCTAGTGATCACCAGAACACCTCACAGACAAACCAAACCTGGAGCACAGGAAGGTGTGGTCTGCAACCTGAAAACCCTACACAATCTTTGGATTTGTTCAGTACAAACTGACCACCATGGGGCTCAGTGAAATCAGGCGGCTTCCAACAGGCTGGCCTCCTGGAGCCGTTGTGTGTGTGTGTGAGTGTGTGTGTTTGTAAGAAAAAAACAGGGCCAAGTTTAAAAGTCTTTCTAAATTTTAGCCAGGAAATTTTTACAAATTTTCCTTTAACTCATGGAGGAAACTCACAAAGTTAAATATAAGATGGCATCATTATTGTGAGTCAACATTCTAATTTTTAGTGTGTGGGTGACCTAGATCTTTCTCTCCCCTATGTATTAGCTTCATATTGCTGCTGTAACAAATTTAATTTAAAACAGCACAAATTTATTCCTGTACTGTTCTGGAGGTCAGAAGTTTAAAATCAGTTTCACTGGGCTAAATTTGGCTGGACTGGTTCTTTCGGGAGGCTCTGAGGGGAAAACCCATTTCCTTGCCTTTTCTAGCTTCTAGAGGCCACCTGAATTCCTTGATTGAGAACACTTCCTCTCATCACTACAACCTTTTGTTTCTGTTGCCACATTTCTTATTAATTACTCTAATGTCCTGCTTCCCTTTTATTTTGTTATTACATTGGGACCACCTAGATAATCCAGAATAATCTCGTCATCTCAAGATCCTAAATTAATCATATCTGCAAAGTCCCTTCTGCCATAGAAGGTAACATTCACATGTTCCAAAAATTAGAATGTGGAAATCTTTTGAAGGGGGAGCATTATTTAGCCTATTGCACTTTTATATGGGAAAGATCTGAGGAGCAGAATGAATCTCTCTGGAGCATAGGTCCTTGGCATTTGATCAACCTGGATCTTTCTTTACCTGTACCATTGGCTGTTCCTGCTAGCTTCTTTCTCAAGAAGACCAGGAGATTGGAAGGAGTACATTCACTGTAAGATTCTTTTAAAGCAAGATTTTAAAATGTGCCTGGCATTTGCTTTAGTCAGGTATGATGACACACAGACACAGCAATGACTGTCATGAAGGAAGTTTTTATACACACAGATCCCCAGAAGTTGGAGGCACATCACATAGGTCACAAGGGTAAGAACGAGGGTCAATCAGGAGGCAGAGAGGAAAACAGGGACAAGAGCCTTTATTGTGTGTTTTTTTTTTTTTTTTTTTTTTTTCAGGAAAAGCAAAGCAAGGCAGAATAAGCAGGTTTAGGATTGGCTAGTTTGAATAATTTCAACAGGCTCTGGTACATAAGGGTTGTCTCTAGTTGTCTGGTATCTGGCCCTATGATTGGAGTGATTAGAGTGTGGGGGTAGTGGCCCCTCTATCAATCTCTCACAGGACTCTTACACTTTCTATCTCTGAACTTCTAATGTATGTGAGGTCTCTGACCCTCTCATGTATGTGGGGTTCCCAACATACAAATTAAAATTTGATTTTCTCCTATTAGTCTGTCTTATGCCATTTTAATTATTTGACCAGCAAAAAACAACAAAAGAAGGAAAGAGGAAAGGGAAAATTTCCCCTTCCTGACTGTTCTATTGAGTGCCTGTTTTCAAAAGCCCACCGTAGTGTATTTTGAGAAGTGAAGAGTGTGCCTTGGTTACTATCAGTAATGTCTATAATTCTGAAGGAAATAAGGAATGTGCTGTCAAGGCCATGTATTGTGGCCTTAGTATATGCATAGACATGTGGGATTTTAATTTATATTTTGGGTATCTGTGAGGCAAATGATTCCCATAGTTCTTTACCCTGAAGGGGTCAACTCTTAGGTAACGGTCCAACAGTTTATAATAAATGTGAAGATGGGGCCATTTGTTGGTCAGGGCATCTATGCTAAGATAACTGACTGCCTAAAATTTGGTGAATTGTATTGACCCTTGGGTCTCATCCTTTACCAGGACATCCTGCCTAAGAGATTAAAAGCAGCAACATTCCACTCAGCTCCATCATTTTTATAATAGGGGCAGTGCCATTCGTATAGTCTACAAACTCCTATTGTTGTTCACTCAGTTAATCCTAAGGGGTCTGGGAAGGGGTTGACCTCCTGCAGCACCATGGTATCTGGCAAAGGACTGAAGACAGGGGAGGCAATGTTTTCTTGAAGACAGCATTTGGCATCAGAATTGAGGGAAGTGGATATGAGGATACATGACCTCTGAGACTGTATTCCTATTTGCTGGTTGTTTTCTGCCTCCAACACCAAGAAGTTTGGACGGCCAGAAGAAAGAGGAGGTCATTTCTCTGCCAAGGCAGAGAGCTTGTGACAACTTGTACCCTCTTTTTTCTCTTTCCCAGTGAAAAATATTTCCACTGTTCATGTGCTCATGTCATCTTGTTCTCAATGAGAAGAAACGTCAATACTATGAAGGCCCATGGAGAGGAAGCTCTAACCATCCCATTTGTAGTTTTGAGGTCTGGACACATGCAACCGCGGTCCTCTTCTTTCCTTTCTGTGGACACATTGAGTTTCTCTCTCCCAATCCCTTTGCAGGAAGAGATTTTTGATACATCAACTTTTAGATTCTTACTGAAAGCAGAATTTTAACAATTTGAAGTCTTACTCATTTGGGAAGTGTGGTAGGCAGAATAATGGTCCCTGAAGACATCCATGTCCTAATCTCTGGAACCTATAAATATGCTACCTTCCATGGTAAAAGGGACTTTGCAGATGTGATTACGTTAAGGGCCTTGAGATTGGGAGGTGATCCTGGAT
Organism: Balaenoptera borealis; assembly: GCF_965194805.1. Classification (NCBI taxonomy): domain Eukaryota; kingdom Metazoa; phylum Chordata; class Mammalia; order Artiodactyla; family Balaenopteridae; genus Balaenoptera; species Balaenoptera borealis. The sequence continues at coordinate 20,578,717 of NC_138865.1, read as the reverse complement.
TACATGAGTGGGTCCTAAATATGATGACAAGGAACCTTCAGAGAAGAGAATGTTTACTTCCTGGATCTGGTCAGCAGAAGATGTGACTATGGAAAAAAAGCCAGAGAGGTGCACTGTTGCTGGCTTTGAAGACAAAGGAAGGGGTCATAAACCAAGGCACAGGGACAGCCTCTGGCAGTGGGAAATGGCAAAGAAATGGATTTTCCCTTAGGGCCTCCAGAAGGTACACAGGCCTCTTGACACTTTGATTTTTTTCCCTGTTGGAGCTCTAATCTATAAAAACGTAAGAGGAGAACTTCACGATGGCTGAGGAGTAAGATGTGGAGATCACCTTCTTCCCCACCAGTACATCAAAAATAAAACTACACATGGAACAACTCCTACAGAATACCTACTGAATGCTGGCAGAAGACCTCAGACTTCCCAAAAGGCAAGAAACTCTCCATGTACCTGGGTAGGGCAAAAGAAAAAAGAAAAAACAGAAACAAAGAATAGGGACAGGACCTGAACCTCTGGGAGGGAGCTGTGAAGGAGGAATAGTTTCCACACACTAGGAAGCCCCTTCACTGGCGGAGACGGGGATGGGTGGGGGAAAAATTCGGAGCCACAGAGGAGAGCACAGCAACAGGGGTGCAGAGGGCAAAGTGGAGAGATTCCTGCAGAGAGGATCAGTGCCGACCAGCACTCACCAGCCTGAGAGGATTGTTTGCTCACCCACCAGAGCGGGTGGAGGCTGGGAGCTGAGGCTCAGGCTTTGGCGGTCAGATCCCAAGGAGAGGACTGGGGTTGGCTGTGTGAACACAGCCTGAAGGGGGCTAGTGCACCACAGCTAGCCGGGAGGGAGTCCGGGAAAAACTCTGGACCTGCCTAAGAGGTAAGAGGCCATTGTTTCAGGGTGCTTGAGCAGAGGACATTCAGAACACCACCTAAACAAGCTTCAGAGATGGCCACGAGCCACAGCTATCAGCACAGACACCAGAGACAGGCATGAAATGCTAACGCTGCTGCTGCAGCCACCAAAAATCCTGTGTGCAAGCAAATGTCACTTACCACACCTCCCATCCCGGGAGCCTGTGCAGCCCACCACTGCCAAGGTCCCATGATCCAGGGGCAACTTCCCTGGGAGAACACACTGTATGTCTTACAACATCACAACATCACAGCAGCCTCTGCCGCTGCAAGCTTGCCCCGAATTCCATACCCCTCCCTCCCCCAAGCCTGAGTGAGCCAGAGCCCCCCAATCAGCCAGTCCTTTAACCCCCTCCTGTCTGGGCAAAGAACAGACACCAGAGGGTGACCAACATGCAGAGGCGGGGCCAAATCCAAAGCTGAACCCCAGGAGCTGTGCGAACAAAGAAGAGAAAGGGAAATTTCTCCGTGCAGCCTCAGGAGCAATGGATTAAATCTCCACAACCAACTTGATGTACCCTGCATCTGTGGAATAACTGAATAGACAATGAACTGTCCCAAAATTGAGGCGGTGGATGTTGGGAGCAACTAAAGATTTGGGATCTGCTGTATGCAACTGACTAGTTTCTAATTTTTATGTTTATCTTAGCATTTAGCGCTTGTTATCATTGGTGGATTTGTTTATTGGTTTAGTTGCTCTCTTCTTTTTTTGCTTTATTACTTTAAAAATTTTGTATTTTAATAATTTTTTTTTATTTTTTATTTTAATAACTTGTATTTTATTTTACTTGTTTTTTTTTTCTTTCTTTTTCTCTCCCTTTTCTTCTGAGCCGTGTGGCTGACAGGGTCTTGGTGCTCCAACCAGGTGTCAGGCCTGAGCTTCTGAGGTGGGAGAGCCAAGTTCAAGACATTGGACCACCAGAGACCTCCCAGTCCCACGTAATATCAATCAGCAAGATATCTCCCAGAGATCTCTGACTCAACGCTAAGACACAGCTCCACTCAATGACCAGCAAGCTCCAGTGCTGGACACCTCATGCCAAACAACTAGCAGGACAGGAACACAACCCCACCCATTAGCAGAGAGGCTGCCTGAAATCATAATAAGTTCACAGACACTCCAAAACACACCACCAGACTCGGTCCTGACCACCAGAAAGCCAAGATCCAGCCTCATCCACCATAACACAGGCACCAGTCCCCTCCACCAGGAAGCCTACAAAACACACTGAACCAACCTTACCCACTAGGGGCAGACCCCAAAAAGAACAGGAACTATGAGCCTGCAGCCTGTGAAAAGGAGACCCCAAACACAGTAAGTAAAGCAAAATGAGAAGACAGAGAAATACACAGCAGTTGAAGGAGCAAAGTAAAAGCCCACCAGAGCATAAAAATGAAGAGGAAATAAATAGTCTACCTGAAAAAGAATTGATAGTAATGATAGTAAAGATGATCCAAAATCTTGGAAATAGATTAGAGAAAATACAAGAAACATTTAACAGGGAACTAGAAGAACTAAAGAAGAAACAAACAATGATGAACAACAAAATAAATGAAATTAAAAATGCTCTAGAAGGAATCAATAGCAGAATAACTGAGGCAGAATAATGGATAAGTGACCTGGAAGAAAAAATAGTGGAAATAACTACTGCAGAGAAGAATAAAGAAAAAAGAATGAAAAGAATTGAGGACCATCTCAGAGACATCTGGGACAACATTAAATGCACCAACATTTGAATTATAGGGGTCCCAGAAGAAGAAAAGAAAAAGAAAGGGACTGAGAAAATATTTGAAGAGATTATAGTTGAAAATTTCCTTAATATGGAAAAGAAAATAATCAAGCCCAGGAACTTCAGAAGGTTCAGAAGGTGCGATACAAGATAAATCCAAGGAGAAACATGCCTAGACACATATTAATCAAACTACCAAAAATTAAATACAAGGAAAAATATTAAAAGCATCAAGGGAAAAGCAACAAATAACATACAAGGGAATCCCCATAAAGTTAGCAGCTGATCTTTCAGCAGAAATACTGCAAGCCAGAGGGAGTGGCAGGATATATTTAAAGTGATGAAAGAGAAAAATCTACAACCAAGATTGCTCTACTCGGCAAGGATCTCATTCCAATTCAATGGAGAAATTAAAACCTTTACAGACAAGCAAAAGCTAAGAGAATTCAGCACCACCAAACTAGCATTACAACAAATGCTAAAGGTAATTCTCTAGGCAGGAAACACAAGAGAAGGAAAAGACTTACAAAAACAAACAGAAAACAATTAAGAAAATGGTAATAGGAACATACATATTGAAAACTACCTTAAATGTAAGTGGATTAAATGCTCCTACCAAAAGACATAGACTGGCTGAATGGATACAAAAACAAGACCTGTATATATGCTGTCTACAAGAGACCCACTTCAGACCTAGGGACACATACAGACAGAAAGTAAGGGGATAGAAAAAGATATTCCATTCAAATGGAAATCAAAAGAAAGCCGGAGTAGCAATTCTCATATCAGATAAAATAGACGTTAAAAAAAAGATTATTACAAGAGACAAAGAAGGATACTACATAATGATCAAGGGATCAATCCTAGAAGATATAACAATTGTAAATACTTATGCACCCAACATAGGAGCACCTCAATACATAAGGCAAATGCTAACAGCCATAAAAGGGGAAATCAACAGTAACACAATCATAGTAGGGGACTTTAACACCCCACTTTCACCAATGGACATATCATCCAAAATGAAAATAAGTAAGGAAACACAAGCTTTAAATGATACACTAAACAAGATGGACTTCATTGATATTTCTAGGACATGCCATCCCAAAACAACAGACTACACTTTCTTCTCAAGTGCCCATGGAACATTCTCCAGGATAGATCATATCTTGGGTCACAGATCAAGGCTTGGTAAATTAAAGAAAATTGAAATCATATCAAGTATCTTTTCCAACCACAGCACTATGAGACTAGATATCAATTACAGGAAAAAAGCTGTAAAATACACAAACACGTGGAGGCTAAACAATATGTTAGTAAATAACCAAGAGATCACTGAAGAAATCAATGGGGAAATCAAAAAATACCTAGAAAAAAATGACAATGAAAACACGACTACCCAAAGTCTATGAGATGCAGCAAAAGCAGTTCTAAGAGGGAAGTTTATGGCAATAAAATCCTACCTCAAAAACAAGAAAAATCTCAAATAAAAAACCTAACCTTACACCTAAAGCAATTAGAGAAAGAAGAACAAAAAAACCCCTGAAGTTAGCAGAAGGAAAGAAACCATGAAGAGCAAATCAGAAATAAATGAAAAATAAATGAAGACAATGATCACAAAGATCAATATAACTAAAAGCTGGTTCTTTGAGAAGATAAACGAAATTGATAAACCATTAGCCAGACTTATCAAGAAAAAAAGGGAGAAGACTCAAATCAACAGAATTAGAAGTGAAAAAGGAGAAGTTATAACTGACTCTGCAGAAATACAAAGGATCATAAGAGACTACTTCAAGCAACTGTATGTCAATAAAATGGGTGACCTGGAAGAAATAGACAAATTCTTAGAAGAGCACAACCTTATGAGACTGAAACAGGAAGAAATAGAAAATATAAGCAGGCCAATCACAAGCACTGAAATTGAAACTGTGATTAAAAATATTCCAACAAACAAAAGCCCAGGACTGGATGGCTTCACAGGCGAATTCTATCAAACATTTAGAGAAGAGCTAACACCTATCCTTCTCAAACTCTTCCAAAATATAGCAGAGGGAGGAACACTCCCAAACTCATTCTATGAGGCTACCATCACCCTGATACCAAAACCAAAAAACGATGTCACCAAAAAAGAAAACTACAGGTCAATATCACTGATGAACATAGATGCAAAAATCTTCAACAAAATACTAGTAAACAGAATCCAGTAGCACATTAAAAGGACCATACACCATGATCAAGTGGGGTTTATCCCAGGAATGTGAGGATTCTTCAATATCCGCAAATCAATCAATGTGACACACCATATTAACAAATTGAAGCAGAAAAACCATAAGATCATCTCAATAGATGCAGAAAAAGCTTTTGACAAAATTCAACACCCATTTATGATAGACACTCTCCAGAAAGTAAGCATAGAGGGAACTTACCTTAACATAATAAAGGCCATATATGACAAATGCACAGCCAACATTGTTCTCAATGGTGAAAAACAGAAACCATTTCCTCTAAGATCAGGAACAAGACAAGGTGTCCACTATCACCACTATTATTGAACATAGCTTTGGAAGTTTTAGCCATAGCCATCAGAGAAGAAAAAGAAATAAAAGGAATCCAAATCAGAAAAGATGAAGTAAAGCTGTCACTGTTTGCAGACGATATGATACTATAAATAGAGAATCCTAAAGATGCTACTAGAGCTAATCAATGAATTTGGTAAAGTAGCAGGATACCAAATTAATGCACAGAAATCTCTTGCATTCCTATACACTAATGATGAAAAATCTGAAAGAGAAATTAAGGAAACATTCCCATTTACCACTGCAGCAAAAAGAATAAAATAACTAGGAATAAACCTTCCTAAGGAGACAAAGACCTCTTGCAGAAAAGACCTATGCAGAAAACTATAAGACACTGATGAAAGAAATTAAAGATGATACAAACAGATGGAGAGATATTCCACGTTCTTAGATTGGAAGAATCAACATTGTGAAAATGACTATACTACCCAAAGCAATCTACAGATTCAATGCAATCCCTATCAAATGACTAATGGCATTTTTCACAAAAGTAGAACAAAAAATTTCACAATTTGTATGGAAACACAAAAGACTCTGAATAGCCAAAGCAATCTTGAGAAAGAAAAATGGAGCGGGAAGAATCAGGCTCCTGGACAGATTCAGACTATACTAAAAAGCTACAATAATCAAGACAGTATGGTACTGGCACAAAAACAGAAATATAGATCAATGGAACAGGATAGAAATGCCAGAGTTAAACCCACACACATATGGTCGCCTTATCTTTGATAAAGGAGGCAAGAATATAAATGGAGAGAAGACAGCCTCTTCAATATGTGGTGCTGGGAAAACTAGACAGCTACGTGTAAAAGAATGAAATTAGAACACTCCTTAACACCATACAGAAAAATAAACTCAAAATAGATTAAAGACCTAAGTGTAAGGCCAGACACTCTAAAATTCTTAGAGGAAAACATAGGCAGAACACTCTATGACATAAATCACAGCAAGATCCTTTTTGACCCAACTCCTAGAGAAATGGAAATAAACACAAAAATAAACAAATGGGACCTAATGAAACTTAAAAGCTTTTGCACAGCAAAGGAAAAAATAAACAACGTGAAAAGACAGCCCTCAGAATGGGAGAAAATATTTGCTAATGAAGCAACTGACAAAGGATTAATCTTCAAAATTTACAAGTAGCTCATGCAGCTAAATATCAAAAAAACAAACAACCCAATCCAAAAATAGGCAGAAGACCTAAATAGACATTTCTCCAAAGAAGCTATGCAGATTGCCAACAAACACATGAAAGGATGCTCAACATCACTAATCATTAGAGAAATGCATATCAAAACTACAATGAGGTATCACCTCACACAAGTCAGAATGGTCATCCTCAAAAAATCTACAAACAATAAATGCTGGAGAGGGTGTGGAGAAAAGGGAACCCTCTTGCACTGTTGGTGGGATTGTATATTGATACAGCCACTATGCAGAACAGTATGGAGGTTCCTTAAAAAACTAAAAACAGAACTACCATATGACACAGCAATCCCACTACTGGGCATATACCCTGAGAAAACCATAATTCAAAAAGAATTGTGTACCATGATGTTCATTGCAGCACTATTTACAACAGCCAGGACATGGAAGCAACCTAAGTGTCCATTGACAGACGAATGGACAAAGAAGATGTGGCACATATATACAATGAATATTACTGAGCTACTCCGCCATAAAAAGAAATGAAATTGAGTTATTTGTTGTGAGGTGGATGGACCTAGAGTCTGTCATACAGAGTGAAGTAAGTGAGAAAGAGAAAAACAAATACCGTATGCTAACACATATATATGGAACCTAAAAAAAAAAATGGTTCTGAAGAACGTAGGGGCATGACACGAATAAAGACACAGATGTAGAGAATGGACTTGAGGATCTGGGGAGGGGGAATGGTAAGCTGAGACCAAGTGAGAGAGTGGCATTGACATATATGCACTACCAAATGTAAAATAGATAGCTAGTGGGAAGCAGCCGCATAGCACAGGGAGGTCAGCTCGGTTATTTGTGACCACCTAGAGTGGTGGGATAGGGAGGGTGGGAGGGAGATGCAAGAGGGAGGGAATATGGGGATATATGTATACATATAGCTGATTCACTTTGCTATACAGCAGAAACTAACACAACATTGTAAAGCAATTATACTCCAATAAAGATGTTAAAAAAATAAAATAAAAACGTAAAATAATAAACATGTGTTGTGCAGTTTTAACCACTAAGTTTGTCGTTATTTGGCACAGCAGCACCAGGAAATAGAAGCAAGAAGGATTCTCTGGGCATGGTCCCACGGACAATGCTGATCATCATTTCTCAGTGTGGGTCTCTGACTGTCCACCCAAGTCTCTTCCTGTTCTGAACCCAGTGGAGTCTGCATTAGGCCTAACACTGAATCAGAGAAGTTGGGAATGTTCCAAGGACAGGGTTGTTTGAGAACCCTACAGTGCCAACACAACTGCTGGCATCCCATCTGAAGAAGATGGAGAATGCAACTCATCTGAGGCCAGGGATGAATGAGCCCCATGGCTGACATATTGCACCCAGTGAGCCAATATTCCCAGCCCTGGCCAGCGTCCTTTGGACATGTGCTCTTCTCTGAGCCACCCTCCTCACTGTGCCTGGAGTATAGACATCCAGGTTCTCACTGTGTCCTCAAGTGCAGAAGTGTTGAGGGAGCTCTCTGGTCTCTTCTTATGAAGACACTGATCTTATCAAGGGGGTTCCACCCTCATGACCTAATCACCTCCCAAAACTCCACCTCCAGATACTATCATACTCGGATTAGTGTTCAACATAAGAATTTTTGGGGACACAAACTTTCAGTCCATAACAGTCATTTTTTCTAATTTTCCCGGAACACCACCACAGTGGTTGAGAGCCTGCAGTTTCATCTTTGCTGCCCTGATCTGTCTCTTCTGGTGTTGATCCAGGCTGTTCCTGAATCCTAGATTAGTTAGGAATAAATTAGTTGAACTACACTAAACAGACTTAGCCAAAATCTTAAAGTGAAATACGTTGAGTGTGTTAGGAAGGAAGAAACTAAGTTATCCTGTCGTCTTGCCAAGAAGAAACTAAGTTATCCTGTCGTCTTGCCAGTTCTTTATCACTCCTGTGTCAAAATACTGAAATTATTGCCAGGGTAAAATGAAATAAAACTGAAATCTTATAAGAAAACTCTGTAATAAATAATTATACTCATGGTGATATTATATATGTTAACTAATAAAAATGGCTCTAAATTACTTTAAAAATATAATATTCTCCACAATGTATGACAACCCTTTGCTGGATCCAAATAGCTGTCCAGAATTTATCTAGGGATCGCATTCGGCTCAGGAAAGTGAATTGATGTGATAATTTTTAGAGTTTTATTTCTATTCCATCTAGTCTTATTGCCAGAAGGGTGTAGTTTTATATATATATATTTAAAAAGTCAGTCTTACAAAAAAACAAAAGGACACAATATCATCAACAAAGAATGTGTAACTTCTAAAAGATACCTTTACACCTAGATACTTTTTTAGCAATTATTTTTCCAGCTCGTGATTTATTTGTGCCATTGAAGAGTTAAAAAAAACAAAATGAGATCTGTACAGAAACCATACATTTAGAAACTATGCTGGAATTTGTATTGGGGCTTAGTTCTAAACCTCTGTCAGAGAAAGCGATAAAATCAATGAACTTTATTATGGTCAGGATGATGCAAAGTCTAGGCAGGCTGGAGTTGAGAATTTGTACTAACTTGCAAACTGAAAATTTTGACTAGAGTAATTGTACAGAACTTATGCTTTTTCCTATAAAAATAGGAACACATTAGAAGTAGTTGGGAAAAGAGTATGACATAATTATTGTAAAAGCTTAGGAAGATTAAATTGGCAATGATCCCTACTGTGATGACATAGTTGCTCTACATGTCAATCCTGATCTGGAAAACTCTTTAGTTTAATCAACAATGGAGAAGACGTAGAGAGATTCTAAAAGAAGCCTTTACTAACTGTGCCTAAAACAGTTTTAGTTACCATAATCAGCTAAAAAATGGTCCATCTTTGCTAACTAATAGTCTTGTGACCTTGGGAAAGTTAATTTTCCTGAACTTAGAATCATCTCTGGTAAGTAGCATTCTTTCAACAAATGTAGTTCTTTTTCCTCATCCTCCTCATGAATTCATAAGAATTTTCTATTCTCCTAGAGTGTAAGCACACCTCTAGGTCAAGAATAGCAAACAGTCTTCATCCCACATGTCAACTTTTTACCAAACAATGAGCCGGGGGGCAGGCATGACTTCCAAAAACATACTTTTTATCTGCTGTTTGTATTTGTTAAAGGACAGAGAGATTGGTTAGTTTTAACTATGTTTTTGGTTTATTTAGGTTTAACAGTGCATTTCTTTCCTGTACCATTGATAGTGTTCTTGAAGACATGAATTCTTACCTATTATTTTTAGCATAACTCAAGCTGTTATACATAAATAATTTTCATGATAACATAATAAGAGAACTTTAGGAAAGAAATACAGAGAACCATCGAAAGCTTAACCAATTTAACATTATGGTTTTCTCTTACAAAATCTTTTTTCTGATTCCTTGTGCTTTCACATCTTCTTTTAATCAATAAGGCTGAAAGAAATTTCTCAAACTGATTGAGTTTTAGATTAATAATGTTAAATATTTCCATGGTAAAAAATTACTTTTTTTAAAATTGGAATATACTTGACATGTAACATTTTGTAAGTTTAAAGTGCACCACATGTTGATTTGATACATTTATGTACTGCACTATGATTACCACCATAGTGTTAGCTTAAACCTCTATCACATCACACATATACTCATTTTTTTTTTAATCTACAGGAAGGGGAAATGGAAAGGAATGGTTAGTTCAGTCAGTCTTTATTAGTTACCCAAAATGTGCTAGTGCCTGTGAGACAAGCTGAGATCTGGGACCTGGGACCCTCTGTTGCAGGGCTGGACAAACGTCTCCCCTTGAGCAACAGAAAACAAAGAAACTATAAGGGACTAAAAATAGTTGTGTGCATGCACAGTTGGGGAAAATTATGAACAACAAGATACAAAAAGACCAAAAACCCAACTGCCATTTCTGAGGTACTGGGAGCAAAAGCAGGGTACTGCATATGCACCCTGCATACGGCACCACCAAAGGGGTGGGCAGACCACCCAAGCCACCCCTCATGCCTGACCCCTGGACCTTCCCCTACCTCACCTCATTTAAGGGACAAGCTTGCCCCTCCTCAGGGAGCAAGCAAGGGAACCAGTTACTTGTTTTTGCTCCCTCGTGCTTCAGCGCCAGTCCCAAGAAAGCCTTGCCTAAATTTCTTGTTTGGCCTCTTATAAATTTCTGTTGATTAAAGAGTCCAAGAACCCAGGTCAGTAACACCTGTGCTAAGGCCTGGGTTCACAAGTCCTGTGCTTAATGCCTTTTCTGCTCTGTTGGAGACACAGTGAAGAGGAGGGTGAAGAGATATCTCCTCTACCAGGTCAATGGGATTTGCTAGCCAAGCACAAACTTTGTGAATTACAGAGGAAAGAAGGTGTGGAGATGACACAGGGAGGTCGCTGCTCTGAAGGCTGATACCTGAGTTCTCATAAAGCTTAGCTGAGACATAGCAGGATGTAACATGGGATTCCGGGTAGGTATTCCAGAAAGAAGGAACTATATGATGCATTGTTCAGGGATGTGAAACACAATGATCATTCTTGGGACCACAAGTGTCTATTTTTATACACACATCAGTGTAAGGCAGTGAGGATGTATGGCAAATATGCTCTTAAGTGCCATTATCGGTAAAGCCGTATTTGACATGGATGGGCTTTAGCTATTTGTGGGTTTACACAAGGGTAAGAGTTGAATTTTAGATGAGTTACCCCTTGGACAAGGAGGAGAGGTTTTAGGCTGGGCATGACTGGACTCAGAGATCCAGGCGAGGGTCTGGACTAGCACAGTAGATATGGAAAAGAGACAGTTTCAAAAGTCTTGAGAAGAATGATTCACAGGGTTTAGTAATTAACTAGTGGGGGCATGAGGTAGTAGGAAGAAGCAGGACTTTAGAGGTTGAGAAATGACACAGTACGAGTTCGGTTTTGGACAAGGAGATCGTGAGGTGCCTGTGGTGAAGTGTGATAAGCAGGCTGTGCTGGAGCCTGTAACAAGAATGGGTGGTCTCAGTTGTTGGTTACTTTCCTCAATGCTGTTTTAATTAGAAAATACAGAGAGGGTATATACATTAGAAGGTTAGATTTCCCCTCCTACTCAATCTTAGTTCCCCAGTGTGATGGTTAATTTTATGTGTCAACTTGACTGGGCCACAGTGCCCGGTTATTTGTATTGGGTCAAATATTATTGTGAACGTTTCTGTGGACATGTAGGATGAGATTTACTTTTACTCAAAGTCCATGGATTTAAATCCATGGACTTTGAGTAAAGCAGATTACCCTTCATAACATGGGTGGGCCTCTTCCAATCAGTTAATGGCCTTAATAGAACAAAGACTGACCTCCCCTTAGTAAGAAACAATTCTGTCAGCATATTGCCTTTCTACTTAAACAGCAACTTTTCCCTGCTTTTCCAGCCTGCCAGCCTACTTCATCAGATTTTGGACTCACCAAACCTCTATAATCACATGAGTCAATCCCCTCAATTCCTTAAATCTCTGTCTCTCTCTGTCTCTCTCTGTCTCTCTGTCTCTGTCTCTCTCTCTCTCTCTCTCTCTATCATATATAATATCCTGTTATTTTTGTGGTTGATATATATCATTATGAATTTTCCTGTGCACATACAATAATACACCTACTTTTATAAAATGGGATCATGAAGGAAATGAAAATGAAATCACTATCTCAAAGGAATGTCTGCACCCCCATTTCTGTGATTACTCGTGGCTTTGAGCAATTTCCCATTATTTCCATTATGTTCATTAGCCACCAGTATTTTTCTTCTTTGAAATTTTGTTTATAGTCTTTGCCCATTTCTTCATTCAGTTGATGGTTTTGATGGCTTTTTCTTCATGATTTGTAGGAATTTTTGGGGGGGTTTCTAAGATTATTAACACTTGTCAATTTGTATACTCCAAATTCTTTACCTTTGAAATGTTTCAACTGCTTTTTACTGAATGGATATGGATGTGGATGTGAATTTTATTTCATCAAGTTTGTGCATACCTTCATACTCAGGAAAGCTATATTATCTTAAGATTTAAAAAACGTATTTAGTCCTTTTATAGCTTTATTTTATATTTAAATTTTTTAGATGTAGTTTAGGTTTGTGAAGCAGCAGGAATCTATTTTTTAAACAAGATTATACCCAGCTCTCTCAACTTGACTTTTTTAATGGCTCACTAGTTAGATTTTATATCTCTGAAACTGAGTTTACTAAGAAAATACTAATTTAAACTCTCCTTTTCCTTTTAAGGAAAAAGGAGCTCATCTTTTCTTGCCTTCACTTTTTCTTTTAATTAAGTTATTTTCTCCTTGGAAGATCAAGTTACTAAAACCCTTTCCAGTTAGTTTCACAGACAAGAGTGATTTAAAAGCTGACTTTGCTTGATAAAGAGCCACATTAGATTCTTCATAAGAAACAATGATGCTGAAATTTTACAGAATTCCCCTAACTGATTCTGTAAATGTAAAGCTGTGACTCAATGGCTACTCTGAAATAGACCCTATCAATCTTCACATTCTCACCTCCTTTATCCTCACCAGGCTTGGTGGCACAGTGCAAGCAATATGAAGACTTGGGGAGATGGTCATCCTTAGCAATAGTAGTGTAGTTAGTAAAGAGCTTCTCAGAGTGCTGAACTGCTGTGAACCAAGTTTCCAGGGAAACTGAGTTCCAGCATCCCTGCATTTTCTGGGTCATGACCAAGCTTGGGAAATCCCTCTACTCTCCCTCTTTCTTTAGCGGTGGCTCATTGGTGTTGCAATTTGCATTTCACAAAGTAAGTTGACAAATATTACCATAACCCTTACACCTTCATAAGTTAGAGCAGAGAAATAATTATGCTTCCTGATGCACTTAGGGAATCAAGTCAAGTGAATGAAGTCAGAACTCACCTTGCACTGAATCTCTCATGATATTGTAATAGGGATGAACAAATTTGACTCTATATTGGATGTGTTTCTTTTACTTTAACCTTTACTTTTACTTTAACCTTTGTACTCTATTGCTTTTGCTACAAGTTAAGAATGTTGCCTATAGAGTGAAATAGATAGCATATCCCATTCTCAAGCCTCTGATCCGGAAAGATATAACACTTTTCCATTCATATAGAGATAAAAATTTGCATAACAGAGAATAACACCTGTCTTGTTGGAGGTTTACAGGAACAGTATAACCTGACCTACCACTGCAAGAACAAAGGATTCTGATACCAAGAAGCTTGCAGTAACAAACTACACTCCCTCCCTTTTTAGTATAAAAGAAGACTGAATTCTAACATGGGTAAGATGGTTCTTTGGGACACTTATCCGCCATCTTCTTGGTCTGCTGGCTTTCTGAATAAAGTTGCTATTCCTTACCCTAACAACTCATCTCTCTCAATTTATTGACCTGTCATGAGGCAAGCAGTACGAACTTGGACTCAGTAACAATATTTGTTCCATTTTCAACACTTGTGGGAAAATGATGAAAGAAAATACTGAAGGTATATTCTCTCTCTCTCTCTCTTTTTTTTTTTTGTCCATGCCATGCAGCATGTGGAATCTTAGGTCCCTGACCAGGGATCAAATCTGTTCCCCCTGCAGTAGAAGCACGGATCTTAACCACTGGACCACCAGGGAAGTCCCTGAAGGTATATTTTCTTACACAAAATTTTATATTTAATGGCTTCATTATAGACAATGAGCAGTCTTGCTGGCCAAAACATAGGGTCATCTTCCATTAGTATTTATCAATCCTCGCTGTTATTGGTTAAAATGAACACAAAGGTCCTGATATTTATACTGTGCTCATTCTGGCAGATCCCACACCTGTTTCCTTCAGCATAGTCTTCCTCTGCCCCATATCTCCTCCTTGCCCAGCCTCTGGTCTGCCACCCTGGCCCTATTCCTGATTCGACACAAAGTCAATCCAGACACATCCCTTCTTCCTTGAGGGCAGAAAGCCTTGGTGCCCAAAGTATAAAACTTACATTCCTGCCATTTAAAAAATATTGAGGACCTAATGTCAAAAGAGAAGAAGTCTTTGTCAATAACCCTCTGTGAGGTACAGAACAGATGGGGCTCAGCAAGTGACAGGGTGGGCCAGTTTGTAGATTTCCAAGACCCAGAAGTTGAATATGTCTTCAGAGACAAAGTAAGCAGTCAGGGGAATCTCAGGTGTGGTGACAAGTGTAGACATGTAACCAAGAGGTAATGGAATGTCTGTAGAGTCTGGATTTCAAGGATAGAATTTCCATGTCTGGGAAGCAAGACCTTAGCCCAGAAGGAAGTGGGTTACTAGAAAGAAGAGGTGAACAACTCACCTACTTGAATAATAACTGGTAGCATGTGTTGCTGGCCATAGTGCTAAGCAATTCTGACCAGGAGGTAGGAGCTTAATGAGAAGAATCCTGGGATTTAGGGTTAGAACACACAAGCCCCAGTAGCAGCACCACTTCCATCACTTTCTCAAGGGACAAGCTAGTTCTAAGACATTCAAGGGCTGGGCCAAAATTTCAGTTTGAATGATAGGGCACCTCACAACTCAGAGACCTACAGGGACAAAGACTCTAGAAAGTCACATGGACTTTATTTCTTCAAAATATGAACAACATTTTTCATCCTAAAATTCCACTCATTTCAGAGGAACTGATCAGTGAAATGTGGGAAAAGGAAAAAAATTCCCCAAACCACATTATCACCTAAGATGGGCATAACTCTAACCAAGGTACTAGATAAAAATGATTCCCGAACACACAGGATTATGAAAAATGGTTCTCTGCTGTACACAGCAGTCTCTGACACTCTGCCAGCAAGTACTTATTGGGGTGAATTAAGAGGAGGAATGATTAGGTGGAGGAGAAAAAGCCTTTATGATCTTCAAATTAAACATTAAAAACTTTGTTTTTGAAAAAAGAAAACTCTTTTCCCTATTTGCATACATGTAATATATAGTTTATGTTTATGTGTGTATATATGTATTATATATCTATACCTATTTTTCATATCTATTTATCACATCTCTCTCTCTCTTGTTCTCTCTCTCTCCATCCATCCTTCAGGAATCATCTGGTCAACTCCATGAGCAGGGAGGGGAGGGACCCCATGCCTGTAGGGATCCAACTAGATAAACTCCCTCTGCATTAAGAAATCAAGTGTGGTGAGCTAAATATTGGCCCCCGTAGTTAACCAAGTCCTAACCCCTAGAACCTGCGAATGTTACCTTTTATTGAAAAAGTGATTTTGCTGATGTGACTAATGATTTTGAAGTGAGGACATTACCCTTGCTTATCCTAGTGAGACCTAAATGTCCTTGTCACCAATGTCCTTGTAAGAGAAATGCAGAGGGAGATTTGACTACAGAAGTCAGCGACAGAAGCAAGACATTGGCATGATGAAAGGAAGGGGTCAGGAGCCAAGTAATGCAGGTGGCGTCTGGAAGTTAGAAAGGTGAGGAAACAGATTCTTCTCTAGGACCTCCAGAAGGAATCAGCCCTCATGACACCTTTATGTGAGCTCAGTGAGTCTGATTTCAGACTTCTGGCTTACAGAACTTTAGGAGAATAAATCTCTGATGTTTAAAGCCACCAATTTTGTGGTAATCTGTTCCAACAGTCATTGGAACATAATACATTAAGGGAATAACAGAGGTTCTTTCTCCCTTAAGTACGGATTTGGTGCAACAACACACACTATTCAGAGCATCTGAGACAAGCAATGAACCTGTGAGTCACTTTTTATAATTGAAAACTTTTAAGCCAAGGGAATGGGCCCTCACAGTACAGAGATTGGTACTAACTCTGGATCCTGGGGTCTGGGCTTCTCCCACATTTCAGGTGAGGGTTTTAGATTTAATCCCAAGCCCTTCATTTACCTGTGTGAGATTGAACCTAAACTCTACCAAGCATTCAGATAGAAGTCCAGACCAGGAAACTCATTAATAGATGACAGACCTCCCAGGGTACCTACTTCAGCCGACAGCACATCCCAGTGGAGCTCTTGTAGGAGCCCTGGCTAAGAGCCTGACCGCAGCAGTAGGTCCAGCTGACCAAGAAAGCCTTCCCAGGACAGTGGAGCTGTCACCTGGCCTCAGCCACCGAACTGCCACCTTCTCTTCACCCACCAGCATGATTTTCTTGTGTTCTTGTGTTTTCTTTCATAATAGCAATCATGGGATTGATAGTTTTCCCACAAGGAGATATTACTCCGAATGTGTATATGAAAGCTAATTCCCCTTCTATCCTGTAAACAACTTTCAGAAAGAATGCTCAGTTAATACAACTGCTTTAGTATAGTGAGAAAATGAGGAGTTTTAAAAGAGCTATCCTTCAAAATAATTTGAGCCTTATTGTTTGATTAAAATTCTTATAACTCTTTAGTCTCTCTCTCTCTCTTTTAACACACACAAAAAGTTGTACACATTTAATGTATACCACTTGATGAGTTTGGAGATAAGTATACATCAATGGAACCATTAGCACCATCTATACCATAAACTTATGCATCACCTAAAAAAGTCTCCTCTTGCCCTCTTATTTACTGTTATTACTATTTTTGTGATAAGAACACAACATAAATATCTACCCTTTGAGCATATTTTCAAGTATGCTATATAGTATTGTTATCAATGGGAACTATGCTGTAAGTGGATCCCTAGGACTTATTTATCTTGCTTAACTGAAACTTCATAGCCTTTGGTCAACAACTCCCCGTGTCCCACTCCTTCTAGCTCCTGGCAACCACCATTCCACTCTCTGCTTCTATAAATTTGACTATTTGTGATTCCACATATGTGATACCATGTGGTATTTGTCTTTCTCAGTCTGACTTACTTCACTTAGTATGATGTCCTGCTTGTTGCAAATGGCAGGATCTCCTTCTTTTTTTAAAGTTAAATAAACTCCATTGTATGCACATATAGTCTTTATCAGAGACCTGTAGGGGAAGAGTCAAGGTTGGTCAGATCTTCAGGAGACTTTTTTACCTAGTTCCAGTCCCTCAAGAGGTACACTGGTCAATTCTTAAGGACAAATGGAGGACTTGGTTCTACAACCCTCACAGGCACACAGAAACTCGGAATGTCTAACAACATTCCCTATTTGGGCATTTCCTTGGATTTTCCCTGCATCTTTCATAGTACAATTTATGTTTGAACATTAGTAAGTCATTATAAAATAATTTCAGTTATAGAAAATGAGGAATTCTTTCCTAATTCACTAATCTTGGTTATGACTGGCTTCTGAGCCCTCTCACAATATTATATCTTGCATATATCTAAGGTTGTTGGCTGGCAATCATACAAGTATACAGATAGAGACCATCATCTGACTTGAGGGTGACAGGACTGGGATGCAATGATCCCATTCTTGGTCCTCTCTTTCAGGAGTCAATTAATAAATCTCAGAAGGATTGTACCTTCTAAAGGAAAGGATTTCATTGCATTTTGTCATGTAATATATGCTTTGTGCCTATTCCCAACTAACTTATGCCCAGATTTATTGTTTAGCTTTCATTGCTACAACTTATTCAATATTATTTTCTTATTTTCTTCAATATAGCCATTATTTTTTCTTCCCTTTTGAAATATATTTTTTTAATTGTGAAATCATACACTTAAAGGAAAGTTAATACTCTATAAAAAGCATTTTAGTAAATCACTGTAAACTGAATATTTTTGTAACTTCTACTTGGGTCAAGAAATAAAATATTGCTAGAACACTAGAAGTCCTAACTTTTTTCCTTTCCTTTTGTAGTGAACAGACATTTTATTTAGCTTTTTTTAATTGAATGAAAAATTCTTTATTTTCTACAACATTTTATAATTTTCAAAAGTTTCACACACATGATTTCATAAAATCTCATGATAACCCTTTTTTTCCCTTACCCCTATACTACCCCTCCCCCCTTCCCTCTCCCCACTGGTAACCACTAGTTTGTTCTCCATATATGTGAGTCTGTAGAAGCCCTAACTTTCTTAATCACAACTCTTCCTTCTGCCAAGAGAGGTGATCAGTATACTTCCTGTTGCACCAATCACCAATCAATCACTTTCTTGATTTTACTTTTAGCATTTTCATGTAGGTAAGCATTGTTAAACTTATAATTAGTACAGGATTAGTTTTGCGTGTTTTTGAACTCTAAACAAATAGAATCAAACCATATGTACTCTTTTTTGGTCTGACTTATTTCACTCAATATTCATCCATGTAGCTGTGGAGTGACTGCTGTGAGGACACATTTGTTTTCATTGCTGTGTTGTACTGCACAGTAAAGACAAACAACAATATATTTATTCCTGATGTGTATTTGTGTTTTTCCCATTTTGGAACCATTAGGGATGGTGCAGATGTACATATTCTTGAATATGTTTTTGGAACCTATGTGCACCATTTCTTTGGGTACATCTTTAAAAGTGACATGGCAGAGTCTTCAGATATGTGTACTTTCAATTTTTCTAGATAATGCTGAACAGTTTTCCAAAGTAATTGTACCACATAATGATCCCACAATAGTGTCCATGAGCTCTAGTTGCTTTACATCCCTTAGCAATACCTGGAATTACTAGTCTTTTTCATTTTACTCATTCTATGTGTATATAGTGCTATCTTATTGTAGTTTTAATTTGCATGTCCCTAATGACTAATGAGTGGAAGTAATTTTTGGTTATATTCTTAAAATTTTAGCTTTTTCAATTGTTATGCAAAAAAAATAGAAAACTGACTTTTTTTGTGTACAGTTCTATGAATTTTAATATATGCATTCATTTGTACAACCACGACCATAACCAGGATACAGAAGTGTCCATCATGCCAAAATATTCAGTCATATTGCTCCTTCACTCCTAGTGTCTGGCTATCTCTGAGTTCTGCCTTTTCCATGATGCCATGTGTTTAGCTATACATAATGCATTGTTCTTCTCTGATCACATTCAAGATTTTTCTTTGCCTTTAGTTTCCAGCAGTTGGAACATAATGTGTCCAAGATAGATTTCTTTGAGTGTATCCTTTTTCAAATTTGCTGAGCTTCTGAATTCTCTTAAGTGTACGTCCTTTGACCAAGTGCTCCCAATCGCCTGTTTCCCACCCTCTGCTTTGTCTTGACCAAACTTTAGTTCAGCTTCTCTCTTTCTTACAGGCCCTGAACTCTGCTGGCCCTTCATCCTGAGTCCACCACCCACAGAAGTGAAAGGTGGACCCTTAGCACCTTCTCCTGGGTTACAGCTGACCACAGCAAGACTTTTCCTGTTAGACACCCCCTGGTCATTTCCCTTTGCTTATCCAGCTGCCCTTCCAAATATTCTGCTTATTTCTGCCAGCCTCCTTCTTTACCCTATAAAAGAAAATATATTTTCTGTAAGATCTTGAGACATCACAGATTTCTGAGATCAGCTCATTCTCCCTATTGCAATAGTTCTTCTAATTAAAACCTTTCCTTACATAAGTCCAGACTTGTTTTAATTTGACACTTTAGATAAACTTGAGAGTTTTCAGTTAACATTTCTTCACATATTTTTTTTTTCTGCCTTGCACTCTTCTCTGTTTTTGGGACTCTGATAGCATGAATGCTAATTATTTTGGTATTATACTATAGGTACCTAAGGCTCTCTTTTTAAATTTTATTTCTCTCTTTTGCACAAGTAAATAATTTACATCTTCACATTTGCTGATTCTTCCTCTGTTATCTCTATTTTGCTGCAATTCAGCCCATCCGGTGAATTTAAATTTCAGCTATTGTATTTTTAAACTATAAAATTTCCATCTGTTTCTTCTTTATATTTTTTTTCCTGTAATTTCCTAGCTTCCTATTCATTTAAAAAATGTCTGCCCTTTTATCTTGGAGCATGGTTATAACAGCTGTTTTAAGGTTTTTAGTTTTCAAATAATTGGAGTAGTTTTTGAAACCCCATTTTTGCAACAGCCAGCTGACAGTCTGAATAGGAGCAGTGTTCTACCCTGTGGCTCATTCTCAAACTCAGAGGCGATACCAGAATTTCACTCACAGTCTTATGAGATCACTCTCTTGATCTCCCTGCTCTTGTGATCTCACTGACACTGTCGGTTCCTGAGGCCTTCTGTTTTCTGGCTAGAAAACTGGGGCTTTAGTTTCTTCATTCTTCTGCACAATCAGTGAGACTGTCTCAACCCTGGACCAAGCAATGGGAAGACACAGAGCAATGAGCACAGGGATTTGCCCCATACTCTTAGGGTCTCACTTCTTCTGGCCATAGAAAAAACCTCTGTGTTTCTGAGTTTTAAGGATGTCCCTGCTGCCATTGTTGTTGCTGTGAAATTGCATGGGAGCTCCGGCTGGAGAGAAGGGAAAACAGAGTAACCCAGGGGGCTTCCCCACTCTCTCTGACCCTTAGAATTTCCGTTTCTTGCTTCTTACACTACAGAGAGAGAGCTTATCTGAAACTGTTCTTTCCACATCTAATGCACACTATGGGTTCCAGTCGGTCTTTGAGTTCAGCCAAGTGACACTAGAAGAAAGGAAAATGATAAACATACTCCTGGTCTGGTGGCACTTTGAACCTTGTTGTCCTTCCTTATTAAACCTGTGACTATTTACTTTCAGAGTTTTCAGATAGCTGTTCTGTTCACTCTGTCCAGGATTTATTGTTGAATTCAGTGAGAGAGACAGAGTGCAGTGTGCTTACTCCATCTTTCCTGGAATCAGCACCAGGTTTCATCCTTTGTGAAATACCTGCTCAATTATTTTTCATATATACTTTTTCTACTAGATAATTTTTCTCACTCAATCTATCCTCTTTTACTTGAAAATAGCTCCATAATTAGGTGGTTTGCTTTAACTTCTAATGATTCCTTTGAATCCCATATTTCTCAGTGTCAAATTAACATTAGCAGAATTTTTTCAGAGTTTTGTCCTACTCTTAACATTTTCTACTTGTAGAGGGATAATTTTGAATATACATCCTATTTTAAAAAAGAAAATTTGATATCCTTTAATATTAAAAGAGAAAAGTGAGAGTCTCCTCAGAAAGAGACTAGAGATAATGGTAGCAGGAAACTGACATAGACTTGTTTTTACATTTAAGTCTTACTCCTAGGTTTCTGGCAGCCAGAGGCGAGCAATGGCAATGTGGATCTCACTGTCAGAGCTACTTCTACAATTTTATCAAAATATTTGGCATCAAAAACGCTATGAAATGGAAGAAGCTTGTATATCCTTACACAGTTTTCACGAACTGATACAGATATATTAGTAGATGGAAGAAGGCAATAAAGTTTAAAAAAAATCATTTAAAATAGCTCAGACCTTCAATAGGAAGACAACATAAATTCTAGTTTCCTTTAATATTTTTAATAGGGGAAGTGGATTATTATTTACTTCTTTGATATTTATTTCTGAGTTTCTTATTTTAGCAAATTTTAGACACATTTAACAAATGGGTATACAGTACTCCTAGCCAATGTCTTCTCCAGTGGATTCACTAATACCTTTTCCATATTATATTGTTCCAGGGAAACTATATATAAGTATCCTACTCTTCCAAAGTATTAAAATTGTTGTGGCTTCTTTCTCTATTTAAAGGATATTAAAATCTTAAAGGCATCATTTTTGCATGTGTGCAACACATCACTAACTGAGGTAACACATCAAGATATTAAATATATCTAATGAGAAGTATTATTTATAATATTGAGTATTCTTATGTCTAAATACACACAGTTTTTGTGGCTATAAATATCACATAATTATAGTTTATTATTGGTTATGATGTCAATACTCTTAGTTACTTTAGAATATTTTAATTCAGGTCATAATTATGGACATTTCCTTTCTAATCTGCTGAAAGTGTACATAGCAATTATGATGTATGATAGAATTCTCCACCTGGCAACTGTAGTTGCCATGGCGATGACCGTGTGGGCAAGAAACACTATGATTCACTGTGCTTTCTCTGCTTGGCTTCATCATCTCCAAAGGGGAAGAATGTGCATATGGCTGAGGACTGCCTCTCAGGCTCCTTTGTTATCTTCTGAGCTGCCAGTTGGAGGGGGGGAGGTATCAGAAGTGAGGAGTTGCCTTGTTAAAAACTCTTTCTCCACATAAAAGGAAAGGTAATCTATTTTCCTAAAACACAATCCGCAAGAAAATTTGATTTTATATCATGAAAACAACATGATTATTGTGGTACTGTTACTGAAGCATGATCGATACTATGTTCCCCATGATAAAATTTAAACATATGTGCACTCTCTACATTCTGTGCCACATTTCAGCTACTACAGCAATTGCAAAATGAAAGATAAAATATATTATTGATTAATTTCAAGACTACTTTCTTTTCCTACCTGTGAGTTAAAATTTAAAAAAAAATTCTATCAGTACAGAGATGTCTGCTCAATTTACAGTTAAGATTCAATACCCAAACCCTCCATTTAACAGCTCGAATTCCTTCAGAATATTACTTAACCTCTCTGTGGTTTGGTTCAATCATATATAAAAATAAAAATAAAAGTAAGTTTGAAGTGAGGATTAAACATGAAAATATGTTAATATACTTAAAATAGTTCCTGGCATAATAATCATTAAACGAATGTTTGCTTTCATCACCATTAAGTATCATAGTTCCTATTGAGACAGGCTGGGACCTGGGACTCTTTGCTGCAGGGCTTGCACCTGGACAAAAGTCTCCTCCAGCAACAAAATACAAAGTAAATATATGGGACTAAAAAAAAACTATGTGTGTGAGCAGTTGGGGCAAATTCTGGACAAAAAGATACAAAAAGAAAAACCAAAACAAAAAAAACCCAACTGCCACTTCTGAAGAGCCAGGAAAAAACGCAGGGCACTGCGCATGCTGGCTGCACTCGACACCACCAAAGGAGTGGGCAAACCACCTAAACCACTCCTCTGCCGCCCCCCCCGACACACCCCTACCCTCAACCCATATAAGGAAAACCAGCTTGCCCTCCACTTTGGGGAGTGAGCAAGGGAACATGTTACATTATTTGTTTTTCCTCCCTCCTACGGCTGCAGGAGCCCCAATAAGGCCTTACCTGAATTTCTTGACTGGCCTCTTATCAATTTCTATTGATTGGGGAAGGCCATGAAACCTGGTCTGTATCACTATAGAGTCCTTGCATTATTCTAGGCTCCCTGGGGAGTGATCTCCCTTAAACAATTTGCCTCTCCTGTCCCATGCCTTCATACTCCACTTGGAGATGGAGTGAGATACAGGTGGAGAATACCATTGGAAGCCATTGTTCCATGTTTCTCCCTTAGATGGAACTAATCTGTCAAAAACACCAAGTTGGGGGCTTTCTTCTCTAGTGGTGGGTGGAAGTGACATGGGTAGGTGTGTCCTGGTGACTGGAACTTTCCCTCTGAGGGACTGTCCCAAGGTCTATCTTGGAGACTGAATTGGCAGGCCCATTGGTCTTAGGCTGAGCTGTCCTTCTTCCACATTAATCACTAATACAGAGATCATTTGGTTTCCATCTGCTGGTTATGCTGTTTTAGTTCTCATTCTCATGAGAGGTAGAGCTCAGATGGGAAGAAAACTATTGGATCCTCTCAAAGACACACCCCTGTTGTTAAAATCTTCATATTTAGTTGATTTATCTTATTGACTCCATATATAGATTTATTAGCACAAGCTATAGAAATTCATAAATCCCTATTAAAATCATAGAAAAGATTATTGTGGTGGTGGTATTTTTTTCTGTAGATATTTTAGGAATTGAATTTTATTTTTCGATTTATATTACAGTTCAAGATTGTAAAGGGATTTCTGAATAACACCAACTTATTTAGTCATTGAGCTGTATTTAAATACCTCAACTAAACTTGGACTTGGGAAGGCCGTAGAAGGAGCTCTCATGCCCTACCACTCTTGGTCAATTAGCCCAACAAGAAACTGTCAGTTACTGACCCCAACAGGAAGAGAGGGTACCTTGCACTCCTAAACAGGAAGTGCAACTCCTTTACTACCTCAGCAGGAGGAAGACTTCTTTTTGCCCAGCATCAAGCCCAGCCAATGGAAAATGCTGCAGCTCAGCCAATGAGAAGCTGTCATCACCTGAATTTTTACTTTCCTCCAAAGAACTTTCATTGTTTCCCTACTGATGATTCCCTTTCCTTGTCCTGCCCTCCTTAATACAAAAGACTTCCATGATGTGTAACCCCTTGGAGTACCCCTCTGTTTGCCAGATGAGATGCCACCCTATTTATGAATCATGTAATAAAGCCAATTAGATCTTCAAATTACTCAATTAAATTTTTGTAACAGTTGTGTTAAACTAAGAGAGTTTAAAACACCCAGGTTGCTTACTGAAGGGACACAGATATGGATAGTGCATATCAAAGAGGGAATAAGCAGCTGTAGGTACTTAGTGTTCAAGCTGCCGCAGAACACTGTGGAAATTTAGAGAGGCACTTATGTAAAGCTTACAAGGCTTGTAATCCAATGATGCTAACTTCTATAGATTCCAGAAAAAGTTGAATTTATCAAAGGTTGACCACTCTTAAACAGGAAAATCAAAGCTCTGTATTTCTTTATTCCCTGATGTTTTCTTCATTAGGCTGATAATACACTTGGATATCTGTTTGCAATCCCCCTAAAAAGATTATAAATGTTCAGTGTTCCTAATTCCTTTTTCTTAAACCCTTCTCCCACTTCCTTTACTTTAGTAGGAACCCAGTCTAAAATAACTGTAAAGTGCATACACCTTAGAAAATGTAGTATTTCACTAATAATAATTTAATTAATTGATTAATTAATAATTTAGTTAATAACATCATATATTATATAGTTATATATTTTAATTATTATATTAAATAATTAAACAATATATGTTATATAATTATATATCATTATTTTGATTACAGATGCATTTAAAATATTGTTCCATTTTGTGACTTTTGTTCTTGTATTATTTTGTTTTAAAAATATAACCTGTTACTATGTGTATATCAAGTTCAAGGGTTCTCAAACTATTTGGTCTCTAGAGCTCTTTACACTGTTAAAAATTATTGAGTATTTCAGAGAGCTTCTTTTTTATTGTTATATTACCATCTATCAATAGCTACCATATTTGAAATTAAAATTGAGAACTTTAAAAACTATTCATTAATTTATTTGAAATGACAATAAAAATCCATTTCACACTAACATATGTATTTTATGATATATATTTTTATAAAAGATAACTATATTTTCTAAAACAATAGTGAGAAGTGTGAGTGGCATTGTTTTAAATTTGCAAATCTCTTTAATATAGGGCTTAATGGAGACATTTGAATTCTCACATTCTGCATTCAATTTGTTGCAATGTGTTATTTTATTGTACATACAGTAAGAGATTCTGGCCTCAAACACATATGTGTCTGGAAAAGCAAGGAATATTCTAATAGCTTTGTCAGCTTATTGTAGATATTCTTCTTTGGTACTCTAATAAAACTCGACAAGTAGTAGTTTCCTAAAGCTTAGTTGCAATGTGGAATCTGAAATCATGCCAATTTTTCATGCTAGATTTACATTAAAATCCATTGGTCTATCTTACTGTTTGAATAGATCATTTGCCCATGTGTGATGCTGTAACATCACACATGGGTCACTTAAAAATATTCACTGACTAATGCAAATCTTCCAGATGTTGACACATTTAATTCTATAATATGTAAAAAAAATCCATATCATATAATCACCACCCATATCATCAGGAAAGACTATAAATATTGAGAAGTTGTCAAAGTACCAAAATTCTAATTTTAATTTGAAAGTTCAAATCTTACCATTAGGAACAAACGATGTCAGCTATGTTCCTTGAATTGACAGGTTCACTTTGTTCATTTTTGAGGAAATGTCTGCCAAAATCTAAGTCTGATAACCATAGCTTGTCTTTCTGTTGTTCTATCAAGTACAAATGGTGTTCAATGAAAAATGGGACAGTTTCAGCTTGTAACTCAAATAATGGCACAAGTGCTTTCCTTGAGATAGCTCTCATGCCTGAGTGAGCAGCAGGTAAGTTCTGTGGGTACGTCCCATTTCATCACACATAATATTAAAAAGGTGTACCTATAGGTCAAGGTTTAATAAAATTAAAATGAATACTTTTTATTGTTTCATCAAGGATATTAAGCAAAGCTAGCACTTTAATATGCATACATGGTAGTGTTGAATTTAATGACCATACATATAGTTTGTTGCCATTGTTTGATTTGTACTAAGGCTCTAGCTGCTTTACCCTTCTTTGCTTTGGACCATCATTGCAAATATTAGTGCAGTGGAAAAAAGCAAATAATACCCTCATATTATTATGAAAATAGCTTTGGCCTCATAAACTCTCTGAAATGGTCTCTGGGAACTTCTGGGGTCCTCAAACCATACTTGAGAACTGGTGCTTTAGTTCATTCCCTCTATCTGCTTAATATTATGAATGCTTTAACTACATAGTTAAACTAATACATGTATATAACTGTGACACTATAAAATGAAATTATTGAGATTTTAGAGAAAAAAATGATCATAGTCCTGGGATGCATATTTAAAATTAGATAGATAATCTTTAATTTTCTAATAAATAAAATAAGTAAATGTAGTTTTCAATAAGCAGATATACAAATTAAACCATACAAACATTTTAGATTAAAAAAAAAAAAAACTAACATGTCAGAGGATGATTGAAAAAAAATTACCAAGATACAATTTCTTTGTAATGGAATAGTTATAAATATGACAAGAAAGGACTTCCACCCCAATATATCTACTATTGTATCCTTAGTTTTCCAAAGTAAAGGTCTTATAATTATACTTTAGTGTTCACCTTCATATGTATAATACAATATAATGTCCAGTTTAGTAAATTATATTTTCAAAGTGTTTGCGTCATCAGTCTTCCTGTTATTGAAAGGTTTTCCATTAAATCCCTAAATAAAATGTATGGTTTCTGTTGGCAACTATAACTTTACCAAAGTCTCTCAGGCAGAATCAGAGAAGATGAGCTGATGGTCAGTTTTTACCAAATGGCCTTTTCTAGTTACTGATATTAAAAAATTACTTGGATAACTCACCCACTTTCTCTTTTCTGGAACAACTTGTAGACAAGAGGGTTTATCAGTCTTTTTCAAAGGCAGGCAGAACTCATCTGTGAGCTTCCAGGACCTGGGATTTGGGAGGTTTTTAATTAAATTCAATTTCACTAAAAGGTATTAGCTTATATATATTAAAAAATTTTTTTTCATCCTGTGTCAATTTTGTCATTTTATATTTTTCTAGAAAATTATCCATTTCAGGTAGTTTGAATGTGTACTTGTTCAAAATACTTTTTAAAATTGTACATCTGTTATTTTCCCTTTCATTCTGTAGTATGCTTATTTGAATCTACATTCTAATTGATCTGTTTTTCTGGGATTTTGTTTAAATTGTTGATACTTTCAAAGAAACAGTTTTAGATTTTGATATTTTCTATTATTTGGTTCTTTAGTTCACTGATTTCTTCTTTTGTCTTTTCTTATTTTATGGTATTTATAAAATTTACAAAAAATGTGCATTTTTTTAAACTTTTGTGTTGAATTCTTGTTATTTAACATTTCTACTCTTCTGACTTAAAAGGATTAAAATTCTCTCTGAGATTGTTTTAGCTAGCCTCAGTGTTCTTGATTTGTCATGCTCTACTTTCATTGAGTTGTAGGTATTTCATAAGTTCCCATTTTATTTTCCACCCAAAGGGTATTTAGTCACATGTATTTAGATAATTTTCACACATAGAGGCACATACACAGATATAGAGTGCCAGTGCTTTTTTATATCTTACTTAAGAAAGCTATACTTACTTTGGAGTCATAAAGATATTCTATATTCTAAAAGTTTAACAGATTTTACCTTCTTCTTTTGTGCCTTTAATCCTTCTGCAGTTGATTTTTTTGGGTGTAATCTTTGAGGTAGGTGTCATTGTATTCCCCCACCACCACCATGAATGTATAGTTTTCTCAGTACAGTTTATACAAAAGACTATGCTGTCCCCACTGTATCAAAATAAAATACTATTGTATGTGAAGGTCTGTTTCCATGAAGTTTATTCTGATTGGTCAATTTGACCATCCCTGCACAAGTACCTTACTCCCATTATTACTATAACTTAAAAATATGTTTTGAAGATTGCTTCAAGACGGCAGAGTAGAAGGATATGTGCTCACTCCCTCTTGTGAGAGCACTGGAATCAGGGCTGACTGCTGAATGATCATCAAACAATTATACCACAGAAGTCTACCCACTGC
This sequence comes from Balaenoptera borealis, assembly GCF_965194805.1. Classification (NCBI taxonomy): domain Eukaryota; kingdom Metazoa; phylum Chordata; class Mammalia; order Artiodactyla; family Balaenopteridae; genus Balaenoptera; species Balaenoptera borealis. The sequence continues at coordinate 20,550,109 of NC_138865.1, read as the reverse complement.
AGTGAAGGTTTTGAGCCCCATGTCAGGCTTCCCAACCTGGGGGTCCGGCAACAGGAGGAGGAATTCCCAGAGAATCAGACTTTGAAGGCTAGCGGAATTTGATTGCAGGACTTTGACAGGACCGCGGAAAAGAGAGACTCCACTCTTGGAAGACACACACAAAATAGTGTGCACATCAGGACCCAGGGGGAAGGAACAGTGACCCCATAGGAGACTGAACCAGACCTACCTGCTAGTGCTGGAGGGTCTCCTGCAGAGGCAGGGGGTGGCTGTGGCTCACCACAGGGACAAAGACACTGACAGAAAAAGTTCTGAGAAGAACTCCATGGCATGAGCCATCCCAGAGTCCACCATTAGACCCACCAAAGAGCCTGTAGCCTCCAGTGTTGGGTTTCCTCAGGCCAAACAACCAACAGAGAGGGAACTCAGCCCCACTCATCAACAGACAAGTGGATTAAAGTTTTACTGAGCTCTGCCCACCAGAGCAACACCCACCTCCACCCACCATCAGTCCCTCCCATCAAGAAGCCTGCACAAGCCTCTTAGATAGCCTCATCCTCCAGAGGGCAGACAGCAGAATCAAGAAGAACTACAGTACTACAGCCTGTGGAGGGAAAACCACATTCACAGGACAGACAAAATGAAAAGGCAGAGTACTATGTACCAGATGAAGGAACAAGATAAAACCCTAGAAAAACAACTAAATGAAGTGGAGATAGGAAACTTTCCAAAAAAAGATTTTAGAATAATGATAGTGAAGATGATCCAGGACCTCAGAAAAAGAATGGAGGCAAAGATCAAGAAGATGAAAGAAATGTTTAACAAAGACCTAGAAGAATTAAAGAACAAACACCTAGAAGAATTAAAGAACAAACAAAAAGAGATGAACAATACAATAACTGAAATGAAAAGTAAACTAAAAGGAAAAAATAGCAGAATAACTGAGGCAGAAGAATGGATAAGTGACCTGGAAGACAGAATGGTGGAATTCACTGCCACGGAACAAAATAAAGAAAAAAGAATGAAAAGAAATGAAGACAGCCTAAGAGACCTCTGGGACAACATTAAACGCACCAATATTCACATTATAAGGGTACCAGAAGGAGAAGAGAGAGAGAAAGGACCTGAGAAAATATTTGAAGAGATTATAGTCAAAAAATTCCCTGACATGGGAAAGGAAATAGCCACTCAAGTACAGGAAGGGCAGAGAGACCCAGGCAGGATAAACCCAAGGAGAATCACACTGAGACACATAGTAATCAAATTAAAAAAATTAAATACAAAGAAAAATTATAAAAAGCAACAAGGGAAAACCCACAACTAACATACAAGGAAACTCCCATAAGGTTAACAGCTGATTTCTCAGCAGAAACTCTACAACCCAGAAGGGAGTGGCATGTTATATTTAAAATGATGAAAGGGAAGAACCTACAACCAAGATTACTCTACCTGGCAAGGATCTCATTCAGATTCGATGGAGAAATCAAAAGCTTTACAGACAAGCAAAAGCTAAGAGAATTCAGCACCACCAAACCAGCTTTACAACAAATGCTAAAGGAACTTCTATAGGCAGGAAACACAGGAGAAGGAAAACACCTACAATAACAAACCCAAACAATTAAAAAAATGATAATAGGAACATACATATTGATAATTACCTTAAATGTGAATGGATTAAATGCTCCAACCAAAAGACACAGGCTCACTGAATGGATACAAAAACAAGACCCGTATATATACTGTCTACAAGAGACCCACTTCAGACCTAGGGACACATACAGACTGAAAGTGAGGGGATGGAAAAAGATATTCCATGCAAATAGAAATCAAAAGAAAGCTGGAGTAACAATACTCATATCAGATAAAATGGACTTTAAAATAAACAATGTTACATGAGACAAGGAAGGACACTACATAATGATCAAGGAATCACTCGAAGAAGAAGATATAACAATTGTAAATATTTATGCACCCAACATAGGAGCACCTCAATACATAAGGCAAATCCTAACAGCCATAAAAGGGGAAATCGACAGTAACACAATCATAGTAGGGGACATTAACACCCCACTTTCACCAATGGACATATCATCCAAAATGAAAATAAATTAGGAAACACAAGCTTTAAATGATACATTAAACAAGATGGACTTAATTGATATTTCTAGGACATGCCATCTAAAAACAACAGAATACACTTTCTTCTCAAATGCTCACAGAACATTCTCCAGGATAGATCATATCTTGGGTCACAGATCAAGCCTTGGTAAATTAAAGAAAATTAAATCATATCAAGCATCTTTTCCAACCACAGTGCTATGAGATTAGAAAACCATTACAGGGAAAAAAATGTAAAAAATACAAACATGTGGAGGTTAAACAATATGGTGCTAAATAATCAAAAGATCACTGAAGAAATCGAAGAGGAAATCAAAAAATACCTAGAGACAAATGGCAATGAAAACACGATGACCCAAAACCTACGGGATGCAGCAAAAGCAGGTCTAAGAGGGAAGTTTATAGCAATACAATCCTACCTTAAGAAACAAGAAAAATCTCAAATAAACAATCTAACGTTACACCTAAAGGAACTAGAGAAAGAAAAACAAAAAAACCCAAAGTGAGTAGAAGGAAAGAAATCATAAAGATCAGAGCAGAAATAAATGAAAGAGAAACAAAGAAAACAATAGCAAAGACCGATATAACTAAAAGCTGGTTCTTTGAGAAGATAAACAAAATTGATAAACCTTTAGCCAGACTCATCAAGAAAAAGAGGCAGAGGACTCAGATCAATAAAATTAGAAATGAAAAAGAAGTTACAATGGACACCACAGAAAAACAAAGCATATAAGAGACTATTATAAGTCACTATGCCAATAAAATGGACAACCTGGAGGAAATAGACAAATTCTTAGAAAGGTATAACCTTCTAAGACTGAACCAGGAAGAAACAGAAAATATGAACAGACCAATCGCAAGTAATGAAATTGAAACTGTGATTAAAAATCTTCCAACAAACACAAGTCCAGGACCAGATGGCTTCACAGGTGAATTCTATTAAACGTTTAGAGAAGAACTAACACCCATCTTTCTCACTCTTCCAAAAAATTGCAGAGGAAGGAACACTCCCAAACTCATTCTATGAGGCCACCATCACCCTGATACCAAAGCCTCAACAAAATACTAGCAAACAGAATCCAACAGCACATTAAAAGGATCATACAACATGATCAAGTGGGATTTATCCCAGGGATGCAAGGATTCTTCAATATATGCAAATCAATCAATGTGATACACCATATTAACAAATTAAAGAGAAAAACCATATGATCATCTCAATAGATGCAGAAAAAGCTTTTGACAAAATTCAACATCACTTATTATAAAAACTCTCTAGAAAGTGGGCATAGAGGGAACTTTCCTCTACATAATAAAGGCCATTTATGAGAAACCAACAGCAGACATCATTCTCAGTGGTGAAAAAGTGAAACTATTTCCTCTAAGATCAGAAACAAGACAGGGATGTCCACTCTCACCACTATTATTCAACATAGTTTTGGAAGTCCTAGCCATGGCAATCAGAGAAGAAGAAGAGACAAAAGAATACAAATTGGAAAAGAAGAAGTAAAACTGTCACTGTTTACAGATGACATGCATAGATAATTTTAAAGTTGCCACCAGAAAACTAGTAGAGCTAATCATTGAATTTGGTAAAGTTGCAGGATTCAAAATTAATGCAGAGAAATCTCTTGCATCCCTATACCCTAATGATGAAAAATCTGAAAGTGAAATTAAGGAAACACTCCCCTTTACCATTGCAACAAAAAGAATAAAAGACCTAGAAATAAATCTACCTAAGGGAGGTGAAAGACCTGTACTCAGAAACCTATAAGACACTGATGAAAGAAATCAAAGATGACACGAAGAGATGGACAGATATACAATGTTCTTGGATTGGAAGAATCAATATTGTGAAAATGACTATATTAACCAAAGCAATCTACAGATTCAATGCAATCCCTATCAAGTTACCAATGGCATTTTTTACAGAACCAGAACAAAATATCTTAAAATTTTTATGGAGACACAAAAGACCCCGAATAGCCAAAGCAATCTTGAGGGGAAAAAATGGAGCTGGAGGAATCAGACTCCCTGACTTCAGACTATACTACAAAGCTAGAGTAATCAAGATAATATGGTACTGGCACAAAAACAGAAATATAGATCAATGGAACAGGATAGAAAGCCCAGAGATAAACCAATGCAACTACGGTCAACTAATCTATGCCAAAGGAGGCAAGGACATACAATGGAGAAAAGAGAGTCTCTTCAATAAGTAGTGCTGGGAAAACTGGACAACTACATTTAAAAGAATGAAATTAGAACACTCCTTAACACCATACACAAAAATAAACTCAAAATTGATTAAAGACCTAAATGTAAGACTGGACACTATAAAACTCTTAGAGGAAAACATAGGAAGAACACTCTTTGACATAAATCACACACCAAGATCTTTTTTGACCCATCTCTTAGAGAAATGGAAATAAAAACAAAAATAAACAAATGGGACTTAATGAAACTTAAAAGCTTTTGCACATCAAAGGAAACTATAAACAAGATGAGAAGACAACCCTAAGAGTGGGAGAAAATATTTGCAAATGAATCAGTGGACAAAGGATTTATCTCCAAAATATATAAACAGATCATGCAGGTCAATCCAAAAATAAGCAGAAGACCTAAGTAGGCATTTCTCCAAAGAAGACATAAAGATGGCCAAGAGGAACATGAAAAGCTGCTCAATATCACTAATTATTAGAGAAATGCAAATCAAAACTTCCATGAGGTATCACCTCACACTGGTCAGAATTGGCATCATAAGAAAATCTACAAACAACAAATTCTGGAGAAGGTGTAGAGCAAAGGGAACCCTCTTGCACTGTTGGTGGGAATGTAAATTGATACAGCCACTATGGAGAACAGTATGGAGATTCCTTAAAAAACTAAAAATGAATTACCATATGACCCAGCAATCCCAGTACTGGGCATATACCCAGAGAAAACCATAATTCAAAAAGACACATTCTGCAAATAGTTCATTGCAGCACTATTTATAGTAGCCAGGTCATGGAAGCAACCTAAATTCCCATTGACAGACAAATGGATAAAGAAGATGTGGTACATATATGCAATGGCATATTACTCAGCCATAAAAAGGAATGAAATTGGGTCATTTGTAGAAACGTGGATGGACCTAGAGGCTGTCATAAAGAGTGAGGTAAGTCAGAAAGAGAAAAACAAATATTGTATATTAAGGCATATATGTGGAATCTAGAAAAATGGTACAGATGGAGCAGTTTGCAAGGCAGAAATAGAGACACAGATGTAGAGAACAAACATTTGGACACCAAGGGGAGAAATCAGGGGAAGGGTGGTGGTGGTGCTGGGATGAATTTGGAGATTGGGATTGACATATATACTCCAATATGTATAAAATAGATAACTAATAAGAACCTGCTGTTTAAAAAAATAAAATAAAATTCAAAATATATATATATATATATATATTTTTTTTTTGATACCTGTTAGAACAATTCCTCCCAGCATTTTTTTTCCAGCATATTTTTATTAAGTATATCTTGATTATTCTTGGCAGTTTGTATTTCCCCTTATAAATTTTAGAACTGGCTTATCAAAATCCACATAAAAATTAGGGATTTTCCTTGGTAGTGTAATTTGGGGAAAAGTGATATATTTAAAATATTGAGAAAAAAATTTTTTAATTAAAAAAAGAAAAAACTGCATATTCCAATCCATGAATGTATTATATCTTCTCATTTATGTAGTCTCTTACTATTTCTCAATAACGGTTTAGAATTTTCTGTGTGGAAGTCTTGTCCATGATTTCTTAGATAATCCTGGGTACTTTAAGTTATACTGTTACAAAATTTATCTTTTTTTAAATACCATAATTTTTTAGTTCTTTATTGTTGGCATATAGAAATACAATTGGATTTTGTACATTGAGTTTGTATGTACAAAACTTTAAGAAACTTTTTTGTTAGTTCCAATGGTTTTATATATGTATTACTTTAGCTTAACTGCATGTAAATTGATGTATCTGCTAATAAGGAGTTTTTTTTTTTTTAATTCTCATTTTTGTACCTTATATTTCTTTTTCTTGCCTTACTGAACTGGTTAGCATCTCCAATATAATGCAATCTTATGATCAAAAATGGCATATCTTTTTCAAATTTTAGATCTCAAAGGAAAAGTTTAACTGTATATATTTAAAAATATTTTATTAAGAATCTTATTTCTTGAATTGCAAATACAAGAAATTTAATTTCCAGTGTTTCTTACTGATTGATTTTCTGAGATGTAATGCTCTCTAAAATAAGATCAGGTACAAACGTTATCTTCATAGTCTGCCATTTCCATTTCTTTTGGTATTCATGCCACTCAAACTAGGGTTCAAGGAGCTATGAGATCTCCATTCCCAGAGAGCTTGTCCTTCAAGTCCTCCTTGAGCCAATTATTTTCTACCATATTTTTATTTGGTAGACAAAGTTAACCGTTGATAAATCACATCATTTTCCAAAGGAAAAAGGCATTCTCCATGATTTCAGTTTTCATAACATTCAGCAGTTTTTGACTTGTACATTACAATGAAACTTTCTGGGCTGGTGCTCTCAGTCAAAAAAGCCACATATCTCTGAGGCATTAGTTGTTTATTACTCCAATGAAATATCTTCTACAGAGCAGAACTATTCATAAATTGGCCAAGAAATCCTAGTGATTATGGCATGACTCACAACATTTTACTCTTACCACCATAATGATGCTTTGACTATTATCCCAGATGCTTCACAGCATTTTTCTAAACAACATTCACTCTGAATGATGCTCCCATGTGTGCACTGCTTGAGACTTTTGGTTTGTGTTTATGATCTAAACCTAGAGGAACGATTTGACACTGTTTCTCTGACCTATAAATCCCAGACTAGAGGGTTCTAGGGTGCACACTCTGGTACTGGAAGTTAGTTGAGATATTGCTTGAAACCTTCAAACCATTCTCAAGCCATTGGTATGAGATATCTACTTATAAAGGATGCCTTTGATTGGAAGAAAAACCTACATTCTTGCTGCTGATTGCTGTCACAATATACAACATATTCAGGGAGAGATGGTTAGAATTATGAAAGTGAGTCCTACATTTAAAATAAAAATATACAGCACAGTTATGTATACCAAGTTCTAATTGGACTTATAGACTTCTTCCATGCAAAATGCTGAAGGCAAATGGACTGTTGTGGAATTATCATATTTGTCAACATTTTTCCCCTGAGTGACTCATTGCCATGAGTAATATATATTTTTAATGCCATCTGGTTATGAACATTTTGGCAACATTTTCCTGGATGTTCAACAAGGTCACTGTGAAGGAAAGCAATGCTCTTTGGCTTCTAGCAACATTGCTGTAGTGGGTTCCTGATATTTACAAGTCCTGATATTCTTACTTCCACATATCACTTAAAGGATGGCTCTTTAAAAGGGAACTTTCTCTCTGTTTAAATTTGTTAGCTCAAGGGTCACATGAAAAGTTGTATTTGCAGGACACTGTACTTTGTGTGGCAACTTCTGGCATTTATCGATTTAGTGATTTCATCCATTTTTTGCATTTGTGAATTTTTTTACAATGATAAAGACCGATAGTTTGAAGGAATATTTGTTATTCAAAGTGATAATACTATTATTACTTCTTTTTACTGTTATTCATGACAAAGAAGCTATGTTTGGAGCATGAAGTACAAGGAAAGAATAGTCTCATTGCTTGGGAAAGATGACTGAAGGATAATAGATGACATAGAGAAAGAAGAAACTTAATTCCATTTTCTTTCATATCAGAGCAAATGCACATTTTCTTTATGTGTTGTAGGAAATAAGAAATATTTCCCTAATACATGTATAGACTTTGTATTTGACAAATATATTTAAATGAGTCAGAGCCTCAGGTCAAGATTGCTTTTGCTTGGAAAATCCTTAGACATTCCAAGCTCTTGAAATTAGCAGGAGATTCGGCAAGACCATATTGCAGAGCAAAAATAAATTTTCCTGGTTGAACTGATATTTACAAGAGATTTCCCTCATGGTTGCAACAGAAATTGACTGAGCCCAGTGCCAAAATACAGAGCTAGTGCCTTGGACCCTTTCCTGTTTTCTTGTCTTAAATTCCCCCTTCTAAAAACACCATCTTGCTTTTTACCCCTGTATAACTCAGGTGTCAGTAAAAGAGAAATTAGAAATAATAATAACTGATAATAATAATGGAAGAGACTTACTGAACATTTAATATCTGTGTCTGAGGATCAAATAGAGTAATTCATGTGAAGGTCTTAAACAGTATCTAGCATACATTTACTGATGAATAAACATTAGTTCTTACTGTACTTCTTAATTCCTTAAAAAACACTTATTAGATAATGTTTTGGGTTTTTTTCCAAATGAGTTTGCCTTGGTGTTCAGTACATAATGAAGCCTGTCTTTGCTTGTCAGATTTAATCACCTTTATTTTAGCTCCTTTAAAATGATTTCTCCACTTTAGACAGGAGGTTCTTGTGACTGTCCACAGTGTTCCATGATTGTCTCTGCATCAAGCTTGTTGATGTGACACACAGACTCTCTCCTTCAATTTCTACTCCATTCTGGATTCTTCTCTGAGTTCTCTATCATCAGCTTGACCTGGTGATTCCTATTCTTGTTGCTTAATTTCCTGGTCTCACTAGTCCATACATAGTGCCTGTACCATTGGTGGGCTTGACGTTCATTATGCACATTTCCTGTATACACACTCAAGATTGCAATCCCGTGAGGAGACATTGATTAAACGTTTTTCATGCAGTCCATAGACCTAGTAAAAAGTCAGATATATGATCAAAATTGTGGAGTCATTCATTGAGTTAATTTTTAATGGCTTCTTTTTTAGATCATAAGTACAAAATTCACAAGTATTTTCAAATGTATAGTCTTTAATATGACTCTTTTATTTCACAGAATTTTTTGGTATAGAAACATCTATTGTATTCTACTTTAAGTACTATTCAGTCTTTCATTTGTTTATACAGTCAGCCATCACAAGAGTCACTGAATCACAGTAAGGTGCACAATTTATTTTTTAGACTAAAATGAAACAGGGAAAATTTTCATTTTGGGGACCTTCAGGTAATGATGCATACTCAATCAGCTTCATCATTCACCCTAAGAGCCTTCTATTGAGAAGAACAAAATAAATTTATGAGAAACAGTGTACCACTAGCTTAGTTCTCAATTCCCAGAGGTAACTTGTCAGACACTCCATATTTTAATCATTACCTGCTTCATGAGCCAACAGGACAAACAACTATCACATGCTAGCCATCAAAAAGATGCCAACACATCTAGAAAGATTATATCCGTCACTCGATTCAGTATGATAGTTACATTCACAGGTCCTAAAGCAAATAGAATCGTATTTCAGTGTCCCTCAAACCTCCAGTTTCTCAGTAAAACCTTAAGGACTGCTGACAAGGCAACTTCTGGGTTAGGTCCTCATCTCTGAAATTTATTTTCCTTGGATTACATTCCTATGAATTCTGGAGCAAGTTGGAAATTGCATGAATATCAAAGCTGAATTAAAGAAATAATCTGTAGAAAAACCCTTTAATAACTATAATCTATGAAGCCCTAGATAGATGTCAGATGTTTCTTCGTATTTGTTGTGAGGTCCCATGCAGCTTCATAACTTCGTGTATAAGCAGGAAATGAAAATTATAATTTATAAGAACCATAATTGAAGTGTTTTTTTCATTGTCAATTAGGGTGAGACTCGGAGAGAGAAATATTTCCCATATTCAAGAGAATATAAAAGTACAGATCCAAAATTGCTTCTTTCTGTTATCTTTTAATATCTAGCACTCAAAATATGCCTTTTATTTTCCCAATTCATATACATGAAGCCAGGAATCTGAAAACCCACATTGTAGCATATGCAGGTTTCACTCAGTAGAAGTGTTTTCTACCCTTTATATATTTGTATATTGTAATCATATACACAAAAAGGTTGTAATATATATATATATATATATATATATATATAGTAATCATAAACAAAAAAATGTTGTAAAAAATTTGCATTGTAGTAAAAATAATAACTAACTTTCACTGAAAACAAAGTAGATATCAGGCACTTATTATGCACATACTCAGGGTAGTCTCATGGGATAAGTGCACTTTTTATTCCCATTTTTATAAGAAAATTATTTCTCAGTTAGATTAGGTAAATGCCTCAAAGTTATGAAGCTAAAAGTATCTGAGCTGCAAAGACTATGCCTTTCCTTCTAAACTACCAAAAAAACAAGGAAGCAAGTTAGATGTCTTTTGTTTGTCCCTCCGTATTCTTCCTCACACTTGTCCATCTTTTGTGCCCCTTGGTATTCAAGGTGGGTCTGGTTGATGGAGCTCAGCAAAACATGAGGGGAGAGGAAAAAAGTAAGGTTAGGGTTCTTATTTCCTCCCTGCAGGGACACTGAGTTTGTTAGTTTCTTTCTTTTTTCCTTTCTTCCTCCGTCCCTCCCTCTTTCTTTCTTTTCTTTCTTTCTTTCTTTCTTTCTTTCTTTCTTTCTTTCTTTCTTTCTTTCTTTCTTCTTTCTTTCTTTCTTTCTTTCTATATAGGAATATAGTTGATGAAAGTCAACAACTCATGTCAGGCAGTCCTTCCACACAACACTCTCTGTCTCTCTCTGGGTTCTAATAACTGGTCCCCACCTCACCCCTTTAGGCTTAGCAGTAGTAAAACCACCCTGAGTTGGTAGCTGTGGGATACAGCGTTATCCTACCCAATTTGAGTGTCATCTCTTTCTTGCCAGGATTCTGATAGATATATGGAGTCCATCAGAATCTGTTTCAGGAGAAATACATTGTAAAATTCATGTGTATTCATGTGAAATTGTCTTATCCCTATAAAGAGGGTATAATCACAGGATATTATAAGATGCATTAAGATAGACATATCAGACCACTTAGCACACTTTCTGTCTCATATAGAGTATTTCATTTATTTAGTTAAAGCAAAATATGAATTAATAAATACTTTAAATAGTCAAATTACTAATCTGTCTTACCATGCTGCTATATGAATAGATTCTGGCACTGTCCTTCAGATTTTCTCATTCTCTTTCTGTCATCCTGCAATTCAGGACACATGTTATGTTCTAAAATTTTTAATTAGAATTTTAACTGACCTGTGTTATCATTCCATATCAAATTCAAAATGACAATGACATTTCTCAAAAGAGTCATGGGGAAATGCAATTTATTGAAGAATAAAAGTTTGGGGTTCCTTCTGCTAAGCAGAACATAGATTTGAGTAAAATTAGAAAGTACAGGGTCATGTTCATTTAATACTGGGAAGGTGACAGACTTAGAGAGATCATTAGTATCAATGATGACACAAAAATATTTCATTATCAACCCAGCTAAGCCAGGTCAGATCTGTTTACCTCCCTCTTTAAGTTTCAATCATGTTCACTGTTATTTGTATCCTTTGGTAGTAATGAAAATATTGCAAGTAAGATTTTTCATGAAGATGGGGCTTCCCTGGTGGTTCAGTGGTTAAGAATCTGCCTGCCAATGCAGGGGACACAGATTTGAGCCCTGGTCCAGGGAGATCGCACATGCTGCAGAGCAACAAAGCCCATGCACCACAACTATTGAGCCTGCGCTCTAGAGTCCACGAGCCACAACTACTGAGCCCATGTGCCACAACTACTGAAGCCTACGTGCCTAGAGCCCATGCTCCACAACAAGAGAAACCACCACAATGAGAAGCCCGTGCACCGTAACGAAGAGTAACCCCCACTCGCCGCAGCTAGAGAAAGCCAGAGAGCAGCAACGAAGACCCAACGCAGCCAAAAGTAAATAAATAAAATAAATAAATTTAAAAAAAAAAAAGATTTTCCATGAAGATGTTGATGGCATTGTCTGGATTTCCTTGTCCTTTTTTCAAACATATGAATACCATGAACCAATGATGCTCAATCTAGAAAAAAATCTAGCTTAGGGAACATTGCTTTGGCAAACTATCTGATTCTCCCCTTCATGGACCCTCACTCTACAACAATCATATCATCTTCTATAATGCTTGGTACCTTGACATACCCCCTATTACCTTGCAACGGTTACTTTAATGTGTCTGCATTATTGGACTGTGGCCCTTTATGAGCATAGCATAGAACATGACATATAGGAAGAGCTCAATCAATGTTTGCATAATTTAAGTAAGAAAGCCATGACAACAATTAAAAATAAGGTACTCAAGAGCTGAGACTATGTTTCATGGATAGTAGGGCATCATCTTTAACATGATCCCTGACATTTTCTCTGATAATCTTGATTTGGTTTTATGGGAAAACCCCAAATGTTTCATACTAAAGATAGGCAAATGGGTACCTAAATCACCTTACTTTATATTTTAGCCTTATTTATGTCCTATTACCCTGCCCCATTCATAATATAATTGTCAAAAATATTTATTTTATTTACATTTAGAACCACATACATGTGTAATAATTTTTACTTTAATCATCAAGCATAATTTAGAAAACTCAAGAGGAGAAGGAAAGTGTGTTGTATTTAACACACTCCATTTTTTTTTTTCCTTCTTGATGTTTCAAGATTCCTTCTTGTATTGTTTCCCTCTGCTTAGGTCATTAGTCTTTTAGTCATTTTTTAGAGTAGGTCTGCTGTTGACAAATTCCTTTAGTATTCATTTATCTGAAAATATCTTGATTCTTCTTCCTTCTTGAAGAATATTTCCACTGGAGGTAGAATTCTGGATTAACAAGTCTCTTATTTTAGTACTTGAATAATGCTTTGCTACTTTCTTTTGGCTTCCAGGATTTCTGATGAAAAATGTGTTGTTGTTATAATATTTTCCCCCTATAGTTAAGCTATCATTTTTCTGTGGCTCTTTCAGGACTTTTATTTCCTTTATCTTTAGTATTCAGAAATTTGAATGTGTTTTGGTGTGGATTTCTGTGGATTTATCCCTTTTTGGAGTTCACTTATCTTCTTGAATAGGTAAGTTTCTGTCTTGTGCCAAATTTGGGGAGTTTCACTCATTCTTTTTTTCTTTTGAAAGCAATTTTTTGAGTAGTTGTGAGTGTACAACAAAATTGAGAGGCCAGTACAGAGATTTCCCATATACACGCTGCCTCTACACAGGCATGGTTTCCTCCTTTATCAACATATTGACCAGGATGGTACTTTTTTTTTTTTTTAATTTAACCAAGGATAAACCTACATCGACACATAATAATTGCCCAAACTCCATAATTTACCTTAGCATTCAATCTTGGTGTTGTATGTTCTATGGTTTTGGACAAATATATGGATATAATGACAAACATCCATCATTATAGTGCCATACACAGTATTTTCACAGCTCTAAAAATCTTCTATGCTCTTCCAATTTGTCTTCCCTTCCCCCCACCCCCACAAATACTAATTGTCTCCATAGTTCTACCATTTCCAGAATATAATATAGTTGGAATCATATAGTAGTTAGCCTCTTTATGTTTGTTTTCTTTCACTTAGTAATATGTATTGAAGTTTCCTCCATGACTTTTCATAGCTTGATAGCTCATGAATAATGTTTTCAGTGCTAAATAATATTTCATTGTCTGGATGTGCCACAATTTATTTCTTTAACCACCTATTGAAAGACATCTTTGTTGCTTCCAAATTTTGGAAATTATAAATAAAGCTGCTATAAACAACACTGTGCAGGTTTTTGTATGTACATAAGTTTTCAACTGCTCTGGGTATATATCAAGCAGTGTAATGTTGGATCATATAGTTAAGAGTATGTTTAGTTTTGTAAGAACCCACAAAAATACACAAAAGTGGCTGTACCATTTTGCTTTCTCCCCTAGCAATGTATGAGACTTCCTGTTGCTTCATACCCTCATCGACATTTGATGTTATCAGTGTTTTGGAGTTTGACCATTCTAATAGGTGTGTAGTAGTATCTCACTGTTGTTTTGATTTGCACTTTCCTGATAACATAGGATGTGAAGCATCTTTTCACATATTTATTTGCCATCTTTATAGCTTCTTTGGCGAGGTGTCTATTAAGGTCTTGGGATCCATTTATATTCAGGTTGTTTGTTTTCTCATTGATGAGTTTAAGAGTTCATGGTATATTTCATATAATAGTCTTTTGTCAGATGTGTCTTTTGTAAATATTTTCTCCCAGTCTGTGGCTTGTTTTCTCATTCTCTTCAGATGGTCTTTTGCAGAGCAGAAGTTTTAAATTTTAATTAAGTCCAACTTAATTATATTTTTCATGGATCGTGTCTTTGATGTTGGATGTAAATAATCAATGTCATTCCCAAGTCACCTAGGTTTCTGCTATGCTATTTTCTAGGAATTTTATAGTTTTGTGTTTTATGTTTAGAATTATGAACCATTTTGAGTTAATTTTTATGAAGGGGGTTAGGTCTATGTCTGGATTTAGTTTTTTGCTTGTTGATGCCCCATTGTTCCAGCACCATTTGTTGAAAAGACTATCTTTGCCCCAATGTATAGCCATTGTTGATATTCATAAAATAACTTGCTGGAATTTTGATTAGTATTGCACTGGATGTATAGATCACATTGGGAACATCTGAACTCTTGACAATGTTGAGTCTTCTTATCCATCAATATGTATTTTGTCTCCATTTACTTATTTCTTTTATGATTTTGTTCATCAGAGTTCTGTTGTTTTCCTCATACAGATCTGGTACATATTTTGTTAGATTTATACTTAAGTATTTTATTTTTTTTGTGATGCTAATGTAAATAGTATTGTGTTTTTAATTTTAAGTTCCATTTCTTCATAATTGGTATATAGGAAATCAATTGACTTTTGTATATCAACCTTGTATCCTGCAACCTTGCTATTATCACTTATTAGTTGCAAGAATATTTTGGTTCACTTTTTTAGATTTTCTACATGGACAATCATGTCATCTGTAAACAAAGATAATTTTATTTCTTTCCTCTCAGTCTGCATGCCTTTTCTTTTTTTGTTGCATTAGCAAGGACTTCCTGTGTGATAATTCCTTCTTTGTCATGGTGTATAATTCTTTTTGTACATTTTTGAATTCAATTTTTTAACTTTTAAAAGATTTTTGCATCTAAGCTCATGAGAAATATTGATTTGTAGTTTTCTTTTCTTATAATGTCTTTGTCTGTTTTTGGTAATAGGGTATCACTGTCCTCAGAATGAGTTAGCAAGTATTCCTGTTGCTTTTATCTTCTGAAAGAGATTGTAGAGAATTGGTATAATTTCTTCCTTAATGTTTGGTAGAATTCACCAGAAACCCACCAAGGTTTGGTGTTTTCTATTTTGAAAGATTATTAATTATTGATTCAATTTCTTTAATAGATATAGACCTTTTCATGTTGTGGTCTGAGGGCAGATATTGTATAACTTCTATTCTTTCAAATTTGTTAAGGTGTTCTTCATGGCTCAGGATGTGGTCTATCTTGGTGAATGTTCCATGTGAGCTTAAGAAAAATGTGTATTCTGCTGTCATTAATTGAATTAGTCTATAGATGTCAATTATATTTAGTTTATTGATAATGTTGTTGAGCTCAACTCTATCCTGTTCAACTGCTTTTCTGCCTGCTGGATCAGTCCATTTCTGAAAGAAGGGTGCAGCTATTATTTCTTAGAGTAGTTCATCAGTCCATCCTCTTTCTCCTCTCCTTTCAGGATTCTAATTACAGGAATGTTACATTTTTTAAAATATTTTATTTATTTATTTATTTGGCTGTGTTGGATCTTAGTTGCAGTGTGAGGGCTCTTCATTGCGGCATGTGAGATTTTTTGTTGTGGCTCAGGTCTCTTTGTTGAAGCACACGGGCTTCTCTAGTTGCAGTGTGTGGGCTTCTCTTTAGTTGTAGCACACGGGCTATCTAGCTGTGGCATGTGGGCTTAGTTGCCCCTCAGCATGTGGGATCTTAGTTCTCTGACCAGGGATTGAACCCGTGTCCCCTGCGTTGGAATGTAGATTCTTAACCACTGGACCACCAGGGAAGTCCCACTAATGTTAGATTTTTGTTGTTGTTGTTATAGTCCCACAGGCTGTTCAGGCTCTGTTTACATTTTTTTTTCTCTTGTTTAGTTGCTTAATTTATGTTGTTCTATCTTCAAGTCCATGGATTCTTTCCTCTGTCTTCCATTTTGCTGTCATGCTTACCCATTCAATGTTTTATATTGGCTACTGTATTTTTCAGGTATAAAATTGCCATTGGTTTCTTTGTATCTTCTATTACTTTGTTGTGATTGTCTCCTTTTTTTTTTATTTGTTCCAAATGTGTTTATAATTGCTCATTGAAGTATTTTTATGATAGCTGCTTTGAAATGTGTGTCAGAAAAGTCTAAAATGTCTGTCATATACGTGTTAGCATATGTTGATTGTCTTTTGTCATTCAAGTTCAGATTTTCTGGGTTTTTAATATGACATGATTTTTTTATTGAAATTTGGACATTTTGTATTAGTTATGAAACTCTGGATCTTATTTAAGGCTTCTATTTTAGCTGGTTTTCTCTGACACCATTCCATCAGTAGAAGGGAGTATGGCATCATCTTTTTACCTCCAGATGAAGGTAGAAGCCCAGGGTACCCAGTTGGCCTCCATTGACATCCACAAAGGAGTGGTTAGAAGAGACAATGAACAGAATCTCATAGGAGTTTTCGAAGGGAGCATGATCCTGCTGACATCTTGATTTCAGGCTTCTAGCCTCCAGTACTCTGAGGGAATAAATTTCTATTGTTTTTAAGCTACCCAGTTTGTGGTAATTTGTTACAGCAGCTACAGAAAACTAATGCAATTGTCCCTATAGAAAATCTAATGGAATCTACCCAAACTCTAATAGAGGTAATAAAGTTTAGCAATATCACAGAATATAAAAATAAAATAGTATTATATAAATTAGTAATAAACAAAGATAAATTAGCGTAAAAATAAGAAATAATTAGGAATTAATCTGTTAAAAGAAATAAAAGATGTGTACCCTGAAAATTTTAAAGCATTGATGTGATAAGTTGAAGGAGATATAAATAAATGGACTCAATTTTGTTCAGACATAAGTTCTCACCAGATTTATACATAGATTCAATATAATGCCTAACAAACACCCAGCAAGTTTTTTTTCCTTTTTAAGAATCTGAAATATTGATTTTAAATTTCATATGGAAAAGCAAATAGTCAAGATGAGCAAAAACATCTTTGAAAAACAGGAACAAAGTTTGGAAAACAACACCACTTGATTTTTAAAAATACGTTAAAAACTATGTCAGTCTAAAAGAATCAATGAAATAGAATTGAGCATACAGAAATAGACCTACAAATATTCATAGGCAATTTCATGGAATAATTTTTTCAACAAATGATGCTGTAACTATTGGATAGCCACTAGAAAACAAAACAAACAAAACTTGAATTCATACCTTGAACCATATTCAAAAATTAAGCCAAAATAGATAAAAATCTTAAATGTAAACAAGATTATAAGACTTCTAGAAGAGAATACAGTAGAACACGTTTGTAGCCTTGTTTAGGCAAAATTTTCTTAGATATGACACCCAGAGCACAATCTATTAAAGAAAATATTGATAAACTGGAATCTAAAAAAATTGCAAGCTTGTGCTCTGCAAAAGACACTGTTATGATAATGAAGACAAGCCATGTACTGAGAGAAAATATTTGCAAAGCGTATATCTGATAAAATACTTATATCCAGAATAATAAGTATCCCCAGTATTTAATAAGAAAACAAATAAATGAATAAAAATGAACAAAAATTTTGAGCATACACTTTAGTAAAGAAGTTTACATATGGCAAATAAACACATCTAAAGATGCTTCAAATCATTAGGCATTTGGGAAATGCAAATTAAAACCACAATGTGATGTCACTACACACCTGTTAGAGTGGCTAAAATTAAAGTCACTGACCATATCTAGTGTTGACAAGGATATGGAGAAACTGAAACTTGTATACACATTACTGGGAATTTATAACCAGTTTGAAAAAAGTTTATCAGATTCTTTAAAATTAAATATTTAAAAATATTTTTATTGTTATGTAGCCATTTTAATCCTAGAAATCCATTTTTTTATCCAAGAAAATGAAAGAATGTGTCTTTGTAAACACATATACATGGATGTTCATAGCAGTGTTATTTGTCACAACTCCAAACTGGAAACAGACGTAATGTCCATTAACAGGGGATAAACACATTTTAGTATAGCAATAAAATGGGAAAAAAAGAAGGAATGAGCCATTGGTATATTCTACACATAACTGAATCTCAAAATAATTTATCCCGAGGGAAACAATTTGGACAAAAAGGCATACATACTGTATAAAATTCAACTCACGTACATTTTTATAAAATGCAAATTAGCATATAGTGGCAGAAAGCAGATCAGTGGTTCTTTGGTGATGGAGCATCAGGGTGGGATGTGATGGAGAGATTACAAAGGGTCATTAAAAAGCATTGGGAGTGATGGATAGATTCAATATTTTGACTCTGGTGAATTTTTTGGTGGATGTATACATATGTCAAAATTTATCAAATTGTGTACTTTAAATATGTTCAGTCTATTGTATGTCAATTATGCTTCAAAAATTTGTTTAAAAAGAATATATTTAGAATGGCATTAAAAGATGCTTAGGAGTAAATTTAATGAAAGATGTGAACTGCTGTAGGACTAGTATTTGTGAACATACACAAATTGACTTTAAATTTTATATGAAAATGTAAAGGATAAATAGAATTAAGATATTTTTGAAGAAGGAAATGGGAGGACTCACTCTACTAGATATCAACACTAATTATAAAGTCTCAATAACAGAATGTACATATAGACAAAAAGAATAGAAATTCTAGAAATAGGTAACACATAATGTTGAAACATAATATATGACAAGGTGGGACTTCAGAGCCATGGGGTAGCAGTGGTGCTGAATCTTGACCTTAATCCACTATACAGAAATCTAAATAACAAGTTGATTGTAGATGACAATATTAAAGAAAAAAATTGAGCTTTTAAAAGATAATATAGAATAAGATCTTTTCAGTCTTATGTAGAGAAATATTTCTTAAACAAGACACAAAAGAACTACGCTTAAATTTTTAAAAATTGACATATTGGACACAAAAATATTTCGACAGGACACAAAAAGAACATAATGGATATCTGATAAATTGGACTACATTAAATTTAGAAACTTTGGTCCATGTAACATTGTTTGAGGATGAGGAAGTTAAGCTGAGGTTGGGTACTAAACAATACAATTTTTGAATGTTTTATGTGTGATAGTATTTGTTTCCCCATTTCCATATGGGCTATGACGATAGGAAATCTGTTTTTGAAGCTGTAGTAAGAGATATTTTGGTTAGTTTTTGGATGAACTTACTAAGAGAATTCAGAAAAGTTATCTGAATATTTTACAGGGTTAAAAATCCAATGAAATAAAATAACAATTTACTTCTCTGGAATAGGTTAAATGGCTAAGTCCATGATAGCTTGTTATTGCTAAAACTAATTTATTTGGGGAAATGTGTTGTTCACTGATCTCCTGATACATTCTCCAAGCTGTGACAATGTTAGGCTGACATTTTAAAACTCACATCTCTCTTCCTAACAGAATCATAAACTTAATGGCATATTCTACCAAATGATAATGGTTGGGACAGTCTTCCAGACTTTGGAAAACTCTTTCTAAAAATGTGAAACATATATCTCCCCTCTGATGTAGTAAGTCTACTAATGTATATACCCAAGAGAAATAAAAAATATATGTTTAATACAGATGGCCAAGAAGCCTATGAAAAGATGCTTAACCTGCTAATTATTAGAGAAATGCAAATCAAAACTACAATGAGATATAACCTCATACCAGTCAGAATGGCCATCATCAAAAAGTCTACAAACTATAAATGCTGGAGAGGGTGTGGAGAAAAGGTAACCCTCCTACAGTGTTGGTGGGAATGTAAATGTAGAGCCACTATGGAGAACAGTATGGAGGTTCCTTAAAAATCTAAAAATAGAACTACCATATAATCTTGCAATCCCACTCCTGGACATATATCAGGAGAAAACTCTAATTCAAACAAATACATGTACCACAATGTTCATTGCAGCACTATTTACAATAGCCAAGACATGGAAGCAACCTAAATGTCCATCAAGAGATGAATGGGTAAAGAAGATGTGGTGCACATTTTACTCAGCCATAAAAAAGAATAAAATAATGCCATTTGCAGCAATATGGATGTACCTAGTAGAGATTATCATGCTAAGTGAAGTCAGACAGAGAAAGACAAATATCATATGATATCACTTATAAGTGGTATCCAAAAAAATGATACCAATGAATTTATTTACAAAACAGAAATATACTCACAGACTTAGAAAACAAACTTCTAGTTACCAAAGGGGAAAAGTGGGGGAAGGGATAAATTAGGAGTTTGGGATAACATATACACACTACTATATTTAAAATAGATAACAAACAAGGACCTACTGTATAGCACAGGGAACTCTACTCAATATTCTGTAATAACTTAAATGGGAAAAGAATTTGAAAAAGAATAGATATATGTATATGTGTAATAAAATCACTTTGCTATATACCTGAAACTAACACAACAGTGTAAATCAACAATACTCCAATATAAAATAAAAATTTTTAAATATATATTTAAAAACACTTGCACAAGAGTGTTCATAATAGTTCCAAGGTAGAAAGAACACAAATGTCATAAACATAAGGATGAATAAATTATTGTAGCATATTCATCATAATGGAATACTACTCAACAATACAAAAGAATTAACTACTGATACACAAGCAGCATGGAAGTTTATGTTATGCAAAAGAAGCCAAACATACGTCAGAGTATATTAGTATAATTCCATTCATGTAAAGTTCAAAATCAGGGAGAATTAATCTATGGTGATAGAAATCCATAGTGGTTGCCTATGGGAGGAAGAGTGGCTTGGGGTTGACTGGAAAGCGGCATGCAGGATCTTTGGGGGATGATGGGAATGTTCTTTATTTTGGTGTGGGTGTTGGTTAAATGAGTATAAACATTTAACCAAAACTCATTGAATTGTACACTTAATTCGTATGCATGTCTCTATATGTAAATTTTCCCTCAGTAAAAAATATTTTAAAACATATGAGCTAACATATGTAAAATGTATGCATGTTACACCTCACATAGAAGATAAACTAACAGTACCCAGAGACTGTGCAAATTTTACACAGAAGATGTGCAGGAGAGGACACATTTTACTCTCCATCCCTTAGTCCACCTCATAGAATCACAAAGACATTAGAGTAATCACCAGTTGTTAAAAGTAATTCAATATCTAACACATAGTGCATTAGTTAAGGTCACAATCATAAGAAAATTCAAATCATATAATGCCTTAAATGCAATAAAAACCTACTCCTCATTCACATAATTTCCAAACTGATGCAGTTGATTGGTGGGTAGATCCCCTTGAAGTGTCCATTCAGGGACTGAGCCTTCCACTGGTGGCTCTGCCATTTACAAGGTCACACCCCATCTTGTCTCCATTCCAGCCAGCTGGAAAGGAAAACAGCTTGAAGAATCATGCCTCATGAGATTTAAGGTGCTGGGACTACAAGGAGCCTACACCACTTCTACTCACATTCCATTTTCTAGAACACAGTCACATGGCCACATCTCATTGCAAAAGAAGAATGGAAATAAAAACTAGCTATGTGTTCAGTGAGAAAGCAAGTCTGGTGAACAGATAGCCAATCGTTATCACATCCATGAGGAGTCCATGTGCAAGGAAGGAATTCTGTTTCTATTTTTCCTCATTTTCTCCTTCTGTTGTCAGCTTTCATTGAGGAAGATGTGCAAAAGCTACCCTGTATGAATCTGAATATCAAGCAGTTATCACTCATTCTTAAATATTCTGAAAGCCAAATTTCTAGGCACATGTGTGAAGCCATCACATTTTATTATGCTTTCTGGGAACAAGCACCCTGAATGAATGACTACGTATCTATGATCCAGAGAGCCCTGGGGATCCTCAGAAAATGATCAAAATGTCCATGAATCCACATGAAATCTAAGTAAGCATTGTCTGCCTAAATAACATTTTTCACACATTTGTGTCTTTCATTTTTTCAGAAATAATAGCATATTCTAGTTAACGTCTTATTAAGTTCATAGTAGAATTTTGTTACCATACATGTTTTGAATTACTTTAATTTTCATTTTAGAATGGAGTCCTTACATCAAAATGCTTGGAAATCACATATTCTAGATGATTACCAGCTGTCATCATTATTGTGGCCAAAACAACAGTCTGTTTGAAGACATGATTTAATTCAGATTTTTTAAAAGTCAATCAAATTATTTCTCGGCATTAAAATCTTATACATTCTTGAACTCTCAGAACAATTTTTTCTACAAGATTTTTTCATTTTAAGAATTAGAAGTCATCACAGCAAATTTCCTGCTGGGAGGCATCCAATCATCTGAGCAGTAAATACCAAGACCACTGAATTTTTGATATAAGCACAGATTTATCCTCTAACTGGGTCTCTTTAAGAAATATTCCTCTCTGTTCATCACTCATCAACCTTTCTATTTTTTTCTTAGGTTTTGAGATGGATAATACTGTGTTGTGCACCCAGTCTCTGAGGATCCTCTTAAATTGACCATCAAACCAACAAAAGCATCTTACTACCTGCTACTCAGGGTTCTACCTGCTATTTACACTGCACCAACTCCACCAACCAGCAGGTCTTTACAATTTTTACGATTAGTATCTAGTATTATATCCTTTGTATTATTAACTCCATATAAAAATATAACTTCATTGAATTCACATTCACATCTGCACCAAGAGGAAACATTAACTCTCTAAGGGTGAGAAGTATGCAAAACCAGGAATACAGAAAGTTATGGAGCTTTTCACCCTCCATCCAGTATCTAGGTTTCCTGTAAGGCAGAGAAATTAGAATCTGGCTATGAAAAGAGTAGACATGGAAGATATTCCCTAAATGTTAGGAGTTTTAAAAAATACATTTCACCTCTTATTTCTAAGGCAAATGAAGGCAAGTTGTTTTACCCTGTAAATAAGTGTTTTGGCATCTTCATTAATAAACAAACCAGTAATGGATGTAGATTATAAGATGTTGTGACACTGATGTATGGAACTGAGATGAAACATTCCAGTCACTGGCCACTGCTTCCTCCTGGAAATATAGACTTCTCTCATGACAAACGTGTGATGCTAAGAGTGGGTGACAGCTTTTGAACAACAGAGAGCAATGTAAGTATTAAATGAACTAATAGATTGTAATCTTGAGTTATTCCATTATTAAATAGTGAGCTCAAGCCCTCCTTCAAAACATATCCAAAACAGGGATTTCCAAACAACTCCCATATAACATCAGACAGTATAATTGGTATTATTAAGTTACATTTTAAAATAAAGTTAAAAATACAATATATTCTAAAAATCACAGAAATGTCTTATGATCATTGCTTATAAACTTCCTTAAAAGGTCTTAAGATATTAAAAGCCTTCCAAATCAGGATCCTTTGGCAGCCTGTGACTGCTGATATCATTGAGTTGATTGCCCAACTCTAAGTGAATTACTCTAGCATAAAAGCTTATTTTGTTGCCTGAGCAGAAATGAGAAAAGGCAAAGTCATCAGTGACAGTTTTTAATGACTAAATGCTAAGAAGCAATGTCTCCTAACACCCTCACTAAATTATCTCTTAAAAGTCATTACAGATACTCTTCTCTTCTGAGGGCTGGGTTCCCTTTTGTGTCTCTAAATAGATTTTGGGGAAAAAAGCTACTGTCCATGGCTGTCACTGTTAATTGGTATCTCCTGAGGGCTGCTTCCTGCCCAAGGCACTCAACATCCCCGGCCAGACCCTACAGGGACTTGCAGAAAAACCTTGTTTACTCAGCGTGGCTCTCATGCTTGTATTATTTGATGGCATTATGGAGAAGGACTCATCAGCGTCTCTCTGTAGGAGTTGAAGTCAATTTTATATGTGGTGAGAACTTCACCTGTGCTAATCTTGGAGTGATGAATCCTCAGCTGGACATAAAATTTTAGGAAAAAAAAACAAAACAAAACTGTGAGGTGAATTAAGCAGCTTATAAATTACAAGCAGTGAAAACACTTCTATTGAGTTATCTTTATAAATCTATTTTTTTTCAATGTCATTTCACACATTCCTTATTATTATTTATTTTTCTCTTCTTAAATATTATGTTGCTTCTCATGAGAAAATGACTTTCTGAGGAAATTGACGTGGCAGTCTTTTCAGACATGGCAGGTAGTTTTTTAAATTTATGGTTATAATAATAGAAATTCTTTCCGAGGGTGTTTGTAGATTCAGAAGCTAATGTGCCAAATTGAGCCACATTTTTGATCAGAGGTATTTGAAGGGTATCTATTGCTTTTCTGTTCTCTCCATTCCATTTTTCCTTCTCTTGGTAACAGGATTCAGCCCCAGAAGTGGGTGTGAGACTCACTCAGGGCCTGTTGTGACCATCCCAAGACCTTTCTCACTGCTCTGTGGAGAGAAGAAGCTTGTTTATCTGTAGCTTCAAGCCTGAGACGAGGGAGCGGGGGGCTGCTGGTCATCATGGTCCTTCCTGAAGGAGAAGGTGACTGGAGAGGTGATATTGGTGAGGAGACAGACTCAGAGAAGATAGGGTGAGAGGCCTGGGGCTCTTGAGGGTTTACGGTTGTTTGTAAGGCAGGATCCTCCTTTCTAAAGTATGGTAATATCAGGGTGATAATCCCTCCTTTTACTTGAGCATTTGAATTGAATTTCCATCCTTCAGCTGCCCTAATCAGTTTGGAAACCCAGTGCCTTTCTGGGATGGAAGACTCCATACAAGTCTTTGTGGTGTTCAGTCTCTCTAGTTTCCATCCCTACCTTCCCTGATTAATGATGATTAGAAACAGATAAATGCTCCTATAAATTGGTACTTGCTGTGTGCTAAACACGAGGCTAAGTACTTCACATGCATCATCACACTGAATTCTCTCCGTAACCCTGTGAGGAAGATATAATCATTTTCTCCTTTTCAGAGATGCAGAAGTTACTAAGGCAAGGTGCACTACCAGCAGGTCTCCTGATTTGAACCCAGAGCCCACATTCTTTATTTCCCATCAGGTAAATCTGGAAATCTCAACAGTGAGCTAGAATAACAGGGAGGCTTCCGAGGAAAGGGGTGGCAGAGGTGATGTGCTTTTCCTTATTTGTCTCAATTTACATGTTCTCTGATTTTGTTGAGACAAATCCACTCTCAGCATAGGTGGCGCCCAATTTGTTTCTACGGGTTTCTTGTTCACAAACTATAATTTGAAATCTCTCATATAGAAAAAAACAGAATTTAATTTTTGGAACCATAGACCAACTACAGATTTTTTGTAGAAAGCTACTGAATATTTATTGCTTTCATGCAAAATGATAGCCTTATAGTTTCCCATATGTTCAATGTTACTGGGTATTGACATAAAGAAGTGATTTCTCAAACACCCACAGAATCCTACAAATGCTGTCTGCCCAGTGATATTTACAACATAAAAAAATGTTCACTCTTTCTCTCACTTCCTGATACAGAGGAATGGGAAACTTTGTAAATGACAGTTATTAATTTACAGACTTGAATTTTTTTCTTCTAAAATCTCTGGGCTCTTTGTTTGGAGCCCAAAAGTCAGAAATCAGTTTTGCCAAAAATATTGGACTACTGACGCTGCTTCTAGCTTTGTTAGCAAAGATATATAATCCATATGAGCTTTTGCTTCTTCAGCCATAAAATGGAGATAATAAGAGTGTCACAGTGTATGGTTGTTGTGAGAATTAAAGAGTGACGTCAACACACAGTAACTGGTGTCAGGCACATTAGTGATAAATAGAAGCCATTGTTGTTAACTGTAGTAGTAGTTCTGTGGGTTTATGTCAGCAGACCGTCACCCTTGGGCTGGCAGCTGCTCCTCTATACATACTCTAATATCTCTTTGTTAATCACAGCCTTTATGCTGTTTGTGGAGTTGGGTATAGCCTGTGGAGGGGGTGATGCTTTGCCTCACCCTCTAAGCAGTTGGGGAGACAGTGGAATGGAAAGGGACATACAAAGAATGGAGGTGTGTTGCTTAGATCCTAAAAGAGTAACTGGGAGGTAGTTCAGAGAAGTGAGTAAGAGGACAGCTCACAAGTGAAACTCACCTTCTCCCAGAGAGGGCCTAATGGACTGTATATGGACTTGTCAAAGACATTTGGAATTATCTGAGATGATCCTACTGCCAACTCCTTCTGCGATGGCAACAAATAGTTTTCAGCTGCTAGCAGTTGGTACTCAGAAGTCAGCCATATCTGGGATAATTGGTGGTTAAGTCAATGGGCTGCAGAGTTGGCCAGGGGGGAGCCACAGAGCCTCAGGGAGAATTTAAAAAGCACCGTGAAGGACTTAGGCCAATGAATTAGAAGATCAACGTGAAGTAGGTACGACTTTCAGAAAATATGACCAAAATTAACTCAAGTGATAAAATACATCAAGAGAAGTTATAAAAGTAGTCCAAGAACTCTCCTGAAAATGGGCCAGGTCCAGTTTAAAAGATGAGTGCTGTGACCTCTTTAAGAAAGAGCTATTTCCTATGGCATAAATCTGGTCCATAAATTGGAGGAAAAGTTGTCCAACTCAGTTGCCTAAGTTTGCCAAATGATGATAATTAATCCATACTAAATGAAAAAACAGGAAAATCTTATCTGAGGGTATAAAAAACATATAAATACATCAAGATAATGATGATATTTCTAGAGGGTACGCTCAATGTGGCAATTCTCCCCAAACTGATAAATTTAATGTAATCCTAATCAAAATTTCAAGAACATTTTTATGGAACTTGACAAGCTCATTTCCAAGTTCATATAAAGGAGAAAATATAGAAGATTAGCTAAATAAATTATAGGAAGAGAAAAATGGAGGTGCTTGCTCAGCAGATATCACGTCATGAACCACATAAAGAAATAAAACTATAAAAATACGGATAAGAGTAAATTAATAATTCAGGGAGCCAAAGAGATAATTCATACACAGACACACACACAGTGTGTATATCATGTTATATATCATGATATACATATTATGTTGCATATATGAAAGTCACAGTGTTTCAATGTAGTGATGAACGTATGGAAAGGATACACATGTCACCTCGCATCAGTTATCCTTGATGGAGGTTTTGAGATTGGGAGATGGTAAAGGGATATAACCCCATGTACTTCTAAGTATTTTAATCTTTCATACCCAGAAGTATTTTTGTAATGAACTATGTAATGTTTTTAGAAATTTTTTTCTGAGAATTTGTGTATTTTCTGTTTCATTTGCTTATTTTGCTGCCACATTTATTTTGTAAAGTGGAGGAAAGAATTTTAAGAGGGAAGACTTTCCCTCTGGAGCTGGGTTCAGATCCTGGCTATCCCATTTTCTAGCAGAGGGAATCATGGACGAGTTATTTAGCTTCTTTCTGCCTTAGGTTTCTCATCTGTAAAATGGGACTAATGATACTTTATGTGGCTGTTAGGAAGGTTGAATGAGATAAGATATATCATGTGCTTAAAAAATATTACTAATGAAGCCCCTTGAGTTGTTAGCATGATTCATGTGAGAAATAGAAAGAAAACAAGCATGGCTGGAAGGTATGGGAATTTGTGGGGTTGTTCTAAGAGAAATATTTCAAATTTTAAAATGATTCCTAAAGGCAATGGGAAGAATTGAAATATTTCTATGCAATGAAAACATGACATCAGATACATCCTTTATATAGATTCCCTTGGCAGATTAGTTATTGCATTATAATTTATTACATTTTATAGTTTAATTCTATTTTATAATTAAATCTATTGCATACTATATGTCAAGAACTTTAACTGATAGTTAATGATAATGTGAGCACTGACATGTAAAAGAATATTTGCTTTTGAAAGCCTGTGAAGTATAATTGTGACAATTATCTCTCCCAAGAATGCATCTTGTGGCTTAGCCAGTTCAGTGGAGTTGAGTTTTGTGGCCCTTCTGATTGCTTATGACCAGGGACAGGTTATTTATACTACTGGTGAACTGTGGGGAAAGAATCAGCAACTCAGGCAGCTCCGAAGAGTCCTGGGAATTTGAGTTTGTGACATTTCAGTCTTTAAAATGTATATTTACATTGTTATTCTAATTTTTTACTTCGTTATCTTATTATCCTAATTGATTATTTCAAGAAATCTCTTATTAAAATATACCACATACATATGCATACATATTTAATTTAGATATGTTAGCACAGGCATAGGTTTATGAATAGATATCGTAACAAGTTGTTATGAAATTGCTTTGTATTATCAGAAAATTTATAGAGAATTTTAATACATGTTCAAGGTTTTGGGAATAAATCATTTTAAATTATATATATTGTTGGTCTCTAAA
Organism: Balaenoptera borealis; assembly: GCF_965194805.1. Lineage (NCBI taxonomy): Eukaryota > Metazoa > Chordata > Mammalia > Artiodactyla > Balaenopteridae > Balaenoptera > Balaenoptera borealis. Next base: position 20,521,509 of record NC_138865.1, on the reverse strand, counting down.
AGCAGCATAAAAGCTTTAAAGAGGCAACATTACCAACCTGTCTCTTTCATTTACTCTAAATAAACACATGTAAGTCTTATGACATGGAAGGTATTATACGAGGCTGTGTTTGATCTAAGTGACTTTTGTTTCCTCAGCCTTTGACATTTTAATCTTTCCAAAACATTTGTGGGGATAGGCAGAGAAAAACAACTCCCTTTTATAATGCTTGAGAGAGGAAAAAAGATCTCCTGAAAAACATCCTGATGTAATGGGTATTGGGCTCAGAATGTAAACAGAGATATTAACGTAACTATTGAACTAAGAAAACAGCTGCGATGAAGCAGGAGCATTTGCCCATAGTTTCGGTGTTAAGATCGAGAAAAGCTGATGCATATAACAGAGTATTCTACCAAATGTTTACGTATACATTTACCAGTTGTTTTAAGAAAAGTGAATGGATCTTAAGGTGTATAATGCATACATTTATATTAAATGACACAGATATTTAGTCTTAAATTCATATCAGAAATATTAGTAAAGATTCAGAGCTCTGCTTTTCTGAGATAAATCATGGTCTTATGTGTGAAATTTCTAGGGCCAGAGTTCTGGAAGAGGAGATTGCCTCTGCCCAAGCAAAGATACAAATGCAGACTTCATTTAAATTTTGTGAAGTTTAATGAAATTGAATAATATGCAAAACAGTCTACTGAGTTCAATCACTGGAGCTTTTCATCTCTGTGAAGTACTGGTCTTTAACTTACAGCAAATATTACTGGTCATTGTTAGATCGAGTAATTTTTAAGTGTTTGTTATAATTTCTAATATTTTTATTATTAGTCTTATTACGGATGCCCTTAATCAGAAATATTTTAAATTTCTAATGGAATGTTTGTAAGTTTATACTTAATATTTAGAATTTCAAAGAAAAAAAGCAGATCATGAGCAGCCCCAGTAGCCCTCACTTGTCCACATTTCTGCTTCTGTTCACTAATCCTTCCAGAAGAAGCCACTTTGAACACCACGGAACAGGTTTGTCTGTTTTCAGACTCTGTATCAGCTGGTTTTTAAAGCCACAGCTTTAAAAAATAAGGGGTATATAGACTCAGTGATGGAAGAAGAGAACCGTGTTATGGATTTGGACCTCAGGGCCAGTGTCAGATGGGGAACTATGCATCTGTGTTTTATGCTAATGCACCTGGAGAATCCTCAGGAAGACTAACGGGGGTGTCCTGGCCAACATCCCCAGTAGTGTAAGGTAAGCCAGGGGACCTCATTGGCCCCAGGCTTTGTCCCCAAAAGAATAAGAGTGGAAACCAGGAGCAAAAGAGCAGATCATGCCGGACATTTCCCAATCGCCCTTCATATATCCTCCACCATTTCTCTCCATCCTGCTCTGTGTTCTGGGAGGTGGTTATAGGAACCCATAAACAGGGTCCCCACACTCTGGGTCCTTTGTGTGTCACCTTAGTGGGAAGGGCTGGCAGGAGACTGGAGGAAGGAGGAAAAAGAATCAGGGAATTGATTCCCCCAGAAACTTCTCTGAAGAGAAGCTGTTAAAGAAAAAAATTCTGACACTTGTGAAAATTATAAGGAAGATTTTATTCAGGACTATTGGAATAGGTGTCAAGAGTATTGCAATAGGGGAGGAGAATGAGGCTCAACTCCTAATACAGTAAGAATGGGTAGGGGTTTATAGCCAAAGAGCAGGTTGGGGGTCAGTGGATGGAAGATGACTAAGAGTGGACATCAAGGGTGGGGCATTCTTGCTAACCTGGCCTGTCTATAGAGTTCAGTGAAGGAAAGAGTTTGTCAGTGCCCCTTGAGGGTCCTCTCTTCTAACTTGTACTTCCCGCCCTTGCCCCTGAGGCCTGCTACTAGGGGGTGATTCCCTGCTATTACAAAATCCCACTTTTTGGTTTTCCTTAACTTTGGCCATACCTTTGTAAATAGTGTCTAATAAATTCTCCTGAGTTACCCCACTGAATAATTCATCTGATACCATTCCTAGTCTCTCTCTGTCTCTCTATGTCTCTGTCTCTTTCTGTCTCTCTCTCATCCAAGCTGTAGCCAGTTGACCTTCTCCCTATTACAAAAATGTGCATCACATTCATGGCTTATATTTCCTCTGACCTGAAGCTATGTCCCCATTCTTCTCCCTGCCACCTTTCTCTTTTTACTCAGGGCTTGACTCACCTCCGAGTCCTCCCCCAAATTATCTTTCCAACCATACCTTGTTCCAATATTAAATTTTATTTTTTTCTTAGTACTGATTGTAATCTGAAATTATATCATTTAGATACTTCTTTACTGTATTGGTTAATGTTCAGTTGTAGACAGCAATTTTATCATTTTTAAGCAAAAAAAGGTTTTTCTTTTTTTGTTTGTTTTGCCTTGCACACTTTGGTTTACAGAATCTCATAGAAGTTTAGGAAACAAAGTTAGGTTGTCACATAGCAAGAAGAAATCTACCTAGAAAACTGCCCATCCACCATGTAGAACTGTCAATAACTATCCCACTGCCACTGACATGTATTGCTGGGGGAGCTGCAGACCAAACCTAAGATTCTCTGCTAGAGTCACAGCAATGACAAATGACACCTCAGGGCTGTTCTTCCTGAAAAAAACAGGACCTGACCTCCTAAAACTCACTTCATATCCCAGGTCTTGCATGATGCAGGACCTAGCTGCAAGGGAGTCTGTGAAGCGGACACTGGTGTTCTAGCTTCTGCTGAGGAAGGGCTACTTCAGGGGGCTGAAATGGTGTTGGAAGAGCCAGCTGCATTTTCTGTCCCACTACTGTAAAATTTGAGCTCTCCCAACAGTGTAGATGGTTTTTACCACTGAATAGTCAGAGTCTATATTAGTGACTGCTCTACTGTAAATGTTCAGTAAGTTTTTTGTGGAATAAATGATTTTAAAAATATATATTTCACTTTTATTTACACAAAGGGGCCACACTGTATATTCTGCACTTTTTCCTTTAATAATATATCTTACAAAATTTCCCTATATCAGCACAGATAGAGTTTTCATTTTATTTTTAATGGGACACATAGTAATCATTATATAATTGTACCATAATAAAAGAAAACAGTTCCTTATTGTCAATTTGTATTCGATTTTTTTTTTTTTTTTTTTGGCTGCGTTGGTTCTTCGTTACTGCACACAGACTTTTCTCTAGTTGTGGCGAGCACAGCCTACTCTTTGTTGCAGCGTGCGGGCTTCTCATTGCAGTGGCTTCTCTTGTTGCGGAGCATGTGCTCTAGGTGTGTGGGCTTCAGTAGTTGCAGCACATGGGCTCAGTAGTTGTGGTGCATGGGCTTAGTTGCTCCGTGGCATGTGGAATCTTCCCAGACCAGGGATCGAACCTGTGTCACCTGCATTGGCAGGTGGATTCTTAACCACTGTGCCATGAGGGAAGTCCTCAATTTCTTTTCAGTGCTAAAATAATGACAATGAAAAAACTTAAATTCAAACCTTGTCAAGTACATCTTAAGGTGAATTTCTACCAGAGAAATTGATGTCTGAATGTATTTGTATACATAACAATATGATAGAATTACCTAATTTCTTTTAAAGAAATTAAGCTCTCACTAAAAGTAGAACCTAGTGCCCCACATTATTTTATTTTGCTAAATACGTATAACATAAAATTCACAAATTTAGCCATTTTATGATTTAAAAATCAGTAGCACTAAGTATGTTCAGGATATTGTGCAACCATCACCACTATCCAGTTTTCGAACATTTTCATCACCTCAAATGGAACCCTCCTGCCCATTAATAGTCACTCCCCATTCCTCCCTCCTTCCAGGTCCTGGCTACCACAAATCTGCTATATCTATGGATTTGCCTATTAAGGATATTACTTATAAGTGGAATCTGTTTCCTTCATTTAGCATGTTTTCAAGGTTCATCCATGATTTAGCATGTATCAGTACCTCTCTTCTTTTTATGACTAATAATATTCTGTTGTTTGGGTAGACCACATTCTTTATTCATTCATCAGCTGTTGTACATTGGGTTGTTTCTACATTTTGGTTATTGTGAATAGTGATGCTAGGAACAGTCGTGTACAAGTTTTTGTTTTACCTCCTGTTCAAACAAAATATTTTGGGAATATACCTAGGAATGGAATTGGTGTGTCATGTGGTAACTCTGTGTTTATTTTATTGAGGAACCATCAGACTGTTTCTGTGGTGGCTGTACTATTTTACATTACTGCCAGCGATGTACAAAGGTTCTAATTTATTCATATCCTCCCCAACACTTGTTATTTTGCATTTTGTTGGTTATGGCCATCCTAGTGGGTTTGAAGTTGTTTATCACTGTGGTTTTGATTTGTATTTCCTTAATGATTAATGATGCTGAGCATCTTTTTGTGTGTTTGTTGGCCATTTCTATATCTTCTTTAGAGAAACGTCTATTCAGGTCCTTTGCCCATTTAAAAAGTTGGGTTGTCTGTTTTTTGTTGTTGAGTTTTAAAAGTTCTTCATATTTTCTGGATACTAGGCCTTTATCAGATATACAATTTAAAATTATTTTCTCCCACTCTGTGGGTTGTCTTTTCGCTCTCTTGATAGTATCCTTTGATGCTCCCAACTTTTAAATTTTGATGAACTCCAATTAATCTATTTCCTCTTTTGTGACTTGAACTTTTGGTATCATATCTAGGAAACCATTGCCAAATCCGAGGTCATGAAGATTTATACCTAGGTTTTCTCTTAAGAGTTTATAGTTTGGGCTCTTATATTTAGGTCTTTGATCTATTTTGAGTTAATTTTTGTATAGACAGTGAGGTAAAGGCCCAAATTCATTCTTTTGCATGTGGACATTCAGTTCTCCCAGCATTTGATGAAAAGACTGTTCTTTCCATCTTATCAAAATCAATTAACTGTAAACATGGAAGTTTATTTCTTGGCTCTCAATTCTAGTCTATGGATCAATATGTCTATTCATATGCCAGTACCACACAGTTTTGATTACTGTTTTGAAATTAGAAATTATGAGCCCCTCAGCTTTGTTATTCTTCTTCAAGATTGTCTTGGCTATTTGTGGTAGCCTGGGCATCACATAGTCTTTTTAAAATTTTACTATTATACTAAAGTCAAAATTATGCACACAGTGTTATTTTAATTTTTATTTCTTTAATTATATTCTATCCTAGCCATCCTACATATATGTATGGGCCTGTTATATTACTCTTATTTCCTTTTTAAAAATAAACTCCCTATTTTTTTTTGTTACTCATTTTTCTTTTGAGTTTTCAGTCTTTTTAAAATTGATTTGTATGAGCATTTTTACAAGTTTAAGAAATAACGTCTCAACTCTCATGTGAACTTTTCCCCTTGTTTTTGTTATTATTTTGACTTAGATGTAGAAATTCTTTAGCTATATAAATGTTCAAATTTTTATAATTTCAATGTTATAAAGATTTTCTTTTTGACCTTCTTCTTCTTAAGATATAAAATCACCAAGTCTTTCTGATAGAATATTCATGGTTTTGTCTGTTACCTTTAAATTGCTGATCTATTTGGAATTTATTTTGAAATAAATCATGATGTAGAGATTCATCTTTATGTTTTTTTTCCAAAAGATTAGTCAATTGAGCTGACATGAAACTCACTTCCTTATCATGTATTATTTTTAATGCATTCATTTATATGAATATTTATCAATTTAAAAACTTCTTCATAAAGTATAACAGACATGTAGAAAAAACTCACAGTTGTAAGTATACAGCTCAATGAATTTTTACAAAAAGAACACATCTATGCAACCAGCCCCAAATCAAGTAACTTAATTTTCTCATTAGATCAGACACCCTCATCTCTCCTCTCCAAAATCATTTTTTTCCTTAGGGCAACCACTACTCTGACTACTAATACTATAGACTGTTTTTTCCTAACTTTCAACTTTGTACAAATAGAGTCATAGAGAATTATACACTTGTGTGTCTGGCTTATTTCACTTGACATGTTTGGAGATTCATCCATCCTATTGTGGGCATTATAGTTCTTCTGTTCTCACAGTTGCATAGTATTCCATTGTGTGAATACACCACAGTTTATATATCCATGCTATTTTTGATGAGCATCTGGATAGTTTCCAGTGTGGGGCTATTACAAGCAGTGCTGCTATGAGCATCCTGGTACATATCTTTTGTTGAACTTATATATGCATTTCTATTGGGTGTGAAATTGTTGGGTCAAAAGGTATGCATACGATTGGTTTTAATAGAGATGTAGAAACTACCAAAAAGCTTTCCAATGAGATTGTACTAATTGACACTCCCACTATCCGTGTACCTGAGTTTCAATTATTCTACATCCTCACAGACACTTCATATTGTTGATCTTTCTATTTTGGTCATTATACTGGATAAATTGAGGTTTTAATTTGTATTTTCTTAATGAGAAGAGAGGGAGAACACATTTTTATATGTTTCTTGGCCATTTAGATATCATCTTAATTTTCTTGCCTGTGTCTTATTTGGTTGTTTCTCTTTTCTTATTGAATTTATGGGTTGTTTATATTGTTTATATATTCTTTCTGTTGTCAGATATATGCACTGCAAATACCTTCTTCCATTCGGTAACCTGATTTTTCCCTGTCTTATAGTGGTTTTTTGGACATAATTTTTGAACTTAATATATTTCAATTGATCAATTTTTTCCTTTATAGTTACTATTTTTTGTGTGTCCTTGTTAAGAAAACTTAACCTAATCTAAGGTCATTAAAGTTGGGGTTTTTTTCCTTTTATATTGAGATCTGCAATCCATCTGTAATTGTTTTTCTTTATGGTGTGAGGTAGGGATCAAGATTTAATGTTTTCCATATTGGTACTTAGATGGCCCAGGACCATTTATTGGAAAGGCCAGTCTTGTCCACTGCATTGAAGCATCATAAAAGTGAGTCTGCTTCTGAACTCTCTTTGTCCCTTTGGTGAGTTTGTAAATTCTTGCAATAATACCACACTGTTGTTACTACTTTTAATTAACTTTATAAAATATAATTGATTTTATAACAGATCTTGATAAATAATAGTGTAAGTTTTGGCCTTTAAGTAGAAATGCAACAGAATCTGTAAGTTAAACTATTATAATTAATTAGTGACTCTTATCAGTCTCCATATATAAGGTCATATATAAAAAAAGTATGTTGTCTCATATCAGCAACAAACAATTGAAAGCAAAATTTTAAAAAGTATTTTTTCAGCAAGGTGATTTCAAAAATCATGAAACATACAGTAATAAGTCTAACAAAAGATATGCAAGATCTCTACCCTGAAAATTTTAAAACATTTTTGAGAGAAACTAAAGAGATATACATGTGGAAGGAAATACAAAGTTAATGGATTGAAAGACTCAAAGTTGTAAAGATGTCTGTTCTCTCCAAAACTGATCTATAGATTAAGTTCATTCTAATAAAACTCTAAATGTTTGTGTGACTGTGCAATGTGCACACATGGAAACTGATAAGTCAATTGTAAAGTTTATGTGGAAATACAAAGGACCAAAAATAATCAAAGCAATTTATTTATTGTATTAAAAAAATCATTGCTTTTTAAATTTTGTATTTACTTTCATGTTACATTTTATATTTTCTTTGTTTTTGTGATTTTTCTTGTTTTGTTATTGGTGTTATCTTATTATTAAAAAAAATTATACAATGGGAATAGTGTAAGTACCTGTAAACTGAAATATTGAAAGACTTCAGTGTAATTATCTGGATCAATTACACATATACACCTTCTTTTTCTTTCTGTTTTTGGTAGGTCATAGGGTAGCTCTTTGACAATGGTCTCAAGGCTTTAAGTTATTTTTTTTCTGTTGGAATTTTATGACTCTTCTTAGGACAATTATGTTAACATTTTTGCCCCCCAAATTTTCCATTTATCCAGATTTTTAAATGTGCTTACATCCATAGTTATACATTAAATTATTATGATTCTTGAATTTTACTTCTGAGGTTTCTCTTTAATTATTATTATTTTTTTAACTTGAAGATGTTTGTTTCCTCCTTAATTAGATAAACTTGTGATTATCTTTAAAAAAAAAAATTCTTTCCAGATGCAGGTTCTGGATTAAAATATCCATTGTACTGTTTTTTGGAGGAAAAAAAGTATTTTTCCTTAGATATGTGTTTGTACTTTGTGTTTGTACCTTGTGAGTACAAACTCACAAGAAGCCCGTGTGCTTCAACAAAGAGACCTTTGAAGGTAAGCTTTGTGTTTGTACCTTGATAACCTTACAGGTGTGTACCCACAAAGGCCACATAAGCAAGGCTTGAATCCAGGTTGGTGGTAGTCTAGACAGGACATCTTATGAGCCTGCCAGAACATAAGAGCATGGGAGCCTTGTCAGTTGCTCCTATAAGACCATTTCTCATGTGTTTCCTGGTCTACCAAGAGGCTGGCATGAAGCAGTTTCTTACTGTCACCTGGGTTCTGACAAGGGTCAGACTCTCTGCCTTGCCACCCTCAGATTACAGCTGCAGGCTGTAAAACTGCCTAGCAAATCATGGCTTTGGTTCCTCAGCAACAGAGACTCCTGCCATCCATTTAATATCATCTGACCCCTTTGTTTCCATGTCACCTGGTGCAAGGGCTAAGGAGCTGGCACCTGGGCCACCCTTACTTTCACTGCCCATGTAAGAAATAAACAGTCTGAATCTAAAAAGTGTTTGTTTCTTTATCAGATGAATCCTTCAAGCTGGGTCTTGCCTTGTGTGTGACATGTTTTACTCTTTTTAAATTTATGAATTTTAAACTTTTGTTCTTATTATTCTTTCTGTTTCTTTTGTCATTTATTTAAACATTTTGAATTATATTTAAGGTTGAATTGTATTAGTCTCCCTCACCTGATAAGGAAGTTCTTAGCTGTTTAAATGTTTTAAGAATTTTCTTCTGAGCACAGTTTTAGCATATCTTGTTAGATTAAATATGTTTTTTTTCTTATAGTTGTTTTCTAGATTTTGATCTCTTCCTTGACTCAAGTGTTACTTACCTATTAAAAAATGTTTAAACGTTTTTTTATTAATTTTTTTGCAGTTGCTGTCTAGTTATCTCACTAGATCAGAGAATGTAATTCTTATAGTTTAGATTTCCTTCATTTGACTTTATTTTCATTTTTCTTTGTGGTCTATGTGGTTAGATTTTATCAATGATTCATGGATGCTGGAAACACACTCATTAATTTCTCAGAATCTCTGTCTTCTCACTTGTTTGTGTCTATCTGACACAAGGTCTGACGTTTTTGGTCTCCCCAGCTCTCTTACTGTTGTGCTTAAATCAATCTCCCCTGCATTTCTTGTCCCTGAAGAGTTACGAGAGTGACTTTATTACGGAGCATAACTTTTGTCATGATTCTTTACCTTGTTTAACAACTTCTGCCTTGAGTCCAAGCTTGTCAGATTTTAGCGTCACAAACCCTACTTCTTTTTTCTTGGAATTTATCTACTATGTGTTCCTGTATCTTTTGTTTATAAACTTTGGTAGAATTGCCAGTAAGAAATAACATACTGTTGAGTATTGATTTATTTCCTCTGTGGCATTAACTGACTTCACTTTACTTACATATAAACATACATGCATAATTTTACACACAGGAACAAGCTTCATGAATAACTGTGATTTGTTAGTCCCCTCCCCCCATATCTGTAGTCTGGTTCTTCTCTTCCCCTAATTTTTCCCTTCCATCCAGATCAGGTCCTTCTCCCCACACAGAGAACCCATGATGACAGTGCAGTACTGTTTATCTTCTAGATTTACCCCATGCTACACACACACACATCATCCCTGTCTACCTCTGTGTCTATGACTGTGTCTGCATTTACACCAATGGTCGCCTGCACACACACCTTGATGTTCACGTCTGCCTTGGCCCCTGCGTGTCTCCTGCATTTGTGTGCTGACATCTCTGAATTCCATGTCCTTTCAGTTTCCCCCTTAAGTTCACAGGGAATTTAAACATTTTTAAGAAAATTTAAAAAAAAATTTTACCCACTTTTAAAAATTGGTTTCTGTGGGATGATTGCTCTAAATGACCTTGCTTACAATTATTGGAAAGTAGAAGCTCTACTTTAGAATTTAGCCTCTCTTTGTATTAATTTTTGTAAAATTGATATGTTTTTGAAAACAAGCATTTTTACCCTTTCCTCTTGTTCATTTCTTATTTTGAGTCTTCTGTAACATTACATAGTTTTTTTTTTAAATATATACACCTTGTGACATTCTTGTTAAATGTGTTCTTAAACGTTTTAAAGATTTTGTTGTGAATATAATATGTATACACAGACACACACACACACACACACACACACACACACACACACACACACTTCTTTTTCTAGTTGCTTATTTAGAAAAAAAACCTTATTATTTTCATTCATGTCCAGCCAGTTCACTAAATTCGAAATTTTCACCTCGAGTATCATGGCTTGTCTAGGGTGCTTTCACATCATTAGCAAAGAGAAACAGTTTTATCTCTTATATTCCAATGTTTATAAAAGCTATAAAAGTTTTGTTATGTTTATCAGAACTGTTCATACAATGTTGAAAACTAATGAGTCAGTGGGCTTACGGTCAACTGTTTTGTGGTTTCATTATTTAGGATGCTACTTAATCTTGGCATTTAATATATGTCATTGCCATGTTTTCTTCCACTCTCAGTGTCAATATTTTGGTTACAATTTTTACATCTACGTTCATAATTATTTTCTGTACTACCACTATATTTCAGAATTGGATTCATGCTGACCTTATAAAATAAATCAGAAGCCTTGTTTCCTTGCCCATGTCTTGTTTGTGGAAGTATCCAAAAAGGTGAGCCAAACTCAGGCATGGATCCAAAGGACTCATCCTTGCATAAAAGGTGGTTCTCTTTCCTCTCTCCTCTATAAAAATTGGTCTTACTCTTGGGTCAATTTGAATATTTTATATTTTTCTAGAAAACCACTTCTTTCCTCAAAGAATTTAAATTTGTTGCATCATGTTGCCTGAAGATTTCACTTATGATTCCATTGATTACCTTGCCTCCCTCCTCCTTTATTAAAGGTAAGGCTCCCATATTATTCTTAATCTTGTACATTTTTATTAACTTTCTTTTTTCTTAATTGGGTTCATGTACAGTTAGTCTCTCCTATCTGACTTTATAATTTATTTATATTTTTATAGATGAGATTTCCCTATTTTACAGTATTGATGTAACATATATTTGGTCTTAATATCTCATCTGATTTTAAGCTTCTTTTTTTTCTATCTTTGCTATTTAGCTTATCTTTGCAATTTTAGGATTGTTTTATGTATGAATATGTGTACGTGTGGGTCCATCTGTTAGTGATGTGGAAGTCATAGATTCTGTTTTTGGGTTTTGTAGTGGTTCTTTTTATAATTCTTGATATCACACTTAGCCCTCTGTTTCTGAATTTAGAACTCTTACAGAGCATCTGTTGCCTCTGTTATGACTAAGAGAAAAATACCACTCTCCCACTTCCTCTCTCTTCCTTCCACCTCCAGACTTTTCTTGGTTTTCTTCTTATTTTTAGTCTTTCTGGTGGTTTCCCTCACAGCTCCAAGTAAAATTCAGAGGTTCCTTTTCTTGGCTTACCTACTTGGTGTTGTGACAGATGAAGAAATGGCAGTCCTGACATTGTCTTCTTCCTGCTCTGATTCTTGTTGATTTTAGAGTGAGTTTTACTTTTTTGAGGTTCATAAAATGTACCTTCTGGAAGAAAATTGCCTTCAGAAATTTGTCTCATTCTATTTAAATGTTCTCCTCTTTGCTATCACTCCTGTTACTGGTTCTTCTTTCATTACTTAGATATCCACATTCAAGCCTTTAAAAAAAAAAAAAAAAGCCATGGTAATATATTCCTGAATTATTTCCTATGTGAGCTGTTCTACCTCATGACAGATACTTAAGTCACAGCTTCCTGCATGTGATGTCCTGGATTCTAGTTTCTTTCCTGCAGCAACTATAACATGCAAAATGCTTTTTTTGTTTTCTGGGGGAGATCCAATTCAGACTGTTGTCTTGTCGCTGCCCTTGTCAGTATTTTGTTTTGTCCTACCAGTATGGCTGAAGAATGGTTGTCTTTTTGTAACTATATTTAAAACTTTAACTAGTCTCTGCATCTTTGTAGATAATTTTGTGCCAGTTTTGGGGGTCATTGTTTTCCCTTTAGGTTTGCAGACTGTTCTTTCTCAGGTTCAGGAAAATCCTTTTCTATTATATCACTGAACGCACTACCTCTTTTCTCTGAAGGGGTCCCTGTGGGTGGACAACCATGATCTTGTATTAGATGTGCCTGCTTTCCATCAATGTTATTTCCCCTTCAACTGAATTCATCTCCCTGCCTTTTTCCATCTGCATTCACAGAGAAGGTCCCGAACTTTTCCTGTTCATTAATAACTTAGCTCTACAGTAAATTTGCTCTACTCCTTACTATTCCATTTATCAAATTTGCATTCGGGATGCTTTGAAACAAAATTTTGATCTAAGCTGCTCCTTTTTGTCTGGAAAAATGTTTACTTGTGCAATTTCATGTTATATTTCTTCCATCTTTCTTCCTTTTTTTCTTTTTGAAAATCATTTAACCATTTATTTATTTTTTGGTTAATGTATTTTATTAAATTTATTTAATTTTAATTGAACTATAGTTGATTTACAATGTTGTGTTAGTTTCAGGTGTACAGCAAAGTGATATATATATATATATATATATATATATATATATATATATATATATTCTTTTTCAGATTCTTTCCCTTATAAATTATTACAAAATATTTAGTATAGTTCCCTGTGCTATACAGTAGGTCCTTGTTCGTTACCTATGTTATATATAGTAGTGTGTATATGTTAATCCCAAACTCCTAATTTATCCCTTCCCACTCCTCTCCCCTTTGGTAAGTTTGTTTTCTCTGTCTGTGTGTCTGTTTCTGATCCCTTCCCACCCCTCTCCCCTTTGGTAAGTTTGTTTTCTATGTCTGTGTGTCTGTTTCTGTTTTGTATATAAGCTCATTTGTATCATTTTTTTTTAGATTCCACATATAAGTGATATCATATGATATTAGTCTTTCTCTGCCTGGCTTACTTCACTTAGTATGATAATCTCTAGGTCCATCCATGTTGCTGCAAATGGCATTATTTCCTCCTTTTTTATGGCTAAGTAATATTCCATTGTGTATATGTACCACATCTTCTTTACCCATTCATCTGTTGATGGCCACTTAGTTTGCTTCCATGTCCTGGCTATTGTAAGTAGTGCTGCTATGAACATTGTGGTGCATGTGACATTTTGAATTAGAGTTTTTGTCTTTTCTGGATTTATGTCCAGTAGTGGGGTTGCAGGATCATATGGTAACTCTATTTTTGGTTTTCTTAAGGAACCTCCATACTGTTCTCCATAGTGGATGCACCATTTATTTATTTATGTTGTACTATATTTGTGTAAATACCAAATTATTTTTTCCATATTGCTTGTGCTTGAAGTGTGTAGACTGTCTTAATCATCCTTCTGTCCTGATGAAGTGCAGGCAGATTTTCTTTGATACCTTCCCTCTCCCCTCTGAGACCTTGTTCCGTTTCTCATGGAGCTCTAGGGTTTCATGAGGTGGTACTGAGCTCTCTGGGTTTTCTGTATCAGGAGGGGACAGTGTGCATGGCCTGGGCTGTGTTTACTTTCCTCCAGCTTCCTGGAGTATTGTGCATCCAGCTTCCTTCAGCCTGTCAGGGGGCATTCCCTTCAGTGCCCTTCTTGTGGTCTGGAGTTCTCCGGCTTCTGATAGCTCTTTCTCCTTGGTGCTGGCTGTCTTTGGGGAGAGAGAGGCTGCTGGGTTGTGTTTCTACTCAGTACCCCTACTTCTGCAGCGTGCTCTCAGATCCACTTGGAGCAGAAGGCTGAAAAGACATATGGAAGCAGGTTTGGGGCCCCTGAGGGAAGCCCACAAGGAGTGGAGGGGTTTTACTTGGTCCTCTTCTAGTTCTCTTCTCCCATTTCCCACTGACTTAGTTGGTTTTCCTATATATTTTCTCTTTGACTAATTGCTACTTGATTTTTGGAGTTAGTTACCTCTGCTTTTGTGACCTTTCTGTTTGTACCCCTCTGCTGGGGGGGAAAATGGCAATGATTGGGGGAACTTTTCCCTGGGGGGACTTTTTCTAGTGATTTCTCAGCCCTGCCCAAACCACACTTACTTGGCCTTTCTCATCTTGGATTATTCATGACTCCTCCCCCCATCCCCCAGACATAATTATGCATCTAACCTTTCTTCTCTAGTGTTTCCTTCAGATGCAGGTTGGAGACTGTGGTAAGATATTATGCCAACCTGAGGGATTCCTGGAAGTTTCTACCTCTCTCAGTGTTGGGACAGCAGCCATTTCCTTTGTTACACTGTGGTTGTTGGAATTGGGTTTTATTCTTTCTCATTCATCATTCAATATTTTAGGTTTCCTGAGATGTAGGTTTTGATTTCTCACTTCATGCTGTCATTTTATAGTAAAAGTCCCCAAATTTGGCTTTCAGAGTGTCATGAGGATGGCCTCTCTCAGCAGAAGACACAGTTGGAAGTCACCACCCATCACACATCTGTTAGAAGCCCATGTGATTTTGGAGAGAATGTTAAATAGATTTATTACTCACACATTGTTTGATTATCTTATTTGAACCTTGTTCTTAGATTGTCAAAAAATGAACACAAAATGCTTACATGATATATTTTAGGAGGAAATTAATAAAATTGGAGGACTCTTTGGAAGGGTGAACATGGTTCTGGAAACCATGCTATAGAAGACAAAAAATTCACCAGCCCAAATGTCTGGAAAGGTCAGTAGTGAATCAACAGTTGTAAAGTGACCAGGTGTAAGGCAAAGGTGATGGGGGGGAGGGACTGTGATGAATTGTAATACACATGGTGCACCTAAAAACATTCATAGCAAGGTCATTTATAATCACTGGTGCAGGTCAAAGTTGGAAGGAGTACTCTTCATGCCCTAGGTTAGAGAAGGTTCATTGGCTTCCACAATCCTTTGGTTGGTAGTTTTTACAATGCATCTAATGAAATCTTGTGTGACCAGCTAGATTATGGTCTCATATACAGTGCACACATATCTAATATAATCCATAATGTTATACATGTAATGTTACTCATATACATATAGGCCTAAAGGAAGGTGTCTGGAGTCATCCAGGAAAGAGCTCATGAGAAACAGCTAGAAACTATCACAAGGTCCCTGTGTCTGGAGTCATACTGTCCTGGATTTCAATCTTGGCTCTTCTACTGAAACTGAGTCCTCCTAAAACTGTGTTTCATATACACTTAAGCACAAATTTACCCCTTCTTTTCCATAAATTATCCCCTTAGGCTTTGCGTCTATAAATTGATTTACAATCAATAGCCAGTTTCCCAGCTGCTCTCATGAAAGGCTATTGTTTTTCCCCTTAAAGATACTATCAGGGATAATTCAAAGTTTTGGAATTGATACATGGAGAAGCTTCTGACTTGAGCTGCTCTTCTGTGGCTGCTCATATTGTCAAGGTAATTCCCTGTCCGCAGAGATTTCCATATAGATATTTACCAAAGACTTTATTAACAGATGTACAAATAAATTTTAAATGACCAAAGTGAAAAATGGGGCTGGAGGGAGAAGAGAAGAGAGGATATTCTTCAGAGAAAGTTGTTAAATCTGGAAATTATTGAATTACCATATTGTTTTTTTCTTCTTCAAGCAAAACACAACCCAAGAGCCATGGCTTATTAGGCGTCTATAGTGGGCCTCGGTTCTTCACACCAATCATTTTATTCAGTGCTGAGCCCAAGCAGATGGTGGTGCTATGATTCTCATTGCACAATGGGCCACAGAGGCAAGTTCATTTTTTTGCTCACTCTGAGCCAGTGACTGGATCTTGTTCAGTGGTATGTCTCCGATACTAAGCTGGGTCTAACACTCATTTGATCCTTCAGTTAACATTCTTAGTTGATGAAGAATATAGCTGATAGGTATTGTTTCTGAACCAAACTCGGGTCCACTTGCCTGACAAGGAACAAAGCAAATCTACTGACACCAGGTTGTGGTGAAGGAAATTACAGGATTTATTGCAGGGAACCAAGCAAAGAGAACAGGCAACTTGTGCTCAAAAGACCCAAACTGCCTGATGGCTTTCAGGAAGGTTTTTTAAAGGCAACATTAAGGGTGAGTGTTGCAGGGTGCATGATCAGCTCATAGAATTTCTTCTGATTGGTTGGTAGTGAGGTAACAGGGTGACGTTTTGGAATCTTAATCATCAACCTTCTTGCTCCAACCAGTCTGGAGTCTATGTGCTTGTGGTCAGCATGTAATCACCATCCTCCACTTGTGTGGGGGTCTTAGTTTCTACAGACGATATGGGTTTAGTTTCAACTAAAATATATGGGTCAGATTGTTATGTATATGCCTTGAGGAGGAACTAGGACTCTGTTTTATCACTGAACTACTGTTCAAGTTATAATTACTTTTCTTGCTTGACTGTTTTTCCTTTGTTTCTGCATTCCCTCAGTTCTCTAATTGTTAATTTCTTGTGTCTGCTGTTTGGAACTCAAGGAAAGCCTAGGAGACTAAAGCTTTCTATAAATAAGAAACAGGGGACACAGAGGGACTTTTGTACCTGGGAAGGCCCTGACTGGGTCCTGCTTGCTTTCAATCCCCCCTTTTCTTTGATATTCCTCAATCCTGAGGGCAACAGGGGGCAGAACAAGGAAGAGAATAAAGTTTTGGATAGAGAGGTTAATTATAAACTTGGCAGGGGAACTCAGTTTTAGGAGGACTCAGTTTCAGTAGAAGAGCCAAGATTGAAATCCAGGATGGTATGACTCCAGACACAGGGACCCTGTGATGGTTTCTAGCTGTTTCTCATGAGCTCTTTCCTGGATGGCTCCAGACACCTTCCTTTAGGTGTCAACATTTGATAATGATGTTTCATAATGTAAATAATGAGTCTGGGCCTCTGCTTCCAAGCAAGTTACAAGGTTATTTCTTGAAAATATTTGTAGATGAGTTTTCTTTCTTTAATAAAATATATTTACATATAAGGCCTATTCACAAAGGATGTAATGCCTGAACATGTTCAATTTTCAAACAAACTCTGAAAAGAACAATTGTCATATTGTTTGCAAATATCCACTTCTACAGTCGAAGACAAGTGACCAGTGAGAGGGATGGACTTTACATGTCCAAGTCTAGATGGGTGAGTTAGAATCTATGAGGCTCATCAGCAAGAGTGTAGCATATATGAATGTGCATGTAGATGCAGCAAGAGTGTAGCATATATGAGTGTGAATGTAGATGGAAAGGGGTGGCAAGACCATGGAAACAGTATATATTCATTATGCGCTAAATATACGAAGTCCATGTGGCACTGAATATTTATGAGGCTTTAAACCACCACACATTGGTGACACATATTCTGTCTCCTGGTGTCCTTGTCAAGGAAGGCAAATAAAATCCAGAGCTGCTCCCTGGATGAAATGCAGCTGCAGCCATGGCCAGGCATTCTTGTCCCTGCATCTCACCAATGGATCAAGTGTGTGTTGGCTCCAGGTGTCTTTCACCTGTTGGGCTCCCTGGCTCAAACCTTAACTCTGGTCCTTGTAACCACACTGTGGGGCCAGGAAGGCTGGTGCTGGAGACAGATAGAGAGGAAGAGAGGGAACATGTGGTTATTATATAATCCAGTATGCATAAAAGGTACCCCCACACACACCCTACTTGTACCCAGTCCTCAGTGTTAACCTGCCCCGTTTCTCTCCTCTCATGTTTCACTACATTTCACATTGATTGAATAACCATATAATTTGGTCTGTGAGTCTTTTCTTCTGTGACCTCCAGGAGAGGCTATCGGATGATGTACTTAGAGGCTACCAAGGCATCCATCCACATAATTTCTTACAAGCAAACGAGAAAATTTCTCTCTGCTTTTCCAACATGCTGAATGAAACAATACTTTTTCTACTGAGCATGAATGGATCATTGACTATTGACCGTTATCTCTGTTTCTCTCTCTGTAAGCAGACATTACATCTTTAGTTCGAAAACTATTTATGGAGTTTCTCATATGTACAAGGTGCTGTGCCCGATTCTGGAAATAAAGATTTCCCAGAGCTTTTGGGCAGATGGTAGAGAAAAATAAGACCTTCCCATCATGCATGAGAGAAGCTCCAAACTCCTGCCTTACTGGGACTCCAGCATCTTCTTTTTTTTTGTAACCACTGAACTTTATTTGAAAGCAAATAAACAACAACAACAAAAACATGACGGTGACAAAGTGAGTTCTCTCTTGTACCTTCGACATGAAAATCTCATACCTTCAGTGTGTTTTATCCCCTTGCATGTATCTCTCAGGATTTCATCCAAACAGAAGTGGAGAGGTTTCATATCACTTTTTTCTACCTCTACTGGCATTTGGCTACTTTTCCTCTGCACCTAAAAATATGCAGAACTTCTCTTTAACTTGTAGAAAGCTTCCCTTTAGTTTAAAGAAAGTTTTTTCTCAACTCTGCTGCCCATTTAACTTAGAATCCCTGTCTTCTTCCTTCTCTTAAACTTTCTTTATGATGGCCATATCTTCCCCATCCATTCCTTCTTTTTTTTTTTTTAACGTCTTTATTGTAGTATAATTGCTTTAAAATAGTGTTAGTTTCTGCTTTATAACAAAGTGAATCAGTTATACATATACACATATCTCCATATCTCTTCCCTCTTGTGTCTCCCTCCCTCCCACCCTCCCTATCCCACCTCTCTAGGTGGTCACAAAGCACCGAGCTGATCTACTTGTGCTTTGCGGCTGCTTCACAATAGCTATCTATTTTACATTTGGTAGTGTATATATGTCCATGACACTCTCTCACTTTTTCCAGCTTACCCTTCCCTCTCCCCGTGTCCTCAAGTCCATTCTCTAGTAGGTATGCATCTTTATTCCCATCTTGCCCCAGGTTCTTCATGATCATTTTTTTTTTTTAATTTTTAGATTCCATATATGTGTTAGCATACGGTATTTGTTTTTCTCTTTCTGACTTACTTCACTCTGTATGACAGACTCTAGGTCAATCCAGCTCACTACAAATAACTCAATTTCATTTCTTTTTATGGCTGAGTAATATTCCATTGTATACATGTGCCACATCTTCTTTATCCATGCATCTGTTGATGGACACTTAGGTTGCTTCCATACCCTGGCTATTGTAAATAGAGCTGCAATGAACATTGTGGTACATGACTCTTTTCGAATTATAGCTTTCTCAGAGTATATGCCCAGTAGTGGGATTGCTGGGTCATATGGTAGTTCTATTTTTAGTTTTTTAAGGAACCTCCATACTGTTCTCCATAGTGGCTGTATCAATTTACATTCCCACCAACAGTGCAAGAGAGTTCCCTTTTCTCCACACCCTCTCCAGCATTTATTGTTTGTAGATTTTTTGATGATGGCCATTCTGACTGATGTGGGATGATATCTCATTGTAGTTTCAATTTGCATTTCTCTAATGATTAATGATGTTCCAAATTCTTACATGTGTTTGTTGGCAATCTTCTTTGGAGAAAAGTCTATTTAGGTCTTCTGCCCATTTTTGGATTTGGTTGTTTGTTTTTTTGATACTGAGCTGCATGATTTGCTTGTAAATTTTGGAGATTAATCCATTGTCAGTTGCTTCATTTGCAAACATTTTCTCCCATTCTGAGGGTTGTCTTTTCGTGTTGTTTATGGTTTCCCTTGCTGTGCAGGAGCTTTTAAGTTTCATTAGGTCCCATTTGCTAATTTTTGTTTTTATTTCCATATCTCTAGGAGGTGGGTCAAAAAGGATCTTGCTGTGATTTATGTTATAGAGTGTTCTGCCTATATTTTCCTCTAAGAGTTTGATAGTGTCTGGCCTTACATTTAGGTCTTTAATCCATTGTGAGTTTATTTTTGTGTATGGTGTTAACTAGTGTTCTAATTTCATTCTTTTACATGTAGCTGTCCAGTTTTTCCAGCAACACTTTTTGAAGATGCTGTCTTTTCTCCACTGTATATTCTTGCCTCTTTTATCAAAGATAAGGTGGCCATATGTGCGTGGGTTTATCTCTGAGCTTTCTATCCTGTTCCATTGATCTATATTTCTGTTTTTTTGCCAGTACCATACTGTCTTGATTACTGTAGCTTTGTACTATAGTTTGAAGTCAGGGAGCCTGATTCCTCCAGCTCCGTTTTTCTTTCTCAAGATTGCTTTGGGTATTCAGGGTCTTTTGTGTTTCCATACAAATTGTGAAATTTTTTGTTCTAGTTCTGTGAAAAATGCCATTGGTAGTTTGATAAGGATTGCATTGAAACTGAAGATTGCTTTGGGTAGTATAGTCATTTTCACAATGCTGATTCTTCCAATCCAAGAACATGGTATATCTATATGCCAATAAAATGGACAACCTGGAAGAAATATACAAATTGTTAGAAATGCACAACCTTCCGAGATTGAACCCGGAAGAAATAGAAAATATGAACAGACCAATCACAAGCACTGAAATTGAAACTGTGATTAAAAATCTTCCAACAAACAAAAGCCCAGGACCAGGTGGCTTCATAGGTGAATTCTATCAAACATTTAGAGAAGAGCTAACACCTATCCTTCTCAAACTCCTCCAAAATATAGCAGAGGGAGGAACACTCCCAAACTCATTCTACGAGGCCAACATCACCCTGGTACCAAAACTAGACAAAGATATTCACAAAGAAAGAAAACTACAGGCCAATATCACTGATGAACATAGATGCAAAAATCCTCAACAAAATACTAGCAAACAGAATCCAACAGCACATTAAAAGGATCATACACTATGTTCAAGAGGAGTTTATCCCAGGAATGCAAAGATTCTTCAATATACGCAAATCAATCAATGTGATACACTATATTAACAAATTGAAGAAGAAAAACCACATGATCATCTCAATAGATGCAGAAAAAGCTTTCAACAAAATTCAACACCCATTTTTGATAAAAAACCCTCCAGAAAGTAGGGATAGAGGGAACTTACCTGAACATAATAAAGGCCATATATGACAAACCCACAGGCAACATCGTCCTCAATGGTGAAAAACGGAAACCATTTCCACTAAGATCAGGAACAAGACAAGGTTGCCCACTCTCACCACTATTATTCAACATAGTTTTGCAAGTTTTAGACACAGCAATCAGAGAAGAAAAAGAAATAAAAGGAATCCAAATCGGAAAAGAAGAAGTAAAGCTGTCACTGTTTGCAGATGACATGATACTATACATAGAGAATCCTAAAGATGCTACCAGAAAACTACTAGAGCTAATCAATGAATTTGGTAAAGTAGCAGGATACAAAATTAATGCACAGAAATCTCTTGCATTCCTATACACTAGTGATGAAAAATCTGAAAGTGAAATTAAGAAAACACTCCCATTTACCATTGCAACAAAAAGAATAAAATATCAGGAATAAACCTACCTAAGGAGACAAAAGACCTGTATGCAGAAAATTATAAGACACTGATGAAAGTAATTAAAGATGATACAAACAGATGGAGAGACTCCAGCATCTTCTGCTCTGAATGTTCCTCGCTGCTCCCACCGACAGCAGCCCCTTCCTTCCTGCTGCTCCTCTATGCTGCTTTCTGTCTCAGAACTCTGCATCGATGTTTCCTCTCCTTTCGTCTTCTCTGACTAGGATCTTCTCATGTCCCACACCTTGATCCTTCAGATGTGTGGTCAAGTTGATCCCCTAAAGAAGTCATTTCCTGACCATTGCAATTAAAATTATCCCAGCTGCTTCCTCCCTTCCTTCCTTCCTCCCTTCCTTTCTTCCTTTCTCTTTCTTTCTTTCTTTTTTATTTCTCTCTTCCTTTCTTTCTTTTTTCTTTCTTTCTTTCCTTCTTTCTTTCTTTCTTTCTTTCTTTCTTTCTTTCTTTCTTTCTTTCTTTCTTTCTTTCTTCCTTCCTTCCTTCCTTCCTTCCTTTCTTTCTTTCTTTCTTTCTTTCTTTCTTTCTTTCTTTCTTTCTTTCTTTCTTTCTTTCTTTCTTTCTTTCTTTCTCTTCCCTCCTTTTGCTTGCTTTTTTTTTCTCCATAGTAATGTTATTGTCTGAAATGATTGTGCTTCTTCATGTGTTTTCCTGTTTCTCTCTGCTTCTCCACTATAATGTTTCAGCAGGCACTTTGTCTTGCTTACTCTTTCCTCCCAGTATTGGAATGACCACCTTAAAGGGGCTACTTGATAGCTACTTGATAAATGAATAAAGGGATGAATAAATAAATGTGTCATTTATAAATGCATTTGGTTACAAATTCCAGAAAATGTATTCACATAGACTGAAACACATTTGGGTTTATTCCTCCATGTAATACAAGTTCAGAGATAGGTTTTTGCCACATGAAGTCAGTTCAATGACTGATTGATATAATTTCTGATATCGCTGCAGTTTGTTCAGCTTTTCTTTCAGTGAATTCAGCTGGGCCATTCCCCCTGGAGTCTCTCAAGCAGTTGCAGTATTTAGATGAAACATATTTGAATATTATAAGTTATAACTAAAGGAATTGAAAGAATTTTCTCTGATTCTTTGGTATATTAAAATAGTATAACATATGGTATGCAATTATAAAATATCTTGTCTTTTAACATTTATTTTCTGGAACTAGTTTTTGTCTTTGAAAGCTTGAGCAAGCCCATAAATTTGCTCTTTCTTGGGTATCACGAAATCCTCTGATCAATCATTAAAGTTGTCAGTAACATGTAACTAAAACATCAATACCTACTGCTGACTAGACAGTCCACATTCTGGGAAAGAGGCTGGGTTCCTTCTCTCTGTGCTAATCCTCCCTCTCCTTGAAGATGGGGAAGACTAAAGGGTACGGGGAAATTGTTGCTTGATTGGTCCTGTCTTGATCTGGGTTCGAACTCTCTGTGTTTGAGGATGTTTTAAACTAACTTCATCTCTAATGAGTGTCTTTGATTTTTCCTAAGGGGCCTGTTTGCTGCATAACAAAGCATCCCAGGACATAAGGGCTTAAAATAACCACAGTTTTATTATAGTTCATGATTTTGTGGGCCAGGAATTTGGGCAGTATTTGGCTTGGAGATTCTTCAGTTCATGTGGCCTGGATTGGGGTCGGTTTTTCTTTGACAGTGCGCTGGTGCTCAGTCTCAACTGACCTGTCACCTGCAGCTCCTTTGTTTGAGAGCTGCCAACTCCCGTGGCTCACCATGTACCTCCTTCCCCCTCCCCAGTCCCCAGCCATCTGTAGTCTCTCTCTGTTGGGACCTGCCTTCCCTCCTAGCTGGCTCTCATGAGCAGACCCTAAGAGGGCCCCAGCTGGCTCTCTTCTGCCTGTACAGAACATCTGGTCTAGAGGAAACATTCAGGTTCCTTTTGTCCTGACGACTTCCCAGAGGTAACAACCTCCCCAAGGCTCACGAGTCAACACTCTCTAGACCATCTCTGACTCTAGATTCCCTAGGCTGCAGTC
Organism: Balaenoptera borealis; assembly: GCF_965194805.1. NCBI lineage: Eukaryota > Metazoa > Chordata > Mammalia > Artiodactyla > Balaenopteridae > Balaenoptera > Balaenoptera borealis. The sequence continues at coordinate 20,498,033 of NC_138865.1, read as the reverse complement.
AGAGTCCCACTGTAAGAAATCATTAGGTTAGAAGGAGGAGCAAGCCCATACCAAGAAAGGTATAGCTTTGTTTTATAGTGACAGCTTGATTAATGCAGGGACATTTTGGTTACATAAATACATCATAATCTTAATAACCTCCTTAGCTAGCCCTTAGCACACACAATGGGTGGCACACTATGCATAGTCCATAAATAAATTATACAGTGTAAGTTTGAGATTTAGCCTTTGCAGCAAGATATGCCTGCATTTGATGATCATGCCTAGCTTTGTGAACCTGGATCCTGCAATTTATTTCATCTTTCTCAGCCTCACTTTCATCCTTTGTAAAATTGGAAAAATAATATATGCATCATAAGGATTAAATAAAACAGACATGCAAAATATTAGAGTGCTTGATGCCTTCTTTTAAAGAGGGCAGTAATAGTATTTAGTAACAATATTTGATTAAATTTTCACACATTGTCAATTAGAAACTGCTTTTAAAATCTTCCTCTGAAAATTTTCATTTCAAATGCTGTGATATATCATCCCATCATATTTCATGTGAAATCTCATTGTCAGTTTTATCACTTTACAGAATTAATTCAGTGTTTTGTGATGAGTTGCCCAATCTGTCCATCAAACTCATTTAATTTATATTTTAACTTTATCATTTTGATATTGAAGAGTTGAGTAGAAACTGACTTTATGGGAAATGATGCAGTTTCTGAATATTAAAAGAACACATTTGCAAAATATAGTTCAAACTGCTTAATTTTCCAAACATCATGGCCAAAAAAATCATGATTCTCCAATATCAATGTGACTCATCATTGTTTCACAAAATACAAGGAAGCAATCAAGACTCGTGTAATTAAAATAGCAGTGATTTTGCCTCTAGTAGTGTTGAGTTCATCCAAGAAAGAACATGCTAGATTCAAAAAATGTGAAATCACCTTGGAGTACGGATATATTTTCCATAAATCACAGAGTAAAAAGGTAGTTGGTGTGGACCTCAGTCCTTTGCTGTAAGGGGAGTTTGGGTGGCAAAAGATCTGTAAGGTCAAATTTTGAGTCATTTATTCATTAATTATTTTTTTATTCACCTGTTTGTCTAATCATTCAGCCAAAAGCGATTGACTCCAGTGTGACCTAGTGTAAAAGACTTGGCTCTGAAGTGGACAAGCCTGAACTTTAATCCAAGCTCTCCCATATATTAGCTGTGAAACTGTTACAGGCCATAATTTCCATTCTGAACCTCAGTTTCCTTTTCTGTAATTTGGGGCACTAATTACCTCTGGTGTTGCTAAGAGGATTGCGTGATAGTAAGTGTTACCATCTGAGGCGATATCACCTCTTATGCAAAATTTGGAAATTTACTGGTCATTTAGAGAATGAGGATTGAGATTCTAGATAGAGCACAACATCTAGAAATCTTCGAAATCTATAATATACATTTCTGTACCTCAGAAACCCATGCTGTGTCTCAAATTACTCTTGAATGTTCCAGTGAAAATGATGAAGCTGGAAAACCTGAGTCTAGACCCTAACACCATTTTATGTATAATAAATGTAATGTTTTGGCACAATTGTGATAGCATTGAACTTTCTAGAAATGGATCTACCATATAAATCAAGGGAAGATTACACATTGTTTTATTTGGTACTTTACTAAGAATTGTTCATTACTTTGGAAACATGCTGCCATCAAGAATTTTATCCTGGTTAAGTCATCAGTAAAACACACTTTATCAGTCTGCATTTGTAGTTATCAAATTTACAGTGATTTATATATATATTATATATATATATATATATAGAGAGAGAGAGAGAGAGAGAGAGAGAGAGAGAGAGAAAGAGAGAGAGAGAGAGGCAACTTTAGCCCTTATTTGAAAAATGTTGAAGTGCCAAATAATGTTCAGTAAGATATTTAATATTGATTTTATCCTAATATTCACTCTAGCAAAACAGAGTAAAACCAAAATTAGATAAAACATATTCCCAAAAAATACACTAATAGAGTTGTCAGAGATAATCACACTTTCAAGATGTAAAAAATTAATTTGAAAAATGTAATAATGAAACTGAAATACTGCATTTTTTGATCAGAAAGAAAAAAGATTTTATGGCTCCTTAGATAAAGCAACAAATTAATTTAAAATATGGCAAACTACACAATATTAGACAAAAATTATTTTACTATTATTTTCTTAATATTTTATTATCAGTATACTATCCATATACAAATTTGGAAAGAAATCCATAAAAAGTAATTTTCCACCAAGTAATTATCATGTTTGAGAAGAATGGTGAGGTGGGGAAAGATGTAAAATACAACTATACACTGTGCTTTAGTGAAGTAAATGTTCATTATAAGTGTTCATTATAAGTGAATCGAGTGATAATGAAGCTTTGCTGTTGCATAAGTTAAGTTTGTAAGGAAGCACAAGTTTTGGAAGAAATGTTATTTTCAAAACTGCTGACAATGGATATAAAGAAATTTTCAATACCTGTAACTCTTAAAATGTACACAAATAGTCCATTTCTCAGTGCCATTGCTTCCACTGCAGATAGAACAGCAGCCACGGTGAATCAGGTAGGGACCACGGGAGGACTTCTAAAAGCTGCACCAAGTCTTAGCACTTATTTGCTCTCTGCTCAACAATGCTTCAGTGCCAAGGATTGCATTGAAAGGTCACTGAACAGCTAATGTCATCATTGCTCCTAATGACATGAAAAGTGCTCCTGTGAATGTTAGATTATTTCATGAACCGTGTAGCAACACTGAAGACATGTTTGGATGTCTCCTATGTACAACAAAGGAAGTAGCTCTCCAAAGGATGTGGTGGTTGTTGTTGTTTTCAAGATCCTGTTCACTTTTTGATGTTATTGAATAACTTTTAAGTTTAATTATTGAAAATGTATACACTGAAGCTGTAATATTGAGGAAATATGCAACCTATGTTTTACATTTATTTAAAAACATTAAATGGTTTCTTCCTAAACTGTAAGAATATGAGATCAATTTTATTACAGTGAAGGAGATTATCATGGTATTTATCTCACTCACTGAGAATGTCATACAGATACAATTAATGGTTCTAATTTGGAAACATTTGCTCATAATTAGATACTATTTAAAATGTATGAAGAATTGATTTAAAGATCTTTATCAACTTTATATACCAGACTGAGTTATTAATCCACTTAACATGGCCAAAGTATATGTTAAACATTTGCAAGAAGTTAAATAAGTTAAAAATAATGCCTTTGAGACCAAAATATCTTTTAATTGATACAGTTAGAAAAGATTTTGTATTTAAGATGTTCCCACCCACTCATTTGGAAAGAAACTAAATTACTTATTTAGCCCAATTTCCAACTCTGTATTTAGCTAAAGATGGTTTCAGTGCAGTAGGGTGGTTACTAAAAAAAACAGTGGAACTAATTGCAATGTCTAAGGGAAGGAGATTTGAGACTCCTTTTAACAGTTGGAGAACCAAATGTCAAGTTACTGAAAGCACAGGGATCTCAGCAGATTTCATCAATGCAGCTTGCTTTAAAGATATTTTGCATCATTTATATCATACACACACTATTCTGTAGCATGATGATAGGAAACCCATACTGTGAAAAGTGCGCACTGGGGCAATTTAAGGGTTACCTCCCGGGTCCATCACATTATTTCTTTATGTCCTGTTAGCCAATTATTTCTTCTTTTACTTCCTGACACTGGTTAAGGGATATGGCCCCTAACATGTGGTCCAACATGGGGAAAGTTAGAGAGAGATTGCCTGGGAAAAGCTATGATAACACAGTGTCTTATTTTGAGTCTACATCTGTAAATAAGGCTAAGCTCATGTGTATGAATTTCATGCCTCATCATATTTTTCCCCATTTCATCAGTCTGTAATTTGCCCTGGATTATTCCCGTTTCAATTAAAAGTATTTATCTCTTTCTTTTATTATATAAATCCACCCTGCAACAATTTCTTCTAACATTAGGCTTTATTTTAATCTGTCTTTCCCTTTGCATTTTCATCATCCCATGCCTCTTGTTAGAATGGCCTTTGAGTGTCTTTCTTCTCTTAAATCCAAATTTATTCATTATAAATAAGTGGAAGCATTTGTCTACTTTATTATGTCCTCCAGGATAGCTGTATCTGAACATTTGCTTATTGAATATGTACAGTATAATTATAACTTCATTTTCATTTATATCTCTCTTACATCTAATCTCAGATAGATCACATGAATTGGTATTTTATTGGTTAAACACTGTTAGATTTTAGCAAATTTATACAGTTCAGTGAAATACCATTATGGCATTATATTAGCATTTATGTGGGTGAGAGTTTGAGAGTCCCAAGACCACCCTCAGGCTCAATAATTCACTAGCAGGACACACAGAATTCACTGAAAGCTATTATACTCATTGTTACAGTTTATTATGTAACATACAGATTGATATTAGCTAATGAAAGAGACATGTGGGGCAGGGTCCAAGAGAGTTCTACCTTTGCAACTCCCAGTTGTCCTCTCCCGGTGCAATCATAGGGAGACCTAACTCCCCTATTCAATGGTGTCTGACTAGACACATGTAGTATTGCCAACCTGGAAAGCTCACCTGAGCTTTGGAGTTCAGAGGTTTTTTAAGACTTGGTCATATAGTCATGGTTGACTGCCTGCATGGCTCTCCCACCATAAATCATTTTGTTAATATCTGGTATGGCTCCAAGTCCCCAGGTAAATAAAGACACTTTTATCTGGCAGGACTTTCCAAGGGCTTATAGATTACCTCCCAGGAGCTGAAGGCAAAGATCGGACCTTGTTTAGGCAAGATAATTCTTTACAACATGATAGCATGTGGTTTCATTTCAGGATAGCAAACGGAACATCACAACTTAGTTGTTATTTAAAAAAAGGAACCTTAGTGTGATGGAACTGAGAACCACAAGAAACAGGGATGCAGCTAGTTGAGTGCCGGTAGAGAGGTCCTGATGAGTGGCCATCTCTTTCATGATTATCATTAAATCATGCAAGTCCTCACTCTCAAGATGACTGTATCTCTCCCACTTGTGTCTCAGCCTCTCTCAAAGTGAAGAAAGTAAGATGAGATGATATTAGCCTTATGTGGCAATGGAGCTCAAACCATGAAAGCATCACACTTGTCAAAGAGGCTCAAAAGAGTCTGATGAAACATTGGATAAGTATTGAATGATATGTATGTACTCGATAAGCTCATGGTTTCATTTTTTTTTCCTAAACCTGAAGAAATAAAAACAGATGCATTCATTTAAATCACTGTGTCAAAGCCTTCCTTTTGTGAAGTCATGAGCAAGTGTTTTCTGTGTATATATCCTAAATTTCAGGGTGACAGCAGGAACAAATTTAAGAATATTAGTGATAACCACTCAGACTAGTTTGAATTTACTGGATTCTATGAACTCTTCCCTCACGCATAGTGAATCTGTAGCAACTTGTTTCTGCTAATCAAGAAAACATGAAATTAGGGACTTCCCTGGTGGTCCAGTGGTAAAGAATCTGCTTTCCAGTGCAGGGGGCATGGGTTCAATCCCTGGTTGGGGAACAAAGATCCCACATGCCGTGGGGCAACTAAGCCCATGCGTCACAACTACTGAACTCGTGTGCCTCAATGAGAGAGCCCACGTGCCGCAAACTATAGACCCCACGTGCCCTGGAGCCCACATGCCACAACTAGAGAGAGAAAACCCACATAGTACAACTAGAGAGACACCTGCGCACTGCAAAGAACAGCCTGCACACCACAACAAAAGGATCCCACATGCCTCAATGAAGATCCTGCGAGCCACAACTAAGACCCAACACAGCCAAAAAATAAAGAAAGAAAAAAGATCAACTTAAAAAAAAAAGAAAACATGAAATTATTCTAACTCTATTAAATCTCAGCAAGAATGAAGTTTTTACTTCATCCTAAGGGTTTACAAAAATGAAGTGTTTTAGGCAGCAAAAATCTAGCAACAAGATGGTGTCCAGGGATTCAAGTCTTAGATAATGTTGGTATAATTTATATCATCTAATTACATTTTTCTGAGAATCATGTTCCAATCACACATCAATCCCACCTGGATCTTTCCTCCCCAATCCTGATTTGAATGCACATTTCTATTTTGCCCTAAATCCCAGTCTGAATCCCAATGAGAAAACAACATCAGATTTATTTACTGATATCTTGCCTTTCACATCAAAAATATTGTTATACTCTTTGTGAAATAAATTATATTATACCTTGTGATGGAATATTATGCAGTAATTAAAAAGGATAAGGTGAGGCAAAACTGTGAATGCAAGAAAAAGATCAGTGGTTTCCAAGGGTTAGGAGGGAAGAAGGGATAAACAGGTACAGCACAGAGGATTTTTATGTAGAGAGAGAAAAAATTCTGTGTGATCCTGTAACAGTGAATACATGTCATTATACATTTGTTCAAACCCATAGAATGTACACCACCAAGAATGAACCCTGATGTAAACTATGGACTTTGGGTGATTATGATGTATCAATGTAGGTTCATTGATTGCAACAAATTTACCAGTCTGATGAGAGATATAGATGGTGGGGGAGGCTGTGTGTGTATAGGGTCAGGGAGCATATAGGAAATCTCTGTCCTTTCTGCTCAGTTTTGCCGTGAACCTAAAATTGGTTTAAGATATAGTCTATTAAAAATAAAAATTAAAAAAACTGAGAAAGAAGTTTACAAAACACATTGGAGTAAAAAATGATTTATGATAAATTTAAATGTAGATTTTTCCACTAAACTAATTATTAGCTTTGTTTTGTTTTGTTTAAGGATGAAGTGGATCTGTTACTGAACTCAGGTTTGACTGCTTGCCACTCGAAAGCCAATACTTGGTGGAAAGGAAAAGTTGCCTTATTCAGGAGGCCAGCAACCCAGGGAGAAGGTGGACTCATGTCCAAGAACAAACTCTGAAGATTCTGCTGGACCATGAAAGTTTTTAAAGGGAGAAAGAGAAGTTAATCATTTGAGGAGGGGGTCAGAGTTTGTTATCTTCCACTGTGTGCAGGTCTTTTCCTGATTTGTTGGTGGTAAGGTAAAAGGGTGGTGTTCCAGGAATCTTGTGCTTAGCTCGAAGTTACCATCCTTCAGTCTGGATGGGGGCCTTAGTTCCTGCAGAAGAACTCAAAGGTATTGTTATGTATATTCTTTGAGGGGGAACCAGGACACTGCTTTATCACTGCACTATTGTTTCTTGGCTGCTCCTCCTTTGTTTTGCATTCCCTCCCTTCCCTTAGTCTAAGAAAAGAACAAACATTTTAAGCAAAACAGAACAAGGGCCTTGAAAAAGGAACAGAAGCTTAAGGGTCCAGGAATGTATCTAGTGTAGAAATTAGAGTTTAAAGTATAGCTAGGCTCTAGGGCCAAGGGACTTGTTACAGATCCACATTTACTGATGTGAAAAGATGCATGTACTATGTTTTAATAATGCAAAAGCATTATATGCTGCATAAGGGTTTGGTTTTTTTTTTTGTCCTTTCTTCATGGATTCAATTGTTTTCCAGTTAAATTTAGTAATATACTTTCAAGTGTAAAGGAATTTCAATTTAAATAGAACTGGAGAATATAAAATGGAGAATCTCTTGTGCCCTCAAGAAGAGAAAACTGAAGGACTGAGAGACTGCTTTCCCATTAATGCCTGATTTATAGAGAGCTGATAGTGTTGGAATTTTCTTGGATGATGGGGGTTGATCAGAGGTAATCTTATATCAACCCTGGGGTGTTTTGACAGAGGCATTAATGGAAGATGACCCAGGCAGTTTGGTCTCACAGAGTGGGTTGAATTGAACTTTGTGACTGGACTTGAAACAAGAGGGAAGGGGGCAGGGCAAAACGTTTAAAAGAATGGCATAGCCCAAGGATACGACGTAAACTGATTAGAACCAAATAGGTCCAAGATGGCAGATGAGTCAACTACCACTAGACCTTGAGCCTCAGTATACACTCATTGTAAAACATCAGCTCCCTAAATGACACACCCACAGGCACCATGACAGTTCCAAGGCCAACCATAAAGGTCAAAAATAGGGTGGTGGCCCAATTCCTGGAAATCCCCACCCCTTCCCCCAAATAGCTGGAATATTCCTCCCACTCATTAGCCTATGAAATTACCCACCCCTATAAAAACTGACAACTCCATAGGCTGGTGCCGCTCTCGCCTTCTGAGATGGCCCACTTTCTGTCTGTGGAGTGTGTTTCTCTCTAAATAAACACACTGAATTATTGTCTCTCACTGAATTCTTTCTGCAATGAGACATCAAGAACCTGAGCTTCATTAAGTCCTGAGACCAGGTGTGTGATCTCAGTTAAAAGACTGTGGGTTCAAGTCCCAATCTGAGTTACACAGTTTCAGACTGGTTTTGTCTGTTTGGAAAATTTTCAAGGCTGGTCTCCATTTGTTTTAGATTTTAACTGACTCTAATTGAACTCTTCCCCCTTTTACATCCCCTGCCCATGAGTACAAGCTGCCCCAAACCCTCATCTGTAACTTGCTACAGTCTGCTTGTCCTGAATTGCAATTAATCTGCTATTTCCAAATAAACGTAATTTCTTTTGAGCTTGCCTCACTTTACCTCATTTAGGTCAACACAAGCTCTCTTAATTTTGAAAAGATAAATTTGGCCTTTTAAAAAATTGAGTTGATATAATTGTATAAATCAAATAAATGATGACACATATCCTAGGAAACAACATAACAATATTTTCAGTGTGGAGGGCAAGAACTTTAAGTGGGAAGTCAAAGAAGGTATGTAAAAATCCTGTGATCTTAACTTTAAAGTAGGTATATCAGGAAGACTAGTGTTTATTTTCTCATTTTAAGAACTTTTGCATTTATTTCCTGGGTCTATCCACTGGAAATTTCCAGGAGCAGTGAAAATCCAGTAACAATGAGCATATTTAGTGTCCAAACTGTGATCAGCAAATATCCATTACCAAGGAATCCATCTAAGGCTCCGTAACAAAAAGGCTGATTCCAGGACTGTGCTGGAAAATGTAGAAGATGAGTCTGGAACTACACATTATATCAGAAAGAAATGAAAGTTCACTGGAGCCATGGCAAAAGGACCCAGAACTTTATCTGAAAACTAGTAATAATAGGAAAGGGTCAAGTGCTTATTCTGCTTCTCTGATATGAAATGTAGTAAAAAGTAAACAAATAATTATTTAATTATATGCTTTTATAAATATTTGGTAAACTTAAATTTGAATTTAAAATATCATTATGAATTTATTTTTTTCTTAAAGTGTTTATTTCACAAGTCTGTTTACTGAAATACTTGAGAAGAAAAGGCAAGCCAGTAGCAAAGTGTGCCTGTTTTCCCATAAAAGGAACCAGATTTCTTGGAGAAATTGGCAGGAAATGTGCAAATGTACACAATTTTCCACTCAGGGCTTGGGCAAAAAGCATGGGCTTGGGCATGAAACTAGTATATCATGTTCTGCCAGAAAGCAAGGAAACGTTCAAAGACAAATGGGGTCATGGCAACAAGATACAGCTACTAACTTGGTCAGATTCTTGCTGCTGAAAATGGTACACTTTGATCAATAAAAATAAAGTGATGATGGTAGACTGAAAAGTTGGTCATGTGTAAAATCTATGATTACTTCTGCTTTCAGCTCCAATACTTAAAGAGTTTGGAAAGTTGTCATTTCCGTTGTTACAATGAGAAAAAGCTCGACAATTTGAAAGTCAGCAGCTTCTTTAGGATTAATTAGAGAACTAAGGTTGTAGGTCAAACTGCTACCCTGAATTTGAAGAGAGAGGCACACCCAGAAAGGTAGAGCAACTGAGATCTACTTATCGAGAGTAGAACAGGCTGTAACCATAAACTGCTAGGAACACTATGTGCTAATTTTGACAAATTATTGGAGGCTGAATGTGAACTAGCGTGAGAGTGAGAAAAAACAGGGCCACAGTCTTAGGGTGTGCTCTGTATTGATGGGATTTTGCTCCAGGAACCCCTAGGAAAGATCCCAGTGTGGCCCTGGCCCAGGGAGGAGAGTAACCATTGTGAAATGACCCCAGAGCCTTCTCCATAAATAAGGTCTACTTTCTGAGGGAAAGAACTTCACCAGAGGGCAATTCTGAAACTTTATCTTAGCTAGAGAAAGGGAATTCCTCCCACACCAGTACCTTCCAAAATTCCTGTCTCACCAAAGAGGGAAAAATATAGTCCCTCTGTCCCAAGAGGGACAGAGATAAAGGATATAGATTGGCTATGTCATGGCCAGAAAGAAGAGGAGGGAGTGAAGGGGAAAAGTTCCAACACGGGAGGAGGGACAGAAATACTTGTGAAGGCCACAGCCCTGAGATACAGGCCCACTGAATGACTGAGACTTAACCAAAAGATCATAGAATGCTCCCCAACACCCACACCTCACCACCACATGAACCAGACTCCAGGATAACAACAGGGGATTATAGCTGAGTTGCAGATTCAGACTCTATCTAAGAAGGAGAACTTAGAACTCAAAGTCAGGAAGGGAGAAAATAAAAAGACACTAGAAGAGATTGAAACCTCTGTCACCTACTGCTACAGCAAATAATAAGAATAGCCATCCACTAGTCAGGTTAACATAGATCCTCAGTTCACATTACCTAAAAAGACATGTCTAGCTTTCAACAAAAAATTACGACACACAAAGACAAGACACAACACCACTGTGTGAAGAAATGAGCCAGTCCTTAGAAGCAGACTCAGATATAACACAGATGCTGGGATTATTATTCAGGGAATTTAAAATAACTATGATTCATATCTTAATGGTTGTAAAGTAAAAAGCCAATAACACACAAAAACTAATAGCAAATGTAAAAAGAGCACTGGAAACTAGGAAGGAATCCAAAAGAAATGCTAGAAGCAAATGACATAGTAATGAAAATGAAAAATGCCTTTGATGGGCTCATCATGACCACTATGATGGAGCATGTCAAAGAGTCATGGGAGCAAAGTGAAAGAGCTCCCAGAGACCAAAGCTGGAACAATTTGAGCAACAAAATAAAGTAGTGTTAGATTATAACCCAAAGTTTGAAACTAATATCTATAAATCCATATTAATTAATTAATTATATAAGTTAATGATTGAATAAATAAATAAATGGAAAAAAGAGAAAAATATCTGGGAAAAGATAAATCCAGATAATTTATGTGGATAACTTTGCATTCCTTAAGTGCACCATGTGCGTGATGACTTGCTTCCAAAGAAAGTGGGAAAAAATAACTTTTCAGTGGAGAAACCTGACAAACACTACCTCAGCCAGGTGGTCAAAGTCAACATCCACAGTATCTGTTATGTTGATAGCATGTACTCCTGCTAGGATGTGATTAAAATGACAGTTTACCTCTGTAGTCTTCCTTCCAAAAATACATAACCTTGGTCTAATCATGAGAAGAACATGAGATAAACTCCCACTGAGGGATATTTTACAAAATACCTGACCAGTACTCCTCAAAACTGTAAAGGTCATCAAAAACAGAGAAAATCTGATTATCACAGCCAAGAGGGGCCTAAGGAGACATGACAATTTAGAGTTAGTAATTTTGGATTGGATCCTGGAACAGAAAAGGAGCATTAAATCTAAAAAGTAAAGAAACGTGAACATAATATGAACTTTAATAATAATGCATCTATATTGTTTCACTAGTTGTGACAAATTTACCATTCTGATGGGAGATGTCAACAAGAGGGGAAATGAGATGTGGGGTATGTAGGAACTTTCTTTACCATCTGTGATGGTTATTTTTATTGTCAACTTGTGAGGCCAAGTTATTCAATCAAACACTAATCTTGGTGTTGCTGTGAAGGTGTTTTTTAAATGTCAACATCTGCAATCAATTGACCTTTAGTAGAAGGTTATTTTCCATAATGTGGGTAGGCTTCATTCAGTCAGTTGAAAGACCTTAAAAGCAACCCATAACCCTGAACTCTCCAGGCTAAATTAGATCAAAAGATTCCCAATTCTAATCTGAGAATGGTGTAACTTTTATCTGCAAATCCGATGTTAATTTTTTCTGAGCTAAAGTGAATTAAGAACAAGCAAAATTGATGTTTCCCTGAGGAAATTCTGCCCCAAGACTGCAGAATCAACTCCTGTCTGAGAGTTTCCAGCCTGCTGGTCTGACCTATGGACTTCGGACTTGCTAGCCCTCACAATCATGTGAGCCAATTCCTTGAAATAAGTCTCTATAAATAGGTAGATATATAGGTAGATGATCATATAGATATAATTGGTATAGATAAAGATATAAATACAGATCCTACTGATTCTGTTTTCCTGGAGAACACTGTACACTGTCTTCATGATTTTCTATCTCAATCTATTGTAAAATAAAAAGCTTAATTTAAAAATCTATCATTACAAAATGATATTTTAAAAAAGATTGTATTGGTCAACACTGGTAATTGTTAAGACACTAACTCGCTGTTCTAAAGTTTTAAAAATAATTGGAAAGAATTAAACATTTTTTCTGTTTTTTTTTTTAAAGTAACCAGCTGTTATAAAGAAAATTCCAACAAATAAATGCAGAAGAAATAATGCAATTAGACAATCATCATTTTGTAAACTCCAATGGATTAAAATCATCCAAGGGTTTGTTGATGTGAAATTTTATATTGGAAAGATCACACAGGCACAAACTAAATGTTCCAGTGAATGTTAGCATCACTAGTTAAATTCCTCATGATCTAATGTAATAGGAAATTTACAATACCATCTATGAAGCTGTGTTGAAAAAAAATTGAATTGAAATATAACTGCTCCTCACTACCAGTTTATAGGACACACACTGAGAAAGAGAAACATGTAAAATGATGGCACAAAGAACCTATTAACCAAATGCAAAATGTGAGAATTCTACAGGATAAATAATTGATTCCGTCCCAACCCCTCAGAAACAGCCAATGGGAAAATCTGAGAAGACATAAGAACCAAATACAATTTATGGATATTGTTTGGATTCTGATTCTGTGAAAAAATGGGTTTGAGATAATCAGGGCAATTTGAGTGTAGAATATTAAATAGTGTGAAGTAATATTTTAATTTAATTATTTTAAATTTAGATGTATTAAAGGCATGATGAATGTGTAAAAAGAAAGTGTATGTTAGCAGTACACGATGATGTATTTACAGGTGAAATGGCACATGCCTGAGATTTTCTCTGAAATACTCCAAAAATCACAAAATAAAAGTGGGGAGATGAGAGAAACAAAGCTGTGCATAAGTTGGTAATTGCTGAAGATGAATATTGGGTAAAAGAGGGTTTATTAAACCATTATATCAGCTTGTGGTATGTTTGAAGTTTTCCATATTAAGAAAAAATTTTAAATGTTTCTAAAAATATGTTGAATTTTGATAGTTACATTTTCTAAAAAGGAAAAATAAAAAAAAATATTAGTATTTATAAAGTTAAATTAATATTATGACAGATAACTTTTCTGAAGTGACAACTTTTTCCCCAAAATACTTGGGCTGTGGAAATGCAGTAATCAGTCCCTAAATTTACACACCTCTAAAATAAATAATATAAACACAAAAGAGAAACAATGGATGAAAAGAACAAAGGAAAGAAGAAAAGCAGAAGAGGAATGAAGGAGAGGAAGGAAAGAAAACTATTCGTTGATAGATTTTTATCTTTCCAAAAATGATTGTTCCAGTGGTAAATGTTATATCTATTTTTAAATCTTCAAAAACCATTATTTTGCCTAGCAGCATCCTAGGAAAGGACAATTGCAAAACTATGATTTAATTTAATTATCTCCTTGTTAAATATTTATAATGTAGGACAAGCATATGGCTTGATGATGAAACCGAGCAGGACCCTGTGGGGTCCTCCCAGGCACAAAAGCCCCTTCATGTCCCCCATTTCTTGTTTGGAGAAAAATGGTTTTGGTCTCCTAGGCCTTCCCTGGGTTCCAAAGAGTAAGCACAAGCAGTTACTAATTAGGGAAGTAAGGGGATGCAAAAACAAAGGAAAAGCAATTAAACAATCTGACACAGATCTCTGAGTTGTTCTGCAGGAACTAAGACACCCCCCACCCCCATTCACCCACCCACGTGGAGGATGGTGACTACAGGCTGAACAGAAGCACATGAACCCCAGACTGGTTGCAACCAGAAGGTTGATCATCAAGATTTCTGAAATATCACCCTGTTACCTCACCTCCAGCCAATCAGAAGAAAGTCATGTTTCCTGCAGCCCTCACCACAAATGTTGCCTTTAAAAACGTTTCCTTGAAAGCCATCAGGGAGTTCTGGTTTTTGAGTATGAGCCACCCATACTCCTTGCTTGGCACCTGCAATAAACTCTGTACTTTCTTCACCACACCCGGTGTCAGTAAACTGGCTTTGCTGCATGGCAGACCCAAGTTCAGCTTGGCAACAATGCTTAGAATAACATTGTGTACCCTACCATCACTGAGGATGCAGAAATATCTTCAAATGATACATCAAGAAAATAGTTATCACAACTTCATCTCTGATTTAAATTGAAAGATGTGTGTTGGAATTTAGTGCAAGACGTAGAAGGAACAAGATTCTTCATTCTTTGGGGGAGAAGACAGCCCAGTGATTATGTAGAAGGCCTGTATCCATTTTTGTTCTGAGAGTTAATGCATTAGCAAGCATTCTGACAGCACGGAGATCCTCTGAGAGTCAGAGTGACAAAAAAGCAAAAGGAAAACTTAATGTTTCAACAGGAGAGAAAGATGCTGGCAAATTTGTTACCAATATGGATTGATTAAGCATGTTACACTTGCAAAAGTATTTTGTTTTTTAATTTTTCATTTCACTTCAAATTTTAGTATTGGAGTTTAAATATATTTCAGTATATGATATGGCCCTTCATTTTTCTGCTCTTGAAATTTATTGCAATTTTCTTTGTTGCCTTTTTTTCCATTGACATAACTTTAAACATTATAATTTACCCCATTTTTCATGTATTCATTTCCTACCTGACTAGGACTACTTCCTTGAACAAACTTTAGTCAATCTCCTCTGAATCCTCTTTTTGACTAAGCCTTGTCCCTGGACTGCCAAGCTTGGTTTTAGCAAAGAATCCTGCTGTCAGTTTTTTGAGAATTCCCTGTCTCTTGATATCCAATCAAGCTCCTCTTCCCCCTTACCTTTGATTATTAAGCAAGTTCCTCTTATTAATTGTCTACCTCTCTGTCATTCTGCCCACTGGCTATAAATCCCCACTTGTGTCTGCTGTATTTGGAGTTGAGGTCAATCTCTCTCCTTTATTGCAATAGTCCCTCTCCTATTGCCATAGTCTTGAATAAAGTCTTCCTTGCCATTTTAAACAAATGTCAGAATAATTTCTCTATAATGTACTATACCAATTGACTCTGTGCTACAAATCATACAAAAAAAATAACATTCCATTTTCACATTCCCATTCCTTCTAGAATCCTTCTGATTGTGGTTACGTATATTCTTAACCTTACTGTTTATCTGGTGGCTCTTGTAAAATCTTTAGGAAATAACCTTAAATATATTTTTGTTGATTTGTATATCTTAGACGTTATCAAATACCTTAAGTTAAAATAAGGATAATAGCCCATTTTTTTCCCCCATTTTTTATCCTATTTTTTTTCGTGTATTATAACTTTTACAATTGTCAGGAAAAGTTATGAAAGACCAAAATAAGAAAGAAAAAAAAAAAAAGCTTAGTAAATACCTTACCTAGGTATCCATCTGGGTTATCTCTGCCTTTCAAGGTCTTTGAGCTATCTTATAGCTCTGTAAGTTGTAGAAAACTGACAATAATGCAAATCATTCTTTGTTCATAGAAACACAAAAGAATTGAACCCAGTGTATTGCAATTAATTATTGCCCTGTAGATAGATCTGTTTTACATCTATTTGTAACTTGATTTCAGAATTATTTACTCCCTATATATGTTTTTTTGAATTCTCTTTTAAACGGGTTATGACATTGTACAGATTCTCATTAATTGTTATGATTTTTGACATATGTTCATTTTATAGTCATATGAAGTCACAAATTTCCTTTAAAAACTTATCCTTTAACACAATGTTGGGATTTGTAACAGTAAACTTTTTGAATCATATTTCCTACAGCTTAGTCATTTTTCTACACATAAGTGTTTAATGCCTTATACCAGACGTTTCCCCTGGCTTCTGGTTTGAAATCTTGCTTGACTAAATTCTACTGTTGTCTGGTTGTTTTTCAGGAAATGCTCATGGGTGTCATGAGTTTCTTTATGTTTGAGGTTTGTCTGCTCTCTTCACCCTTGAATGACAAAGTCACCAGGAAGAACATTGTGGACTCCACCTTCTTTCTTTCAGAACTTTGTTTTCTGACATTAGATGTTGTTGTAGAGAAATCTGAGGGCATTTTAGTTTTTCCCCTTTTAAGTAACTTGCTTTGTTTGCTAGTGGTCTAAAGAATTCTCTCTTTTCCATTAAAATTCACTAACACAAAAAAGATATATCTCTGTGTTGGTTATTTTATATCAAATTTCCTGGGACCAAGTGTGCCTTGTGATCTGTACAAGCAATTTTTCCTTCGTTTCTATAAAATTCCACTTTGTTATACCTCTGAATAAAATTTTGCTTCCTTTTTGGGGATTCTTTACTACAAAAACATTAATTATCTTAGTTTTGGATAATCTGTTTGCTCTCCATAATATATTATCTTTCGTTCAATTGCTCTAATCAATATGTTTCTTACTCTGTATTCATAATGACTATTTAAATCCTTTTTCTATATCAGTAATTTAGTGCTAAGCTATTCTCTTTTTTTCTTTGCTGTTTCTATTTTTTCTTTTTATTCAGTAGTATACTGATTTTTATTTGTAATTTTCTGTCCACAATCTCTCTCTTTAGCTACTTTTATTTTAATACCCCACACTTAAAATCCTTCAAAATAAACTCATTATTCATATATTTTTCCATGTAGAGTAAAATATTAGTGAGTTTCTTATTTCCTTGGATTAAGTTTTTTTTCCTAATGCTTCACCTTTCTTTTGCCTGCCAACTTCTTTTTTTCCTCCCTTCTTTCCTTCCTTCTCTTCCTTCCTTCCTTTCTTTCTTTCCTCCTTCCTCTTGCATACTCTCCCATCCTCCCCATTTTCCCCCTTCTTTATGTATCAATTGCTTCATAAACATCATGTTGTTAAAAGTGTACAAGTCTGTCCAGAACTTTATTTGTACTGATATGATGAATGCTCCTTGACTTTCTTCTTATGATGCATGGACCTGCTTCATTTCCTCTATGAAGCAATATGAAGATTACATATTCAGGACCTGATGTTTCAGGGGTATGGAGGTACAGGACTCAGAGGTGACTGTATATAGTGATGGTTGGCAGTCCTAGACTCTTCCCTCTCTTTTGTAGTTATTTTGAATACCTTGAATGAAAGGAAGCACATTCTATTCTATGATGTCTTGGAGCCCATTGGTTAATATCTCTCTGACTTGACCTTGCACCTTTTCTGGATTGGGTCCTACTTTGGGGTTGGAGCCTTGTACCTGCAGCCTCCATCCAACTGAATAGGACTGATCCCTGCCCTCTTCTGGCTGTCTCACTCCCATGGTGATAGCTCCTCCTGCAAGCAGAAATGGGCTAACTGGAAAGTGTTTGGGCCTCTCTTGGACATTGTGTGTGTTTCTCACTTACGTTCCATTTGCCTAATTTTCCATTTATTGGAATTAAAATAATTAAGCCCTTCCTTTTTCCCTCTGTTTTTCTCCCTTGAGGAAATCATCAGCATGGAATTTCTGTGGGTGTTTTGGGATTTTTTTGTTGCTGTTCCTGCAGAATGAGAAGGATGTAAAAGCCTTTAACATTCCCTTTCTTTTTACTTCTCCCCAACCCAGGGCTCATGATGAGATCTGTCTGGACCTTCCTCAGCTCTCTCTAAGGTGCCTCCACCTTAGAGCATAGAGTAAAAAGCTACATGGAGAGGCACCAGGCTGAGTTTTGAGAATTTTTAGCCAATTCTTTTTTCTTGCTTAATTGTAGGCCACGAACCTTCAAACCACTTAATTTAAATTTGAATGTGTGTACTTTTCACTGCCTCTCCTCATGCTGCCCCTCCTTCCTTCCCCTTTCCATCATAACTGATTCTTTATTCATACTGCTCGATACTGAGATAGAAAGGTTTTCATACCCAGCTTCACATTACTGATTTAAGTCTGAAATTACACAATGCTTTCATGAATTCCTCTGGCTGCAAGGCTTGGTGGCAATTTTAAGACATCTACAGATGTTAGAACGCACACAACAGCTTGGTGCCTTCCATGTGTCCCAGAGACACTTTTAAAAAGCAGATTGTGAGCATGTTTATTTTCAGCCATCTCTGGAGAAGCAATGATAGTTTTGAAATGTCACTTTTAGATTTTTAAAATGTATTTTTAAAAAAAAAAAATTTTTGCCTCCATTCAGTATTACCCGGATATCAAAAATTTGAGTTTGAGAAAAACTGGGATGGCCAGGGCACTTTTGAGTTCAAACCTAATCTTCCAATAATACAACCTGAAAATGACCACTGCCCCTTTCCTTGACCTGTTGGCCATGAGTGGATTTATGTCTGCTGAAAGCAAGAACGTGTAGAGATTCATTGGGATGTTATTGGCTACAGGAGCAAGAGTGTGGCCTCCCTGCCTTAAACAAGATGGAGACACTAGTTAAGAACATAAACCTTATGTTCAAATGAGCAGTGGCTTCTCTTTCCTTAATCCCTTGTCCCTGCTTTTGTAGGAAGTTATAAAATGTTATGTTCTAAGTTACTGCTTTATTATTGTTTTATTACATGCAATGACACTACTATGCATTACATGCTTCTTATGTGCCAGGCAGTATTTCAGATACTTTATCAATACAATCTCATGTAATTTTCAGCACAACCCTAAAATAAGTGTATGTATTTCGTTGTGAGAAACCGAGGCACTGAGCAATTAGGTCATCTGTCTCGGTTCACACAGCTAATGTGGAAGCTGGATTTAAACCTTGGCTGACTTTGCAGGACAGTCTCCCTTTCCGGGCTGTATTCTTATTAAAAGCATAGCTCCTTGCATGGTACTAAGCAGATCATGCAGGGAAAACTCGTGGAACACAAGAGAATCTGAAAGATTTGGGGTGGTTCCAGCCCTGCAGCCACCAGCATCATGAGACTGAGTCCTTCACAACTTCTTTGAGCCTTCTTTTCATTGACTATAAAATGGCCCAATGTTATCCACTTTGCAGAGTTGTGCTAAGAATTCCACAAGTGATCTCTGTGGGGTGTCTAACTATGCCCTGCATCTCCTAAGTATTTGCTTATTGACTGACACTTGGTGTGGAATTGACACTGTCTACATTTTTAAAATACATGAATTCCAAAAGAAACATTTCTTACACATACTTTCCATATACTATACAATGGAAAATTAGCAGTTGTATAAATACAGTCAGCAGAATATAGTTTAATATATATTTTCAGAATAAAGCTGGTGATTTGATGATGTTCAAAAAGTAAAGATACATTAACATCTTTGAATTGCATGACCTAAAAAATGAGTCATTCATCCACAGCTCTGGTAATTATTTTAGCAAATTGCAGCCCCTTCCTTTGGCCAAATTTCTAACTAGTGAGAGCGGGAGACCTGTTCCCGGAGATAATGAGTCACCTATAGAGACTGTGAAATTTGCCTCCAGCTGCTCCTTCTTCTGTGCAGATGGGAGAACTGGCATTTGAGCTTGTGTCTTGTGGGCCCCACATATTGAGAGTCTTCTTTATAAAGGGGAAAGAAAAGGACAACTGTCTTGGCCACAAAGAACAAGGATGAAGTAGTCCGTTATGAGATGAAATGTGTCACCTTAAATATGTTGAAGTCCTAACCCTCAGTACCTGTGAATGTGACTTTATTTGGACATAGGGTCTTTGCCAATGGATGTAGTCAAGTTAAGATGAGGTCATTAAGGTGAGCCTTAATCCAATATGACTGGTGTTCCTTAAGAAAGGGGGAAATTTGGATACAGAGAAAGACACACAGGGAGAATGCCATGGGGAGGGGAAGGCAGAGATCAGGTAACACTTCTATAAGCCAATGGATACTGAAGATTGTCAGAAACTACCAGAAGCTTGGAGAGAGACCCAGGACAGATTATCTCTCAGAGACCTCAGAAGGAACCAATCCTGCAGACACCTTGACTTCAGACTTCCAGCCTCCAGAGCTGTGAAACAATACATTTCTGTTGTTTAAGCAGCCCTGTTTTTAATACTTTGTTATGGCAGCCCCAGGACAGCAGTGCATGGTTCTCAACAATGAGCTGAATTTCCCTTTTGCTCATCACATAGTCAGAGGCACTGAAATACTGTGCCCAACTTGGAACCTCGGAAGACGTGATGAGTTTGGGAGTTTCAGATGGAGACCTGGAAATATAGCTGAAGAGCCTGGAATAAAAGAGTGAGTGTGGTTGCACTGAGCACAGCAGCAGCATCCTGTCCTTGAACAGCTAAGACTCATGTTGACGAGTTACTGAGGGTGGGGAGCTAGTGAAGGCAGAGCAGACCTCTTCCAATCTCCTGACCTAGTGCCTCCTTGTGGACCAACTGTATCAGATTCATTCCTCATGTGCAAGAGCATCGAAGATTTACTGAGAAGTATTTATCCAATTAGAGCATACATTTAAATGAGACAAAGTCATGCATTAATGTGAAGTTGGAGGAAATTGTGGCAGAGGAACATAATGGTGACCTTTTCCTGATAATGTTGAATTATTCATAGCCTTTGATGCATATTATCCCCTAGAACTCAATATCACTTTTAAAAAAATCAGGAAGACTTTTTCTTCACACTTTATCGTAGAACGTTTTGCAAAAAAAAAAAAAAAAAAAAAAAATAGAGTGGGCATAAGCCTACAAGAAGATATCCTGCAAATTGGAAAGACATTGTGGAGAAAACCTGTAATAGTACTGACAGTTCTAAGGATATTGATAAAACACCACAAACAATTCCCTGCAAGGGAAAAAAGCAGAAAACTAAGCTTTAGTGCTATATACATTGCTCTCAAATACGATGATAACTTTAATTCTCATAATAGAAAGGAAGATATGATAAGAGCATACCAGTATAATAGCAAGAAAGACATGAATTATCCCTGTTTTACGAACGAGAAACCTGGTACCCACGGACACTTAGTAACTGGCCTCAGGTCACAAAGCTAGTGAGATTCAAAATCAGAAATTGAACCCACTAAGTTCAACTTGGGAAGCCAGGATTTTGGACCATGAAGAAATCATTTGAAAGAATATGACTTCTACCTTTGAGTCAATAATTATCATTGCAAAGGCAGGTCTGTTATTTCTGCCCAGCATATTCTTAAGACTATACAACCTGAAATCCATTTTTATCATAAAGATGAAATGTCTAAAGACAAAATTTGAAATAAAAACTGATTCAAAACAAGTGAGTTCTGAGGTATTTCCTGTGAAAAAAAGTCCAGTCCATTCTAGATCTGATAGCACCTGTCTCTATGGCTACATTTCCAGGACATCAGATGACCAATGGTTTAAAGTTGGTGCCAAATGAAACGAATTTCAAAGGACATTTGAATCATAAATAGGCTTCCAAGCAGCTGTCATATATTAAGTCTATGTGATCAGAAGCTGGGAAGGCAAGAGAAATGTTTTAAGAACTCACAGAAACACAGCCTCAAATAGAACATCATCAGTGTGACAAAATTGTTGTGACTTGGAAGCTAGGCAAGCACAAGTACATAGGTTATGGTAGAGGCTGTAGAGATAGTAGTTACCACTTAACAAGCACCTAAGTGCCAGGGACTTTGCAGACATTATCTTCAACATGCATATCATCAATGGAAGGGGTAGGTATCACTTATTACTTCCTCTACAGAGAGGAGAAAACAGTTTCAGAGATGACTCACTTCCCCAAGGACAAACACTGTCAGGTAAGATGCAATGCAATTCTCTTTGGAACAATGACCTTATGTTAATGTAGTCTTAGAGCCGCCAGCAGTGACAGTTCTGCAATAGTGGATTTAGGTGTCAGTCCATAGATGGAATTTGGGCTCAGAGGAGCTGGCCTGATGTGGAACTTCTCAGCTGCGAGTGGATACACAGGTGCACTGTCTTGCAGAGTAAAGGACAAATACATTTTTATCATGGTACTCCCAGACACAAAAGTAGAGTGTAATGAACTACCACATACATGTTACCCAACTTCAACAGTTATCAACTCATGGCTAATCTCAAAGGATGATATCTTTGATTAAAAGAAAAATCTGGATGCTTCCCTGTACCAGCTTTTCCTTTGTCTTAGTTTGCCCACTTGCAGTGACCAATACTTTAGGTGTGGATTTAAGGGGGAGAAACTGCTAGTAGAGAAAGGTAGAAATTCCTGAATTGAGAGATAAACTGATCATCCTGACTATGAATTTATTAACACAGGGAAAAAAAACAAAACATTTAACAACTATGCACTTTTGTTAGATACATTTGGATCTGATACAAAAATTGGACATGTTTTTAGCAAGGAAAATGTCTTCCTTGTTATTTATTCAATTAAGACTATACTCACCATCCTTCTTGACACCACAACCGTTACTTACTCAATGTCAATGAATCTGTTATTTCATCAAGAATCCAAATTGTAATGCCCAGGGCTATCAGACCAACAAAACTGAGGGTCTTAGGCAGTGCCCAGGAGTCCTGGAGAGGATGGTGTTTCTTGAGAATGTATGCTTATCAACAGTGTTCCAGTTCTAAGCCAAATCCATTGTGCAGGCTGAGTTTGTCTTACAAGATGCCATTCTGAAACCCTGCCTTACCTTTATTATCTCATGTGTTACCCACGAGTTGTGCAGGGATGTATTTTTGTTCTTATTTCACAGATATACAAACAGAAGCTCAGACTTGGAGCTGATGACACAAATCACCTTTCCTTCCTCTTCATGTCAGCGATTCCCGAGGCTGCAACCTAGAATTTGTGAGCAGCAGACATCCAACTGCTTTGGCATCACAGTCTCCAATGGTCCCACCTCCTGCCCCTCTTGCAGGGCACGTGTTTCCAACTTCTCAGAGATTTCAGTCCTTCGGCTCTTCTGTTATTTATTCATGACTTTACCTACCTCCAAGGTACAGATATGAGGGTGCCCTGTTGTCTTTCCTCAAGGCATGATTTCCAGATTGTCAACTTCATACCACTCTGGCCAACTGCTGCACACCTGAGGAAAGCATTGTATGACCTGGTGGTTTGGTGGCTGGAGTAAAACCATCCACAGTCTCCAATCCCAGATGAGAGGGCAACCTTGGTGGGTCATCTTCTCATGTCTCCCTGACCACTTATGCTCACACTGAAAGACTGGATGAGTTCATTTTTTTTTTCTTTCCCATTCCCAGGCCATGACTTTATCTAATATTTTCTAGAGGAAACAAAAAAGCTCTTCTTCCTTTTTCTGTCCCTGACTCCAATACAATATGATACACTTACCCTCTCTTTCCTGCAGCTTAAGGGTACTCCAGCCTTGCCCTCTGCTTGAGCTCTGGGTCCACCTGTCCCTGCCTTCTCAGGGACAGCTTTCTACTGAGGTGCCCCCATACCTTGTCTTCAATGCCTCCCTCAGTTCTTCTCTTTCCTCACATGTTCAAACCCTCTTTTGTTTTTTGTCAGTGAAAGTCCTTTCCCTGTTCTGTGGTTTCTATCTCTTATCCCATCTATCTCTGTTTCTTTGTCAGACCTCCCATAAAAGGAAAAGTAGAATAATGGCTCTTCAAAAATGTCCAAGTCCTAATCCTCAGACCTGTGAATATGTTATATTCTGTTACATGAAAGGGGGAATTGCCATTGCTAATCAGCTGACCTACAGATAAAGAAATTATTTTGGATTATCCAGGTGGATTCAAAAATCCTTAAGTGAGGAAGGAGTAGATAGAGGGAATGTCAGAGTAAGTCCATGTGAGACTCAACTATCCATTGCTCAGAAAGAAACATGCACCAAAGAATACAGGAGGCCTCTAGAAACTGGAAAAGGCAAAGAAATTATTTCTCCCCTAGAGTCTTCAGAAGGAATACCACCCTGTTGATATCTTGACTGATAATAAATATAATTAATATATTTTGTTTTAGGCCACTAAAATTGTGATAATTTGTTACAGCACCAAAGGAAATTAATACATACCCCTGCCACATCATCCCGCTCTTTGGTCTCCTTTTGACTCAACTGCTCAAGCAAGAAAGATGCAATAAATTCAGTGAGGTCTTACATGCATTTAAGTAATCACAACAACTTTTTCACATATTTGGAAAAATAATATATTTTCATGAATACATGTGTGTAATTAGAATTAATTGCATGAAACTTATTTATGTAGGTCAAAAATTGAATATTAACAATTTCATATCATTCAATCTTTTATATATATATATATATATATAGAGAGAGAGAGAGAGAGAGAGAGAGAGAGAGAGCAGAAAATATTTATTATTCCATGGTTCTGACAACAACAATGGTTCTGAGGACAACTCATAACTTTGTAGTTCCACCATATATGAGGCTCAGACTTTAGGAATCATTGCTCTAAAGGTACAGACAAATGAAAGATAAATATATCTGCAAATCTCTTTGCCCTTCCTACTGTTTCTTCATAGAGTATTTAAATGATTGATATGACTGTGAGAAAAAAAAAACATATTTTATGGCAAATGTCCCAACTGTTTTTATTTTCCCCCAACTCAGCAGGAGAAAAAAAAAAAAGTTAAAGCACTAAAAAAGAAAGGAAAGAAAGGGAGGAGAATGAGGGGAGGAAGAAAGGAAGGAAAGAAGGGAGGAAGGAGGGAAGAAGGAAAGAAAAAAGATAAATGGGAGGGAGGGCGGGAGGGAAGGAGGAGGAGGAAATGGAGGAAGAGAGATGATAGGCAGAAAATATAGAGCTAAAAAACATCGAGAAGCTTTTAGTATGACACAGTTCGAGTTCCTTTCAGATATATTGTCTTTTTGAGATATCTTTGAGAATAGGCATATGATCCCCAGGTAATGATATTTGATATCATTAAATCATTGATAATGATATATTATTTGTTTCACTGCTGCTATTGAATACATGTCATTTAACTAGTGCAATGGCTTAAAACTACAACAATAAGAGCCATTGAGTGTGACTAAATCTAACTTTTAGCATCATCTGAGAGAAGACTGATTTAGCTTTAGGATTAAAGTCTTTATATCTTATTTGCCACTGTTAGACTCAGAAAAGCTATGTCATAATTTGATTTATTTCTTTGATATATTTCCAATATAACAGAAGTCTCTGTTTATCATTAACTTTTATTTTTTTAACGTGAACACTGGGCTTATTTATAGTCAGAACATTACAAACTGAAGTATAGTTCTTAGAGAAAAAATAATGACTTTGATATCTAGTAGAGTTTACATGAAAATAAACTTCTCACACTAAATATTGTTAAAAATGAAGTCAGGTGAGATTTTGTATGTTAACTTTTTGTTGTTATTTTAATAGACTTATAATTTTTTTAAATTTTATATTGGAGTATAATTGATGTACAATGTTGTGTTAGTTTTAGGTGGACAGCAAAGAGTTTCAGTCATAAATACACATATGTCCATACTTTTTCAGATTCTTCTCTCACAAAGGTCATTAGAGAATATTGAATAGAGTTCCCTGTGCTCTATAGGAGGTCCTTGTTGATTATCTATTTTCAATATAGTAGCATGTATATATTAATCCCAAACTCCTAATTTATCCCTCCCCCCCCTTTTACCTTGGTAACCATAAGTTTGTTTTCAAAGTCTGTGAGTCTGTTTCAGTTTTGTAAATAAGTTCATTTGTATCATCTTTTTAGATTCCGCATATAAGTGGTATCATATGATATTTGTCTTTGTCTGACTTACTTCACTTAGTATGATAATCTCTAGATCCATCCATGTTGCTGCAAATGGCATTACTTCATTATTAATGGCTGAGTAATATTCCATTGTAAATATGTACCACAACTTCCTTTTCCTTTCCTCTATCAATGGACATTTAGGTTGCTTCCATGCCTTAGCTATTTTAGATTTTTTTAAAGAGCATTTTCAGATTCATAGCAAACTTGAGCAGAAAGTATAGAGATTTCCCATATACCCTCTTCCCCCACACAAGCACAGGCTCTCCCATCGTTAACATCTCCCACCAGAGTGGTACATTTGTTACGATTTATGAACATACACTGATGCATCTTTATCACTAAAGGTTCATAGTTTGCATTAGGGTTCACTCCTGCTGTTGTACATTCTATGGGTTTCAAAAAAATGTATGATGATATATATACATCATTACAATGTCATACAGAGTATTTCTACTGCCTTAAAAATCCTCTGTGGTCTGGGGTCTTGTTGCTCTCTCCTAGTATCAGGCCTGTGCCTCTGATGTGAGGAGCTGAGTTCAGGACATTGGTCCACCAGAGACCTCCCAGCTACACGTAATATCAAAAGGCAAAAGCTCTCCCAGAGATCTTCATCTCAATGCTAAGACCGAGCTCCACTCAGTAACTAGCAAGCTACAGTGTTGAACAACCTATGCCAAATAACTAGCAAGACAGGAACACAACCCCACCCATTAGCAGAGAGGCTGCCTAAAATCATAATAAGGTCACAGACGCCCAAAACACACTACCGGACATGGTCTTGCCCACCAGAAAGACAAGATCCAGTCTCATACAGCAGAACACAGGCACCAGTCCCATCCACTAGGAAACCTACAAATCCATTGAATGAACCTTACCCACTGGGGGCAGACACCAAAAACAACGGGAACAATGAACCTGCAGTCTGTGAAAAGGAGACCCCAAACACAGTTAGTTAAGCAAAATGAGAAGACAGAGAAACACACAGCAGATGAAGGAACAAGGCAGAAACGCACCAGACCAAACAAATGAAGAGGAAATAGGCAGTCTACCTGAAAAAGAATTCGGGGTAATGATCTTAAAAATGATGTAAAATCGTGGAAATAGAATAGACAAAATACAAGAAACATTTAACAAGGACTTCAAAGAACTAAAGAGCAAGCAAACAATGATGAACGACACAACAAATGGAATAAAAAGTTCTCTACAAGGAATCAATAGCAGAATAACTGAGGCAGAAGAACGGATAAGTGACCTGGAAGATAAAATAGTGGAAATAACTACCACAGAGCAGAAAAAAGAAAAAAGAATGAAAAGAATTGGGGACAGTCTCAGAGACACGTGGGACAACATTAAAAGCAACAACATTCGACTTATAGGGGTTCCAGAAGAAGAAGAGAAAAAGAAAGGGACTGAGAAAATATTTGAAGAGATTATATTTGAAAACTTCCTTAATATGGGGAAGGAAATAATCAATCAAGTACAGGAAGTGCAGAGAGTCCCATACAGGTTAAATCCAAGGAAAAACATGCCAAGACATATAATAATCAAACTATCAAAAATTAAATACAAAGAAAAAATATTAAACACAGAAAGGGAAAAGAAAAAAATTATATACAAGGGAATCCCATTAAGGTTAACAGCTGATCTTTCAGCAGAAACTCTGCAAGCCAGAAGGGAATGGCAGGACATATTTAAAGTGATGAAAGGGAAAAACCTACAACCAGCATTACTCTACCCAGCAGGAATCTTATTCAGATTCAATGGAGAAATTAAAACCTTTACAGACAAGCAAAAGCTAAGAGAATTCAACACCACCAAACTAGCATTACAACAAATGCTAAAAGAACTTCTTTAGGCAGGAAACACAAGAGAAGGAAAAGAACTACAATACCAAACCCAAAACAATTAAGAAAATGGTAATAGGAACATACATATCAATAACTACCTTAAATGTAAATGGATTAAATGCTCCAACCAAAAGACATAGACCAACTGAATGGATACAAAAACAAGACCATATATATGCTGTCTACAAGAGACCCACCTCAGACGTAGGGACACATACAGACTGAAAGTGAAGGGACGGAAAAAGATATTCCATGCAAATGGAAATCAAAAGAAAGCTGGAGTAGCAATTCTCGTATCAGAAAAAAATAGACTTTAAAATAAAGACTATTCCAAGAGACAAAGAAGGACACTACATAATGATCAGGGACCAATCCAAGAAGATATAACAATGTAAATATTTATGCACCGAACATAGGAGCACCTCAATACATAAGGCAAATGCTTACAGCTATAAAAGGGGAAATCAACAGTAACACAATCATAGTAGGGGACTTTAACATTCCAATTTCACCAATGAACAGATCATCCAAAATGAAAATAAATAAGGAAACACAAGGTTTAAATGATACATTAAACAAGATGGACTTAATTGATGTTTCTAGGACATTCCATGCAAAAACAGCACATTACAGTTTCTTCTCAAGTGCTCATGGAACAGTTTCCAGGATAGATCATATCTGGGGTCACAAATCAAGACTCGGTGAATTTAAGAAAATTGAAATCCTATCAAGTATCTTTTCTGATCATAGTGCTGTGAGACTAGATATCAATTACAGGAAAAAATCTGTAAAAAAATACAAACGCATGGAGGTAAACAATATACTACTAAATAACCAAGAGATCACTGAGGAAATCAAAGAGGAAATAAAAAAATACCTAGACACAGAAGACAATGAAAACATGAAGACCCAAAATCTGTAGGATGCAGCAAAAGTAGTTCTAAGAGGGAAGTTTAGGGCAATACAATACTACCTCAAGAAACAAGAAACATCTCAAATAAACAACCTAACCTTATACCTAAAGCAATTAGAGAAAAAAGAACCAAAAACCACAAAGTTAGCAGAAGGAAAGAAATCATGAAGATCAGATCAGAAATAAATGAAAAATAAATGAATGAAATGATAGCAAGATCAATAAAACTAAAAGTTGGTTCTTTGAGAAGATAAATAAAATTGATTAACCATTAGCAAGACTTATTAAGAAGAAAAGGGAGAAGATTCAAATCAATAGAATTAGAAATGAAAAAGTAGAAGTAAAAACTGACACTGCAGAAATACAAAGGATCATCAGAGATTACTACAAGCAACTATATGCCAATAAAATGGACAATCTGGAAGAAATATACAAATTCTTAGAAAAGCACAACCTTCTGAGACTGAACCAGGAAGCAATAGAAAATATAAACAGACCAATCACAAGCACTGAAATTGAAACTGTGATTTAAAATCTTCCAAGAAACAAAAGCGCAGTAACAGACAGCTTCACAGGTGAATTCTATCAAACATTTACAGAAGAGTTAAAAACCAATCTTTCTCAAACTCCTCCAACATATAGCAGAGGGAGGAACACTCCCAAACTCATTCTATGAGTCCACCATCACTCTGATACCAAAACCAGACAAAGATGACACAAAGAAAGAAAACTACAGGCCAATATCACTGATGAACATAGATGCAAAAATCCTCAGCAAAATACTAGCAAACAGAATCCAATAGCACATTAATAGGATCATACACCATGATCAAGTGGAGTTTATCCCAGGAATGCAAGGATTCTTCAATATACGCAAATCAATCATTGTGATAAACCATATTAACAAATTGAAGCAGGAAAACCATATGATCATCTCAATAGACACAGAAAAACATTCGACAAAATTCAACAACCATATATGATAAAAACCTTCCCGGGGTTCCCTGGTGGCGCAGTGTTTGAGAATCTGCCTGCCAATGCAGGGGACATGGGTTCGAGCCCCACTCTGGGAGGATCCCACATGCCGTGGAGCAACTACGCCCGTGAGCCACAATTACTGAGCCTGCGCGTCTGGAGCCTGTGCTCCGCAACGAGAGGCCGCGATAATGAGGAGCCCGTGCACTGCAATTAAGAGTGGTCCCCACTTGCCGCAACTAGAGAAAGCCCTCGCACAGAAACGAAGACCTAACACAGCCATAAATAAATAAATAAATAAGTAAATAAATAAACCCAAAGTTAAAAAAAAAAAATTAAAAAAAAAACCTTCCCAAAAGTAGGCATAGAGGTAACTTACCTCAACATAGTAAAGGTCATATATGACAAACCCACAGCCAACATTGTTCTCAATGGTGAAAAATTGAAACCATTTCCACTAAGATCAAGAAAAAGACAAGGTTGGCCACTCTCACCACTATTATTCAACATAGTTTTGGAAGTTTCAGCAACAGCAATCAGAGAAGAAAAAGAAATAAAAGGAATCCAAATCGGAAAAGAAGTAAAGCTGTCACTGTTTGCAGATGACATGATACTATACATAGAGAATCCTAAACCTGCTACCAGAAAACTACTAAAGCTAATCAATGAATTTGGTAAAGTAGCAGGATACAAAATTAATGCACAGAAATCACTTGCATTCCTATACACTAATGATGAAAAATCTGAAAGAGAAATTAAGGAAACACTCCCATTTACCATTGCAACAAAAATAATAAAATACCTAGGAATAAACCTACCTAAGGAGACAAAAGACCTGTATGCAGAAAAATATAAGACACTGATGAAAGAAATTAAAGATGATACAAACAGATGGAGAGATATACCATGTTCTTGGATGGGAAGAATCAACATTGTGAAAATGACAATACTACGCAAAGCAATCTACAGATTCAATGCAATCCCTATCAAACTACCAATAGCATTTTTCACAGAACTAGAACAAAAATTGCACAATTTGTATGGAAACACAAAAGACCCCAAATAGCCAAAGCAATCTTGAGAAAGAAAAATGGAGCTGGAGGAATCAGGCTCCTGGACTTCAGACTAGACTACAAAACTACAGTAATCAAGACAGTGTGGTAGTGGCACAAAAACAGATCAATGCAAAAGGAGAGAAAGCCCAGAGATAAACCCACACACATATGGTCACCTTATTTTTGATAAATGAGGCAAGAATATACAGTGGAGAAAAGACAGCCTCTTCAATAAGTGGTTCTGGGAAAACTGGACACCTACATGTAAAAGAATGAAATTAGAACACTCCCTAACACCATACACAAAAATAAACTCAAAATGGATTAAAAACCTAAATGTAAGGCCAGACACTATAAAACTCTTAGAGGAAAACATAGGCAGAGCACTCTATGAGATAAATCACATCAAGATCCTTTTTGACCCACCTCCTAGAGAAAGGGAAATAAAAACAAAAATAAACAAATGGGACCTAATGAAACATAAACATTTTTGCACAGCAAAGGAAACCATAAACAAGATGAAAAGACAACCCTCAGAATGGGAGAAAATTTTGCAAATGAAGCAACTGACAGTTGATTAATATCCAAAATTTACAAGCAGCTCATGCAGCTCAGTATCAAAAAAGCAAACAACCCAATCCAAAAATGGGCAGAAGACTTAAATAGACATTTCTCCAAAGAAGATATACATATTGCCAACAAATACATGAAAGAATGCTCAACATCACTAATCTTTGGAGAAATGCAAATCAGAACTACAATGAGGTATCACTTCACACCAGTCAGAATGGCCATCATCAAAAAATCTACAAACAATAAAGGCTGGAGAGGGTGTGGAGAAAAGGGAACCCACTTGCACTTTTGGTGGGAATGTAAATTGATACAGCCACTATGGAGAACATTATGGGAGTTCCTTATAAAACTAAAAATAGAAGTACCGTATGACACAGCAATCCCAGTACTGGGCATATACCCTGAGAAAACCATAATTCAAAAAGAGCCATGTATCTCAATGTTCATTGCAGCTCTATTTACAATAGGCAGGACATGGAAGCAACCTAAGTGTCCATCGATAGATGAATGGATAAAGAAGATGTGGCACATATATACAATGGAATATTACTCAGCCATAAAAAGAAATGAAATTGAGTTATTTGTAGTGAGGTGGATGGACATAGTGTCTGTCATATAGAGTGAAGCAAGTCAGAAAGAGAAAAACAAATACCGTATGCTAACACATATATATTTAATCTAAAAAAAAAAAAGGGTTCTGAAGAACCTAGGGGCAGGACAGGAATAAAGATGCAGACGTAGAGAATGGACTTCAGGACACAGGGAGTGGGAAGCGTAAGCTGGGACGAAGAGAGTGGCATGGACATATAAAGACTACGAAATGTAAAGTAGATAGCTAGCGGGAAGCATCCGCATAGCACAGGGAGATCAGCTTAGTGCTTTGTGACCAGGTAGAGGGGTGGGATAGGGAGTGTGGGCGGGAGATGCAAGAGGGAGGAGATATGGTGATATATGTATATGTATAGTCGAGTCACTTTGCTATAAAGCAGAAACCAGCACACCATTGTAAAGAAATTATACTCCAATAAAGATTTTAAAAAAGAAATAAAATAAAAATGGGCCAAATTCTAAAAAGACACTTCACAAAAGAAGATGTACAGATGGAAAATAAACATATGAACAGATACTCCACATCATATCTCATGAGAGGAATACAAATTAAAAGAAAATACCATTACCGATCTATCAGATGGCCAAAATCTGGAACACTGACAATCCCTAATGCTGGTGAGGAATGTGAAGTGGTGGGAACTCTCATTCATTGCTAGTGGGAATGTAAAATGGCACAGTCACTTTGGAAAACAGTTTGATGGGTTTTTTGTTTGTTTGTTTATGAAACTAAATACCCTCTTAGCGTAAGATTCAGCAACTGCACTCCTTGGTATATGCCCAAAGTTGAAACTTATGTTTACTGCAAACAGACAGATGTTTGTAGCAGCTTTATTCATCATTGCTAAAATTTGGAAGCACCCAAGATGTTCTTCAATAGATAAATAGATAAGTGTATAGGGTTACATCCAGACAATGGACTATTACTCAGTACTAAAAGGTAATGAGCTATCAAACATGAAATGCCATGGAAGAAACTTAAATGCATATTACTGAGTGAAAGAAGCCAATCTGAAAAGGTTTCATATTGTATGATTCCAACCACATGACATTCTGGATAAGGCAAAACTATGCAGATGGTAAAAGGATCAGTGGTTGCCAGGGGTTGTGAGTATGGAGAGATGAATAGGTGAAGCACAGACGATTTTTAGGCAAGTGAAAATATTCTGTATGTTACTGTATTGATGGATACATGCTATTATGCAGCTGACCAAACCCATAAAATGTACAAAACCAAGAGTGAATTCCAATGTAAGCTATGGACTTTGGATGATTATGGTATATCACCGTAGGTTCATCAATTTAAACAAAGATTCCACTCTTGTGGTGATGTTGATAATGGGGGAGACTATGCATGTGTAGAAGCAGGGTGTATGTGGGAAATCTCTGTACCTTCCCCTCAATTTTGCTGTGAACCTAAAACTGCTCTTCAAAGTCTTAAAAAATATTGTGTATATGTGTATAAAGATCGATTAGATAGATAAGTAGGTTAAAATTTTGCATAAAGGAATTTATATATGATAAATAAATAATAGTCTATTGTGTTAAAAAAAATCCTCTGTGCTCTGTATATCCATCCATCCCTCTCTATCACCTCTGACAACCCCTGAAAATCACTTTCTACTGTCTTCATAGTTTTGCCTCTTCCAGAATGTCATATAATTGGAGTCAGACAGGATGGAGTCTTTCAGATTGGCTTCTTTCATTTAGTAATATGCATTTAAGTTTACTCCATGTCTTTTCATGGCTTGATAGCTCATTTCTTTTCTAGTGCTGAACAATATTCTATTGTGTGGGTGTATCATAGTTTGTTTGTCTTTTCACCAACAGAAACTGCCCAAATAAGATTCATAACTGCCCAAATTTGAAACCAACAAGAAGGATATCTTGTTGGTTTCAAATTTGGGCAGTTATGAAAAAAGCTGCTATAAACATCTATGTGCAAGTGTTTGTGTAGACATACATATGTCACCTTTTAAAAAACAGATGAACTCCTTTAGCTTTATGATGCAGGATTAATTACAGTTACATGATACAAAGATGATGGGCAGAGGAGCAACATGGTAGGCTTCCACTGAAATCATGACTCACTTGAATCAAACTCATTCAATCTATAAAAATACATGAGTATTTTACATTAAAAAATAGAAAAGCAAACAAAAAGAAATAAACAAATAAACAAAAATAAACAAAACCCTCATTGGTCATTACTGAAGACTTATTCAGAACTTCTGTCTTTCTGGTACAAATGCATTTCAGGACAGAAAAAGTCATTAAGCAAAGTTTTTTTCTACAGAGGAATTCCAGATAATAATTGTGGAAGAAATGATGAGTAGAGAGTCATCATTTTGCATCCTTTTAGGAAATCTTTCATTTAGCTGACCATCATCTGAGCCTGACAAGAGCCCTAGGTGAAAGGTGGATGGAAAATATTTTAGTGAAGAGACTAGGTACTCACCACTCTCCTCCACTGATGGTTCTTGGCATCCCTTGAATGTGGACAAGCAGAGGCTAGGTGCCTCCTTAATGTGATGCAGCATGAAACACACTCCATCACCTGGGAGGCATGCTTGACAGAAGTGCTGAGTCTGGGTCTAATAAAACCTTTAGAGCTTCCAATTACAGCCTTTTTACAAAGGATACTGGAAAAATTTAAACGTCAACTTGAGGAAAGTTGATGAATCCAGAATTCAGGATATTTCATAGAATAATTGACCCAACTATTTCAACAAATTAATTTTATTAAAAAGGGATGAGAAAAAAGTTCAATTAGAGAAGGATCAAGAGGCTAAACCAGAGGCAGTGTGTGGGCCGTTTTTGGTACAGATTTGGAAAAAAAAAAAAAAAAAAAAAAAAAAAATATATATATATATATATATATATAAAGATATTTTTGATATGATTTCATTCGAGATATTTGGATATAGATCCATTATTATATGTTACTGGGAAATTATTATTGATCTTGTTAAGTGTTGTAAAAACATTGAGATCATGTTTTTCAAAAAATTTTTGTCTTATGACATATATGGTGAAATATGGTTGAAGTGAAATGACAAGAAGTCTTGGTTTTATTTTCAAACACTTGAACAACAAGAAATGAACAAAATAGGGGTAAATGAAGCAAGTGCCAAATAACCTTGATTACTGTTGGGACTAGAGGTGTACCTTGGAAAATTGTCACTATAGCAACTATATATGATATACATAATACATAAAAACTTGAAATACACTGAGCCTGAAAAAATACTCTTCCTTAGTTCCCATTCGAAAAAAAATTCCTTTGTTCTGAAACATAGTCATATGATCTATTGAATTTCACTCCTGTGCCCTCAGTGTCCTGATGGATACCCCCATGTACCTGAATCACAGCGCTTATTCATAATCTGGGATTCACTTCCTTCTCTCCATGATTAGAGCCAGAGTGGCTGGAGAGGGAGAGCGATGAGAATGTGCTCTTTTACTTTGAATGTGATGTGCCAAGGATGGTTCTTGGGGCACTTCAAACTCAGTAAGGCAGCACTTACAAAAGTGCCTGAGGTCAGTGCTGGGCCTGAAGGTCATATGCTGCCTTGTCCATTGTGTATGGGATCATCACCTCGGCCTTCTCTGGAACTTTGTACCTCTGGTCCCTTTTGTTCCCCTCTTTACTGTTTTACCTTCAAACCTGTATAAGTCTCTATCCAACCAGAGAAACCAATAACCCTTTCCTTATTTTGGCTTCCAGTTGTGCTCAAAGCCTTCCCACTTTGCAAGAAGCTATTAATAATGTTTTCTCTTCAGTTCACATTCTCTCTCCCACCTGCTAGAAACAGACTTGGGGCCGCCGTTCTCTGTACATTTTCCTCCATTGCAGTCTGCAGAATCACTTTCAGGTTCTACAAATAATGTGACCACCCGCTCTCAGGTACTTTCTCTCTTTCACTGCTTCTTGAGCATATGACTACTTTGTAAGTGCTAATGTTAACAGCCATAAATTATGGAGTACCTGCTACATGCCTAGACCTTCTGTCATCATTGTATATGCATTATCTCACTTAATTCTGATAATAAAACCACATGGAAAATTTTAATATCCTCATTTTCATTAACTAAGTATTAAAGAAATTCTCATGACGTAACTGGGGAAACATAGATACATAATAAATAGTAACATAATAAGGATATAAACCCATGATAGACCACACACACACTCACACACACAGAGACACATGCATATGAATGCATATATGTAATATCCAGTTGTGATTAGGAAAAATAAAGTAAGGTAGGGAGAAAGAGAGTGAAGAGAGATGCTATTTTTAGAAGCCAGAGATGTCATCTAAGTATTAGATAACATTTAGGCTGAGACCTAAATAAAGTGAAACCACAGCTATTTGGCTAGCAGAGTAAGAGTGGCCCATGCAAATGGCCTGCAATGAAATTTAGAAATAATTTATTGAGATGAAATTCACATGACATAAATTCACCATTTTGTAGTGAACAAATCAGTGGTATTTAGTATTGATATATTCACAATTCAGTGCATTACCACCTCTGTCTAGTTCCAAAATACAACTCCCTACCCCTAAGCCACTTCTCCTCATTCTCATTAGCCCTGGCAACCACCAATCTGTGTTTTGTCTCTTAAGGATTTCTCTATTATGGATATTTCATATAAAAAGAATCATACAATATGTGACCTCTTGTGTCTGGATCCTTTAACTTAGTATAATGTTTTAGACGTTCATCCACACCATAGCATTTATCAGTACTACATTTTTTTTTTATGGCTGAATGATATTCATTTTATGTATACACAACAATTTGTTTATCCATTCATCCTTTGAGGGACACTTGGGTTGTTTCTACCTTTTGGCTAATGTAAATAGTGCTTCTATAAACATGTGTATATATACCTGAGTCCCTATTTTCAATTCTTTTTGATATATAACAGGAGTGGAATTGCTGGGTCATAGGGTAATTCTTTGCATAACTTCTTGAGAAACCACCAGTTTGTCTTCCACAGCAGCAGCACCATTTTATATCACCACAAGCAATGTATAAGTGTTCCAATATTTCCACATTCTCACTCTGAGATTGGATTTTAATTGATGTTTTCAAGGAAAAGCAAGGGAGGCAGTGAATTGGAATTTTAAAAATGAGCAGCAAAGGAATTGGAAATTCATGTAGAAAGTAACCAGGGCCAATAACCAGGGCCAGAATTCATAAGGCCCATTGGCTATAATGAAGAATATGCTGTGCGTAATTCATCGTATGGCCTTCCAGACCTGCAAGATCTGACTCCTCTCTAATTATCAACCTTATATTGAATGAAGAATTGTGAAAAACCTAAGCCAGCTATCCCTGATGAAATCACCTTCTCTCCTGTAGCATGTGAGTTATCCATGGCTCTGGAAGGGCAATCCCCTCTCAAGAGTTTTGTACCGGGTTCTTGTGAACTAAAAATGCCACTTGCCATATCAGTAAACAAAAGATGTTGCAGCCATCAAGCTGTCACATTATGGCCATCCAGACGGTGAGCCCTGAGGGAACTCAGGATGGAGGCAGAATGCCCCCTATCTAACAGTCAGCCATTGCAGCTACCTCCAATGGTACACCCTGAAAAGACTCAGGATGAGAAGCACAGGATACTGGCCCCAGATACCTGGGGTGCATATCAAAGGAATGATTTCAATGAGCCCAGACTTTGCATCTTCCCATACATAGAAAAGTCTAAATTCCTTAACTTGAGATGTCTGGTTTTCTCTAATTAACAGTAATCTTTTGATGTTCCGACTACCTGGTCTCTGTTGCAAAAACTCCTGTATATCCTGGCTCCCCTCCTTGTTGCTACAAAGCAGTCTTTCAGAGTTATATGAGATGCTGCACCCCGGGCTTAAGTCCTCAGTTTTGTCCACCAAAGAAAACCTAACTCTCAACTTTTAGGTTGTGCATTTTTTTAGTCGACACTCTGGAAGGGACTTGCCCTTTTAATTTTGGCAATTGCATGCTTCTGGCGCCTAGTTTTCCTATTTGTAAAATGGGAAGGCTTGATTAGTTGATTGCTTATGTTCTTTTAGCCTCAAAATTCTCTGAAGATGTCACTTTTATAACAGTTTGACAGCACCAATACCAAACCATGTTATCTTCTCAGAAAGGTAAATTAGAACTCATTATTTGCATTTCAGAAATGCTTTAAAAAATACTCTTCCTTAGATTTTGAGAGAAGTCAGAATTGTGAGTGTGTGTATGTGCGTGCACATGTGTGTGTGTGAGCCTGTATGTATGGGTGTCCATGTGTGTGTTATAAGGAGTTTGGAAGTAAGAGGGATAGAGAAAAATCAAATTAAAATATTAAGAGACTATCCATAGAAATGTAATTTAGAATAAATATCAAAATAAGTTAGTGAGAATACTCCACTCCATATATTCCTATTTGAGGATATTATGTGTATAATGTGAAATATAATTATCAACTCACCCAAGCATCATAAAATAACTACATGGATCTTTGCCATGACAAAAACTCATATATAACAATTTAGCTTGCTCTTTTGATAACAAAAAAAAACCACATCTCTAGAATGCATTAACAAGATAACCCACTGAGCTGTAATTTCTCATGCAAAATCTGTAACTGCTTCAGCATTCTAAATGCTCACCACAGATATTTAAATAATTATTAAAATTTTATTACAACAAGGTCTTTTTGACATAGACAAAAAGCTATTAATATCGTACAGAACTTCAGGATATAGAAACATGTTTTAATGGTTTAAGGTAATTTTTATCGAAATAGCTGTGACTATGCAGGTCAGCCACTTAGAAGCATTATTATTCTGTAGGTACTGGGTCCTAGAGAAAAGGCCAAACCTACACAAGAATTTCATGCAGTTCAGGGAAGCACTGCCATTCAGCCTAATGGAGCTCACAGCAGGAACAAATTATTTTTACAGCCATGTACAATGCATGTACAAACAGCAAGGAAGTCACCCTAGATGTTTGAGGTCTGGGGGGACAATCCATAAAGAGAAAGGAGAACAGTCTGACCATGTATTATAACTTGAGATTTCTCAAGTTTTAGATATAAAACTAAATCCATTTATGTACTATACTTGAATAATAAGGCCTGACCTGGATTCTAGTTTAATTTGGGGGGTTGTAAAACATATTCAATTGGATTCATTCCCACTTGAGTTTCTCTAGGGCAGGTAGAACTTTTAATCTAGAGTTTATGCTGTTATGTTCCTTTTATAAGGTATAAAGTGTATAAAGTTAAAGAGCTCTACGTGTGTGTGTTTGTCTTTAGTTACAACTTCTGTGTTTTTTACTTGGTTATTTTGATTGATGTCTTAATTGGTTGATTTCATCATCAAGGCAAATATAGAATATCTGCTAAGCAACCTGTTCTGTATGTTATCCATCTTCAGTTAAATGAGACCAGAAATGGTGCTTTCTTCTCAAGGCTGTTGTGAGAATAAACAGAATTAAAACAGAGCCTGACATTTAACAGGTCCTCAACAAATATTAACTACTTGTAATGAGCTTGTATTATGATTATGTAATGAGCTTGTAACTACTTGTATGATTATTCTTTTTTGCTATGTTTGTATTTTTGTTTTGATTTGTTTTGTTTCTCAAAGACTTATTTGTTGTTTCTTTTTTAAAAATATTCACCAATTGCAGATGATTTGTGTGGGCATAATATTCTGGGGTCGCATATCCTTTTCCTCAGAACCTGTAGCTACTTCTCTGTCTTCTTGCACTAAAGAAATGTGAATGCAATGAATCATGACAATAGCCTGCTTTTTTCCCCCCACTTAGCAATTTGTTCTGATTGGAAATTTTTGCTTTGTTAATCATGAATTGCAATAAGTTAATCAGGTTATGTTATAGTATTCTGTTACAGAAAGATTTGGTTCTACAAATGCAGTTCTTTAATTCAAGGATATTTTCTTGTTTTTATTTTTAAATTTTTTTTTGTTCTTTGGTAGTTGTTTCTCTCTTTCATGGACTCCAATTGCCCTGACTTTGGATCAATTTTGGTGTTTTAGGATTTCTCATTTCATTATCTTTTAATTGCTTTCTTTTCTTTTCTTTTTTTGTGTCATTGATTCCATTTTCAGGCATGTTTAGTTTGCTGTTTACAATTTTAAATTTAGTTCTCAGTTTGTTTCCTTAGCTCTTCATTATCCCTTTAAATATTATTCTGTTAATTACTGATTGGCCTCCAAGCTCTCTTTTTTACTGCACCTTCATTCTCACGAAATTGTTTTCTAGGTTGAAGTATTAGAGGAGATTTACTTCTGTTCCTCGGGCTATGTATTCTTTCATGCCGAGTTCCTCAAATCTACTTCCTATTTCTTCAGCCTCCCTCTGAGGCTAGACTGTATCTGCTCTGTAGCCAAGGGCTTTTCTTTCTCATCAGACGCAGGCTGGGGTCTGTCAAAGTTCTAATCCTCTTGTGACTATATTTGGAGATACGGCCATTAAGAAAGTGACGAAAGTTAAATGAGACATAAGGGTGGGGCCCTAATCCTATAGGTTTGGTGTCCTTATAAGAAGAGGAAGAGACAAGAGACCCCAAACTCTCTCTCTATCTCCCCTCCACATGAGGACCAGGCAAGAAAGTGGCTGTCTGCAAGCCAGGAAGAGAATCCTCACCAGGAACTAAATTTGCTGACACCTATATCTTGGACTTCCAGCCTCTAGAACTATGGGAAATCAATGTCTGTTGTTTTAAGCTGTTCAGTCTGTGGCATTTTGTTATGGCTAGGGGGAAGACTAGGACACCAGCTACCCCAGAATTTTCTGTTTGTTCCCTTGGTCACTATGTAGTCACCTTAAATGACAAGAGGTTTTCCCTTTCTGTGCTGATTTTTTGCTGCCATTTCTTTTGCTATGTTATCATTTCCTTGCTGACTTTTTTCATTTGGGTCATTTTATTGGGAATTAATGTGAGTTTCTGGCACCCAGATTCCTCTTCAATTTCATCTGGGACAATAAGATGATTGGGTTGAATTTCCTCTGTCTGCCCCCACCCAGCTTACTCTCCACCCTTTCCCACCCAGCTCTTCACTTCGGTTACCTACTGCTATTTAACAAACTCCCCAAAAATCACTTGTGTAAACTAACCCTTTTATTATGCTCACAGTTTTGTGGGTGGGAATTCAGGCAGGTCCTGTGGGAACACCTTGTCTCCTGGGGCTTCACATGGGGTGGCTCTAATAGCTGGACAGGACTAGGATGCTGGATGGTGGTCATATGTCACATCCATGACTAGGGTCCTTAACTCCTTTTCACTGACTACCACTGGATCTGGAATGTTTAAGATGGCTTTTGCTACTTCTTCACTCTTCACTGAAGTTGATACCTGAGCTGGGATGACAGGGACAGTTGGGGGCTGTCAGATGGCTTTCCACATGGCTAGTTTGGGCTTTGGTGGCCCAAGAATGGCAGCCCTGGTGTGGACCTTCTTCTCACACTGAAGCTAGCTTTCCTCAGAGTGAGAGTCCCAGAATGGGAGGTAGAAGCTGTCCAACTCTTAAGATCTGGACCCAGAAAACAGCCAGTGTCATTTCTCTTTTAATCTATTGATTATTGGCCAAAGTAGTCACAAACACATTGTTTACACTCTGGTTTTTGTTGTTGTTTTTTTCTCAGAAATGTTGACTTTGACTTCAAAATACAGTTTTTAAAGAAAGTCCACTTTTATATCATCAGTTGTAAATTATGGAGTACTCACTACATTCCACTCTGATCAGTGAAATAATATAAATACATGCCTCCGTTCATGATAGGTAAATTTATAAGGAAAGAAACCCCAGCATTTCAAAAGTCTTTGAAAATATTTTTGTTTTTTTTTAAGATATAAGTTATTCCAAACCACCTCTGAAAATCCCTTCTAAATTAAAAAAAAAATAAAGTATTATAAGTGTAATGCCTAACAAACTAATGATGTAGCTGAATCGTATTTTTATGTTTCCATCCTATATTTTTGAACTGGAATTAAATACCACTAATTTTACCATAGAGATTTTTCAGTTCTGCACTTAAACTTTCATGATATACTGATGTCATGTAGCTATAATTTACTTGATACTGAGTCCTTAGTTAGGAATATAGTCTACAAATGTAACATTGTTCCTTGAATAAATAAGATTTATTTGACTGAATGAATTGCACTGAGAAAATAAACTGGGAACTTCTATGTTTGGCAGAAAGTTAATTTCCAAATGTGAGTGTTCCAAATGTTGCTTTGCCCAAATTATTTAGAAAGAAAATAAAGCTAGTTTCTGCTTTTAAGGCAGTTGACCTCCAAAGTTTTAGATGGACACACTCCTTTTAAATTCAACAAGGTATATTTAGTGAAGTGGAGAGAGAACCAGACATGGCTGGAGATGGCACCTGCATTCCCTGTGAAGATTCTCTAGTATTTTATCTCAAAATGATTCTAAGCTCAACATTTTTTAATGCTTTGTGTATTGAGACATGCAAAAGACAAACAGTTGTGTAGGTGGATTCCTTGGATGTTGAACTCTTTTGTCTGGAAGTGGTCCTGGAGTTCATCTGTTCTAGCCACATTATTTCATAAATAAGTGAGCATCATTCCACTAACTTCAGCCATTGTTTAAATCTTGGCTGGATTAGCTGGTTACTTCAACTATGAAGCATAGTATCACAAAGCAGAAACCTGCCCAGATGTCCTCCATGAAAGAACAAACTGCTGGAGAAGCTCAAGGACTTCTCTGGATTATACTTGTTTTATTTGATTCTCCAATATTTGAGTTTTCAAGTGCACAGAAGGATGAAAGTAGTAGTACCATTAACAGTATATATCCTAGAAAATATATTTTCCAAAGGAAGAAAATAAGAGATAAAAATTAGCCATTTGCTATGTGAGAATTTTCATTTTCACCTTGAGTCATTGCATGTTTAACACCTCAGTGGGGTACCTTTTTTGTAGCACCTGCAAAAGTAAAAGTTTTATGTGTACCGTGTATTCTAGACTGCTGCACACATTTTGTTTGCTCTTTTATTTATTAATTGCAAATGACTATTTCTTCCTCTTTTCCTCTTTCCTTTTCTTTTCCTTTTTTAAGAATGGACTAAACTGTATTTGCTTTTCTTTAGCTTTTTTTTTTTTAACTTGAGAAATAATAAACAAACACAGTAAAAGAAAAATGCCAATGTTACAAAAAGTTTTACCGTGACTAAATAATTTTATCACTCCTTAAGAGTTAACTATAGTTCCCACTTTCTTGTGAGTTCTCTAAAAAATACTGTTTCTGTTTTGTATCCAGACAGTATACAGATGTGTGTGTGTGTGCATGCCTCCAATTACTTTTATATAAATATGATGACCAGATAGAAGGAAATAGTTATGTACACTGATTTTTTTGTTCTAATATTTGTTAGAAATCTTTCAAGAAACTATTGCAGGTACTATGTAAAAGTAGGAGAATTGCCCTCTCTTTTCAATCAGTTCATGCGTTACCATAACAAATGCCACACCCTGGTCAAC
Organism: Balaenoptera borealis; assembly: GCF_965194805.1. Classification (NCBI taxonomy): domain Eukaryota; kingdom Metazoa; phylum Chordata; class Mammalia; order Artiodactyla; family Balaenopteridae; genus Balaenoptera; species Balaenoptera borealis. The sequence continues at coordinate 20,454,642 of NC_138865.1, read as the reverse complement.
TTAAACAACAGGTATTTATTTCTCACAGTTCTGGAGGCTGGAAATCCAAGATTAAGGCACCGGCATATATAGTCCCTTCTGAGGGCTCTCTTCTTGGTTTGCAGATAGCCAACTTCTGGTTGTGTCTTCACATGGCTTTTCCTTGGTGTGTGAACTTGGAGAAAGAGATCTCATAAGGATACTAACGCCATCATGAGGGTCCCTTCATGGCCGCAACAACACCTAATCACCTCCTTTATAAAGACCCAAATACCAATACTATCATAGTGGAGGTTAGGACTTCAAGAACATTTGAGTTTGGGGGTTCACAAACATTCAGTCCATAACACCGCCCAAAATTTGATTCAGGTGTCAAGACTGATGACATCACACACACGTACACCAAGAGTATGTACAAGTTTCATTATTTACATAATTAGGTCTCCAGGAGAGCAGGGCAGGCTTCTCCAGCAGGTCCAAAATGGTCTGAGACAGCCAGGAAGAGAAACCAGACTGAGTCTCTATTGTGGTTAGGGCTGGGGCTTGAGAGGGTTCCCATACACATTCAGGGGCTTTTGAGGTTTGAATCTCCTGCCCTCTCAAAAGGAGGAAGCATCCAGCTGTTTTGTCTGCTGACCAGATGTGGGTATAAGGGGAAGGTGGGGGGGTGAGACTTAGAAGCTGTCAGCAGTCAAACATCAAGAAGTGGGGTTCCTTATTCATCAATCTACTCCACTCTGCTTTTTCAAAACGCTTTATTGGAGTTTAACATTCTAACTTACTGTACTCTGAACATGGCATGTACTCAGCACACGAGTGGAGAAGTAGGACCTTACCCCAGCCCAGATGTCTCTCCCATGGCCCTTCAGTCACAGAGCCTCCATCCTTGCCAAGGGGGACCAAGCTCCTCCCCTCAGGAACCTCAGAGTCCTCTTGCCTGGTGTTGATGACCTCTTGACATGGTAATCCAGTGTGTGTTTTGTGTTTGGTTTGTGTTGTTAGCTTTATGTTTGTAAGGTCTGCCCATGCCGTGCGGAGCACAGCTCATCCCATCTCCACTGATGCACAATGTACCATTCATGATTGTACCATTTTGTGTTTCCATTCTGTTATTGAGAAAGGATTTGATTCACCCCAATTTTACTATTACAGTATTACACTATTCATTGTTCCAAGTAACAGTGAAACGACCCTTCTTTTGTGTCTTTGGAACACGTGTAAAATTTCTGTTGAATAGATACATGGGCGTAGATTTGCTGAACCTCAGGACATGTGTATGTTTAGCTTTGATAAATACTGCCAGCAGCTTTCCAAATGGTTTTATCTATTTACACTCCCAATACACGGGAGTTACAGGTGTTCCACACCCTCACTTATATTCGGTATTTCCAGTCTTCTTAATTTTACCATTTGAGTGAGAGTATAATGGTATTTCATTGTGGCTTAATTTTTGAGTATCTTTTCTTATGGTTATTATTATTTCTTTTGTGAAGTGCCTATTTATTACTTAAAAATTGGACTACTGTATCTCTCTTTTTCTTAATGATTTGAAAAATATATTCTGAATATGAGTCTTTTGCCACTTATATGTATTGCAAATTTCTTCTTCCACTCTGCAACGTGTCATTTCTCTTTCTTAATAGTTTTGGATAAATAGAAAATTTTAAGAAGTCTAATTGATCAATCTTTTCCAATATGCTTAGTGTAGTATATCCTGTTTGAGAGTTGTCTTTGTACCATGAGATAATGTGCTTTTTTCCAGAAATCTTTTAATTTTAAATTTCACATTCGGATCTATAATCCATCAAGAATTAACTTTTCTGTGGGGTAGAGTGACAATTTTCATTTTCTTATATGTATATCCAATTTACTCAGTACTGTTTACTTTAAAGAACTTTCATTTCCCACATTCCATAGTGTCACCTCTGTAAAAAATTCAAGTGCTCATTTATGCTTTGGTCTGTTTATGGACTTTTTGTTGGACTATTTATCTATCCTTGTGCCAGTATCACACTGCTTTGTTTTAAGTAATATAATGTGCCTTTACAATAAATACTGATATCAGATAGTGTGAGTCCTCAAACACCACTTTAAAAAAAATAATTAAAATTATTTAGGTTATTCCTGGTCTTTGGATTCCATACACATTTTTTAGAATGAGCTTGTCAACTTTTGCAAAAAGCAAAAACAAAACCAGGGAGCGTTTATATAGGACTGACACTGGAGTTTTAGGCTCATTTTGGGGGGAACTGACATTGCCACAGTGCTGATTCTTCTTATCCTTCAACACAATATATCTTTCTCTTTATTTAGGTGTTGCTTAAGTAATATCACTTTCAATATTATTTTGTAGGTTTTATGTATAAGTCTTATAGTTTCAAGATAGTTTTATGCCTAAGTATTTGATTAGTTTTATTTGATATTGTAGCAATTGTCATTTAAACATGCTTTGTCTAATTTTCTGTGACTGATAGCAACACAATTTATTTTTATATGATAACTTTGTACCCAGAGACTTTGGTAATTTCAGTGAATGATATCCTAATTTATTTGTGGATTCTTTTGGATGTTTCGCATACACGATCATGTCATCCATGGATAGTCTCTTTTCTTTTTTCCAATACTTATACCTTTTCTTTCTTCTTCTTATGTGAATCACATTGGGCAGAAGAAATAAAAAGTTGACTGTGCCTGTTGATAACGAACATTCTTATCTCACTCCGGGCCTTTGAGGAAACCTTCTAATATTTTACTATCAAGTGTGATGTTTGTTGAAATTTGTTGTGTCTTTTCTTGCATTAAGGATGCTCCCTTGTTTTACATGTTTGCTGAGAGTTGTAATCATAATTAGCGGCTGGACTTTATGAAGTTCTTTTCCTGTATTTCTTGGGAGAATTGTGATTTTTCACCTTTTTTCTGTTAATGTAGTTATTTACATTGATTTATTTTCCAGTGTTAAACCAACTCTGCATTCTTGGAATAAACAAAACTCAATTATGATCTAGTATCATTTTCATATATTTATTTAGTTTGCTACTATTTTTAGAATATTGTCTCTATATTCATGACAAGGATTGATTTGCAATTTTCCTTTCTTTTAATGAATGATCAGTACAAGTGTTGGTGAGCAGGTTATGTTGTTGTCATTAATCAAGTTGGGGATTTTTCTCTTTTTCTACATTCTGAAAAATATATGTATAATATTAGTGTTATTTCTTCATTAATATTTTTTTAACAGTTCCTTGGTGAAGCCTTCTGGTACTGAAATTTTCTTTGTGGAATGAATTTTATTATAGGAAAATTGAAAATTTCTGCTTGTCTTTGCTTGAATTTCAGTTAGTTGAATTTTTCTAGGAATTTTTCCAAAATTATTGCCATGAATTTTTTTTTTATAATAGTCTCTGATTATCATTTTAGTGTCTATTATATCTGTAGCTTTGTTCCCTTTTTTATTCCTGATATTGATTGTGTCATCTTTCTTTTCTGTGATCAGCATTGTCAGTAGTTTATCAATATTTTAATCTTCTGAAGATTCTGAAGGGAAATTTATCCCTCTCTATTAAATATGCTTTCTATTTCAGGATTTCTGCTCTTATTTTAAAATTTATTCTTTTCACTTTGTTTTTAAATATTATTTTTTAATTCCTTAGTACTCATTGATTTTGCAGCCTTTCTTCTTTTCTAATATGTATATTTAAAGCTATTTTCCTGTAGGCACAGCTTTAGAAGTATTTCATGAATTTGATCTGTTGTATTTCCATTATTAATTAGTACAAGTATATTCTAACATCTATTGTGATTTCTTTGACTCATTGCCTATTTAAAATGCCATTGCTAGGGACTTCCCTGGTGGTGCAGTGGTTAGAAATCCACCTGCTAATGCAAGGGACATGGATTCGAGCCGTGGTCCAGAAAGATCCCACATGGCATGGAGCAAGTAAGCTCATATGCCACAACTACTCAGCCTGTGCTCTAGAGCCCATGAGCCACAACTGCTGAGCCTGCGTACCACAACTGCTGAAGCCTGTACACCTAGAGCCTGCACTCTGAAACAAAGAGAAGCCACTGCAATGAGAAGCCCACACACTGCAACGAAGACCCAATGCAGCCATAAACAAATAAATAAATAAATAAATAAATTTATTAAAAAATCAGTAAAATGTCATTGCTACATTTAGAGATTTTTCAGTTTTCTTTTTGTTATTGACAACCAGCATTACTGTGGTCTCTCAGTCATACTTGGTCTAATTTCAAATCTTTGAAATTTGTTAAGGCTTGCTTTCTGGCATAGCATAAGGTCAATTTGGGTACATATTCCATGCTAACTTGAAATGGATGACTATGTTATTTGATAGTTTATCTCCATTCTTTCCTTGATCTTGGGTCCTGGTTGCTCTCTGATTTTTTACTGAATTTTTTAAGAAAATTCATATGCAGCTATAAGAAGTAATACAGAGAAATTCCTTGTATACTTTACTTATTTTCCCCAAATAGTCATGTTTTGCAAAATTAGAGCATGTCACCACTAGGATCTTAGCATGGGGGTAGTGATATTCCCCTTGTTGCAAAACCTCCAGGCAGTCCCTATGTCTCTGGGTGATGGAGGAGGGTCTCAAGGTCCAAGGGGACAAGGCAGCTTTCCAAATCAGGCCACATTCTCTGGCCGTGCCCCCTTTCCTGGCTCTACCTGCCCCCTAGGTATCTTTCTGCAAACAGGGAAGTTTCAGGTCCAGAGTGGAAAGCGATTATTTCTGGCAGGGCTCCCAATCCAACTCCCTGTTGGTGTGGTCCCACCTGTTGTCAGATGGACTGTTGTTCGATGGGGTAGGAATGCCCACCCAGGTGGCTTTCTGTTGCTATGTGTGGGCTGGGATATGCCAGGTCTTGTGTATAAGTCTTATAGTTTCAAGATAGTTTTATGCCTAAGTATTTGATTAATTTTATTTGATATTGTAACAATTGTCATTTAAACATGCTTTGTCTAATTTTCTGTGACTGTTAGCAAGACAATTTATTTTTATATGATAACTTTGTATCCAGAGACTTTGGTAATTTCAGTGACCTTCACCTCCTAGAAGATGCTAATGCTGTTCCTTCAGGCCTGGAGCCACAAACCTGTTCTCCCTCCTCTTCCCACATTTCATAGTTTTACTTTGGTGTCTGTTGTGCTATTTCCAGGGTTTATAATTGTGCCTAACAAGGAGGAGCAGGGAGAAATGGGTCCACACCATCTTGTCTGGACCAGAAGTCTCTGGTTTTTAAAAAAATATTTTGTCCAGATCATTAGTTCTTTCCAAAAAGTCAGTTAGAAATAAAACTGGAAAATCAGCAGCAGAAGGAAAACTAGAAAATCCACAAATAGGTGGAAGTTAAACAACACACTGTAAAAACAAATTGGTTAAAGAAAGCCCTAGGGAACTTAGAAAATATCTTGAGACAAATGAAAATGAAAATGGCATACCACAACCTATGGGATGCAGGAAAAGCAGTACCAGGAGGGAAATTTATAGCTGTAAATGCTTATGTTAAAAACAAAGAGAAAGACTTCATGATTTAAACAACCTAACTTTACACCTTAAGGCAGCAGTCCCCAACATTTTTGGCACCAGGGACCGGTTTTGTGGAAGACAATTTTTCCACAGACGAGGTTGGGGGGAGGGAGGGATGGTTCAGGTGGTAATGCGAGCGATGAAGAGTGATGGGGAGCAGCAGATGAAGCTTTGCTCACTCGCCCACCCCTCATCTCCTGCTGTGTGTCCTGGTTCCAAACAGGCCATGGAGTGGTACTGGTCCATGGCCCGGGAGTTGGGGACCCCTACCTTAAGGAACTAGAAAAAGAAGCTAAACCCAAAGCCACTAGAATGAAGGAAATAATAAAGATTAGAGTAGAGATAAAATAGAGACTAGAAAAAGCATTAGAGAAAATCAACAAAACCAAGAGTTAGTTCTCTAAAAAGATCAACAAAACTGACAAATACATAGCTAGATTAACTTAAGAAAAAAAAGAGAGAAGGCTATTTAAGTTATAAAAGGCAACACCACTATGGTTAAGAAGCTCTAACCAATTACTCCTGACCTCTCCTGCACAAATCTTTTCTCTACTGGTTGGGTTTCTTGCCTGCAGACTTATCTCTGCCTTATCTTCCTGGGAACCTCACATCAGCCTGTCCCAGCAGTTAATGGGAGGGTTGGTGTAGCATAAACACTCCCTGTGCTCTCATCTGCATTACTGAAACATGTTTAAGTCTACAGCAAAAACCAGGGTCCATTTGAAAGGCTGTTTATTCATCATGTGGGGTGCACCCTTGAATTTAGTTCTGGAATAAGAAATGTCCCTCATCTAGCATTAATGAGAAAAGAGGGCAAATCTCATGATTAAAACACTTATACAAGTAAAAATAACAACACAGCACTTCTGAAGTTGTGAAGGTAAATGAAACAAAGGAAGATCCTTTAAAAGGATCTAAAAGAAAGATCTGTGGCCACTGTATGAGTCATTTTGTACAAAGGCCCCTGCAACCCAGGCATCTGCAGAAATGGGCTCCCAGATCCTGCTTCTCCTTTTGCTTGTTCCCTTTACCTTATAGTTCGCATCTTCAAACATAAACAACCAGGGACTCAGCTGACTGCTCTAGGCTACATTTTATGTTTATATTTTCACTTGTGGAAAAAATTATTCATTTTAAAGGCATTGTTCAATTTCTTTAGGTCTTTTGTCTGTAATATTGAGCCATTATGATATATCCCCAAATTCAGATAGATAAAAAAACTGGAGGGTGGAACTTTTTGTGCTTCACCATTAATAATTCTTGCAACTTGGATTGCAATGCAAACTGGTTTTCAGCTCACAGACTTGAGGTACTTGGTGGTGTTGAACTAGTTCAGCATTTCCCGAGCTCCCACGATAATTGGAGTCTCTGCTGATCATCTCAAGTGCTCCATTAACAGGGCTCTGGCAGAACCAGGAGCTTCTGAACTGTAAGTTCCAGCTGAGTCAGACTGTAGTAGTGCAGTTCACATCATTGCCTCAACCCTCTGGGGTTGATTTCAAGTTTTATACACATGCTAAGTAATAGTCCTGAACTCACTCAAATGGCATTTCAAGAGGACTGTTTTGTTTATTTATTTTCATTGAAGTATAGTTGATTTACAGTGTGTTAATTTCTACTATATAGCAAAGTGATTGTTTCATATATATGTGTGTGTATATATATATATATATATATATATATATACACACACACACACACACACATACTTTTCACATTCTTTTCCATTGTTTTATCCCAGGAGATTGAATATAATTCCCTGTGCTATACAGTGGGACCTTATTGTTTATCCATTCTATAGATAATAGTTTGCATCTGCTAACTCCAAACTTCCAATCTATCCCTCCCCCACCCCCCACCCTTTGGCAACCACAAGTCTGTTCTCTATGTCTGTGAATCTGTTTCTGTTTCCTAGATAGGTTCATTTGTATCATACTTTAGATTCTATATATAAGTGATATCATATGGTATTTGTCTTTCTCTTTCTGACTTACCTCACTTAGCATGATAATCTCTAGTTGCATCCATGTTGCTGCAAATGGCATTATTTTGTTCTTTTTTTATGGCTGAGTAGTTGTATATATATGTACCACATATATCCATTGTATATATGTACCACATCTTCAGTATCCATTCATCTGTCAATGGACATTTAGGTTGTTTCCATGTCTTGGCTATTGTGAATAGTGCTGCTATGAACATAGGGGTGCATGTATCTTTTCAAATTATTATTTTGTGGAGAGAACTCTTTCAAGTCCATCTCTCTATGTAAGTAATGCTAAAGTTTTCAGCAGCATTTGTTTCATTTAATGAGGGATATGCTGGTAGAATAAGTGTGCAATTTCTGTTTTAGAAGAGAATTGAGGCAATGGGAGGGAAAGTTGTGGGAATTGAAGATGCCAGGGAAGGAGTTTTTTAAAAAGCCCTTTACTTCCTTTAAAAATACTCAAGGAATTTTAAGAAAAGTTTTATTTCATGTAAACTAGGTGCTTTTATCTTTATACATTCCTTTACTGCTCTTGAATTCTAATATTTAAACAGCTGGAAGAGTTCTGAAAAAGCACTCTCCATTATTTAATGCAAATTCTTGAAAGGAACCCCAGTGTGCTCTCCATTTTAATGGAACACAATTCTTTCAAATTATAGCTGAATCTGCCAGGGTTAGAACTGAAACATTATTCACATTTAAACTAAAAATGCATAGAACTTCAGCAAATGTCAGTTTAAAGAGTAACTGTAACTGGGAAGGATAATCAGCATGCTTCTTGGAAAGGGTAGTCAGATGGGCCATGGGTGGGGAGGGAGCAGGCACCAGCCCTGGGCCATGGAAGGCTTAATTGTTGAACTTGCACAGCATCCTGGGCTGTGAAGCAGTCCCTATCATTGTAATCCAAGAGAGCCAACTGGAAACAAAACTGTGCTATGGGATGAGTGTGTCCTCATTGGGTATTGCTTCCCTTTGACTGAAACAGGCTCCTGGGGTCTTGTCCTCATCCCTGGGTGGTCACCTCAGCCCTGGGGTCTGCTTGCGCCCCAGCCCTCAGCCTCCCTCCTAGCAGCCAGAAATGCCCTTCAGCCAAATAGGGCAGGCACCGGGTGGGCAAACACCCCATGGTGCAGGCCCCTGGCAGGGCAGTCCTGCATGCACCCCACCCCCTTCAGAGCCTACAGGTAATTTGCTCAGGAATGTGCCCTTGGACGGGCTTCACTCTTGCAGCCTGCAGCCCAGCTCCCCTGATGGGTCTTCTTGGGCTCCCCTCTCCAAATTTGTGCCAGCAGGATTGACGTATTTGGCAGCAACTGAGCACCTCCAAACTTCTTAACTGCTTTTTAGGTGACTTTGTCTGCAACAAGCCCAAGGTGGCCACGGAAAACTGCCCCCAGCCAACCACGGTGTGCAGGAACCCAGGGTGCATGCCTCTCTGCCCCTCATCCCAATCCAGTCACCCAGCCCGGTTTGCAGTCAGCCTCTGGTTCTTTTTTTCTATTACTCTTTGTTCTTTTCTCTCATCCTTTTTCTATCTCTAATTTTGTTCTCTTCCTCTGCACACGGGGTTCTGAAACAATACTGCCACAGCAAGTAAGTCTTTTTCAAGGTAAGGTGCCACACTTATTGCTGTGTATTTTAAGCACATTACATGCAAAAACTGTGGGACTACTTTTATTAGATTCTTATCTCTTTTTTTTAATCACAGAGTTGTTGAGTGATGTGCTACTAACCCCATTTTCACATTTGTTCTGTAGGTTTTACAGAATGATTTTACACAGGGTGGTGACTTTTTGGAAGGTGTGTGTGATGGGTATCAGGGCAGGACTGACCATGAACTCCAGCAATGGAACCCTTGACTAAGTCCCTGTCCCAGGGAGCTCCATCATAGGGAGGATGGCAGGCCAATCAGACTACATTATAAATGTCTGCTAAAGATTCAATGTCTTACCTGCAGACTCCCACAGAGAACTACGAAAAGCAGAAATAACATCCAGCTTATGCTAAGAAGAATAGTTGCAAATAATATATAGGAAGTGTCATGTTCTAAGATTTCTGTATAATATAAGGAAGTCCTTTCAGATCATACTCATTTGGACGTAGATCCATTCCCTTTCCCTCATTCTTGTTTGGGTGTCCATCGACAGATGAATGGATAAAGAAGATATGGCACATATATACAATGGAATATTACTCAGCCATAAAAAGAAACAAAATTGAGTTATTTGTAATGAGGTGGATGGACCTAGAGACTGTCATAAAGAGTGAAGTAAGTCAGAAAGAGAAAAACAAATACTGTATGCTAACACATATATATGGAATCTAGAAAAAAATAAAGGTTCTGAAGAACCTAAGGGCAGGAAAGGAATAAAGATGCAGACGTAGAGCATGGACTTGAGGACATGGGGAGGGGGAAGGGTAAGCTGGGATGAAGTGAGAGAGTGGCATGGACATATATACACTACCAAATGTAAAATAGATAGCTAGTGGGAAGCAACCACATAGCACAGGAAGATCAGCTCGGTGCTTTGTGACCACCTAGAGGGGTGGGATAGGGAGGGTGTGAGGGAGACACAAGAGGTAAGAGATATGGGGATATATGTATATATAGAGCTAATTCACTTTTTTATACAGCAGAAATTAACACAACATTGTAAAGCAACTATACTCAAATAAAGATGCCAAAAAAAAGATCTTTTATTCTATTGCATACTTTTGCTTTTTTTAACTTTTAACTGAGAAAATCTTTTAATGCCAGTAAAAATAACTGGCTTTAATAACAACATAGTGTGCTATCATATTGCTATGCAATAATCTTTATAACCAATTATATGCCAATTTCCTTACAACCTTACAGCAGTGGGTATATTTAAAATATTTCCCACATGGAGGCAAGCGTGGTCTGTTATTTCACTTGGAAGAGTTTCCCCCACCACAAATGAAGGACACTGTGGGCACCTGAGTATAAGACTGATATTTGCGGACAGGGGCAAATATTGATGAGGCCAGTGTTTGCTTATCACTTATGGCAAAGAACTGAGAGAAGAGAGGCCTCCTTGCAGCCTTCACATTTGAGCCTGCCTCCCAACTTGCTGCTTTCCTGTTACTAGAATCTTGAGATCGCCAGGAATCCCTCCATTGTGGTGTCCAGGTCTTGTTGGGGGTGACCTCCTCCTGCTTCCCACACTTCTTTTAGGGAATGGACCAAATAAAGTCTTAACATACCACACTTTAAAGTTTGCTAACCTAAACTGAGATATTTTGCCACTCACTTCCAGATTTTACTTCCAGAAGGTTCCATATATAATTAAAATGCAAAATGTTTGAGTGTGCCGCACCCAGTTTCTCACAATAAACAACCTAGGGACACCTCTCTACTCAAGGCTCCTGAGTTTCATATGGCCTTTGACCAATCTATTCCTTATTGTTCTCACTTATGCAATTCATCAGACAGGTGACTCCTCTTCCCTGCCTCAGTTTTTGATTTTGATGGTGTTTTAGATAGTCATCTATTCTCAAATCCTCCATCATTATTATTATTACTATTATTATTATTTCTATTTCTTCCTCGTCCCCCTTCTCCTCCCCCTCCCCCTCCTCCTCCTCCTCTTCCTTCTTCTTCTTCTTCTCCTCCTCCTTCTTCCTCTTCTTTTTTAATAGAGCAAACTTGTTATGGTTACTTTCATCATACGGATGTGCATTTTTCAGTTCTGAAGACGGATAATTTTTTCTGTGCACTTACTAGTGACTCAAGGTTGTAGACATGAATGCAAATTATCACACATTCAAATATTGTACAAGCAAAGCATGCACAAATTTCATTTCTAAAGCAGAACAAAAATGTATGACATTTGACAAAAACTGGGAATAAATTAAATTTGCCAGGAATAAATGATCCACATGTTTATTAATTTTTGTGTTTTCTTAAGAGAGCAGTTTCCCCATCACATTATGCCTCCCCTTTCACCCCCCTGTGTGATCCCACGGTGGCTTATTCAAGTTGCAGAGTGAAGTCTCCATCTTCAGGACACCTATTTACTATATTGCTACTTAAGCCTCAACCACAGCCCCCTTTGGAATGTCTCTTATTTGCCTGACATGCCCTTTGCTTTGACTTTGAGACATTTTCATTGCCATTCTGGTTTAACTGGACTGTAAGTGTCACGGGGTCACCAAACTTGTATTATCTTGTTTTATCTCCAGAGCTTACAACTCTACGATGTGCATGGAGGTTTTATTTGACTGGAAACATGTAAGGGTAGAGAATAGAATAAGCACCAGACTTTCTGAATAAATAACTGGTAGGTGCTTTGTTGAAAATCGCTGACTGAATGAGCAGCACCTGGGCTGGCATCCTTCTCATCAAAGTCGTAGGTGAGAGGTTGCCAAGGGAGGCTGTATCTAGTCTGGAGGTCACTGCAAAACACGTATACAACCAGCTCCTTCAAAGACTTCAGTGTAACTGAGGGTTGTGAGAAAAAGGAATCTGTGTTTTGACAAGGCTCCTTGGATGGTCCTCAAATGTCAGCTCCTCTGTTTTCATTGAGAACGACTACCTGAGGTCATCATAGACAGTTAGACAAGGGACTTCAGGGATCTCTCAGTGTTTCCTAAACTGATGAAAAGTGAGAATGTCCACATTCAAATTCCTAAGCCCTTTCCTAGAGATTTCGATGTGGTTGGTTTGGGGAGAGGCTTTGTTCCCTCTATCTTAAATAGTGACTCTGCGTCCTCTGCTTGTCAGGAAAGTTGAAGACACGGTGATGGAGCGTAGTCCCCCAGATGCAATGGAAGTGGCACCGCGGAGGGTCAGCACGAGCCTCTGAGAGACACTGCGTGCCTCCAAGTATTCTCACATCTCAGGACTCCGTGACGATGAAGGTTGCTCTGCTGTGCTAACGTTTGCCAAGGTTTGTTGTGTCAGTGTAATTACAGGGTGAACACAGCTACACTCCTCAGTGCAAATAAATGCGTCAGAGCCCACTCCATGGCAATTGTTTCCCATTAGGGAAATGTTAGGTTTCTTCCAATAATGAACAGCAATGACACAGTATATAATTCCCGTAGCGCTGATAGAGTGCATCCCAAACCAGAAACACCGCTCTCGCTTTAGCCTTGTTTTCAGATTGAGAGTTTTCCTTTATCATTTGCTTACTTGAGTTTACTTCTTCTTCCCAGGAAGCTGAACTATAATAAAGAGCCTTCTGACCTCACCTTCTCCCTAAGAGTAATTAAGCAACACTTGCATGTGAGGTTGACAAAAGCCTTAGGCTTAGTTATGCCAAAAGAAAGATACATTTTTTTCTTCCTGAATTTTTTTACCTAAATTTTTAAGTATTTTAGATAATTCTAGCCCTAGAGGTTCTGTAGAAATGATCTGAAAATGTTCCATCTAAACATTTCAGCTTATGGTTAATTACAGCTCTGCGATTTCAGTAGAAATGATCACCTACACAGAGCACTTCCCTGCCTTTCTCCTCCTATTTCCTACCCACTCTCTCTTTCAGAGAAATTTTCTTCCCCAAAAGGCACAGGCCTATTATCTTCACACAGAGGCTCACAAAAAATAACCTATCAATGTATAAAGATAAATTAATAGTAACTTCAGCCAACCTAAATGTGGAGACATGCAAAATTTTATGATAGAATCCTAGTTTATCTTTGTTTTATTTTTATGGCTAAATATGTAGTAATAAGTTTAGAGGGATACAGGGGAAGTTGTTGAAGGTAGAAGGGAAAAACATAGTAAACTCTTGTCACTTCAATCTGTAGCCAGCTACCCACACTGGACTCATTTGCATAAACTTCTGATTTCTGATTAATGTATGTTTCATGGGCTAGTTTTGGGGACTTATCTCCAACTAAAGCCAGTTTCACAAGTTCAGGATCAGGATTGTGATTCAGGATCAGGTCAGGGGTTGTTTGCCCCAGATTCATGAAGAAATTTGTTTTGGAAGGTCTTTACTACCTGAGATATTGGTTTCAAAGAAGATTATATTATGATTTGACTTGGCAAGTGAGGGTTAGAAGTTGTCATCTGGAGTACAGAAAAGGTATCTTTTGCTTAGATTGCTTTCCAGTCCAAGCATGGATTGTTTCCAGTGTGATCAATTCAATGAAAGAGTGATTGAAAACAAAATATCTCTTTTTATCAAATCTTTCTGAATACCGACAGCAGTGAACTGGTGCCTGCAGCCTTGAAAGGGCTGTTGAGAGCAGTAGGAAAGGGGTTGGGGGAACATAGAAATGCTGATTTTGCTGAAAACATCAAGCAGCTAACACTGGCCCTGGTGTCTTCATTGGTCACTGGCAGATAACCACAGGACTCATTCAGAACTACCTAATGGGCAGTAATGCTCCTTCAGAGAGTCTGTGGGCAGAGCCAGAGAAATACCATTTCTACACACCATCTATGATTGTTTCAACCCACCAAGCTGCTGTGTCATGAAAACTGTTTGCAAATTTTTAAGAAAATCAGATTTCTTGCTCTACATTAAATACAAAAAATAATTTCTGCAGGAGATAAAACTTATTTTCAAAATATTTACCAAAGACCCTCTTATGTGTATCTTATATGTTTTGAGCTTTAAAAAACACCCCTTTTATTAGTTAATAACTTACTTGACTTTTATTCAGTTCTATTTTACAGTTCCTTTAAGATTATTTAATATAACTTATTATATTTGCAAAAATGCACACTTTGTTAGAACAATGCAATCACAAAATCTAAAAAAAAAAAAAATTAAAAAACAAAGCAAAACAAAAACCCATCTTCTTTTATCAGGGGATAAAGCATACAATTCAAAGACCTGAAAATTATTTAATAATGTTCATCAACTTCCTCTTCCAAACAGACACACACACACACACACACACACACTCACACACACAGTTTGCTTAGGTACTTAGAAAGTCTTCCAAGACATTTCCAAACATTGGGTATGTGCATGTGTGTGTATATGTCTTATTTTCATTCATGTTCTTTTCCTCTGATTCTGTATTTCCTAAAACATTGCCATAAACAATAGCATTCCATAGAGTTGGTCTCTCTCTACTTCAGCACACTCTCTGCTCTAGACTGAGCATTTGTGTCTACCCCAAATTTGTATGTTGAAACCTAGACCCAAAGTGATGGTATCCAGAGGTGGTGACCTTTAAGAGGTGATTAGGTCTTGAGGGTGGAGCCCTCATAATGGGATTAGTGCCCTCATAAAGAGACCCCACTGAGCTCTCTTGCTCCTTCTGCTTCATGAGGACACAATGAGCAGGTGACCCTTTATGAACCAGAAAGAGAGCTCTCATCAGACACTGAATCATTTGCCTTGATCTGGGACTTCCCAGCCTCCAGAACTGTGAGAAGCAAATTTCTGCTGTTTATAAGCCTCTGATATTCTGTTACAGTAGCCCGAATGGACTAGGAGAGTTCCTTTCCTGCTGTGGGAGGCAGAGCTCTCCATTTTCATCCTGCTTCTCTGGCTGCTCCACTTCTGTTTCCTTGGGTAACTCTCTTTTTCCTTTGGTTCTTTAAATGTAGACTTGTCCATGGCACAGGTGCCCAGGACTTATTCTGCCTATCATCTTCCAGGGTGATCTCATCCTTTCTGATGACTTGAATTGTCTTCTCTATGCTGACAACTTTCAAATTCATAGAAGTTATTCATGATTAATTACGATATTCATGACTAATCAATTTAACAATTTAAACAGCTCTGTTCTAGTACTGTTCCAGGGAGGGTCCTTTTATAAACTTAGAATCTTATATACAGACATAAGTCAAATAATCCTAACTTATATGGAAAATTACCAGAGTGAGAAGTGCTATAAATGTGAGACTAGTGTTCGCTAAAAACATGTAATTTGGGCATTTGGTTTTAAAAAACAGGTCAGAAAAGGCTTTCCTGGGGGTAGTGATGAATAATTTGGAACCTAGAGGATGAAATTGAATTAACTCCGAAAATAGAGGAGGAATGGACCCCTCTGACCTTGGGAGGATGTCATCTGTGCAAGCATAATGGACTGGAAGACTGAAAGAAGGCTAGTGGGACCAGGAAGTTGTTGTGTGACATTGAGCTAGAGAGGAATGCAAGGACTGGCCCTGGATGTTCCGGTTGCCTGTTGTCAAGTTAAGGACTGTTTCCCCCTAAGAGCAATAGCAACAAAGAGCTATGGTGCATTTTGATGGGAATGACAAGAAGACAGGGAAATTGATGGTATATGGTTTACATTTCAGAAAGCTCAGTGTGAAAGACATAATATATCAGAGCATCCATACATCACAGTAGACCTGTTAGCTGGGCCAAGTAAGAGATGATGGTAGATAAAAGTGAGGTGTAATTGCCAATTCCTACCCCCTCTGCCTGAAAGTCCCAGCCAGACCAGCACATGACCATCTCTTCTCATTATTCAAGTCTTAGTTCCAATACCTTCACCTCAAACAAGCTTCCCATGACCGCACTCTAAATTATTGCTCTCTCTTTTTCACACAGTGCTTTGATTTTTTTGACTCACAGCACTTAGCATTATCTGAAATGTCAATGTGTTTATTGTTTCTGTGGGTGTTTATCTTCCCTAGAATGGAATCTCCAGGAGGGCAGAAGCCTGTTCTTTTTCATGGGTCACTGTATCTTGTATCCCTGTTGCACAGAAGACACCTGGGACATACAGATGCTCAAAGATACTTATTTCATGAATGAATGGAGACAAACATATTCTACAAATATTGGGGAGGGAAAACAGGCAGAAGCCAGTCAGAGGTTGGCTGCAGTGGTGGAGGAATGTGTTGGGGTAATTCCAGAATTCTGGTTTGCATCTCAGTAGAAAGGAAATGGAAAGACCATTTTGGGGGAGAAGACAACCAATACTAGGAATGAACAACCTGAATAAATGAGTGAATGAGTGAATTAATATTTGTAGTCTATGGTAAAATAAGGACTGATTAAAGTGTGGGAGCTCTGCTATTCATGGCCATAACAGTCTGGGGTTTTGGGGAACACAGTGTTCCAATTTCAATTGACTTGATGAGCAAAAACAACAGAAGAGAGAGGTGAGGCACACGTATTTTGCCACTTTCCCACTGTGTTTCTTTTTTGGGCTTGCCAGGGCAGGCCACTGGAAATGATCTATGGTAACTCCTCTGTGTTCTCCAAGAGGCAGGGCCCCAGAAGCCACTGGATTCTGGAACATCTCACTCTTGCTGATTAAATCATGCAGCCTGCAGAGAGCCCTGTTGTCTCTGGCAAGTGCCTTCTGAAAATAAAACAGGGAAGAAGAGCTCAAGCAGAGCTTGTGGGAAGAAAAATACTCTGCTGCCCTATGATGTGAGGGAAAGAAAACACCATCAAGTCATGGATAAATGAGGAGATAGAGTTGCTTTGATTTTCCCTAAGGAAATATTCAACATATGAATTTGCTTTTTTTCTCTCCTCAACAATCGAGCTACCTCGAGGGACACTATAAATCCTGCTTCCTTTTGGCAAGTTCTGTCTCCTTTAAGAGGCTGCACTTTCCTCAAACACATCAGAGATTTTTACTGACATTTTTGGTGAGGGCTTTTCTTTATTATTATTAGAAATTGTCCTTAAATATTAAAAAAAATGAGCATCCACTGAAATACTAGAGTTTCACTGGTTTGATAGCAAAATCTTTAAAATTCTATTTATTCAATTGCACAAGAAAGATGAAAATGAACTAGTCAATAGGCAAAACTAATCTATGGTGGAAATGATCAGAACAGTGACCCTACTGGTAGGTTGGAGGTGGCTGGAAGTGACTGGGAAAAGTTATGAGGGAATCTTCTGGAGGGATGCAAAGTTCTATATGTTGATAGGGATTTGGGTTATACAAGTGTGTGCATTTGTGAAAACATTAAGTGGTCCACTTAAGATTTGTGCTTTTAACCACAAACAATATAAAACAGATAACAAATATTGAAGTTAAGTCCATGATATGCATGCCAAAGTATTCAAGGGTGAAGGGAAGTTATGTCTGTAACTTATTTTGAAATGCATCAAAAAATGCAGTATACTGATGGATGGATAGAGGGAAGGATGGACGAATAGATAAATACAAAAGCAGGTGTAGTAAAATGTTAACAGTAGAACCTGGGTGGTGGTCACATATGTGTTCACCCCTCATTCTTTCAACATATCTGTGTTTGAAAATTTTCAAAATAAAGTGACGGAGAAAAGATGGACTAGTTAGAATTGTGTCAAATGACCATTTCCTGTTCATATTAATTATCTCTTTTCTTCTTAGAAATGTAGGATGATAATCACAGAAAGTCTTCCTGCTTTAGGGTGATGACCTAGACATTTAATGTTTATGTTACCCCAAACCCAGTTGAATGCTGACATGGGCAGTGTCAGGATATTATTGTAAAAGGACATTATCATGAACTAGTCTACAGCAGCAAGAGTAAATGTCAGTGCTGCAGTGTTTACTGTTTTAATCCTCCCTTCCTCCCTGACTGTGTATTTACCCTCACTCAAATGCAAGCTCTGTGGCACTGGTCTTAATATTCTGAACCAATGTTTTATTTTAGTGAAGATAGGTTCCCAAGAGTCATGCAAATATCTGGTAATTCAAAGAAATGCTTTTGAGTGTTCTCAATTTTATAGATTTGTTTATATAGTACAACAGTATCACATTTACAATCAAGTGTAATAAAACTTTTCAGCTGCAGAGCATATATTAGCAAAGATGCTTGCATAAATATGATCACTATATAGACATTCAAATGCATAAAAGAATTCATGTTTATAATTTTATGTTTGTAACACTGACTGGCCTAGAGTTGCTCTAAAAATCAACCTTTCCTCTACTCTTTTTACTATAATTAAGCTCTTCTCTGGAATAAAGTATCTTACTCTCAGAAAGTTCTCTCCATAAAAGTTCTCTCCATAAATAGTTTCAGCCACAATGTGGATAAAGTGACTGCAAAAGAACAGCAATTAAACTGAGCATCAGTGGAGAGAATATCTTCCCCAGTGTTTGAGCCAGAGTGTCTGGGCTGAGAAAACTAGTAATGATCCTCTAAGTGAGACAAAGAGAAAACCTGGAATTCCATCAAGATAGTGTGGTGATGCTGTCAGTGTAACTCTAGCATCAGCCCTTTTTTTATGCAAGGAAGGAGTGGAGTGGTCAACCAAAGAGTGAGCCATGCCAGAATTCCCACAACTCCCCAAAAGTATGTTCAAATAGTCAGTGCCCAGTTGGCACTTTAAATTCAAATGGTGGAGGGAGGCAGGGGCAGCTTCATGGGCTTGCAACAGTGCGTCTACTCTCAGGAGGGTCCCTATGCTTGGTTTAATGTACTGCTGTCATTGCTTGAAATTTTCAATAATTTTATCTCTGAGCTTGTGTTTTTTAAGTGAAGAACAGGACAACAGGGAATGTGTGAGCAGAGGAGATATGCTAGGTGGCAACATGTCTGAACATACTCAGGCCCAGGGCAGTTGCCCTAGCCGCCCAGCACACACATGTGCATGCCGGGGACAGTCCAGATGCTGTGGGGCCAAGTGCCAGGGTCTCATTGCTGAAGTGAACTGCAGCAGGAGTAGCAGGAGCAGCAGCACAACACCAGAGGCCCGGGAGAGAGGAGGGGTCCTCCTGGGGGTGGCACTGGGATCCAGAACAGGAACTTCCTATGCTCATGCTGCGGGTTTCATCAGGAAATTATTACAGATCGAAAGCACACCCATGTTACTCCAGCTTTTGTGGTGACCTAAATAGGAAGGAAATCCAAAAAGGAGGGGATATATATATATATATATATACATATAGCTGATTCACTTTGCTGTACAGCAGAAACTAACACAACATTGTAAAGCAACTATATTCCAACAAAAAAAAAAGGAAAAAAAAAAGTACACCCATGGACCTTACAGTATAGCATTCCAGAGAGTTTCAAGATTTTTTTTAGTAAGAGTTTAGAATCCATCATTTGGAAAACTATTGTGATATTGCAAAGCAAATACCCACAGTTTTAGTAACAGAGATAAAAATTAAATTGAAAGATTGTCACATTGAATAGAAAACTATTTTCAGAAGAAAGATGATAATTTTAGAATTAGTTTCCCCTTGTAAGTGAGGAGACAATGATTGAATGAACAAACAGTCATCTGAATCATAAATAAATTATAAAGCCTCTCGGTCTTTCTTGTACAGCCTCCACAACATACAGGGACTGTCTGAGAAAACACTAAAATGCCCTTGCATTTACATTTTGGGACCATTCTGAGTAGTGTGATGAAATCCTGACATTTAGTCACTTAGTAGTGGTCTCAGTTATTAGATGGACTGTCGGGGTATAGCAGTGCTTGTGTTCAAGTAACTTTTATTTTACTTAATAATGGACCCAAACACAAGAGTAGTGATGCTGGCAATTCGAACATTCTCTTACTGTGCCTAATTTATAAATTAAACATCATCATAGGTATAAATGTATAGGAAACATTTGGTATATACAAGGTTTGGTACTATCCATGGTTTCAGGCATTCAATTGGGTTCTTGAAATGTGTCCCCCAGTGGATAAGAAGAGACTACTGTACACATATGTACACACACACACACATTTATTTGTTGGGGGTGGGGGGGGCTTGTAAGCGAGTTTTTGTTGTTACCTGCGTGTTGCTATTACCACTTGTGACAGTTAATTTTATGTGTCAACTGACTGGGCCATGGAGTGCCCAGATATTTGGTTAAACATGATTCTGGGGGTGTCTGTGGGGGTGTTTCTGGATGAGATTAACATTTAAATCCATAGACTGAGTAAAGTAGCTTGCCCTCCCCCATGTTGGGGCGGAAGGCTCATCCAATCTTTTGAAGCCTGAATAGAACAAAATGGCTGAGGAGGGAGAATTCCTTCTCTCTGACTGACTGTGTTTGAGCCGAGACATCAGTCTTTTCCTGCCTTCTGACTAGGATCAGGACTGGACTTTACACCATCAACTCCCTTGTGTCCCCAAGGGAGATCCCAATGGCAGATCATGGGACTTCCCATTAACCCTATGGTTTACTGAGAAGCCTCTCCTCTGTGGCCTCCTGACTTCTACCCTCCACCACAGTCTCTCTCCTGTTAAGCCCCCTCCTAGTTTCCACCTCTTCTTGTGCTAAGACCCTGAGATTCAACTTTGTCTGGTTACTTGCTGAGTTGGCCTGGGATGGCAGGCAGGGAACTCAGTATCCTGAGTGGAGAGCCTCTTGGTTTGGTTGAGCATCAAGAGCAGATTGTCTAAAACATTTCACAAGGAGAAGATTAAACTCCCAAAAGTTCTGTTTCTTTGATGATTGTTACCAAGTCCAAGCTCATACTGCTTGCCACACGACAGGGCAATAAATCCAGAAATGAGTTATTGAGGCAAGAAATAGTGACTTTATTCAGAAAGTCAGCAGACTGAGAAGATGGTGGACTAGTGTCCCAAAGAACCATCTTACCCAAGTCAGAATTCAGGTTTCTTTTATACTAAAAAGGGGAGTGGGTGTGGTTGGTTGTTTCAAATTTCTTGGTGTTGGAATCTTTTGTTCCTGCATCTGTCCACATAGATCGGGTCATGATGTTCCTGTAAACCTCCAACAGGACAAATGTTATTCTCTGTTCTACAACTTTTTCTCTTTATATGAATGGAAAAGTGTTATACCCTTGAGAATGGGCTATACTGCATATTTCAGGCTATAGGCAACATTCTTAATTTGAAGCAAAAGCAACAGAATATGAAGGTTAGAGTAAAAGAAACTGATCTATTATGGAGTCAGATTTGTTCTTCCCTATTACAATTCCCCACTGTCAATGTCCATTCCACAATCTTGTGGAGAAAGGGGTGACGACTGTTCCAGCTACTTCCTGCAGAATGGGGGGGGGGGGATGAAGGGGTGATCATGGAATGGAATTAATCAGCTCTGGACAGGGAACATTCCTTAGAATCTTTTGTCAGTAGTACAATCTTATTTCCTTCTTTATTTACAATTACTTGAACCTGATGAAACCCCTTTGCACTTTGTTGAACTTGAGGTTTTGTTTCCATTTCCCTATACATATCTATTAATTTTATCTTTCTGACTGTGCCATAATTACACTAGATTCCTGTGCTATTTATTTGGATACGATTAAACAAATAGGTTGACCCTTTTTCAGCTACAATGAAATTATAATCTCGATATTTATCTTTTTTAAAGAGCAACCTTAAATATTCTAAGGGTTCACAAACCCCTTGCTCCCCAGGCCTCTCAGGAGTGTGATGAATCCATGGCTTTACCCCAGCTAACTTGACAGATGAGTGAGTGGTAAGTAATACCACATGCAGCCCTGTCCACCTTGCAGTCAGCTGATATTCAGGCCTTTGTTCTCTCCAGGTTTTAAGAAGGACTCAGTCTCTGGGCCAGAAAAGATGTAAGGCTACCTCAGTTGGATAGGCAGACCTATTGGAGGCAAACTCATGAACAGTATAGTGCTCAAAGTTTTAACATAGTTGGCAACTGCTAGGTCTTTTAGAGCATGTATAGATTCTCTCACCTGGGCAGACACCTAGAAGGGCCTACCACACAATATTTTGAAGGGGCTTAATTTAAGCCTGCTTCCGGAAGCCTCTCTGATCTATAGCAGGGCAACTTATCTTGGCAAGGCCGTATCCCAAGTTAAATTAGTCTCTTGACATATTTTAGTGACATTCCTTTTTAATATATAATTCATTTTCTTGGTTTTTCCTGTTGATTGTGGTCTCCAGGATGAATATAATTTTAAATACTTTAGACACTTGTTGGATTATGCTAAAGACAAAAGCAGGCCCGTTACCACTTTGAAAGGTGTTAGGCAGTCCAAATAGGGGGATAATTTTTTTAAGGATGGTTTTAATCACTTTGGAAGCTTTTTCTGTCTGAGTAGGATATGCTTCCAGCTTTCCTGAAAAAGTGTGCACCAACACTAGCAGGTATCTGAAATTTCCTACAGTTTGAGGCATTTGAGTGGAGTCTATTTGCCAGTCCTCAGGGGAAGAGATTCCTCTATGTTGAGTCCCCACCTGGGAAGGTCTAACAGCAGTCTTTGGGTTATTTTTTGCACAAGTCATGCAATTCTGAGTGACTCCCTGGATGGTCTTTTGTAAGTTAAGTTCCACTATATACATTTGAATCCATTGTAAGGTGACATCTCTCTCATAATGAGTATTTTGTAGCAAATCATCCATATATTGAAATAAAAAGTCTTTCATCCAATATTAAGTTTCTAAGGTCCCTAGCCAACATCTCCCCAAACAAGGTAGGGGAATTCTTAAATCCTTGAGGCAGAACTGTCCAACAATATTGTTGGACTACCTGTGTTTTTGGGCTTTGCCATTCAAAAGCAAACAGCTGCTGTAATTCCCCTGCAATAAGAATGCAGAAAAAAACATCTTTCAAGCCCCCAAACTGAGAACCTCCTGGAATGGTTGTGAGCAGGGTACAAGTCTTGTACTACTTCATTAATAGCCTTTAAGTCTTGGATGAAGCAATACTCTGCTGAGTTTGGATTTTTGACCAGGAGAATAGGGGTGTTGTAGGGAAGGGGACCTGCAGGATTTAATCAGTCCTGCTTCCAAAAACTTTTCAAGAATTGGCTGAGTTCTCTTTTGGGCCTCTTGCCTCAGAGGGTATTGTTTTAGATTAGGTGTCCCAGGGCCCCTTTTTAATGGGATTTGTATTGGTCATGTGGGTTTTTTTGCCTTCCCTTGGGTGCCATCAGCCCACACTTCTTTTTTTTAACATCTTTATTGGAGTATAATTGCTTTACAATTGTGTGTTAATTTCTGCTTTATAACAAAGTGAATCATCTATACACATACATATATCCCCATATCTCCTCCCTCAGCCCACACTTCTGACCTTACATTTTTGTAGACCTAAAGGGGAAAGAACTCTGTCTCCTTTTCTGGGGCATCCATGTGTGTCATCTGTAGGCTTAAAGCATGCTCCATTGGGGCCCTGATGTCAAGCTGTTCTGGCAAAAAAGTTACTTGATCATTTAATTTACAAAGGAGATCTCAGCCCCAAAGAGAGATTGGACACTCTGGCTTATATATGACACTGTGTTTCAGAGTGAGGCCTCCTAGTTGGCATTCTAGAGGTTGTAAGAATGAATGATTTTGTACTTCTCCAGAAACTTCCATGACCAGAATTGATTGAGATGTTTTCTGTGCCACCTTGGCGTTTACCACAGAATATCTTGCACCCATATCTGTTAGAAAGTCAATCAACTTGTCCCCCACTGTCAAAGTTACCTGGGGCTCCTGTAGGGAAATTGGAATTGGGCACCTCAAGTCCAAGGGAGCCCCTAGGTCTCTTCATTCATCATCAGAGTGTCCCTCTCTTTCTACCATATGAGAGGCTCCCACCTTTCTTTTATTTTTCTCCTTCTTATGTTTTAGCTTGGGGCAGTCTTTTTCTAATGTCTTTCCTCCTTACAGTAAGTGTATTGTCCTTCCCCAATGGCTGCTTACCTCTCTTCAGGTTACTCGCCTTCTGGGAATCCAATGCTACTGCCAGAAAAGTGGCATTCCCTTTTGCATCTTCTTTCTTCTGTTGTTGTTCCCTTTTGTTGAATACTTTAAAAGCAACATCTACCAATTGAAAGGGGTTCATTCCAAATGCACCATCTAATTTTTGTAATTTTCTCATATTTACCATTCTAGCATTTTCAGGGGCCTTGGTGTCTGCATCAGTCTAATGTCTGTAGTTCTGATAAACCCTTTCCAAAAATTCAGAGGGATCTTCATTTGGTTTTTGCTGAAGTTCTTGAATTTTGTTCAAATTCCTTTGCTGCTCATTAAGGGTCATGGGTCATCCATAGAAACCCAGCCTGCTGACTGTTTTCATTTAGGCCCCCTAAATGAAAGGGAATTTTGTGAGGGAAAATTGCCCTGCACCAGGAGTGGCTTCTGGTGCAAACCGAGTGCCCTGTAAGGTCTTAGATGGCAGTACCAGGCCAGGTCCCTGTACCCCAGGAACTAACACAATTTGATCTCTATAAAGAGAGGGAGCCAGTCTGAACACTTCCTGAACCCCAGTATTGGGAATTAGGGCTGGCTCTAGAGAAATGGGAGGTACTGGAAGGGGTGGGTATATTGGCATAGAGGCCAGAGGGACAGGACAGCTGGCTCAACTGGAAGAGTTAAGGTTTGAAGCAACATATCCTCACTCTTATTCCCTTCTTTTTCTTATTTTCTATGATGTAATAGCACAAATGCTTGTACATAGGAGATTTTATTATTCTTCTCTGCTTTTTCACAGAATAGCTATAATAGCAGGATTGTATAGAGCCATTCAAAGGCCATAATTTCTCAGCACTTTATTGTAAATCTATAAATAGTAATTTAACATTTCTAAACATTTTGCTTTGGCGTCAACCAAACAGGCTGAATTCTGGACTGGGGGCTTGGTGACTTTAGGAAACAAGTGAAAACTTTCTCTTCTCCCTGGGAATGTCCCACTCTCAGACAAGAACAGGCAAGTTTTTTTTGTTGTTGTTGTTGTCATTGTTCCTTTCCTCCATTTGACATCAGTAAAAGCTTTAAGTATCACAAAACTGATTTGGCTGTAAATGGAGAAATGTTACCAAAACAAAATGACATGAAAAACTCAAAGGACAAACAGAAAACAGAAAATAAACCCCCAGGTTTGGTCTTGGGGTTTTACTTATCATAAGAACCATCAATTCAACCCCCATGCAAAGTGATTCCTTGGCTAGACCAATGACACAGGAGACCACAAATGGCATAATTAACAAACAAGGGTGAGAATACTTGGTACACAGGGTGCCATGATAACCCTGCATAAACCCCTTGTTGATATCCTAACAGGTACTGTGGTACACAGGTACACATTACTACAATAAAATATTATCTTTCTCTTAGTCATGGGTTCTTAGCTGTAATCAGACAACTTATCCAAAATGTGTCCCAGAGGACTTTCTTTAGGGATAGCTGAAACATTCCCCAACTTTTAAAGACAAAAGTACAAGACAAAAAACCCACAGATGGTTTGGATCCAAAGAAAGAAATGAACTGGTTCACAAATCAGGTAAAAGTCCAGCAGCTGTTTTCTCTTTTCAACAGGGTACCCCACTCAAATACAAAACAAATTGGCTTATTCTGGAGGAATAAAGTTTCTGCTGTACACACAAGGGCGACTTGCCATACTGATTGAGCCTATCAGCTCCTAGATATTGATTTCTTGCTCTAACTACTAAGTGCTAGGGCAGCCTGTGCTGCTTCAGGGAATTTTGAAGGGAAGATTCTCAGGACAAGTGGTCCTAGCAGCTGCTAGGGCCTTACCTGAAAATTCCCCAATCAGGGCCAGCTACCACAAGCAGCAAGTGTCCTGGCTGGCTTGCTAAAATTTGTTACTAAGTCTAAGCTCATACTGCTAGATGCACAACATGCCAATAAGTTAAGAGACAATTTGTTGGGGCAAGGAATAGTGACTTTATTCAGAGAGCCAGAAGATCAAGAAGATGGTGGATTACTGTCCCAAAGAGCATCTTACCCAAGTCAGAATTCAGGCTTCTTTTATACTAAAAAGAGGAGGAGTTGTAGTTAGTTGTTGCAAACTACTTGGTGCTAGAATCTTTTGTTCTTGCAGCTGTCCACTTAGGTGGGGGTCACGATGTTCCTATAGAACTCCAGCAAGACAAATGTTATTCCCTGTTTTACACCTATTTTTCTCTATATGAATGCAAAAGTGTTACACTCTTAAAAGTCAGAGATTTGAGAATGGGCTATTCTGTATATTTCAGGCTGTAGGCACCATTCGTAACTCCAAGCAAAAGCAATAGAATACAAAGGTTAAAGTAAAAGAAACTGATCTAATATGGAATCAGATTTGTTCTTCCCTATTACAGAATAAAGGTGTGTGAAAGGGAAAAACCTACAACCAAGATTACTCTACTCAGCAAGGATCTCATTCAGATTCGAGAGAAATTAAAACCTTTACAGACAAGCAAAAGCTAAGAGAATTCAACACCACCAAACCAGTTTTACAACAAATGGTAAAGGAACTTCTCTAGGCAGGAAACAAAAGAAAAGGAAAAGACCTACAATAACAAACCCAAAACAATTAAGAAAATGGTAATAGGAACATATATATCTATAATTACCTTAAATGTAAATGGATTAAGTGCTCCCACCAAAAGACATAGACTGACTGAATGGATACAAAAACAAGACATGTATATATGCTGTCTACAAGAGACCCAATTAAGACCTAGGGACACATAGATACTGAAAATGATGGGATGGAAAAAGAAATTCCATGAAAATGGAAATCAAAAGAAAGCTGGAGTAGCAATTCTCATATCAGACGAAATAGATTTTAAAATAAAGACTATTACAAGAGACAAAGAAGGACACTACATAATGATCAAAGGACCAATCCAAAAAGAAGATATAACAGTTGTAAATATTTATGCACCCAACATAGGAGAACCTCAGTACATAAGGCAAATGCTAATGCCATAAAAGTGGAAATGGACAGTAACACAAGCATAGTAGGGGACTTCTTTAACAACATACTTTTACCAATGGACAGATCATCCAAAATGAAAATAAATAAGGAAACACAAGCTTTAAATGATACATTAAACAAGATGGACTTAATTGATATTTATAGGACATTCCATCCAAAACAACAGAATGCACTTTCTTCTCAAGTGCTCATGGAACATTCTCCAGGATAGATCATATCTTAGGTCACAAATCAAGCCTTGGTAAATTAACAAAAATTGAAATTGTATCAAGTATCTTTTCGGACAACAATGCTATGAGACTAGATATGAATTACAGGAAAAAATATGTAAAAATACAAACATATGGAGGCTAAAATATACACTACTTAGTAACCAAGAGATGACTAAACAAATCAAAGAGGAGACCAAAAAATACCTAGAAACAAATGACAATAAAATCAGAACAACCCAAACCTATGGGATGCAGCAAAAGCAGGTCTAAGAGTGAAGTTAATAGAAATACAGTCCTACTCAAGAAACAAGAAACATCTCAAATAAAGAACCTAAACTTCCACCTAAAGCAATTAGAGAAAGAAGAACAACAACAACAAAAAAAACCCAAAGTTAGCAGAAGGAAAGAAATCATAAAGATCAGATCAGAAATAAATGAAAAAGAAATGAAGGAAATGATAGCAAAGATCAATAAAATTAAAGCTGGTTCTTTGAGAAGATAAAAAAATTGACAAACTATTAGCCAGACACATCAAGAAAAAAAAGGGAGAACTCAAATCAATAAAATTAGAAGTGAAAAAGAAGAAGTAAAAACAAACACTGCAGAAATACAAAGGATCATGAGAGATTTCTGCAAGCAAATATAGGTCAATACAATGGACAACCTGGAAGAAATGGACAAATTCTTAGAAAAGCACAATCTTCCGAGACTGAACCACAAAGAAATAAAAAATAAAACAGATCGATCACAAGCACTGAAATTGAGACTGAGATTAAAAATCTTCTAACAAACAAAAGCCCATGACCAGATGGCTTCACAGGCGAATTCTATCAAATATTTACAGAAGATCTAACACCTATCCTTCTCAAACTTTTCAAAAATACAGCAGAGGGAGGAACACCCCCAAACTCATTCTATGAGGCCATCATCACCCTGATAACAAAACCAGACAAAGATGTCACAAAGAAAGAAAACTACAGGTCAATATCACTGATGAACATAGATGTAAAAGTCCTCAAAAAAATACTGGCAAACAGAATCCAACAGGACGTTAAAAGGATCATACACCATGATCAAGTGTGGTTTATCTCAGGAATGCAAGGATTCTTCAATATATGCAAATCAATCAATGTTATACACCATATTAACAAACTGAAGGATAAAAACCATATGATCATCCCAATAGATGCAGAAAAAGCTTTTGACAAAATTCAACACCGATTTATGTTAAAAACCTTCCAGAGAGTAGGCATAGAGGGAACTTACCTCAACATAATAAAGGCCATATATGGCAAACCCACAACCAACATCGTTCTCAAAGGTGAAAAATTCAAACCATTTCCTCTAAGATCAGGAACAAGACAAGGTTGTCCACTCTCACCACTATTATTAAACATACTTTTGGATGTTTTAGTCACAGCAATCAGAGAAGAAAAAGAAATAAAAGGATTCCAAATCAGAAAAGAAGAAGTGAAGCTGTCACTGCAGATGACATGATACTATACATAGAGAATCCTAAAGCTGCTACCAGAAAACTACTAGAGCTAATCAAAGAATTTGGTAAAGTAGCAGGATACAAAATTAATGCAAGAAATCTTTTGCATTCCCATACACTCTTGATGAAAAATCTGAAAGAGATATTAAGGAAACACTCCCATTTACCATTGCAACAAAAAGAATAAAATACCTAGGAATAAACCTACCTAAGGAGACAAAAGACCTGTATGCAGAAAACTATATGACACTGAAGAAAGAAATTAAAGATGATGCAAACAGATGGAAAGATATACCATGTTCTTGGATTGGAAGAATCAACATTGTGAAAATGACAATACTACCCAAAGTAATCTACAGATTCAATGCAATCCGTATAAAACTACAAATGGCATTTTTCACAGAACTAGAACAAAAAATTTCACAATTTATATGGAAACACAAAAGACCCCAAATAGCCAAAGCAATATTGGGAAAGAAAAACGGAGCTGGAGGAATCAGGCTCCCGGACTTCAGACTATACTACAAAGCTACAGTAATCAAGACAGTACGGTATTGGCACAAAAACAGAAATATAGATCAATGGAACAGGATAGAAAGCCTAGAGATAAACCCGTGCACATCTGGTCACCTTATCTTTGATAAAGGAGGCAAGAATATACAATGGAGAAAATACAGCCTGTTCAATAAGTGGTGCTGGGAAAACTGAATAGCTAGATGTAAAAGAATGAAATTAGAACACTCACTAACACCATACACACACAAAAAAAACCCCTCAAAATGGATTAAAGACCTAAATGTAAGACCAGACACTGTAAAACTCTTAGAGGAAAACATAGGCAGAACACTCTATGACATAAATCACAGCACGATCCTTTTTGAACCACCTCCTAGAGACATGAAAAAATAAATAAATAAACAAATGGGACCTAATGAAATTTCAAAGCTTCTGCAAAGCAAAGGAAACCATAAACAAGACAAAAAGACAACCCTCAGAATGGAGAAAATATTTGCTAATGAAGCAACTGACAAAGGATTAATCTCCAAAATATACAAGCAGCTCCTGCAGCTCAATATCAAAAACCAAACAACCCCATCCAAAAATAGGCAGAAGACCTAAATAGACATTTCTCCAAAGAAGATTGCCAACAAACACATGAAAGGATGCGCAACATTAGTAATCATTAGAGAAATGCAAATCAAAACTACAATGAGGTATCACCTCACACCAGTCAGAATGGCCATCCTCAAAAAATCTACAAACAATAAATGCTGGAGAGGGTGTGGAGAAAAGGGAACCCTCTTGCACTGTTGGTGGGAATGTAAATTGATACAGCCACTATGTAGAACAGTATGGAGGTTCCTTGAAAAACTAAAAATAGAACTACCATAGGACCCAGCAATCCCATTACTGGGTGTATACCCTGAGAAAACCATAATTCAAAAAGGGTCATGTGCCACAGTGTTCATTGCAGCTCTATTTACAATAGCCAGGACATGGAAGCAACCTAAGTGTCCATCGAGAGATGAAAGGATAAAGAAGATGTGGCACATGTATACAATGGAATATTACTCAGCCATAAAAAGAAACAAAATTGAGTTATTTGTAGTGAGGTGGATGGACCTAGAGACTGTCATACAGAGTGAAGTAATTCAGAAAGAGAAAAATAAATACCGTATACATATATATGGAATCTAAAAAAAAAAATGGTTCTGAAGAACCTAAGGGCAGGACAGGAATTAAGATGCAGACATAGAGAATGGACTTGAGAACACGGGGAGGGGGAAGGGTAAGCTGGGATGAAGTGAGAGAGTGGCATAGACTTATATACACTAACAAACGTAAAATAGATAGCTATTGGGAAGGAGCCGCATAGCACAGGGAGATCAGCTCAGTGCTTTGTGACCACCTAGATGGGTGGGATAGGGAGGGTGGGAGGGAGATGCAAGAGGGAGGATATATGGGGATATATGTATATGTACAGCTGATTAACACTGTTATAAGACAGAAACTAACGCACCATTGTAAAGCAATTATACTCCAGTAATGATGTTTAAAAAAAGAAAAAAAAAAGGTGTGCCTTGTTCTCTGCCTCGAGTTCTTCATCAAAGGCCTTGCTTTTCTGTCTCTGTTCCCACCAGAATGCATTCAATCCATTTTGACAGTATCCCAAATGCACCCACTTTTTCTGGATAGGTCTGGGTAAAGAGCACAAAACCCAAGAAAGATTTTCCTAAAATATCTGTGCTGAGCTATAAGACTTCTTTGTAGGGATGGCAAGTAATGTAATACATTGTAGTGAATGTACCATCTTGGTTTCAAGTCTAGTTTTGAGGACAACATATCAGTGTATGTTACTTCCAAGGAATTCCTGGCTTGAATCATCTTGACAGGTGGTTTTTGTGAGCAATGCCTTCTGCCAGATACAACAGATGCAGGGGGTCAGATTTGTTTCTTTTTTTTTCCCTAAATATCTTCTATCATTTTATACCAAGAAAACTATATCTCAATTTTCCTTAAAATCAATCCCTCTGTTTTCCAAATTTATCAGCACTCTGGCTCATCTCAGGCACCAACCTTTATTTCCAAAGCTATTTTGGGGGGACTGCTATAGTCTCTATAATATTCCATTATTATCAGGGACTTCCCTGGGCAGGACCTTAATGACTGGGGAGATGGGTCATGCCCATCCCTCTTCAAGGCCTGTCTTTGTTCACTCTGTGCTCTGGTCTGTGGCAGCAGGGATTAGCTCAGGGTGAGGGGATCCAAAGTTACCTTTAGTACAGCCTCTGGGGTAGGCTCTAGTTCTGGACTGTGCTGTTGTAATAGGGAAGAATAAATCTGAATCCATATTAGATCTGTTTCTTTTACTTTAACTTTCCTATTCTATTGCTTTTGCTTCAAATTACAAACGGTGTCTACAGCCTGAAATATACAGTATTGCCCATTCTCAAGGCTCTGACCTTAAGGGTATAATACTTTTCTATTCATATAGAGATAAAAAGTTGCAGAACAGAGAATAACATGTGTCTTGTTGGAGGTTTACAGGAACATCCTGACCTGACTTATGTGGACAGCTGCAGGAACAAAGGATTCCTACACCAAGAAGTCTGCAACAACCAACCATGCCCCTCTCTAATCTTGTCTTTAAAAATGCTTTGCTGAAACTTTTCAGGGAGTTTGGGGGTTTGGGGGGCATGAACCACCCATTCTCCTCACATGGCCCTCAAAAATTTTTTTCTCTGTTCCAAACTCCAAAGTTTTGGTTTGTTTGGCCTCACTGTGCATCAGACATATGAACTCACATTCGGTAACACTGTTGATCAAGGTGCCATCTTTCACAGCCCAGCAATATCCATGTTAGCATTAGTGAGAGTTCCTTTGAGGTACTTCCTCTCTGTCTTAAACACGCCCCTTCTTCTCTGCTTCTGGGTCCTCTGTAGAGCTAATGAACCTACATTATGAAAGAGATATCAGGCCTATCATACAGGTCCCCAACTAGCCGTGGCTTTTGCTCTTGCACATCCTTATAATAGACAACAGTGGTTCTCAAAGTGGGGTCCCCAGACCACCATCATCAGCCTCATCTGGACTTTTTTAGAAAAGCAAATCTGTGGGCCTTACCTCAGACCTGCTAAGTTGGAAATTCTACAGATGCTGGGGGCCCAGAAAGTGCATTCTCATAAGCCCTCTGGGTGGCTCTGATGCATAGTGAAGTTCAGAAGCCCTGATGTACACAATACCCATTTACCTTCCATGCTGGAATCACAAGTCAGTTCTGCAGTTGACAAGCTACTTCCCTACTAGCCAAGATGCCAACTCACTGGCTTCCTCTACTTTTCCCCACGTGAATCAGGGCTGGTGACATCCACCCTTGTTTAGGGCCCAGCTGCCAAGCCTCAGACCTCTGAAATGAAGCTGAAGAGGGCACCAACAGATGCCCTTAAATATATCAGCAACAGACTTTCTCATTTGTTATGTTTATTCTGCAAAATTATGGCATGGATCCATGTGTGAATCCCACCCCAAAGTCTGGGATAGACTAAGTGAACAAGGTATTGGCGTGCTGTGTGCCTTTGGTTTAGAGTCTGACAATCCACATACATCATACTTTTAAATGATTCCTACTGTATGCCCCCAACTGAGATGCCATTTGGAGATTTTTTTTTTAAGTCACTCAAAAACTTTTGAGTAGTTTATTTTAGTGTTACACTTTTATTTTTCAGAGCATCATCTTTATTTATGGCTTAGGTAAAACATGAAACACAAGAAATCAGACTGTTCCCAAGCTAAGGACGGGCTTTTTTCTTGAAAAACAAATAAACAAATATACAAAACCCACAACCATAAATCATATGCTGAAACCAAGTAAAACACCAGATTATCTGTACATCAAAAATAAACGAATTGCCTGAACCATACACTTTTAAAAATAACTTAATTCAAGTCCCAAATCCACCCTAACTTTTCCTCCCTTCTCTGAATTTCTATAGCATCGTCTCTGTAATTCATAACACACTTTATTGTATGGTTTATACTGTTTTTATACAGACAGGCATTAATTATATCTCAAAGTAGACAGTAAGTTCCTTAAGGAGAGAGACTTTACAGTAGCAAACACTATACATTGAATGTTAACAGGCACCCAGTAAAGACTGGTTGGCATCTATTTTTTGGGAAACATTTCTCTATGATCTGGTTGGAGTGAAAAGGACAATGTGTGCTGGCAGTAAGATATGGTATCTGGGAGAGTAAGCCATGAATTACACACACAGAGTTGACATCAAATCGGTTTCTGCCTGGAGAGCTGATATAGTTTTGATTTGCTGATACTAAAAGCCAAACTCTGTAGTTCCCAACAGCACGATATTTAAGTGGAAAACAAATACATGCATACTTTTTTTCCCCACCAAATATTGAATAGTAACTGTAAATACTACTCTAATGAACACCCTCAAAATTTGTAGGTAATGTATAATCCAAAAACAACATGCTGAAGATAGGGTCATTCAATCAAGATCAATCCTGACATTGCGCTCCTGCTCCTTGCAATGATGATGCTCGAAAACTTGTGTTACCTCTTCTACCTTCCTTTGCAGCATACCTGAAGTCTGATTAATCCATTGTAGACAGTCCATATGAGCATTCAGAATTTTGCAGATCTGCTGGAGCATGTCAGTAGTGTCAGCAGGACTTCCAAATGTATTCAGGTGCTCAATAATGTCCTTGAGATCTTGGGCCATTCGTTTCAGCTGAGCATCTACATTTTGTGCTAACTAGTAAGTCCTCTCATGTTCCTTATCTAAATGCTGCAGATAAATAGACCCACTCTGGTCCTTTACAAACTCCTCTAAAAGGGTCAGGAGATCTTCTACTTCTTCCTGCTGTGACAGGATAAAATCCAATTCTTGTTCCAGCCTTTTCTGATCCAGTTTCACTTTTTCTACTTCTCCATGTAAAGCAGTGATCTTCTCACCATTCTCAATCAATGTATGGTCCCAAGCATTGATCTGGGTGGCCTGGTGAAGAAAGTGTTTCTCTTGATCCTCTAACTCAAGGCTCCATTTGTTTGCCAGACTATCCAGCTGACCATAGGTCATCACAGGAGTTATGATTGTATTAACAGTGAAAGTAAAAAGTATAGAAGTAATGCCGACCTGAACAGTGCTATTAATCTCAGTTGATGTCAGCGGTTTTAGATTCAAGGTAAAGCCCCTGGTGGCTGTGGTGTTGGTGGTTGACACTGTAGTAGATGCAACAGGAGCCACTCCACCTGCTCCAGGGAATTTTAATCCAAATCCCAAAGTTGTACCACCAAGTGTTCCAGCCAAAGTTGATGGGGCACCAAATGAGACCCCAGTAGGAGCAGTGGAGGTAGAAGCATTTGAAAATGAGGTAAACTGCATGGTGCTTGAACTAGTAGTGGCAGCAACAGTAGATGCTGGAGCCAACCCTTGATGGTGGTACCCCTAAGTAAATAGGAAGGCAGACAAGACTTCGGTGCGGCCAGAGAGGCTGGCCAGGGCCTTCTCGGGCTGGAAAGAGCCGGCCTCCACAGTGAGTATATCCCCACTGGAGCGACGCTAACTGAGGGTTCAGAGGTTTTTGACGTGATTATCCATCTCAGACTGCAAAGTTTTAGGAGGCTCCTTACAGCACTGGTGGTTGTATCACTATCCAAGTATGCTTCCACTCGTGAAGGAGAACACATGAATCATAGTTTATAGTTCTCTCAGTCTCTCCTTACATTTCTCAGAAGCTCACAGACCTTGAAGCTTCTGCTGACTTATCCCTCCAGAAGGTCTTGGGCTGAAGAGTCACAAACAACTCGCTTTGAAGCAGGCTTCTCTCTTCAGGTTGTACTCACACAAGTGTCTATATCAGGAGGAGGGTGGCCCAATGGTACCTCAGGCCATGGAGACCCCAAGACAGGGACAACCAGAGACACTTTCTCCAGCCAGTACGTGCACCAGAATGGGAGCTTCGGCTTCTCAGAGGTTACAGGATCACACAACCCACTTTGATATGGTAACACTGTACTCAAGCCATAGGGTGCACCCTTGTGAGTTTGCAAATGGGTGAGGGTCACAGGCAGTCCATCGACTGATTGAAAATCAGTAGTGACTTGAGGTCCCACTGTCCAACATCCCCTGGCAAGGCTCTTCCTTAATCTTAGTTGGCTAGTGTCCTTGGGGCCAAATCCATCTGTATTGAGAAAGCCCAGAACTGCTCATGACCTATGAAGATGGGGATGGGGTCTGCATTGGGGACAAGCCTAATGTGGTTGGGGGCTGGGCTCTCTGGTCTGTAGCCCCCTACCCATTCCCCGATGGGTTTCAGCACTCCTGAATTTCCATCCAGGAGCAATTATACCATTAAGGAGGGATGCGAGTTAGCCAGGAGCACCCAGCCTGTCAGCTGGAGGGTGGGGACTTGGGGAATCTCGTTGTCAGTAGTCTTGGGAATATTGCCCTGCTCTCTGGCTGTGCTTCTGGGGTTATTTCTGTACTGCCAACCACAGCACAGACATGTCACGCATCTTTGGTGTTAGTATCAACGGTTTTCTTCTCTTCATTCAAATTAACCACAGAGGCGGGAGAAATCCTATTGTCCCTGAAGGAGTGAGCTTGCAGCATGGGGCTGGTCAAGACACATTGGTAGAAACCAGCCTCACCCCCATCAAAATATGCTTGGGCCGTACTCCAGGATGGTAAGTGATGTCCCTTGATAACTTGGCTTATAGCTGTCAAGTGTCCATGAATATGGTGAATGCTTCCTGGAAAACCTCTGTCCTCACCAAGCCATATTCTAAAAACAAGAACCATCACACAGTAAATGGATGCTTCATCCCTGATTTTTAGCCCAAGTTCCCTGTGGCTCTAGAGAATTCTGCCTGACTCCTCTGCCTCTGAGCTCCTCCTCCATCCTGTGCTCAGCTTCCCCTCCAACTTTCTCTTTCCCAAACACCCAAGTACAGCCCACATAACTAGCTCGAGCCTCTGGTACTTGGCGGCATGGAGCAGGGCTGCTTCGCTGACCATGGTTTGAGAGCAGCCACCATAGAATCCAGTGCCGGCCAGAGAGCTTCCATCAGCTCTGCCAGGGTACAGATAGCCACGGATTTTTCTTTCAATACTGCTTTCTCTAAGCCTTCTCTGTAGGTCACTGGGGGAGTAGAAACCACTGTTCAGGGGCTCCCTTCCCCTCATACTTCCTCATGGAATTTCATATGGAAATTGTCCCAGTAAACTCACATCGTGCATGGTCCCAACTCCCTTGTCCAGTTGTGCATATACGTTCCCCAGTGTCCCTTTACCCAGCACCTCTGGCAGGGACTCACATCTCTTCTCCTTCTTCTCCTCCCACCACCCAATGCCTCCCCAAGGGAAAATCCAAGCATCATTATTGCTCTGCTGGGGGCATCATTAAGGCATTATTATTGCTCTTCTTAACTGTGTAAACATCTTTACCCAGCTCTATAGACCATTTTTTGGTATGGGAGCAGAGAGCTGACACCCTCCCATTCTGCAGTCCTGGATGAAATCTTAGCATCTCCCTGAAACAGTTCTTAATCCCAGCACAGAGCTTGGGGACTTCAAAGGAGAGGAGACCACTGTGGACTGGCCTCAAAGCAGATAATTTCAGATGCAGCCAGCCTTTCTGCTGTTCCCCAATTAACCTTTGCTTAGCATCTTTTGTTCATTATCTTGCGCATCTCTCTGCCTTGAGTTTTTTTTGCCAGAGAACACCTTCTTTTAATCAGTCTTTGCTGTGCAAGGCAGGGTGGGTGGGCTTTCCTGTCACACAAGAAATGAACACATTTTTAACAAAGGGAGACAGATGCTCAGTCAAAAAGCCGTAAAGATAATTATGCCCTCAAGGCCAGGGTCACAGAGCTGTTGCTAAGATTCACTAGTGACTTGGGAATTTCCTCAATAAAAGCTAATGTATTTCTGACCTGAGGAAGCAGCAGAGACTGTACCCCTTTGGCACTTAGATGATTTAGGGCAAGAAAGGAGATCCAGATTACCAGAATCTGCACAGCTCAACTTCCACCTGATTAATGAGGAGTTTCAGTCAAATTAATTACCATGACTTGGAGCACAAGAGTGAGATAAAACATGTTGGAAGAAAAGCCACCTTTTAGTGATAATTAAGTGAGAGGAATTTTAACATATTACAAATCAGACAGTATGAATGCCAGAGCAGAGCTTGCAGAATCCTGGTGAAAACACATTTGCAAACATCTGTGGAAGAAAGAGGTCTCTCCTGACAGAAAGGGCGAGCAAGGTTGAGGGTTCCTGGATTTTTAATAATGTGAAAGCAGAGCTACCATGTGGTATGTGATCCCACTCTAGGTAGAAATTTTTATTAGACTTAGTAGCTAATGAAATTTAGTTCTAGAATTTACACACACATACACACACCCACACATGTACACACATGCTTGCATGACACATATACCACACACGCGTGTACACACACACACACCACCTCTGCTTTAGAGTCAGCACAATGAAAAATCATGTATAAGCAATACTACACAAGGTGATTCACTTCTTGGGAAAAAGGCAACTTGGAAGTTAAGCTTGAAAGATAGGCTCTCTCTACCAGGACTGCAATGATGATTTCTTCCTTCATATGGATGAACAGATCAGTTTCCTCCTTTGAATATCAGTTGAAAGAAAATCATACATTTTATTTTATTTATTTTTTTAACATCTTTATTGGAATATAATTGCTTTACCATGATGTGTTATTTTCTGCTGTATAACAAAGTGAATCAGCTATATGTATATATATATATTCCCATATCCCTTCCCTCTTGGTTCTCTCACCTGCCTTCCTTACCCCACCCCTCTAGCTGGACACAAAGCATGGAGCTGATCTCCCTGTGCTATGTGGCTGCTTCCCACTAGCTATTTATTTTATATTTGGTAGTGTATATATATCCATGCCACTCTCTCACTTCATCCCAGCTTACACTTCCCACTCCCCATGTCCACAAGTCCATTCTCTACATCTGCGTCTTTATTCCTATCCTGCTCCTAGGTTCTGCAGAACGATTTTTTTTTTTTTTTTAGATTCCACATATATGTGTTAGCATATGGTATTTGTTTTTCTCTTTCTGGCGTACTTCACTATGTATGACACTCTCTAGGTCCATCGAACTCACTACAAATAACTCAGTTTCGTTTCTTTTTATGGCTGAGTAATATTCCATTGTATATATGTGCCACATCTTCTTTATCCTTTCATCTCTCAATGGACACTTAGGTTGCTTCCATGTCCTGGCTATTGTAAATAGAGCTGCAATGAATATTGTGGTACATAACTCTTTTTGAATTATGGATTTCTCAGGGTATATGCCCAGAAGTGGGATTGCTGGGTCCTATGGTAGCTCTATTTTTAGTTTTTTAAAGAACCTCCATACTGTTCTCCATAGTGGCTGTATCAATTTACATTCCCACGAACAGTGCAGGAGGGTTCCCTTTTCTCCACACTCTCTCCAGCGTTTATTGTTTGTAGATTTTTTCATGATGGCCATTCTGACCAGTATGAGGTGATATCTCATTGTAGTTTTGATTTGCATTTCTCTAATAATTAGTGATGTTCAGCATTCTTTCACGTGTTTGTTGGCTATCTGTATATCTTCTTTGGAGAAATGTCTATTTAGGTCTTCTGCCCATTTTGGGATGGGGTTGTTTGTTTTTTTTTGTTTGTTTGTTTGTTTTAAATTTTATTTTATTTATTTATTTATGGCTCTGTTGGGTCTTCGTTTCTGTGCGACGGCTCTCTCTAGTTGGCGGCAAGCGGGGGCCACTCTTCATCGCGGTGCGCGGGCCTCTCACCATCGCGGCCTCTCTTGTTGCGGAGCACAGGCCCAGACGCGCATGCTCAGTAATTGTGGCTCACGGGCCTAGTTGCTCCGCGGCATGTGGGATCCTCCCAGACCAGGGCTCGAACCTGTGTCCCCTGCATTGGCAGGCAGATTCTCAACCACTGCACCACAAGGTAAGCCTGGGTTGTTTGTTTTTTTGATATTGAGCTGCATGGGCTGCTTGTATATTTTGAAGATTAATCCTTTATCAGTTGCTTCATTTGCAAATATTTTCTCCATTCTGAGGGTTGTGTTTTTGCATTGTTTATGGTTTCCTTTGCTGTGCAAAAGCTTTTAAGTTTCATTAGGTCCCATTTGTTTATTTTTGTTTCTTTTTCCATTTCTCTAAGAGGTGGGCCAGAAAGGATCTTGCTGTGATTTATGTCATAGAGTGTTCTGCCTATGTTTTCCTCTAAGAGTTTGATAGTGTCTGGCCTTACATTAAGGTCTTTAATCCATTTTGAGTTTATTTTTGTGTATGGTGTTAGTGAGTGTTCTAATTTCATTCTTTTAGCTGTCCAGTTTTCTCAGCACCACTTATTGAAAAGGCAGTCTTTGCTCCATTGTATATTCTTGATTCCCCTATCAGAAATAAGGTGGCCATATGTGGGTGGGTTTATCTGTGGGCTTTCTATCCTGTTCCATTGATCTATATTTCTGTTTATGTACCAGTACCATACTATCTTGATTACTGTAGCTTTGTAGTATAGTCTCAAGTCCAAGAGCCTGATTCTTCCAGCTCCGTTTTCCTTTCTCAAGATTGCTTTGGCTGTTTGGGGTCTTTTGTGTTTCCACAAAAATTGTGAAATTTTTTGTTCTAGTTCTGCAAAAATGCCATTGACAGTTTGATAGGGATTGCATTGAATCTATAGATTGCTTTGGGTAGTATAGTCATTTTCACAATGTTGATTCTTCCAATCCAAGGACATGGTATATCTCTCCATCTGTTTACATCATCTTTAATTTATTTCATCAATGTCTTATAGTTTTCTGCATACAGGTCTTTGTCTCCTTAGGTAGGTTTATTCCTAGGTATTTTCTATCTCTTGTTGCAATGGTAAATGGGAGTGTTTACTTAATTTCTCTTTCAGATTTTTCACCATTAGTGTATAGGAATGCAAGAGATTTCTGTGCATTAATTTTGTATCCTGCTAATTTACCACATCCATTTGTTAGTTCTAGTAGTTTCCTGGTAGCATCTTAAGGATTCTCTATGTATAGTATCATGTCATCTGCAAACAATGACAGATTTACTTCTTCTTTTCTAATTTGGATTCCTTTTATTTCTTTTTCTTCTCTGATGTCTGTGGCTAAAACTTACAAAACTATGTTGAATAATAGTGGTGAGAGTGGGCAACCTTTTCCTCTTCCTGATCTTAGAGGAAATGGTTTCAGTTTTTCACCATTGAGTACAATGTTGGCTGTGGGTTTGTCATATGTGGCCTTTATTATGTTGAGGTAAGTTCCCTCTATGCCTACTTTCTAGAGGATTTTTTATCATAAATCGGTGTTGAATTTTGTCAAAAGCTTTGTCTGCATCTTTTGAGATGATCTTATGGTTTTTCTCTTTAATTTGTTAATATGGTGTATCACATTGATTGATTTGCATATATTGAAGAATCCTTGCATTCCTGGGATAACCCCCACTTGATCATGGTATATGATCCTTTAAATGTGCTGTTGGATTCTGTTTGCTAGTATTTTGTTGAGGATCTTTGCATCTATGTTTATCAGTGATATTGGCCTGTAGTTTTCTTTCTTTGTGACCTCTTGTCTGGTTTTGGTATCAGGGTGATGTTTCCCTGGTAGAATGAGCTTGGGATTGTTACTCCCTCTGCCGTATTTTGGAAGTGTTTCAGAAGGATAGGTGTTAGCTCTCCTCTAAATGTTTGATAGAATTTGACTGTGAAGCCATCTGGTCCTGGGTTTTTGCTTGTTGGGAGATTTTAATCACAGTCTCAATTTCAGTGCTTGTGATTGGTCTGTTTATACTTTCTATTTCTTCCCGGTTCAGTCTTGGAAGCTTTTCTAAGAATTTGTCCATTTCTTCCAGGTTGTCCATTTTATTGGCATAAAGTTGCTGGTAGTATTCTCTCATGATCCTTTGTATTTCTGCAGTGTCACTTGTTACTTCTTCTTTTTCATTTCTAATTCTATTGATTTGAGTCTTCTCCCTTTTTTTCTTGATGTCTCTGGTTAATGGTTTATCAATTTTGTTTATCTTCTCAAAGAAACAGCTTTTAGTTTATTGATCTTTGCTCTAATTTCATTCATTTCTGATCTATTCTTTATGGTTTCTTCTGCTAACTTTGGGGGTTTTTTGTTCTTCATTCTCTAATTGCTTTAGGTGTAAGGTTAGGTTGTTTATTTGAGATGTTTCTTGTTTTTTGAGGTAGGATTGTATTGTTATAAACTTCTCTCTCATAGCAGCTTTGCTGCATCCCATAGGTTTTGGCTCATCATGTTTTCATTGTCATTGTTTTCTGGGTATTTTTTGATTTCCTCTTTCATTTCTGCAGTGATCTCTTGGTTATTTAGTAGGGTATTGTTTAGCCTCCATGTGTTTGTATTTTTTACAGACTTTTTCCTGTAGTTGATATCTAGTCTCATAGCATTGTTGTAGGAAAAGACACTTGATATGATTTCAATTTTCTTAAATTTACTAAGGCTTGATTTGTGACCCAAGTCATGTTCTATCCTGGAGAATGTTCCATCAGTACTTGATAAGGAAGTGTATTTTGTTGTTTTTGGATGGAATGTCCTAGAAATATCAATTAAGTCCATCTTGTTTAATGTATCCTTTAAAGCTTGTGTTTCCTTATTTATTTTCATTTTGTATGATCTGTCCATTGGTGACAGTGGGGTGTTAAAATTCCCTACTAATATTGTGTTACTGTTGATTTCCCCTTTTATGGCTGTTAACATTTGCCTTATGCTTTGAGGTTCTCCTATGTTGGGTGCATAAATATTTACGATTGTTATATCTTCTTCTTGGATTGATCCCTTGGTCATTATGAAGTGTCCTTCTTTATCTCTTGTAATAGTCTTTACTTTAAAGTTTATTTTGTCTGATATAAGAATTGCTACACTAGCTTTCTTTTGATTTCCATTTGCATGGAATATCTTTTTCCATCCCCTTGCTTTCAGTCTGCATGTGTCCTTAGGTCTGAAGTGGGTCTCTTGTAGACAGCATATATACATGTCTTGTTTTTGTATCCATTCAGTCAGTCTATGTCTTTTGGTTGGAGCATTTAATCCATTTACATTTAAGGTAGTTATCGATATGTTTGTTCCTATTACCATTTTCTTAATTGTTTAGGGTTTGTTATTGTAGGTCTTTTCCTTCTCTTCTGTTTCCCACCTAGAAGAGTTCCTTTACCATTTGTTGTAAAACTGGTTCCTTGATGCTGAATTCTCTTAGCTTTTGCTTGTCTGTAAAGATTTTTATTTCTCTGTCAAATTTTAATGAGATCCTTGTTGTGTAGAGTAATCTTTGTGGTAGGTTTTTCATTTTCATCACTATAAATACGTCCTCTCACACTCTTCTGGCTTGCAGAGGTTCGCTGAAATATCAGCTGTTAACCTTATGGGGATTCCCTTGTATGTTATTTGTTGCTTTTCCCTTGCTGATTTTAATTTTTAATTTTTTAATATAATTTTTGATAGTTTCATTAATATGTGTCTTCATGTGTTTCTCTTTGGATTTATCCTGTATGAGACTCTCTGTTTTTGCTGGGATTGATTATTTCCTTTCCCATATTCAGGAAGTTTTCAACTATAATCTCTTCAAATATTTTCTCAGTCCCTTTCTTTTCCTTTTCTTCTTCTGGGACCCCTATAATTCAAATGTTGGCATGTTTAATATTTTCACAGAAGTCCCTGATAGTGTCCTCAATTCTTTTCATTCTTTTTTTCTTTATTCTGCTCTGCAGTAGTTATTTCCACTATTTTATCTTCCAGGTCACT
Source organism: Balaenoptera borealis (assembly GCF_965194805.1). Taxonomy (NCBI): domain Eukaryota; kingdom Metazoa; phylum Chordata; class Mammalia; order Artiodactyla; family Balaenopteridae; genus Balaenoptera; species Balaenoptera borealis. The sequence continues at coordinate 20,411,584 of NC_138865.1, read as the reverse complement.
TTTCCATTCTTCTGTGTCAGTTATTCTGCTATTGATTCCTTCTAGAGAATTTTCAATTTCATTTACTGTGTTGTTCATCATTTTTTGTTTGCTGTTTATTTCTTCTAGGTCCTTGTTAAATGTTTTTTGTATTTTCTCCATTTTATTTCTAAGATTTTGGATCATGTTTACTATCATTACTCTGAATTCTTTTTCATGTAGACTGCCTGTTTCCTCTTCATTTCTTTGGTCTGGTGGGTTTTTACCTTGCTCCTTCATCTGCTGGGTGTATCTCTGTCTTCTCATTTTGCTTAACTTACTGTGTTTGAGGTCTCCTTTTTGCAGGCTGCAGGTTTGTAGTTCATGTTGCTTTTGGTGTCTGCCCCCAGTGGCTATGGTTGGTTCAGTGGATTGTGTAGCCTTCCTGTTGGAGGAGACTGGTGCCTGTGTTCTGGTGGTTGAGGCTGGATCTTGTCTTTCTGGTGGGCAGGAACGTGTCCGGTGGTGTGTTTTGGGGTGTCTGTGAACTTTTTATGATTATAGGCAGCCTCTCTGCTAATTGGTGGGGTTGTGTTCCTGTCTTGCTAGTTGTTTGGCATGGGGTGTCAAGCCCTGGAACTTGCTGGTCATTGAGGGGAGCTGGGTTTTAGCATTGAGACAGAGATCTCTTGGAGAGCTCTGGCCGATTGATATTACATGGGGCTGGAAGGTCTCTCATGGACCATTGTCCTGAACTCGGGTCTCCCACCACAGAGGCTCAGTTCTGACACCCGGCTGGAGCACAAAGACCCTGTCAGCCACGTGGCTCAGAAGAAAAGGGAGGGGGAAAAAAAGAAATTAAAAAAAAATTAAAGTTATTAAAATAAAAAGTTTTTTAAATATTAAAAAAATTAAAAAGTAATTTAAAAATAAAGAAAGAAGAGAGCAACCAAACCAATAAACATATCCACCAATTATAACAAGTGTTAAAAACTATACTAAAAAAAAGAAATGGACAGAAAATACCCTAGGGCAAATGGTAAAAGCTAACCTATACAGACAAAATCACACAAAGAACATACACACTCACAAAAAGAGAAAAAGGGAACAAAATATACATATATAAGAAAGAAAAGGAATAGAGCAACCAAATCAATAAACAAATCTACCAATTATGATAAGCTCTAACTATTAAACTAAGGTAAACATAAAACTAGAAACAAATTATATGCAGAGAGCCAACCCCAAGTCTACAGTTGCTCCTAAAGTCCACCGCCTCAATTTTAGGATGATTCATTGTTTATTCATGTATTCCACAGAGGCAGTGCACATCAAGTTGACTGTGGAGATTTAATCCTTTGCTCCTGGGGCTGCTTGGAGAAATTCATTTTCTCTTCCCTGTTCACACAGCTCCTGGGGTTCAGCTTTGGATTTGGCCCTATCTCTGCATGTAGGTCGCCCTCTGGCATCTGTTCTTTGCCCAGACAGGAGGGGGTTAAAGGAGGGGCTGATTAGGGGGCTCTGGCTTACTTAGTCCAGGGGGATGGAGGGATATGGAATGCAGGGTGAGCCTGAGGTGGCAGAGGCCAGTGTGATGTTGCAACAGCCTGAGGTGCACCGTGTGTTCTCCCGGGAAAGTTGTCCCTGGATCACAGGACCCTGGCAGTGGTGGGCTGCACAGACTCCCGGGAGGGGAGGTGTAGATAGTGACCTGTGCTTGCACACAGGCTTCTTGGTGGCTGCAGCAGCAGCCTTAGCGTTTCATGCCCGTCTCTGGTGTCCGTGCTGATACCTGCAGCTCGCGCCTGCCTCTGGAGCTCGTTTAGGTGGTACTCTGAATCCCCTCTCCTTGTACACACCAAAACAATGGTCTCTTACCTCTTTGGCAGGTCCAGACTTTTTCCCGGACTCTCTCCTGGCTAGCTGTTGCACGCTAGTCCCCTTCAGGAAGTACAACCTGAGTCCTTTCCCTGAGATCTGACCTTCGAAGCCTGAGCCTCAGCTCCCAGCCCCCAGCCATCCAGGCAGGTGAGCAGACAAGCCTCTCAGGCTGGTGAGTGCTGGTCGGCACCAATCCTCTGTGTGGGAATATCTCCACTTTGCCCTCTGCACCCCTGTTGCTGCGCTCTCCTCTGTGGCTCTGAAGCTTCCCTCCTGCCACCTCCAGTCTCTGCCAGTGAAGGGGTTCCTAGTGTGTGGAAACCTTTCCTCCTTCACAGCTCCCTCTCAGAGGTGCAGGTCCCATCCTTATTCTTTTGTCTCTGTTTTTTTCTTTTTTCTTTTGCCCTACCCAGGTACATGGGGAGTTTCTTGCCTTTTGGGAGATCTGAGGTCTTATGCCAGCGTTCAGTAGGTGTTCTATAGGAGTTGTTCCACTAGATGTATTTTTATTGTATTTGTGGGGAGGAAGGTGATCTTCACATCTTACTCCTCCGCCATCTTGAAGCCACCCAATCATACATTTTAAAATTGTAAGGGAAGGATAAAACCCTTTCCCTTATCCTTCTCAACTGGGGCCTTGCAAATTAATCTGACAAATGACAGATGATGGACAGAAAAGCAAACAGAATTTATGAATGCATCACACTTATATGTGAGCCCTCAGTGATGAGTAACTCAAAGTTTTGTTAGAACTTGGGCTAACATAGCCTCTTAACAAAGAACAACAAATTTGTATAGAAATGACAAGATACAGGAAAAGGATATCAGGATTTTAGGGGTGGCAGATATAGAAAGGTAAATATATGAGGGGAATTAATGGAAGATAAGATTCATCTTAGTAAGTTTTGTCACCTAGAATCCTCTCTCTGAGCTGATAAGATTCTGTAATGAAATAAAACTCTAAGCCTGCTTTTACACAAATGGTGAGGAGGGCAGAGACCTTTTTCTGGTGTCTGCTGTTTCTCAATTGTCTCCAGCTCAAAATAGTCCTTATGCTAAAGTGGTACATTTCAGAATGGTATGTTCTGATCTCCTATAAAATTTAAGATTCATGTTTAACCTGGAAGTGTGCTCATTTCATGTAAGATTCATGGGGAGTGAGAGGTGTAAGTAGTAGGTTCATCTTTCACTTCCCCTGATGTTCCTGGGGCAGACATACTCTGGGTGGAAAGAGGGCAGAGCAATCCTGCTGGAGTGCTCTCTGCTGCCCTTGGGTTTAGTTACTGTGTAATTTTCATTGAATTCACAAACAATCAATTCACATATGAATCTACTGTATTAACTGGTGGCATATCCTGGTAATTTTGGGGACTTTATTAATTTACTATTTTTAAACATGACTGGACCCACAGAAGTTCTACTCTACAGCTCCTGGGTATGAAATGGAATTTTAGAGACTCTAAGAAGAGCTGATTTGCAGCATTTTGCAGTATTGCTTTCAAATTGCTTTCAAATGCACATAACTTATATTGAGGAGGAAACTAACAATCTAGAAAATAAATTCTGATTTAACACTTCTGAGTGAAACATTTGTCCAAGAGCTCTTCAAAGGCAGGTTTGCATTTGTGATTCTATATTCCCTGTCTTCTTTATTCATCACAGGACTTCAGTGGGGGCCCTTGAACTGCAGGCAGTGACAGTCAAAAAGTTTACATTCCAACCAGCAACTTAGAAGCTCAAAATAGAGACTCAGAAGAACCTCAGTGGTTGATTATCTCTGTAGCATCTTTAGGTTTTTAATTACCTTAGTGTCTTATCAGGAGAAATTGATGGCAGTGAAGATCTTCTCTTTACATTTCCAAAGCAGATGAGGCATCATCCTGCTAGATTTCATTGAAATTATATCTGACAACCTCTTCTTCAGGTTTTCCTGAATAAAGGAAGAATAGCACTGAGTTGTGCGTCCTCCATCTAAGCAGCGATGCTTGAGGCCTTGCAAGTCCCATCGTAACAAAACATGAATATACAGAGGTTCTGAATGGGATGGAGGCTTTGTGGCTTCCTTGAAAAGCAGGCCACTGAAGTCTACGATAGCCTATAGATTAACAAATGCATTGTGCTTTGGACCTAAATGTCATACTTAGTTAACCAAACTAACTTAACAGAACTGAGCAAGCACTCTCATCATTGCGCTAATCCGGACACCCACCTTTCAGCCCTCCTCTTTGTCTAGGGCAGCCCTGGCCTCACATCAGCCCTCCCTGCACATGTACTCTACCAGCAGGGACTCTAGAACAGGATGAAACCCCTGGGATCCCCTGAGGACTTAGAATGGAAGCTACTGTATTTACAATGGAGTGAGCATTCTGTGGTCCAATGCAGGAGCTGGACCAAGGGGAAATGGATGTTTCTCATCCAAAAACACCTAATTTGTTAGCCACATACATCTTTGAACAAGTGCTGAGAAACAAGAGGCATCAATTTGTATTTAAATATCTATTTAATTTTCCTCCAGTATCTGCTCCATATTTCCAGCAGGTACCAAAGCTTTGAAATTTCTTGCCTTGAGAATTTTGGCCTGGAAGAGAGGCAGCCTTTGGCAGCCTACCTTGGGCATAAGCCTCAGCCACAGAGGAGATGACACATGCAAGACATTCTGAATGGGTGAGGGGGAAAGAGATCAGCTGAGAAGCAGAGAGGGGCCTGGGAATTCTTCAGTATCAACAGCACTTGCAATTTTTTCTGCATCTCTTGGGAGAGAAGGTGAGATCTCAGAGATGCTGATGCTATGGTGGGCTTAGGGAGTCAGGGCACTAAGAATGGGGTCCCCAGCCTCAGCAAAGATTATAATGGCCCACGAAAAAGAGCTCTGGGATTTAATTGATTACTGAAGGCTTTCATAATGCTGATGCCTGCAGCAACTAAGATATATTGGATGTAGTAATGCATGTGCATTGCTTAGTATAATGCCTGGCACATGATAACCAATCAATATATGTCAAAAGTCACTGTTTTTTCCCCTCTACAATAACTATTTGTCACCTATGATTTTTAGTCCATTAAACCTCATCATAAGAGTCATTCTAATCATCACTACTAAATGATGCCTTTGAGTGTTCAAATTTCTAATTGTCTAAGAAATATCATGACATATTTCAAATGTTTGTTTGAATCAGGATCAACATTGGGTGAATACATTGTGATTGGTGTCCCTTAAATCTATTTTAAGTTATAGATTCCCCCATATTTATCTCTCTTGGTTTTTTGTTTATGCTTTTTGTCTTTTATAGTAAACTGTTCCACTGAGTAATTTAAAAGCAGATTTTTGAAAGACAAGGACTCAAATCATTGTCTTATGGAATTTCTCATAGTGTGTGTTTTGCTGATTGCTTCCTCTGGTGTGTATGCTATTTTTATAATTGTTAGTTGGATTTAGAGAATTAATCATGCTCAAATTTAATTTCTTAAATAATTTCCTAGTTCTATGCATGGTAAAGGACTAGCTCTTTTCATGGTAAAGGTAAAATTCATGGCCAATTCAGTAAGAAAGAACATCCTTATGCCCAGATTCTGGTCTTGAAAGAGCATTTTCAATGAAAAGAAGCCAGACATCAGAGAGATTCTGGGGTGATGCTGGTAGCACTGGAAACTAGTTTAGTTTTTGAATCTTCTCAAATTCCCATGCAAGAATAGATAGTAAAATTGTGGGGTAAACTAGATAGGAAAACCACAAACCATGGACAACATTTACAACAAAGCTACATGACTAGATGTTTGTTCCCATGGATCTCAAACTACCAACAGCTACAAGACCTAGTTGTTTTCCATGTCTGTGCAGGAGAAAGCTGAGGAAAGCAGTAGAACCTCTGATGGACTTGCAGATAGAAGGACACAAAAGAGTCTGCAGGTATTCACTGCAAAGTGCAGCAGGCCAACTTGAGAACAATGCTGAGAGAACCACGAGTACTAAGAGAAAAAAAAAGAAATAAAGAAATGATGATGAAAGATGTAAAAAAAAAATTGAGGAGAAGTGACACTGATGAATGTAGGCAAATGAGATCCAACGCAGGAATAACAGGAATCCTTTAAGGAGAAACCAAAGCAAGGAGAACAGAACAAATAGTTAAAAATGTAATTTAATAAATCTTTTCTTAATTTTAAACAAAATGATTTTAATCTATGTCTTGAAACACCACGTATCTACATATATTAATCCAGAATGACCAATATAAAGATATTTCTAGTAAAATGTCTGAACTTAAAAAGCATCTAGGCAAAAAGAGCCATGATTTGTAAGAAAAGTAAATTAGGCTATCATCACACCTGTTGACAGCACTGCCAGAAGAAACACAAACATATTAAAGATCCTCAGGAGAAAAAACGAGTATAATTAACCTACAAGAATCCAGGAAATATATTTCTGAGTATTCCACTAGAGAAAGAGCTCCAGAAAACCAAACTATCTAGAGAGCATTAACAGTGGGGAACATTAAATATTTAATTACTTGTAGAAGAATAAATGAGGGTTAAAAGTGAATATTTAGATATATATCAGGTATGTGATCTGACAATGTAGATTTGATATGATCATTTTAAAAATAATGGAAAAAAGAGGTATATATTTAAAAAATCAACTGTTTCCAGTAATTATAATCAGTGGCGGTAGAATTAACACTGTTATTCTGAGTTTGTTGTATGTGTAATATGGAGTAACAAATTAGCAATTATGAGATATTCTAATTCTATTACTTCTTGTGTTTTTGAATACCAAAATTTTCACTGTGAAAGAAAGGAAATACAGACATAAAGCAATGAAGATAAAGTGAAACCCTGTAGTCCTGAATTTAAACTGGGAATAGCAGTATGAACTCATAAATTGTTTTAACTATTTCTAGATATAATTACAACAGATTACACATTCAAATATATTTAAATCCATGAATTCATAATCATATTATGAAATATAATTTATGATTCCCTGAGGATGATAAAGAATCAATTTGCTAGGTTGGAAACTGGGAAATAGAATCAGCGTTTATCTTCTCTTTCCTAATGAGCTGTACTACTGGTTAAGTAAAGAATAAATGAGGGGAAACATACCCTAATAATTCTCATATGCATCGTGATGAAATGAAATGCCATCACTGACAGTATGACAGTCTTACCCAAAGGAATCCAACCTGAGTTTACTTGAACCTCAGGTCTAGTTGCCAATTGCCAAGAAATACACAGGACAAAGGAACATGCTGACCTGAATTTTGAGTTTGAATCAATGAAATCCAGGCTGTGGGAGACTACAGATCAAGTGGCCTGAGTTTTTCAATGGATAAATTATAAGAATAAGAAAGATTATATTAAAAAATAGTTGGAATACAAAGAAATGTAAGAAATCAACTGAACTGCAGTCTCTTGGGATGTACAACTAGCTGACAAAACTATAAATAGTCACAACAGTTGTGCAATTTCTATCCATTTTGAAGTTCAGATCTTCTGTTTTTTGGCCAGTGGGAGCCTGCGTGAGTTGGCTCCATGCCCTATTGACATGACCCTAGCAATCTTTGACAACTTTCTTGCATTCTTATATGACAAGATGCTTCAGGCTTAACTTGCACAATTCCTGCCATAATCTAGGAATCAGCCATGTCTCCATAAAGCCCTGGTTCCTTGGGGCTGGCAATGCTATTTCAAGACTGCAATCCAGGTAATAGGTTCTAGAACTTTTCTGCGAGTAGAGCTAGGATTTTTGTTTATAAGATAAAATGCATTATGAGTTCATATTAATAATTTCAATTGAAATTCACAACTACAGGATTTTTGAATAATCTCTTCTGTCTGATATTTGTGTCTACTTTCTCCCATACCGAGTACCTTACTAAGACCAGTTTAGATGATGGTGAGCCGTGCCCAGTAGAGAAGAGGATAACAGAATATGCAGATTAAACACACAGGTTTTGGATTCAGACAGATTACACTCAAATACCCTGCCTTAACTTGGGCAAGTTATCAACATCATTTATAAAATTAAATGTAAAGAATAATAAAATGAAAAATACCTTTATCATAGTGTTGTTATGAAGATTAAAATTAATCTGGAAAATAAATGCCTCTTTTGAGAGTATCTTGGAGGGACAAACAGCTGGGTTACATAGTTGCATCCAATCTTGCTTGGCCTGGATGGCTTTTTCACTTTAAAACATGTACCAGTGTTTTCCTAGCAAACAGGCAACCTTGGGTTAACTGTGAACTTCTGATGTGATAGATGTGATACATCTTATTATCTAACTCCTAAACTTGCCATTCCATTGATTTCAAATTTCCAGATGAACTACAGCAAAATTATAATAATAAAATACATGAATGTGTACAACAATGTGAAAGTACTTCATGCCACCAAACTGCTCACTTAAAATTGTCAAAATGGTAAATTCTATGTTATATTTTACTACAAAAAATACATGAATGAGACCAGAAAATGAGAAATGTTTTAGTGGTTGGAAAGTAAATCTTACATAAATAAAATAAAAGATAACTTCCATCATTTTCTTTTAAAAATGTGAACATTAATAAATATTGGGTGCAAAAGTGAAATGGGGTCAGGGCTGAAAAGAAAATAATACAGAGAAATTAAACTTTTAACAACCATAGTGCTGTGATTTGAGTTTTTATTGTGTTAAATAATTAACCTCACCCAAATTCTGTCTCCATCTTTTTCCAGCATAAACATGCCTACTTATTTTCTGGTCGGCATTCCCCTAGATGGAGGAACGTAACGTCAAACCTGTTCAGCAAAACCAGCCCTTAGTTCTACATGTCTGCTAGTAGGCCAAGTGGACTTTGTAGCAGGTAAGAATAGCCACTGCCCTGTGCACTCCCCATTCACAGAAGAGCAATTGAGTATGTGGAGAGAACCAGGACCATTGTCCTCCACCCAACCATCCCCACGGGGGACTCATACACTCCTGGGAGGAGGGTAATGGTTTCACATCAACCCCAGGAAATTCTCTGCTAAAGCTAAGCTTTTCTTCATGGAGCATTCCATTTCCAAGAGGCAAGCACAAGCTTAGCCTTCAGAAAGAGATTTTCAAGATGCTGTGCTCCCTAGTGCTAGGCTGGTTTGTGTGTTGGAGAGGGGAGAGCAGGACACTGGGTGTTGCTTGACCAAAATGGTAATAAATAGGTAATCAGAAGCTACTTCATTTTTTGTTTCCATTTTAAGAATTACCATCCACAGTGTCTCTCAATTGTTCTTAATCCCAATGTGCTATTCCTACCCAGAGAGCACGTGGAAATGTGTGGTGAGATTTTTGGTTTTCACAGTGACTGAAGAGGAGCAAGCAGTGTTCACTAGGGAGGACGCTAACCATACTGGAAGCATGGAAACATGCTAAGGATGGAAGGATAGTCCCTCGAAAGGAAGAATCGTGCCACCCAAAATGTCCCCAAGGCAACCTTGCTATGTCAACAAAATTTGAATCTCTTTTAGTTACTTGACACAAACCTTGATCTTCTAATGTTCTTTCCCACTGCAAGTTTTTCTGAAATCCTAAAGGACCGTATGTGTTTATCGGAATGCTTCATTTTAGGCAGATCAGAAGAACTGCACTAAGCCAGACATTATTGCACAGGAAGCAAAATAACAAGCCTGGTGCTTCTGCTGTCAAGAGGCTCAGGTCCCCAGTGGAATAATGAAATTATGAAAATTATTTTTTCCTCTTCCATCTTCATTTCATAAAAATCTTCAATGGACAGAAGCAGTTTTCAGATATTATCTTATCGTGACACAAATTTGTGTTAGAAATTTGCAAATAAATAATATCCATAGTAACCATAATATCCATGATATCCATAGTATCCAATAGTATCCAAATTGATTAGTTACCGTCTTTATATGGAAACCAGAGACAATGATGGAATGATTATCATTAAGTATTCAAATGTTTTTAGTATTGAGATATCAAACATTAGAACTAAGTTTAATATCTAGTTTTGTGAAGATGAATCATTTTATATTTGGTCCTACATTTATTATTTCCCAGTTTATAACGATGTCTTTACTTATCCTCCTACTGTACTTGTATGTGTATGATCTTTTCATTAGTATGTTGTGAATTTTAAGTGTATAGGCATATAATAATATACCAAGGAGATGAAGAAATGTATACACTTGGTTTATAAAACTCATTGGCCTTTCAAATAATTTTTGAACTTGAAAGTAGAATTGCCTTGTAAACGCCTACTCCTTTTGGTCAGTTAATGATCCACAGTGCTAGCCTGTATCATAGAACTTAATTTCTGGAAGGGCCAATTGAAGCAATTTGACTAAAATGAGGCATCTATGAGAATGTAATGAGACTTCAGAACGGGAGGAGAATATTTCTAGCTGGAGGCACCAAAGAAGGGTTTGTGATGCCATTCTTGATATCTGAGTAGAGTATAAGCTATCAGAGAAGCTGGCATAGTCATTCTAAGGAGAAGGAATCAAATGAAGCTTTGGAGACCTCTGATGTACTATATCTCCTGGTATTCCTGTCTCTCTAGAATATGATCTTGCCTTGAGACCTGCTTTAGCCACTAGACAGTGCCAGTTCCAGGTCTAAATCTACTACTTAGCATCTTGAAGCTACTGCTTTTGCATCCCGGCCAAAGCCAGTCACCATGTAAGAAATCCTACTTCCTGAGACCACCATGCTGTGAGGAAGCCCAAGCAGACTACGTGGAGATGCCACATTCAAGAGAATCAGGAACCCAGCTGACTGTCAGCACCAAGGAACCAAGTGTGGGGTCCTGGTAGAGCAGTGCCCACCAGTCTGCAGCCTTGCCAGCTGCCTCGGCTGATGCCATATGAAGCAGAGAACTACCCCTTTTGTGCTCTGTTCAGGCTCCAGATCCACAGAATTGAGAGCAAACATAATGGCTGTTGTTTTAAGGTATTAAATTTAAGGGATATTTTGATAGGTGGAAATAGATAACTGATAAAGCTTAAGGCATATGGGACATACAAGAAGCAGTAAATGCTTGTGTTTGGCTTGAAAGACTTCCTGGTGAGAGGAACAGCTTGAAATGCAGAGAATTAAGAATGTGGACATTAGCCTGCACACATGGCATACAAGGTACAGGCTGCTTCTTGATGTTTCTATAAATCCTTTAGGTAGTGACACATTCTTATACAGCTAGAAGCTGACCACGAGGAATACTTAGCAGTGAATGCCAGTGAAACCCTGAAATTGGTCTTGGGGATGATGTCACAGCTAACGCCTTCCTCGGAGACCCTCTCAACACAGCAGGACAACTCCCCGAGCACAGGGCTCTAAATATGAGGGAAAAAAATCTCAGGCTTGCCAGACATGAGTCATAGGCACCAATTTCTGACCTTTTATGACGTGGGTGGTGAGATACTGTGTACTGATATATGTCATCTCAAAAAGACAAGCAATTACTATGCTAAGGTGCAAATGGGAGTCTTAGGGAGAGAAAAACGGCCCTTGGGTTTTCTTTTGCTAAAGGACACGATTTGGGAATTGGCAGTAAGAAAAATTGGAGATTTCTTTTAGGAGTTCCACAGTGAATACAGAGTCCTCAAACAATGACTTTACAAGAGGCTCTTGCTGTGAGAGCATGGATTTGATCACAGGTGACCATACTTTGCCATTAGGACGAGACAAATGTCCTACATCTGTGCAGTTCTGTGCATGTGTGTATGTATTTGTGTGTGTCTAAATCATATGGATGCAAATCGAGGGGTGATGCTGTCTTTAATATGCTGAATATACTACCCCTGCCCTGCCCCACCAGTTGTCTGTCTTGTTAATCCAAATATTACAGAGATAGCTTGCTTTCAGGGAAGAATGTTCAGGGCACCCCCCCCCCCCCCATGTTGAGCCACTCAGCTTCTCTCTCTCCTGGTAAAACTTAAACCTTAAAGTGAAGCCTTTTCCAAAAAACTGAGTTTTCAGTCTCAAGGTAGAAATGATTAGAATTCATACATTTCCTGATGACCAAACTACTGAAACAGAGAAGGGAGCTTGCACTAGCAGGTCATCAGGACTGAGTCAGAGAAATCAAGCCCACAGCAAGAACCCAATCCAGAAGCTTAATTTTATCCAGATTGTGGGAACAAATATCAATGATTATTCATTCAAAAAAATTCCGCTTGTAACAACACATAATATTGCTTGATGTACTATATGTACATTCATATTTAGAAAAATTATAAAATCATGGACAAAGAGAATCCAAGGCAACTTCAGTGTATTCATTACATCTCAGGGGAAAGAGAAGGGGATTGGAGAAGTTCACCAACTTATTAATTTTGAGAGGATTTATCAAACGTCTCCAATTCTGTTACTGAGTCTGATCTTTGCTTAATTCTGGAATTACATTACCTTATTGCATTACTACCTTAGTATTACCTTACCTATGGGGAAGAGAAAATAGACATCAGGTGAATTGAAAAGCTAAAGTAAACAGTGCAGCCTCCAAGAAGTGATATTAATACAGCAAACACCAGAGAAGTAGATCCAGGGCCCTGCCGGTTGAGGAGAAAGTTGCTGCTGCTGGGAGTGGGAGTGGGAGAGGAGGCTGGAGAGTGGCTGAAACCCAGTCTCAGACTGTCAGCCTGTCCTGTTGCTCTGTTGTCTTGCTGTGTTTTGGCAGGAGGCACTCCCAGACAAACCACCATCAGGCTCCCTGAACCTTGGAGTGGGTGGTAGGGAAACGCCTCTGGCGTGTTTGAGTATCTTTCTCTAGTGGGGCATTTCTCAACATTTTTTCCCTATTATTAGCACCTTCCTTCCACCCCCACCCGGAAGTGCAGGCCAAAAGCCTCTTTAGCTACTTTTTGCTTATTTGCCACACTCAAGAAATTTTAATACCATTGATATACTATATATCTGCTTATGTGTTGTATACATTTGTGCTTCACACAGAAAAAAATAAGTATGAATCTTACCCATTTTATTGATTAAAGGTTAAAAATGACTAAATACAAATTTTAAGTTAACATTTAAAATAAAAATTAAAAGCTATAACTTAAAAAAATTATTTATTTTTTAATTAAAGTACAGTTGATTTACAATATTGGGTTAGTTTCAGGTGCACAGCAAACTGATTCAGTTATATACATATATATATTTTCAAATTATTTTCCATTATAGGTTATTATAAGATATTGATACAGTAAATCCTTGTTGAAAAGCTAAAACATTTAATTTAACTTGATTGTCAGAATAACTTTTAATGTAATTTACTGATTTATATAAATCTCAATGTATCATATTAGTAATATATAAATCCATAAAATAGCAATGTCGTACACATTTTAAAAATCATTCAAAACTGTTATTTTCCCAGCAAAAGTGAAATAATTCAAAAATTAAATTAATTTCTTAAAAATGTAGTGAAATGAACTTTTAACTCTTGTCTGATATGAAAGGATAACTTTAAACCATCATTCAGACATTACCAATATTTTTTTCTTTTCACCACTTGACATAATTAATGGTGGATTGAATAATATTTTTAGAATAAAATTATAAAATATAAACATTTTTATTTAATTCTCAATGCCCTCAAAGCCAAAGTGGCATATAAGATCGCTGAGATCAAACAAAGAAGGTCCACAAAGCAGCCAACGGACACATGCTGCCTCTCACACCATGTGACTCTGATATGGAACAATTGATGGAGAGAAAGTCTTACACTCATAGACATCTATTTGCCACAGATTTGTAACCTGACTTTGCATATGTTTGGGATCAATGCCATTAACTTAATGTCAACACTGCTTATGTGTTATACAAGAAAACGCAATGAGAGAAATGAAATATTAAGGGATAAGATTTTGCTGGGTAAGCCTGACTTTGAAGAGCCACAATTCATTGTAATATCTAAGAATTTTTCCCTCAAAAAACCAAGTTGTCACTCCTTTGGGAGTGATATTACCCCTACAGAAAATGCATGCTGTAGTCATATCTGCATTATAAAACTAAAGTATTTGAGTTGCTTCTTATATTTATCAGAAATGATCACTCTTCTTTGGGTCAAAAGAAAGATTTCTTGAATGTGTTATATTTTTCCTATCTCAAAAAACAAAACAAATAAAATACCTATTTGATCTGTTTATTTTTTAAAAAACTGATCTTGGATGCAATCTCCATTTGAATTATAATTTATTGATTAAAAAATAAATCTTCACCTTTATATTGGAGTTACCACCTGCTCCCTTGGAATCTTGGAGCATCGCATTGAACCATTCCACCCTGAACTGTTCAACTGAGATATCTCTTAGAATCCAAACCCTCAGTCTTCCAACCATAAGTTCACTTATTCTCTCAACACTTTTGTTTGAAGGACTTGGGCAACCACATTTTCTGTCCAGCTTGCATGTTATAGTTAAACACTTCACCTGTCTCCAGAATCCCTAACGCTCTCAGTACCTTGTTTCCATAGCCCTCAATTCCGCAAATCCTAACTTGATACCAGTGCTGCCATCTGTTTCCTCATAGCAACTGAACCCTACAAAAAAATTCACAATTCTACTGATGGATGCTACTGTTAATTTGGGGTTTCTATACTTGGTTGGGGCCTCAAACCACTATTCAATCCTTTTACTTGTGAATCAAGTTAAAACATCATATTATAAATGGACACACGTATGAACTTATTTGATCTTGACTACAATCTATGAGATAGACGCTATTTTGTTTGTATTTTACCAATACAAAGACTGGGACACAGACAGGTTAGGTGATTTACCCAAAGTCACACAGCAAGTAAATGCCTGAGCAAGATTAGAATGAAGGCTTTCTGATCGTAAAGTCTTTGCACTTAACTGCACTATGTATTTAGGTACTATTTACTAATCTTTTAATTAATTAGACCAACCTATGCAGCAATTTATTTCTCAGAGGGTTTATGGTTATCCATTGCTTAGAAGGCTGGGAAAGCTTACAAGGAGAATTAGGGCTTTTGATTTCTGCTGATTTTGACCCTTATCTTTTTTTTTCCTTTTTCTTACAAAAAAATAAAACATTTTTTGGCTTTTGAAATCTTACATTTTTACAGAACCCAGATTTTGTATAGGAGTTTTGGAAAATGAAAACAATGAAAGGCTGTGAAAAGAAATTCAGCCCAGGCATTCCATCTTCATAAGATAAGAAAGTCGCCTCGGACGTACTCTTTCCCATTAGGAGATTAAAGTAGTGAATAGAGGGTTCTGGCCAGCACATGAATCCCTTGTTAGAGCACAAGGAGACCCTTTCTTTGCCTGTTTCTTAGGATTTGTTGGTTCCTGATTAAGAGAAATTTGCATCCCCACTAACACTATAAAGTATTGTTTACATTTTGTTTTTCAAATAATGAAGTGCCGGCTTCTAGGTTTCCAAGAGAGTGGCTGTTAGTTTGATAAATTGCCTTACAGGTTGCCAAATATAAAGAAATAGTGCTTGACTAAACTGTGAACAGATTTTCACCATTATTCAAAAAGAGTATATTGAGTAAAGAGAAGTAGCTAGTGGAAAATTCAAGTTTCCCTGCTGTCAATCGACACCAGATTGAAGGTCCGGTCCCTATACTGAACACGGATCAAAGGACAGTTTCATCTGAGAAAGTTATCACATGACAGAAAGTCACCACATGACAGAAAGTCAAATAAGTTTCCAACTGCCCTCAAATATTATTAAAAAAATACTTCAGGGTAAATACTTCAGCCATCAGTGGCTGCTCAGGTGTGAGACTTCTGCAAAGTTAGGAGAGTTTGACTGAATGATCAGTGATTCAAAGAAACTCTTATACAACTAGATTAATAGACTTTTTCCTACTTTACAACCTTCCTTCCACCCTCCAGATGAGTCCATAAGTTTGCTGCATGTACATTTTATTCATATATAGATATATATAGTTTTTATAAATGCAACTACACACACATACATACATGTTGTAAACATGTATACATTGTCTAAAACCAGACCGAAAGGCAGGAAAAATATAGCTTATAATAAAACTGGCAAAGGAAAAAATTGAACACAATTTTTCTATGACTTAGACAGTAATAAGGTATTGTGGATTCCCTGCTTCCTCTCCTTTACTGTTATTACTATTGCTCCTTCCTGTGGGTATTTCTCAAGCTTTTCCTGGGCTGCCAATATCCTCATGACTACCATCCCCTCTTCCTTAAGAAAAGGAATAAGACTGCTTGGGTAGTTCCTCTCTGTGGAATGGCCACACATGATTACTGAACACTTGGAATGTGTCTAGTGCCACATGTGGGAATGATAATGTATGTGTATATGTAATTACATTTCATATAATTATATTCACTACATATTTTATTTCATACAAACATGTACATTACATATGAATATGTTCATCAATATGTGTATGTATATGTACATTTCATTGGATATATTGGAATAAATGAAATAAATTGTTAAATTTAATTTTACCTGATTCCTTTCACTTTTTTAAAAAATGGAGTCACCAGGACATTTTAAATTACACATGTGACTCCCATTATATTTCTTTGGACAGCACTGCTCTAGAAGATGTGACTACTTTTTTACCTTTGGGGTTTTCTGATGAAACCCACTTGGCTACTGGGAGCCATTGCTGGGCTGGCCTCCAGTGGAGCATCCTTACTTGTACTTGATTTTAAAGTGTCTATCATATTCAACCTTTTATTATAATTACATTTCTTTCCATTTTATTTTTTATGAAAGTATAGTTGGTTCACGATGTTTTGTTAGTTTCAGATGTAGAGCAAAGTGATTCAGCTATCCATATATATATGGATATATATTTTTTCTTTTTTGGATTCTTGTCCCTTATAGGTTATTACAAAATAATAACAGTACAGTTGAGTACAGTTCCCAGTGCTATACAGTAGGTCCTTGTTGGTTATCTATTTTATATATAGTAATGTGTATATGTTAATCCCAATCTCCTAATGTATCCCACCCTTTCCCCTTTGGTAACCATAAGTTTGTTTTCTATGTCTGTAGTTCTATTTCTATTTTGTAAATAAGTTCATTGGTATCATTTTTTTTTTTAGAATTCACATATAAGCAATATCATATGATATTTGTCTTTCTCTGTTTGGCTTACTTAGTATGATCATCTCTGGATCTATCCACCTCACTACAAATAACTCAATTTCTTTTTATGGCTGAGTAATATTCCACTGTGTATATGTGCCACATCTTCTTTATCCATTCATTTGTTGATGGACATTTAGGTTGCTTCCATGTGTTGCCTATTGTAAAATAGTGCTGCAATGAACACTGGGGTGCATGTATCTTTTCTACTTATGGTTTTCTTCAGATATACGTCCAGGAGTGTGATCCCTGGATCATATCATAGTTTTATTTTTAGTTTTTTAAGGAACATCTATACCGTCTCCATAGTGGCTGTACTAATTTACATTCCCACCAACAGTGTAGGAGGGTTCCTTTTTCTCTATATCCTTCCAGCTTTTATTATTTGTAGACTTTTTGATGATTGCCTTTCTGACCCATGTGAGGTGGTACCTCACTGTACTTTTGCTTTGCATTTCTCCCTTTCCATTTTATATCAGTGTATCTTTTTTGTGTCATTATGAGTTTATTATCTCATCAATTTAACTTGTTACCATTTATTATTATTATTACCATTACTATTACTATTACTGTTTTGATGCTCACTCAAATTGTCAGAATTTGGCTGTGTACTCTCAGCCTTACCAGTAACAGACTTAAAAGGTAGAAGCTCCATCTTTTCTGGAAACATCATGACTTTTAACTGCCATGAACTCTGGAGTAAAACACCCATTAAGAAGTTCTGATTTCTTTCAGGGGAGAAGAGGATTAGAGATGAAAACCTGAGTTCACGAGACTTGGAAAGTAGGGTGAAGTGCTGTGGTTGCTGCAGCTGCTGTGTTGGATTGGTTTTTGTGTCACTAAATTGGAAAAATAATTCTTTTTAACATTTTTAGCACACATGGGTTTTATAATTTTAGGTACTATGTTTTATTTGTCAGAGAGTAAATGCCTTCTTCTGTGAAAAACACTCTCTCCTCTGCTGATGCATGTGATGGTGTTGCTCCCCTCTGACATTTCTGTTTAAGGACAGAGGGAAAATAGGAGGCAGAGAGTTGAGGACACACACACACACACTCACACACTCTCATCACATTCATATACATATGCTCTTGCTGACACACTCATGTGTTCACACACATGCTGATATGTACACACTCACATACACTCATATTCACACATGACCATGCTCACACACACACACTTACTCACACTCATATACAATGCTACCTTGGCTACATTGTTTCTAAATAGCAGAATTTTGGTCTTTCAAAAACTGTAGGACAATGAGATATCATCTCACACCAGTCAGAATGGGCATCCTCAAAAAATCTACAAACAGCAAATGCTGAAGAGGGTGTGGAGAAAAGGGAACTCTCTTGCACTGTTGGTGGGAATGTAAATTGATACAGCCACTATGGAGAACAGTATGGAGGTTCCTTGAAAAACTAAAAATAGAACTACCATACGACCCAGCAATCCCACTACTGGGCATATACCCTGAGAAAACCATAATTCAAAAAGAATCATGTACCACAATGTTATTGCAGCTCTATTTACAATAGCCAGAACATGGACGCAACCTAAGTGCCCATCGACAGATGAATGGATGAAGAAGATGTGGCACATATATACAATGGAATATTACTTAGCCATATAAAGAAACGAAATTGAGTTATTTGTAGTGAGGTGGGTGGACCTAGAGTCTGTCATACAGAGTGAAGTAAGTCAGAAAGAGAAAAACAAATACCGTACGCTAACACATATATATGGAATCTAAAAAAAAAAAAAAAAAAAGTGGTCATGAAGAACTTAGGGGCAAGATGGGAATAAAGACGCAGACCTACTAGAGAATGGACTTGAGGGCGCAGGGAGGGGGAAGGGTAAGCTGGGACAAAGTGAGAGAGTGGCATGGACATATATACACTACCGAATGTAAAACAGATAGCTAGTGGGAAGCAGCTGCATAGCACAGGGAGATTAGCTCGGTACTTTGTGACCACCTAGAGGGGTGGGATAGAGAGGGTGGGAGGGAGGGAGATGTAAGAAGGAAGAGATATGGAGATATATGTATATGTATAGCTGATTTACTTTGTTATAAAGCAGAAACTAACACACCACTGTAAAGCAATTATACTCCAATAAAGATGTTAAAAAATAAATAAATAAATAAACCTGTAGGAGAGCCTCAGGAATTTGAATTTATATTAAATTTCAGATTCAGTGGATAAAGTTTTCCACAAGTCAGGTAAGTGCTTCTGACTACAGAGTGTTAGTCATAGGAGTAGGTTTTATTATTTGTTCAGTCGTGATTAGAAGTGCTTCCTAGAATGTGTCTAGTTTTACCACAAATCACCTCCTGTCACACAGATTATAGAAAGCATCCAGGTTTTTGTCTGAGGTTTGGAAAATGTATCTCATTGTGGACGACAAAATGACGTCTGTATTTTATAAAGGCGTCTCTTCTTCATTTCTATCATACTGAATCCTTGAATCTGTATAACATTGTAGAACCTTTATTCTTTATCTCTAATTTTCTTGTCTATCCTCAGAGACAGATGTTACCCTCTCCATTTTGTACATGAGAAAGCTAGGATCAGGTAGGTTAAGGATTTGCCCAAGCTTGCATAAAGAAGAGCACAAAACACATTAATTTCGTGTTCTTTGGCATTTTGTCATCATCCTTATCTTTTTGGAAAACCAATGACACCTACCAGAACCTACCAACTCATGACTTGTTCATACCTGTGGAGCTTTAATCCTAGTAAATTACTCCTTTAGACAATTGAGAGAATCATTTCCAAGTGATTCACATCACATATTTTGTAAAGGAAAGTGTTTCTGGACATTCTCGGCCCAGAAAAGATGAGTAAAACAAATTTTAAGCCATTCACTGAGGCTAGTTGATTAGCTTGCCTTACAGTGAAATACCTTGGAAGCAAATATTCTGGAACTCAAAATGTTACCTACCTGTCTGGGGAAGGAAGTTCCATTGATTCGTAGAAGATGGTTCAAAGGATCTGCCCAGAGCAACTGTGCTTTTGAATGGGTTTCAATTTGTTTTTAAAATTGTCAATTTTGCACAAAATGTACAACATTCAGTTCTGTAAACTTTTAAAAATTCTCCCTTATATTTTGCTATTATTATTTCATTTCTTAAGCTCATGATTTTCTTTTCTAAAAAGTAGACTTTCCTGTTGTGTTAGTTTGCTTTCAGTCAAAGATATTAATAAAGAATACAAGACAGTATGGAAATGAAAACAACACAGATTTGGATTTATCAATTTATTACTTCATTTAACAAATCTTTATTGGGTCCCTGCTGTGGGCCAGGTACTATTTTAGGTGCGGTAGCTTCAGCCAGCAATTAGTAAAGAAGACAGAAATTCCTGTCTTTATCGAGTTCCCATTCTGAAGAGGGGAAGCAGACAATAAACTAGATAAATAAGTAAAATATGTAATAGGTGAAATGTGGAGAACTAAAGCAGATAAGAGGGGTGAGGCATACTGAGAAAGAGTTTCTGATTGTAAATAGCTGGACAGAGAAGGGCCTTATTGAGAATATGATGCTCGAACAATGACTTGAGTGGACTGTGCAGTTATGTGGGGAAAGAGCTCTTCAGATAGAGGGAACAGCAATTGCAAACACTGGAGGTAAGAGGCTGACTGTTGTGTTCAAGCATCAGCAAAGAAACCAGTGTTGTTGAAATGGAGTGAGGAAGCAGAAGAAAAAGTAAGGCAGCTTGTGGGGGGCCAAGTCATGTGGAGCCTTGCGAAGTCATTGTGAGGTTCTTTGTTTGAGACGGGAAGACAATGGCTGGGTTTAAGGAGAAAATTGACTGTTAGAAACTGTGAAGGGTCTGAGATTTTACTCTGCTTACAAGTTAACAAGTCACCCTGCCACAGTGTTATCTGCATGTGCCGACTGAGTCACAGACCTTTATTACTTACAGGAAAATCAGTAGCTGTATGGGCTTCCCCGGTGGTGCAGTGGTTGAGAATCTGCCTGCTAACGCAGGGGTCATGGGTTCGAGCCCTGGTCTGGGAAGATCCCACATGCTGCGGAGCAACTAGGCCCATGAGCCACAACTACTGAGCCTGCGCAACTGGAGCCTGTGCTCCGCAACAAGAGAGGCCACGATAGAGAGAGACCCGCGCACCGCGATGAAGAGTGGCCCCCGCTTACCGCAGCTAGAGAAAGCCCTCGCACAGAAACGAAGACCCAACACAGCCATAAATAAATAAATAAATAAATTTATTAAAAAAAAAAAATTCAGTAGCTGTAGAAGAAGCATCTTGTGCTGGTCCCCATACCCAAAGCTCGGCAAGGCAAGGGGATGAGGGTTCTTTGTTACATGAATGGGCAGTAGGGTGCATCACAAAACTAGGCAGTTATGAGCTTTTATAGGGTTGCTATATATCCTATTTCGCCTTTCTTCCTGTCTGAAGGGAGAGACCATTCATTACCCTGAAATGTAAGCAGATGTCTTTGGGGAGGGAGTAGTAGGACTTTATTTTTATTACATCTCTGAGATGGTAGGTTTCTTAACTTTTTTTTAAAGTTTTTTTGATGTGGACCATTTTTAAAGTCTTTATTGAATTTGTTACAATATTGCTTCTGTTTTATGTTTTAGTTTTTTGGCCAGGAGGTATGTGGGATCTTAGCTCCCCAGCCAGGGATCAAACCCACACCCCCTGCACTGGAAGGCAAAGTCTTAACCACTGGACTGCCAGGGAAATCCCTGAGATGGTAGGTTTCTACGTGCTTCTGGAGGAACCTCCAGGGCCCAATACTGTTTGTTTTTCAAGTGTGTCCTTTGCTCAGATGGCCCAAATTTTGCAGAAACACAAGAAACACTGAGAATTGCCTTCCAATAGTGACATGACATAACTTAAATTTTTACCTTCTGATTGTATGGGCTTTTTACTCAGCTACGCTGACGTATGGTTCACAAATAAAAATTGTATATATTTAAGATATACAAAGTGATGTTTTGATATACATAGACATTGTGAAATAATTACCACAATCATGCTAATTAACACATCCATCACCACACATAGTTACACTTTTTCGTGTATGGGATCAACTCCCTCAATAAACTTCAAGCATATAATATTTTATTACTAATCATCATGAAATAAATTAGAGCTCCAGGACTTATTCATCTTATAAATGGAAGATTTTACCTTTTGACCAACATCTTCCTGCTCCACTCCCCTACCCCAGGCCCTGGTAACCACCAGTCTACTCTCTGTTTCTACGAGTTTGACATTCTTTGATTTGATGTATGAATGGAATTATGCAGTATTTGTCTTTCTGTTCCTGAGTTATTTCACTTAGCCTAGTGTCCTCTAGATGTATCCATGCTATGACAAATGGCAGGATCTTATTCTTTTTAAGACAATAATATTTCATTGTATGTATATGCCATAGATTCTTTATCCTTTCATCCATCAATGGACACTTGTTTCCATATCTTGGTTACTGCAAATAATGCTGCAATGAACATTAGAGTATAGATTAAATCTTCAAGATTATCATTTCATTTCCTATGGACATATACACCCATAAATTGGATTCCTGGATCATATGGTGGTTCTATTTTTAATTTTTTTAGGAAACTCCATCTTGTTTTCCATGATGGCTGCACCATTTTATAGTCCCACTGACAGTATATAAGGATTGCGTTTTCTGCACATTCTCACCAGAACTTATTCTCCCTGTGCTATGCGGCTGCTTCCCACTAGCTATCTATTTCACATTTGGTAGTGCATATATGTCAATGCCACTTTCTCACTTCGTCCCAGCTTACCATAGCCCCTCCCCGTGTCCTCAGGTCCATTTTCTATGTCTGTGTCTTTATTTCTGTCCTACCCCTAGGTTCTTCAGAAGCATTTTCTTTTTTTAGATTCCATATATATGTGTTAGTATACGATATTTGTTTTTCCTTTCTGACTTACTTCACTCTGTATGACAGACTCTAGGTCCATCCACCTCACTACAAATAACTCAATTTCATTTCTTTTTATGGCTGAGTAATATTCCATTGTATATATGTGCCACATCTTCTTTATCCATTCATCTGTTGATGGACACTTAGGTTGCTTCCACGTCTTGGCTATTCTAAATAGTGCTGCAGTGAACATCGTGGTACATGACTCTTTTTGAATTATGGTTTTCTCAGGGTATATGCCCAGTAGTGGGATTGCTGGGTCGTATGGTAGTTCTATTTTTAGTTTTTTAAGGAACCTCCATATTGTTCTCCATAGTGGCTGTATCAATTCACATTCCCACCAACAGTGCAGCAGGGTTCCCTTTTCTCCACACCCTCACCAGCATTTATTGTTTGTAGACTTTTTGTTGATGGCCATTCTGACTGGTGTGAGGTGATACCTCATTGCAGTTTTGATTTGCATTTCTCTAATGATTAGGGATGTCAAGCATCCTTTCATGTGTTTGTTGGCAATCTGTATATCTTCTTTGGAGAAGTGTCTGTTTAGGTCTTCTGCCAATTTTAGGGTTGGGTTGTTTGTTTTTCTGATATTGAGCTGCATGAGCTTCTTGTATATTTTGGAGATTAATCCTTTGTCAGTTGCTCCATTTGCAAATATTTTCTCCTATTCTGAGGGGTGTCTTTTTGGCTTCTTTATGGTTTCCTTTGCTGTGCAAAAGCTTTTACATTTCATTAGGTTCCATTTGTTTATTTTATTTTTATTTCCATTTCTCTAGGAGGTGGGTCAAAAAGGATCTTGCTGTGATTTATGACATAGAGTGTTCTGCCTATGTTTTCCTCTAAGAGTTTTATAGTGTCTGGCATTACATTTAGGTCTTTAATCCATTATGAGTTTATTTTTGTGTATGGAATGTTCTAATTTCATTCTTTTACATGTAGCTGTCCAGTTTTCCCAGCACCACTCATTGAAGCGGCTGTTTTTTTCTCCATTGTATATTCTTGTCTCCTTTATCAAAGATATGGTGACCATATCTTGTGGGTTTATCTCTGAGCTTTCTGTACTGTTCCATTGATCTATATTTCATTTTTTAATGTCAGTACCATACTGTCTTGATTAATGTAGCTTTGTAGTATAGTCTGAAGTCCAAGAGCCTGATTTCTCCAGCTCCATTTTTCTTTCTCAAGATTGCTTTGGCTATTTGGGGTCTTTCATGTTTCCATGCAAATTGTGAAATTTTTTGTTCTAGTTTTGTGAAAAATGCCATTGGTAGTTTGATAGGGATTGCATTGAATCTGTAGATTGCTTTAGGTAGTATAGTCATTTTCACAATGTTGATACTTCCAATCCAAGAACATGGTATATCTCTCCATCTGTCTGTATCATCTTTAATTTCTTTCATCAGTGTCTTATAGTTTTCTGCATACAGGTCTTTTCTCCCCTTAGGTAGGTTTATTCCTAGGTATTTTATTCATTTTGTTGCAATGGTAAATGGGAGTGTTTCCTTAATTTCTCTTTCAGATTTTTCATCATTAGTGTATAGGAATGCAAGAGATTTCTGTGCATTAATTTTGTTTCCTGCTAATTTACCAATTTCATTGATTAGCACTAGTAGTTTTCTGGTAGCAACTTTAGGATTCTCTATGTATAGTGTCATTCCATGTGCAAACAGTGACAGATTTACTTCTTCTTTTCTGATTTGGATTCCTTTTATTTCTTTTTCTTCTCTGATTGCTGTTGCTAAAACTTCCAAAACTGTGTTGATTAATAATGGTGAGGGTGGACAACCTTGTCTTGTTCCTGATCTTAGTGGAAATGGTTTCCTTTATTCACCATTGAGAATGATGTTAGCTGTGGATTTGACCTAAATGGCCTTTATTATTTTGAGGTAAGTTTCCTCTATGCCTACTTTCTGGAGGGTTTTTATCATAAATGGGTGTTGAATTTTGTCAAAAGCTTTTTCTGCATCTATTGAGATGATTATATGGTTTTTCTCCTTCATTTGTTAATATGGTTTATCACATTGATTGATTTGCATATATTGAAGAATCCTTGCATTCCTGGGATAAATCCCACTTCATCATGGTGTATGATCCTTTTAATGTGCTGTTGGATTCTGTTTGCTAGTATTTTGTTGAGGATCTTTGCATCTATGTTCATCAGTGATATTGGTCTGTAGTTTTCTTTCTTTGGACATCTTTGTCTGGTTTTGGTATCAGGGTGATGTTTGCCCCTAGAATGAGCTTGGGATTGTTCCTTCCTCTGCTGTATTTTGGAAGAGTTTCAGAACAATAGGAGTTAGCTCTTCCCTAAATGTTTGATAGAATTTGACTGTGAAGCCATCTGGTCCTGGGCTTTTGCTTGTTGGAAGATTTTAATCACAGTCTCAATTTCAGTGCTTGTGATTGGTCTGTTTATATTTTCTATTTCTTCCTGGTTCAGTCTTGGCAGGTTGTGCATTTCTAAGAATTTGTCCATTTCTTCCAGGTTGTCCATTTTATTGGCATAAAGTTGCTGGTAGTAATCTCTCATGATCCTTTGTATTTCTTCAGTGTCAGTTGTTACTTCTCCTTTTTCATTTCTAATTCTATTGATTTGCGTTTTCTCCCTTTTTCTCTTGATGAGTCTGGCTAATGGTTTATCAATTTTGTTTATCTTCTCAAAGAACAAGCTTTTAGTTTTATTGATCTTTGCTATTGTTTCCTTCTTTTCTTTTCATTTATTTCTGATCTGATCTTTATGATTTCTTTCCTTCTGCTAACTTCAGGGTTTTTTTTTTTTTTTTTTTTTCTTCTTTCTCTTATTGCTTCACGTGTAAGGTTAGGTTGCTTATTTGAGATGTTTCTTGTTTCTTGAGGTAGGATTGTATTGCTATAAACTTCCCTCTTTGACCTGCTTTTGCTGCATCCCATTGGTTTTGGGGCGTCATGTTTTCATTGTCATTTGTTTCTAGGTATTTTTTGGTTTCCCCTTTGATTTCTTCAGTGATCTCTTGGTTATTTAGTAATGTACAGTTTAGCTTCCATGTGTTTTTGTTATTTACAGATTTTTTTCCTGTAATTCATATCTATTCTCATAGCGTTGTGCTCGGAAGACATACTTGATATGATTTAAATTTTCATTAATTTACCAAGGTTTGATTTGTGACCCAAGATATGATCTATCCTGGAGAATGTTCCATGAGCACTTGAGAAGAAAATGTATTCTGCTGTTTTTGGATGGAATGTCCTATAAATATCAGTTAAGTCCATGTTGTTTAAGGTATCATTTAAAGCTTGTGTTTCCTTATTTATTTTCATTATAGATGATCTGTCCATTGGTGAAAATGGGGTTTTGAAGTCCCCTACTATGATTGTGTTACTGTCAATTTCCCCTCTTATGGCTCTTAGCATTTGCCTTATGTACTGAGGTGCACCTATGTTGGGTTCATAAATATTTACAATTGTTATGTTTTCTTGGATTGATTCCTTGATCATTATGTAGTGTCCTTCTTTGTCTCTTGTAATAGTCTTTATTTTAAATAAAGGCTATTTTGTCTGATATGAGAATTGCTACTCCAGCTTTCTTTTGATTTCCAATTTTCATGGAATATCTTTTTCCATCCCCTCACTTTCAATCTGTATCTATCCCTAGGTCTGAAGTGGGTCTCTTGTAGACAGCATATATACAGATCTTGTTTTTGTATCCATTCAGCCAGTCTATATCTTTTTGTTGGATCATTTAATCTATTTACATTTACCATAGTTATCAATATGCTTTTTCCTATTACCATTTTCTTAATTGTTTTTGGTTTGTTATTGTAGGTCTTTTCCTTCTCTTCTCTTTCTTGCCTAGAGAAGTTCCTTTAGCATTTGTTGTAAAGCTGTTTTCCTGATGTTGAATTCTCTTAGCTTTTGCTTGTCTGTAAAGATTTTTATTTCTCTGTCAAATATGAATGAGATCCTTGCTGTGTAGAGTAATCTTGGTTCTAGTTTTTTCCCTTTCATCACTTTAAATATGTCCTGCCACACCCTTCTGGCTTGCAGAGTTTCTGCTGGAAGATCAGTTGTTAACCTTATGGGGATTCCTTTGTATGTTGCTTTTTGCTTTTCCCTTGCTGCTTTTTATATTTTTTTTTTTTGTATTTAATTTTTGATAGTTTGATTAATATGTGTCTTGGCATGTTTCTCCTTGGATTTATCCTGTGTGGGACTCTCTGTGCTTCTTGGACTTGATTGACTATTTCCTTTCCCATATTAAGGAAGTTTTCAACTATAATCTCTTCAAATATTTTCTCAGTCCTTTTCTTTTGTCTTCTTCTTTTGGGACCCCTATAATTCGAATGTTGGTGTGTTTAATGTTGTCCCAGAGGTCTCTGAGACTGTCCTCAATTCTTTTCATTCTTTTTTCTTTTTTCTGCTCTGTGATAGTTATTTCCACTATTTTATCTTCCAGGTCATTTATCCCTTCTTCTGCCTCATTTATTCTACTCTTGATTCCTTCTAGAGAATTTTTAATTTCATTTATTGTGTTGTTCATCACTGTTTGTTTACTCTTTTGTTCTTCTAGGTCCTTTTTAAACAGTTCTTTTATTTTCTCCATTGTATTTCCAAGATTTTGATCATCTTTACTATCATTACTCTGAATTCTTTTTCAGGTAGACTGCATATTTCTTCTTCATTTGTTTGGTCTGGTGGGTTTTTACCTTGCTCCTTTATCTGCTGTGTATTTCTCTGTCTTCTCATTTTGCTTAACTTACTGTGTTTGGGGTCTCCTTTTCACAGGATGCAGGTTTGTAGTCCCATTGTTTTTGGTGTCTGCCCCCAGTGGTAATGTTCGTTCAGTGAGTTCTGTAAGTTTCCTGGTGGCAGAGACTTGTGCCTGTGTCCTGGTGGATGAGGCTGGATCTTGTTTTTCTGGTAAGCAGGACCATGTCATGTGGTGTGTTTTGGGGTGTCTGTGAACTTATAATTTTAAGCAGACTGTCTGTTAATGGGTGGGGTTGTATTCCTGTCCTGCTAGTTGTTTGGCATTGGGTGTCCAGCACTGGAGTTTGCTGGTCATTGAGTGGAGCTGGATTTCATCATTGAGATGGATATCTTTGGGAGAGCTCTCATCAATTTATATTATGAGAGCCCAGGAGGTCTCTGTTGGACCAGTGTCCTAAACTCGGCTCTCCCACATCAGAGGATCAGGCCTGACACCCGACCAGAGCACCAAGGACCATCAGCCACATGGCCAGGTACATGGGGAGTTTCTTGCCTTTGGGGATATCTGAGTACTTCTGCTAGCATTCACTACGTGTTCTATAGCAGTTGTTACACGTGTAGATGTATTTTTGATGTATTTGTGGAGAGGAAGGTGATCGTCACGTGCTACTCCTCCACCTTCTTGAAGGTCCTCCCTCATTGTGGTTTTGATTTAAGTTTTATCAGTAATTTAGCTGGTGCGTTTAGAATAGACTATGGGTAGCATGACAAGTTGGGAGGCTGTGAGTCTGTTCCAGAGCAGGTGTGATGGTTTCTTTCAGCTTTTCAATCTTATAATTATGTGTTCGTTTATGTGAAATAGGTCATGTGACTTAAGCTCTTGGACCCTCACTTTCCTTATCTGTAGAATATGGATACAAATACCTACATCCTAGAGCTGTCGTAATACGTAAAGTAAAGAAAATGAAGTACCTCATATATAGTAAGCTTGCATCTAATACAGAGTATTTCTGTCCTTATTCACTTAAAGTTGCAATAACTAGCATACCTAATGTTTAATTTTGGAAAACAATTCACACGAAAAATACTTGAACTGTAAATTAATATTGATAGTTATTTTGTTAACTCAAGCATTGTATTAAACCAACAATACTAGACTTACACATAATTAATTGATAAATCTTAGCCACTATTTTGATACTTAAAACACTGAAATACTTAAATATCTATGAATAGTAATTTACACAGTCTTTTTTTGTGAAAAATAATTTTATTTGCATCTCTCTTTACCAGGGTAATATTAATAAAAGATGAACAAAAATGATAAACTCCTCAACAATATTTCTTTTGAGGTAATTATATTTCTAAGATTAAAAATATATGATGTTTTTAGGTTTATTTAAGATAGGGAGTGGAAATGATTCATCTGTCCTCCTTCTATAAAGCAACAAATCACTACCCAAAAGCATAAAAACAGAGGGTAAATCTACATATTCAAAAAAGTTTCAGTTATGCAAGATAAATAATTTCTAGGCATCAGCTGTACAACATAATGCCTATAAGTTACCAATACTTTATTGTGCACTGAAAATTTTAAGAAAATAGATCTCAAGTGTTGTCACTACAAAAATTTTAAAAAATGAAAAAGGGGACAGGAGGAAACTTTTGCAGGTGATGGATATATTTATATCCTTGATTGTGGTGATGGCTTCATGGGTGTATGCATATGTTCAAACTTATCCAACTGTATACATTAAATACGTGCAGTTTTTCATATATCAATTACACTTCAATAAAGCTGTTAAAAATTTAATAAATAAATACTTCAATTCAAAACAAACAAGTAAAAAAAAAATCCAATAACATAGGAAACAGTTACAACAAAACCCCAAATATAAAAAGTAAGGAATATCTATGAAACACATGAAATTTGGACCAAATTTAAGGTTTACATTCTTAGAGGATGCATTTCCATAGATCAGGACTAATAGTTGTGCAGATATGAGCATCTAAAACATTGATCCCTTAATTGAAATTGCAAGGTATGGAGCATCTCTTGGCCCTGAATTTCAAAGCACCGAGGAAGAAGTGCTGAATAAGGAATCACACAAACACACTAACCAAGGAAAACTGTCGTAGGCAGGATGAAAGAGATAAAATGGATGGCACTCAGCTCTGCAGCTGCTGATACTAGTCAGCTGGTATTGCCACTCACAAATATGCAGTGTATAGGGGCCAAAACCTGCTGCTCACTCACAAAGGATAAACTGCTAGGTGTTCAGAACACCAAGGACATGAAGTGTGCTTAGATCTCCTGCACAGCAGAATGGATGAAGAAATAATCTGTTGTAACAATATTGAATTGAGATATTTGATATGCCCCTGCTATTCCCTCCATACTACTTTCTACTCTACTTCTGAAAACACAGGCCCAGAAAGACAACCCTTCTTTGAGTATGAGACAGAAAAGTACCACAGGGAGATAGAACCTTATATGTTTATCCTTTAGCATAGACAAAATGCAAGAACCTGATACCCAAATAAAATTCCTGGACATAATCTAAAAGGGACACAGTGTCTCATTTCAGGAGAGGTCTCTGCCAAGCATTTGGCCTTCTCTGCTGCAATAAATCAAAACAAAGCCCAGAGATGAGTGACACCAGTGTCTCAGGACTACTATCTTTGAGCAGAGCCCCAGACAAGAGAATGTTCTGGAAACCATCCAATGGGCCACCCAGGCCATGTTTCTTCAGGGCCCACTGACCTATTTTACCATTTGGGCTACAGTCTTGTCAACCTCCCAATTCACCTTTTAGAGCTTATAACAAAAACACCATCCCAGGCCAGAGGTACCCATTGAAATTTTAGATCTGTAAACTGCTGGAGTCAACTAAGAAGTACACAGCCTTTGAGAGACAATTATTGGCCCCTTATTGGGCTGTAGCAAATGCTGAGCACAGGTCCCATGGCTATGAAATAATCTTAAAATTAAAAACCCCAATCATGTTGTAGTCTGAACAAGTCTCAAATTGCTGTGTGGGGGCAGCTCAAGAATCCTCCACTATAAAGTAAAAACAGTACTTGCAACAGCAGGCAAGACCCAGCCTAGCCAGGTTTTTGCAATTCCATAGAAAGGTCTTGGGTACCCTTCTGCCTCCCTGGCACCTTGCCCATCTACTGACTCTACT
This sequence comes from Balaenoptera borealis, assembly GCF_965194805.1. Lineage (NCBI taxonomy): Eukaryota > Metazoa > Chordata > Mammalia > Artiodactyla > Balaenopteridae > Balaenoptera > Balaenoptera borealis. Next base: position 20,380,846 of record NC_138865.1, on the reverse strand, counting down.
GACTCACTGGGGGCTGGGATGTAGAGACCTCCCCTCCCACACATGGGCTTGGTTCACTGATGGCTCCTCCTAATTAACTTCCATCTGGCTGCAATGGAGTGCACCTGCCCTCCAACATAAGAGAGACCTGTCCCTAACTGAGTGTGGGAAGGGCACTCAGCACAGTGGACAGAGCTTCATGCCCTAGGGAAGGCTCTCCCGGCTACCCAGCAAAAAGAGCCCTGATATATTTTCAGGCTGTACTATCCAGGCCCTACAAGACCACACCTGTGTCCTGTTCAACTTTTCTGAACACATGGCATCTGATAACAGCCCAGTTATGAGACATGCAAACTCTCCATGCTCCATGTCACCCACAAGCTGCTGGGGCATTGAATGTTTTCATAGACGGGTAAAGGGCAGTCGTAAGTGATTGATAAAAGGAGACAAATAATCCCAACCCAGACAGCACATCTCAGGTGACCAGATTGGGAGCTCAATACAACAGTTCCCCAAAAAAGGACTTCTCGTTTGAGCCACACATTGGATCAGACTGCCCCCCACTTCCATCCTTCCCTTCCATTTTATGACCCTTGTTTAGAGTTTCTGACATCTTGGTCTCCATGTGAAGGCCCTGCAAGGGACTTCTATCCACTTCCATCCCTTTCTAAGGACTCAAATAAATAGCACACTAAATGGCTTTTAAATAACAAAAAATGAGAGGTTATGGAAACTCTGGAAACTAATTTAAAATCTTTTAAAAATTCAAAATATTATGCTAAGCAATTCTTCAACATGATGTGTTTTTCTTTTTAAGTTATATAAAAATGTTTTTCTGTAAAACCTTTTTGTCCCTCTTACACACAACCCTTCCAAACAAAAAGTCTAAAAAAAATTAAAAATTAATTTAGAAACTTAATAAAATTTTGATTGCTAAATAAGACACAAAAATAATAACAACTAACACAAAACGCTGACACTTAGAAAGATGTGGAGGAGGAAAAAAGACTTTAATGATCTTTGCTTTTGCAGAGCCACTCTTGAAAGCTTTTCGCTTCTCCTTAAAAACCAAACCAAACCAAACTCCCTCTTCTGCCTTGAGTCCTTTAGATTCAGGCTGATGGCTGAGCCTATAGTCAACTTGATAACACTGACTGAGACAGCAGATGATGACCCCGCTCTTGCATGTTCCACATAAAACACCTCCAAATGCTATCTATACTAGTGATGTAGATAAACTGATGTCAGACAAACAGAACAGGTTCAAACTGACTGCCTCATATGTGCCTCTAAAACTAGAGACTAAAATATTCAGACTAGACAGAAAAGCCCGGGACAAGAGTTCCCATGACAAAAGGCCACATTAAAAACTATGAACCTGACTACCTAATTAATACATGTTATATCTGGGCTACTCTGACATTAAAAACTCTTTATTTCCAAAGAGAAGGCCCTGCTGTGACCTCTGGGATCAACTCCTTTTGTGTATACGTGACTGTCATGACATCAGTTAGCCCTGGGGGACAGTCACATCAGAACCAACCTTCTGATCAGCTCAAGCTGGGACTGTATTATTGCCTTGGACCAAGTAATAAAGGTTCAAACAATAGAGTTTTAAAAGCTGCCTAACTCTGTACGGTAGACCCAGATAGTCTAGGAGACATATTTCCTGGTTTAGTAACCCATTAAGCCTCATGTCTCATAATGAGACTCAAGGCAGGCCTGATTCTAATTAGAGTGATTTTGATCAAAACCTTGGTCCCTGTTGTCTCAAACCATTTACCTGGTTCTTAGAATAGCCCTTCAAAGTCTAACCTATTCAGGTCCATAAAAATACCCTGGTTTTTACTCAGGTCCCAAGAAAATCAGAGCAGAGTTGAAGAGTCCAACGATAGGCCACAATCCTGTGTGATTTCTTAAGCCTGATCATAGATAGGAATACACACCCCAGACTTGGTGCACAGCCAGTGCACTGAGGTCTCTGAAGGGTCAAGGCCTCAGAGCACCCTCTCCAATCAGCCATGCTTCTATCCATGTCTACACCCCAGACCAGAGGCTTCATTTGGAGGGTTTCCATGGTGGCTTTCCTCAGGGATCTCTGTAAGGGTCTCCTTATGGGACCCAGGGGAAGCCAGAAAACACTTTTCTCTACTCTGACTCACAACTCAGTCTTTTCTACTCCTAGTAATTTCTTCTCTCCCTGGTTCCTGTTCCAGCATTCATAAAAATGTCAGAGCCTTTTGTTGGGGTCTCCTTTTTCAGTAGTGAGATGACTGCCACATCTGTGGTCTGTGCTGATCCACTTGACTTCAACTGGTGGGCCATTCCATGGGAACAAACAGAGTAGGGAAAAAATTGAGGTTTTTCTCTAGTTTAGGCTCTTGCTTATACTATTACAATAAGTAGATAAAGACTTGACTGATACTTTCATTTTTGCCTATTGCTTAATTGACTACTCTGACTCCCGGTGGCTTAGCTCCAGCTGAACTGCTAAGAGTCTGCTCTCACCTCTCATATTCAATAGGGTCCTGGAAGTCCTGGCTGGGGAAATAAGGCAAAGAAAGAAAATGAAAGGTATACAGATTGGAAAGGAAGAAACAAAGCTGTCTTTATTTACAGATGACATGATTATCTACATAGACAATTCCAAGGGTTCTATTAAAACAAAAAAACAAACAACCCCCCAGAGTTGCAAAATACAAAGTCAACACACAAATATTAATCTTCTCTTTATATACTAGCAATGGAAAGTTGGGAACAAAAATTAAAAACACTATGCCTTTTACAATGACTAAAAAATAAAAAAGGAAATACCTTAGTGTAGATCTAACAAAACTGTTGCAGATTCTGTAGGGTAGAAACTATAATATGTTAATGAAGTAAATCAAAGAAGACTTGAACGGACATACTGTGTTCATCTTCATAGTAAATATGTCAATTCTCTTCAAATTAATCTATAGGTTTAATGAAATTCCTGTCAAAATCCCAGCAAGATTTTTTGTAGATACAGACAAGCTGATTCTAAAATTAATATTAAATGAGAGAGATCAATTTTTTTTGTAAAATAATGAACTGGGAAGAATCACACTAGCTGAATCTTTTTATTGTGAAATATATAAACAAGAAATTTGCCATTTAAACCATTTTTAAGTGCACATTTCAGTGGCATTAATTACGTTCACAGTGTTGTGACACTATCACCACCTTCTACTTCCAAAACTGTTTCATTGCCCTAAACAGAAACTCTGTACCGTGTAAGCAATAACTGCATTCCTCTCTCCCTCAGTCCCTGGTAAGCTTTAATTTACTTTATGTCTCTATGAATTTGCCTATTCTTCATATAAGTGGAATCATACAATATTTGTCCTTTTGTATCTGACTTATTATACTTATCATAGTGTTTTCAAGGTTTGTCCCTGTTGTAGCATGTTAATAGAACTTCATTCCTTTTTAATGCTGAATAATATTCCATTGTACATATATATCACATATTGTTTATCCATACATCTATTGGTAAGTATTTGAAAATACTTATTTATAGCTGATTTAAAGTTTTTGGTATGTTTGACATCTGGGCTTCCTCAAGGACTGTTTTTCTTACTACTTTATTTCTGAATATGAGCCATGGTTTACATGTCTCATAATTTTTCTGTCAAAAATTGGACATATTAAATAATATAATATGGCCACTCTGGAAATCAGATCTCTCACCTACCCAGGGTTCCTTGTCACTGCTGTTTGTCAATGCTGTTGTTGCTACTGTTTGTTTGTTTAGTAGTGACTTTTCTGAACAAATACTATGAAGTCTGTATTTGTTTTGTGTGGCAGCTGAAGTCTCTGTTTAGTTAGTTTAGAGATAAGCTAATAATTGGACAGAGATTTTCTCAAAAGCCTTGCAAAAATAAGTTCCTTGGACTTTGCTGAGGATCTGTGTCTGAGGTATGTGTGTATTGTGACACACCATCAATATTCCTGCAGTTATAACTCTACCTTAGTCTTTATTTTCTGCTTGCATAGAGCCACAAGGTCATCCAGAGGTGAAATCTCAGGAACATCTCATGTCTCTCCTGGGCATGCACACAGCACTATATATGCATGTGGCCTTCTAGATTTCTGGTATATGTTGGAACTTTTCAAAACACCCTATTCCCCAGGTGTTTCTTATAAGTATTTTAGTCAGCTGCTCATTTGTCTTATGGTTACCAATGCCACTAGCAGTTGTGATATAAAACAGTTGTCACTAATTGTTTTGACTAACTGTCCTGGGCTAAAAGACAATTCTCCCTGAGTAAACTCTGAGTCAGATCAAATAAAGACAAGCCCTGTGAGTGAGGGTCTTTAGGTAACTGTCAGATAGGTCAAGTGGTAAGAATTTTCTGGGGATGGACTTTTGGGGAACACCAAACCCAATTTTCTCCTTCTACTGGCTAGTAAGCCTCCTGTTTTCATGACTACCATGGTTACAAAACTGTTGGCATTCAAGGCTACAGTGAAGATAAGGAGAGAGGAATTTGAGTCAAAGAACCATAAAGCTCACTGTTCTTATAGCAATTCCACCATTTCTTGAATAAACACACCTTAGATTGTTACAAGCATTTGGTTAATTTCTACAGATTGATCATACTGATTTTAACTATTTTTTTTTGGCCAATATTCTCATTATTTTTATGGAGGAGGAGATTTTTGGTGGTTCTTACTCCACCAAAGAGTAATTCAAAAAATGTTTCTTTGTTTTGTTTTGTTTTTGTTTTGTTTTTATTACTTCTATTTCATTGCTGAGATTTTCTATTTTTTATAGAATATTTATAATTGATTGTTTAAGTACTTTTATGACAGATACTTAAAAATTCTTATCTGATAATTCCAATATCTGATTGCTCTCAGTGTTGGTATCATTTGATTGTCTTTTCACATTCAAGTTGAGATTTTTCTGGTTCTTTGTATAATGGGTGATTTTCTTTCTTTTTTTTTTTTATCCTGGAAATTTTGTCTATGATTCTGGAAGACTCTGGGTACTCTCTAAATGTTTTACTTTAATAGATAGTTACCCTTTTTTAAGTTTATCATGAAATTCCTTGTCTATTTTGTGGTCTGTGATTCTAAAGTCAATTAAATTTTCAGAGCCTCTGTGGTCCTATTTTAGTCTCCTTGATTACTTGGTGCCACAGGGGCATCCTTTTAGCTCTGCTGATCATGTGTGAGGGGTCAGATGGGGTTTTCCCCAGCCAGACCACCCAGTGTCTTTCAGTGTGGGAGGAGGTCTCCAGGTCTATGGAGGTGAAGAGATTCCTTAACTGGGAGCTTGCTGTGGTAGAATCCTCCCTACTCATGGGGCATGGAGAATGCATGTCAAGTCTTGGGTTGATTGTTCTGGCAGGATACCTCTGGGCAGTGCCTCTTGACTACTCTGTTCCTGGATGGCAGAGTTAAGTATCAGTTCTATGGAGACAAAGCAGCTTCCTGAACTGGGCACTTAATATTTGTGCCTCTGGCCACCGTTGTACTTCTCAGTGGTGGAGGGAGTCTTGGGCCTGGCAGTAAAGAAGAACACTACCCCTGGATGCTTAACATTAGTGGAGCTCACCCATCATTCCCCTTGCCAGTGATGCTGAGTGCACCTGCTGTTATGTTCAGGACTCCCATTGCATCTTGGGGAGGAATAAGCCTGTAGAAGCTGCCTTCTTTTGTTAAGAAACACTAGAATTGAACAAACTTCTTATGTTGGGTGGGGAGATGGAAGACCCCTGCTGCTGTGTTTTTCGTTTTCTTGGTATCCCAAAGCAGTTCACCTTCCTCATTCCTCCACTCAGAATTCACATGTAGTTGCCTCTTGCATTATTTCCTGAGCACGTAGTTGTAATCAGTGGGGAGGAGAAAAAAAGGAGTTTATAGAATCTTATCCAGACTGGAAGTGAGTGCTCCCAAATTATTATTGACATGGATGCAAAAATGATTCAGTGGAGGAAGGGTAATCTTTTTAGCAAATGATGTTGGAGAAACTAAACATCGACAGTAAAAACAAAAAACACAAAAAACAAACAAAAATACTTCAACCTAAACCTTTCTTCTTACACAAATATTAAATCAAGATAGAGCACAAACTCAAATGTAAAATGTTAATCTATAAGTTTACCTAAAAAGACATAAGAGAAATTTTTCTGGAATACAAGACTGGCAAAGAATTTTTAAACTTGACCCCTTATGCATGAGTCACAAAAAGAAAAATGATAAATTTATCACATTTGAATTAAAAACATTTGCTCAGTGACAGCTCATCTTAATAGAAAGAAAAGACAAGTTATAGGTTGGGAGAAAATATTTAGAAACCACAAATCTGACAAAGGACCAGCGTGTAGAAAGAATGCATATAGACCTCTCAAAATTTGACAGTAAAAACAATCTTATTAGAAAATGAGATAATGACACAGTGATATACAGGTGATAAATAAGCCCATGAAGAGATGTTCAACATCATTACCTGTCAGGGAAATGCAAATTAAAACCACATTGAGATATCAGTACACACCTATCAGAATAAAAAAGTGGCAACATCTAATGTTGGCAAAGATGCAGAGAAATGCATCACTCATAAACTGCTGATGCGAAGGTAAAATGGTATAACCACTCTGATAACATTTTGTCAGTTTCTTATAAAACTGAACACTCAGTTACCATATGACTTAAGAATTGCATCCTTTGGTATTTATTTCAGAGTAGTGAAAACTTAGGTTTACAGAAAAACCTGTACACAAATGTTCATAGAAGCTTTATTCATAATAGCCCCAAACTAGAAACAACCCAGATGTTCTTCAATGGGTGAATGGTCAAATTATAATGTATCCATCCTTTGGAATTCTACTCAACAATAATAAGCAATACACTATTCTTCCTGCAACAACTTAGATGAATCTTCAGGGAATTATGCTGAGTGAATAAAAACAATCCAAAGAAGTTACATACTATATGATTCCATTTATATCATTTATATAATATTTTTGAAATGATAAAATTTTATAAAAGAAGAATAGAGTAGTTGTTTCCAAGGTTTAGAGAAGGAGGTGGGGCAAGTATAGGGGAGGTAAGTATTACTATAAAAGGGCAACACAAGAAATCCTCATGTTGATGGAACTGTTCTGTATCTTGACTGTAGTGATGAATACACAAACCTACACATGAGATAAAATTGCATACAACTATGCACAGAGGTATATACACACACAGATAAGTACAGGTAAAAGTGAGGAAATCTGAATAAGGCTAGTGGATTGAATCATTGTCAACATCCTCTTTTGGGACCTTGTATTTTGTAAGATTCTGACATTGGGGGAAATTGGGTAAAGAATGCCTGGAACATTTATTTCTTACAACTCCATGTGAATCTACAGTTACCTCAAAAGTTTGATTGCAGAAGAACATGTAGCATAATGTATGATTCATAGACATAATATTATTGAGGTGACAATTACAGTGGTGGAGAACAGATCAGTGGTTGCCCAGTGTTAGGACTGGGAGTAGGTATGACAGTTAAATGGTAACATGTAGATTTTTTTGGTGTGTGTTGCTAGAACGGTATCCTAATTTTGGTGATCATGAATCTATGCATGTTATTGCAATACATAAAATTTCATAGAGCTATACACTCTCCTTCCCAACAAATGGTGAAATATGAATAAGATCTGTATTGAAGTTAATAGTATTCCACCAATATCAACTTACTTATTTTAACAGTGTGCTATTGTTATGAACATACTATCATTGGGAGAAGCTGGGTGAATGGAACAGGGAACTCTGTACTATTTCTGTAAATATCTGCAAATTTTAACCTATTTAAAAATAAAAATGTATTAAAAGAAACACGTGGTATTGACACATAAATGAACTGAAAGATTAATCTAATTGAAAATTCAGAAATACAAAAAATTACACAGAAATTTAGTATATGATAAAAGTGTTATTTCAAATCATGGATGGGCAGAAAAATGAATTATTCGATAAATGGTGCTGACATAAATGCATAACTACCTTGGGGAAAAACACAAAGGTTGGGTTCATGCATTATATCTAATATGAGGAACTGTGGAGACTCTTTTTAACCTATGATTGGACACATTCTAAGTATGAATAAGACCTAGAAATCATAATGTAAAAGAAAATATACTTGATTATATAATATTCAAAAATTTCTCCAAGCAAAAGCCATTATATGTAAAACTGTAAAGCCAAAGACATAAATAAACTGAGAAAAAAATTTGTAATTCACAAAACAAACCAAGAACATGTTGTGCTTCCCATGAACCCTTGTCTAATTTTCTTAATCTCCTCTACATTTATTTCCCCTATTCTGCCTTTTTAGATTCTTTCTGTTTGTCTTCTTGTCCTCTTGCTCTGTGCAGCTCAACCGCACTTGCCTTGGGGGAATGTCTGTGTTGACTGTCTTTGGGACCTTGGCCTCTTAATTCCAGGTGGCTGTAGCAAACTGACTCCCAAGTGTTATCACCCTTTGCCCCCATCTGACTGAATATCTCTGACAGCAACTCTGACTCCTGATAGCCTCTCTTTGTCAGGCTTTTCAGTCTCTGGCTCAGTGTCAGGACTTGGGAAATGCTTGAAAGAGGAAAGGGATTTGCATGCAGTTAGCTCACCTATGTGAGATGCCCAACCCTCTGGATCTGACTCCTTAAGTCCTGGCTGCCTCAAAGAGAAGTTTTGTACATTTTCATGCAAATTTTCTAGTTTTTCTCAGTGGGAAAGTTGCTCTACTGCAAGCCACTCTATTATAGCCCTATCTGATTGATTTTTGGAAAATGATTAAAATAGAAAACTTTAAAAATAACACATTTAGATGAAAATCAATGTTTTGTAAAATAGCTAATTGTCTAAGAAGTAAAGGTACCCAATTCCATTATCCTCATTTCCTCATATAACTTGAGGTTATATAACACATATGAAAGTAAGGCATCATGATTTCAAACATTATTTTCTCTTTGCCTAATTTTGTTTAAACTCCTAGCTTAGCTAGGAGACACCACACCACTTAAATAAAATCATTTTTCAAAGACTCTTGGGTTCTTGTTCAAATCTTCAATGGGATAAGATCAAATTGGCATTCAGGTGATTGACTTAAATGTTTTCTGTAAAAAAATAAAATTAACCAGGATAATTACTTTTACACACACGCACATGCGCGCGCACACAAACACACACACACACACTATACCCACTGGCAAATACTTTCTGTGTAAGTAGCTTTATACTGTAAGGTTGTTTTTAATGATACATTCAGTAACCATATTTAAGCAAATGCTAAAGACTTAATTTAACGACACCATCGGTCCATATTCCCTTAAATAAATTCCAGTTGCTTGAAATATCTTTAAATATAGATTACTTTAAACATAGATTTTTTTTGTCAGGATTCACCTATTCCTCTGACTTTCCACTCATACAAATGAAACATTATTGCTGCATTCTCCTGTAATATTTTTGAGAACAAGAAAACATAATTTTCCTCCTCTTTCACATTCCTCCAAATGCTAACTAGATGGAGGTCTCATAGTTAACACATTTTACTTGTAGTAGTGGGAAATCTATTCGATGGTTTTGCTTCACAAAACCCTGCATAGAATTTCTAGCAAAAAAAAGGAGACTTTAAATGATCTGATTGTCAAGATAAGTCAAGAATGATTAGCAAAGAAGATATGGGTTAGGCCATTGTGAAAATGCTCCATAGAGTTTTCTTCTTGTGTACAAGAGAGAATATAAAATCAAAATTAATCGTTTCCTTCTTTGCAGCATAAAGCTGGTGTTAAAGAAAACAGTTGGAGGTTTTCCCAAATCTATCCCACTTGAATTAATTGAATGACACTGGGCCAAGAACTATTCTGTCTTGCTTTCAATGATTAAAAAAGAAAGACTTTTCAGCTACTTAACGATTTACTAAGAATAGTACCCTAGTCTAAACTAAGATGAGTTGAAACATCTCTAAGGAAGCAGATAACCACAGCAACAACAATTAAAGTGAATGAATATGCCACATGAATCAGTAAAAAGTACCATTTTTGGGGAAAAAATAAAGTGTTTTCAGAGAGCAGCAGCTTCCTAAAATAAAAGGATATGTTCATAGAAACATAGCAGCTGATCTATGTATATCATATAATCTGTTTAACATTAGTGGTGACAAAAGTCTACTGTTTAAGAAGCTATAAAATAGCCAATGAGGTATCAGCATTGTGTGACTAATAAATAGTACACTGATTAAGGGCTTAGGGCTTCTGTTCAGAACTGGGTTCCAATCCTGCTCTGTCGCTCACTAACCTAGTCTCCCTGTGACACGGTTACTTCTCCCTGACCATAGACTCCTTTTCCGTAAAATGAAAAATGGTACCACTAACTTTTCAGAGTATCTATGAAAATTCCCTGAGATACTGTGAGCAAAGTGCCTGGCATGGAGGTTGGTAAAGTGGCTAGATGGTTCCTAGCAATTTGGTGCTGTGGTAAATGGCAGGTTATTTTGGTAAGCATCAGCCATCATACAGCCTTGGCACCCCAAAATAAGCTACGGTGAAAGAAGGTTTCAGTGCACATTCTGTCAAAGATACAGATATGGAGTAGAGAGCTGGTGTAGGGTCCATAATGACTGCCCTTAGAATCCTTGAATACATGGTGTGAAAGGCTCCCCTGGAAGGAGACACCCCAGATGCTAATGACAGGCTCAACTGCCAGGTCTTATCCCTGGTCAGGTGGCAAGATGCAACCTGAAGGGGAGCTGCAGGGTCCACAGGCACAGTGCCTGGGAACATAGTTTCCTGTGTCCTATTTATGCAAAAGTGGCAAGATCTACCACCCCACTCCTTCCGGTAATGTTCAAAACAACTGCAATTGCACCAGTAAGGAAAGTATGCTGATTGTCTAAGCTTAAGGTATTGATTCAGATGGGAATAGCTTATAAGTTGATTAATCACCAATAAAGACTTCATAAGAATTCCTTTGTACACTATTTATACAGAATCATTTTCAGGTAATTTACTCCACAACAAATATAGTGATGGACAAGAGTACGAATAGCTTAAGTGCTTACCTTGTGTCAGGAATCTTCTGAAAGTTGCCAATGGATTAATTTATTCACACCTCACCACCACCCATGGGGCTAGATATGCTTGTCCCCATTTTACAGATGAGGAAAGGAAGGCTGAGAAGCTAAGTACCTTGTGAAGTCACATGACTAGTGAGTCAGGAGTTGAATTCAGGCAGTCTGGCTCTAAATGTCCTACTATTGTGCCAATTATTTTCATCAATCTAACTTGCGCTACAAATCTAAAAAGGCAGAATGTATCAAAATGTACCAAGAAAAAAAGAAAAAAAGAAAAAAAATACTAGTTTGGCCTAAATACTTGTGGAATGTCCTATATATGTATGGTCCTGGTGGACATTTCTCAACTACTACCTAATTATAGAGAAACATAACAAATTTTATTTTATCTCTAATATAAATATCATATGCCTGCTATATTAATTGCACTAGTTTGAAAATATGTATGTATGGAAACAGTAAAATATCAGTCCTGTAAAACTATGTCCTTAATAGTAAAATTAACAATAGTAATAAAATTTTTGTTCATGTAACAAATCATAGCTCTCAGGCTATTTTGACATGATTTAGTTTGATAAAATTAGCATTTGTTTAGCAAAGTAGCAAGAATGAGTCATTAACACAGATGAAATCAAAAAGCAGTCTCATACCTGCTAACCAAATTCCCTTTCTACTGCTATTATTAGGCTAAACACATTTTTAACCAGAATTTGTTAATTAATTGTGATCATAATAATTGAATAACCAAAGTCAAAGAAATAATTTTGATTGTTAGGATGATTCATTCCACCAAAAGAAGGATAACTTTAAAATAATCTTGATAATTGACTTTTAAAAACAATGTATATTTAGTATAGCTATATCTTATTTAATTTTCTCTATTCATACCATTCTATATAGCAACCCCAAAACACGACTTAAGAAAGAACACTAAGTGTTAAGACAGAGGTAGCCTCAGAGAACATAATTTATAAAAGATACTTTTGAATCTGATCAACTGTTCCAGTTAAAGTCCTAATATTTTCTCACTCTGGCAGAAATTAATTTATGTTTTATTTTTAAAGAGCAAGTTGTTATTTGGAATCTGCAGATGACCTGCAACTAAAAAGCAGTTTATTGGAGGCAGGCATGGAAGCATAATACTAACCCAAGAAAAATGATCATCACTTATTATTTCAGAAAACAGTGTCATCAGGTTTGTGTTTGGTATGGCTTATATTTGCCTGTTAACTAGTCATAGCTTAGAATAAAGCAGGAAACATTGTACAAAAGAGCAAGTTAATTGAATGCATGCAAATAAGGGAGAAAGGTATCTGCAGGCCAGTGACAGGGTGAATTTCTTGAAGTCAGAGGGACAACTGTGTGAAAAACCCACAGCAGAGGGATCCAGAGCCTAGGTCACTCTGTGCAGATGAGTCAGGGTGGAGCACACAACCCACAGCATGGAAAGCCAGAATGGGGGAAGAGACAGATATCTCGGCATTGTTAATGAACTCATTGCTGTACAGGCTGCCCTCTCCCACTCCAAACTGTAGCTGGAATCTGCCAGTCAATGAGCCCTGTCCACATACAAAGAGCTTTCTGCCAGGCCCCTCATTCAGAGAGGCTAGTGATATCAGAGAAAAGCACACCAGCTGTTCCAATCAAGCAGTAGAGCATTCATTTACAAATGAGTGGGCATTCCAAGGGGCATGTGAGTAAAGTCAACTACAGAAAAACAAAGCAAAAATTTTAAAATTAAAAATGAGAACTGCAAAAGAATCTTAATTTATATCATAGAGAACTGAGACAATATTTTATTCTTTAAAAGAAAACAAAAACCCAGACTGTTACTAGTTAACAATGAGAATATAACAGTTAGAGAACAAAGAAGGCTTCATGAAAACTAAGGATTATTTCTTAAATAAAATTGCAATAGGATAGCTGAAATAAATGTTGAGATGATATTTAGAAAGAGCAAAAACAAAACAAAAGAAACAAATATCAAAGAGTTAGAAAAAATAGAGATTTCTAGAGAACCAGGATGCAACTAATAGGTGTTCCAGAAAGAGAAGAAAAAAAAAAAAGTAGTAGAGGAAATATTCAAAGACATAATAGAAGAAAATATCCCAGAATTGAAAAAAAATTGTCAAAATTTGTAGAAAGAAAGGGCTTATGCACTTGCCAACAGTGTGCATTGTGTTCTATAAATGCCAGTTAGATCTAAATGGTTGATGGTATGGTTAAAGTTTTCTATATTCTTACTGATTCTGTCTATTTTTCCATTAATTATTGAGATACAGTTGTTGCAATCTCCCACTATAACTGTGGATTTTTCTAATTCCCCTTTCAGTTTTATATTCATTTACTTTGGAGATCCATTATAGGTGCATAAATATCTAGGATTGTAATATCCTTTTGAAGAATTGACCTCTCTTATAACAATGAAGTAACCCTCTATGCCTGCTACTAATATTTGCTGTTAAATATACTGATATTAACATAGCCATTCCAGCATATTTTTATTAAGTCTGTATCCTTTCACCATTCTTTTACTTTTAAAACATCCGTGTTTTCAAATGTAAAATGGATTTCTTATAAGCACCATAGAGTTAGGTCTTGTTTTAACCAGTCTGACAGTCTTTGGTTTTTCAATTGGAGCGTCTAAACCACTTACATTTTATGAGATTTTTATATGGTGAATGTAAGTTCACCATTTTGTTATGCATTTTTTTGTTTATCTAATTGTTCATTTTTTCTCTTGTTTATTTATTTTTTTATGATTCCATTTTACCTCTATATTGGCTTATATCAAAACCTCTTTGGTTTTATTAGTGGGTGCTCTAGGTTTACAATATACAACTTTAACTTATCAAGGTTTACCTTCAAATACTATTATGCCACTTCCCATATAATGTGAGAACATTAAAATAGTGTCATTTCATTTGACTCCCTCTGACCTTTGGGTTATAGCTGCTACTTGACTTCTATACATGTTGGAGATCTAGAACACATTGTAGATTATAATTTTCTTGTTCGTATTATTATTGTCCTTATTTTTTCTTTAAATAGTCAATTATCTTTAAAGAGATATTAAATAAGAAAATTCTATTATGTTTAACCACATATTTACCATTTCTGATTCTCTTTATTCTATTTATTATAGTTTTCCAGGGACAGAAGAACTTCCCTTAAGATTTCTTGTAGTGTGGGAATTCCTGGTGGTCCAGTGGTTAGGACTCCATGCTTTCACTGCCGAGGGCCTAGATTTAATCCTTGGTCAGGGAATTAAGATCCCACAAGCCCCGCAGTGTAGCCAAAAAAAAATTTCTTGTAGTTCAGATCTGCTGGCAATGAATTCTTTCAGATTATGTATGTCTCAAAACATTATTTTATCTTGCCTTTATTTTTGAAAAATATTCTTGCTGGGTGTAGAATTTTAGGATAACTTCTTTTTCCTTTTATTACTTTAAAACTGATGCTCAATTTTCCTCTGGCTTATATTTTTTCTTATGAGACATTTTTATTTTTTAATCTGTGATTATTTTCCCCTCTGTACTAATATGTCTTTTTACTCTGGTTACTTTTAATATTTTCCCTTTTCCAGCAATTTTCAACAATTTTATTAAGATGTGCCCTGATATGAGTTTCCTCTTGTTTCTTCTGTTTGGGTGCTTTTGAGCATCTTAAAACTCTGGGTTTATAGTTTTACTCAAATTTGGAAAAATAATTGGCCTTTATTTCTTTAAATATTCCCTCTCTCCTCTTTCTGGTGCTCAGTTGTGCACTCACAGGCTTTGTTGCCTGCTCTTGTCCCACAGCTCAGTGATCTCTTTCTGGTCTTTTATTTTCATCTTTGTGTCTCATTCTGGATAATTTTAATTCCTGTGTCTTCGAGTTCACTACTCTTTTTGTCTGCAATGCCCCATGCTGTTTATTTCATCTAGTAGATTTTTCATTTTGGATATTGTATTTTTCATCTCTAGAAGTTTGTTTTGGGACTATTTTACAAGTATCATTTCTGTCCTTATCTTGCTCATGGTTTTGCAACCTTGATCATATGCAACATATTGACAATATCTGTTTTAATGTCTTCGGATGTTAAATCTATCATCTGTGTCACATTAGGATCTGTCCCTTTTGATTGATTTCCTCAGATTTATGGGTCATGTTTTTCTGATTCTTTGTATGCCTAGTAATTTTTACGAGATTCTGAACATTCTGAATTATGCTGGCTTTTGTCATTTAAAAAATATTTTTGAACTCTGTTTTGCAATGCAGTTAAGCCACATTTACTTTACTCCTTTTGAGGCTTGCTTTTAAACTGTGCCTTTAGTAGAGAGAAAAATTGATCCCACTACTGACTACAGTTCTTGAGATCTTTACCCACTGTCCAGTTTATTAGGCAGCCCTACCAAGCTAGCTATAGGAACTGAAACTCTTCCCAACCTCCTGTGAGCTGTGGAGATAGTTTTGTCTGTTTCTCTATGGTGCTTCTTTCCCCACATGTGGTAGTTCCCTGACTTTCATGCCCAGGTCAGTGTTCAGTCAAAGACTTGCAAATTTTTGCAGCTGCCTCTGAAGTGCTATCCTCTCTAGTATTTTGCCTTGCAATTCTAGCTACCTTGGCCTGCCTGAAATTTGAATTCTGTCTTCTCAGTTCAGTGAATCCCTTGGGTTTTCACCTCCCTCTCTGCATCCTAGAAACACCCTTGGCAGGGGTCTGGGACATTTGTGGTCCTCACCTCATTTGTTTCTCTTCTCTCAAGGATCACTGCCTGTGCAATTTTTCTATATCTGACAATCATAGTTTCACATATTCTATTTAGATTTTTTGCTGTTTAATTCATGAGACATCCAGTCCTTCTGTTTCCATTAGGGCCAGAAGCAGAAACTCCATTTATTTATTTTGAAGAGTTATTTTTATGTGAAAGAAATTAATCATTCAACACTTATGTACGGTATATTTTGTTTTTGCCCATTTATCGTCTTCTTTCAACCATATTTATGATGTTTTCTTGTTGCTGCATTTTTTTCAGCCATGAAAATCTTTATAAGTAAAATTTATCAGTTTTATAGTATGCTACTTAAAATCATTTCCATTTAGATGATAAAATTATGCATTCATGTTTTCTTATTGTATGTTTGGGTTTCTTTTAACATTTACATACTGATCTATCTAGAATTTATGTTGATGTTAGAATAAAGTTAGGAATCTAGTGTAATAGCTAGATAGTTGCCTAAAAATCACTTATAGAGCTATCTTTTCCCATTTATTTGAATTACTTTCATCACCATATTTAACTGGGTCTGTGTGTGTCTTTTTATTCTGTTATTCTTTTTGGTCTTTAATTCTGTTTCATTATTCTGTCAGGAAATTCTTATACTAGTACCACACTAGCTTCATATTATATTTTATGAACTGGTAGGGGAAAAGAATCTCTCATTACTCTTCATTTTCAAGATTTTTCTTTTTCTCCCAACCTCATCCTGCCTCTCCTCTAAGGCTTGTTTGTTTGGGTGAACTTTAGAATGCATGTTATCCAAGGGGCAAAAGTATATCTTTGAGACTTTGACTGGAATTAGATTGGAGTTTTAGACTAATTTAGGGAGTATCAACATCATTGTAATATTAAATCTTCCTTTCAAAAGAAAACTAATGTTTATTAATTTTTCATGCATTTTATACATTTGTATCTTCATTTATTCATGTATCACATTGCTAATAGTTTCTGCACATAGTTAAAATTCTTTCTAGATATTTTCTTTAGTTTTGTTGTTATTTTATTTTATTTTATTTTGCATTTTTGTGTGTTTTATTTACAACAAACTGGGTAAAATATGTGTTTCTCAGACAGAAAAGACATGTCAAGGTAGAAATGTACCTTTCAACTATTCACGTGTACACAAGTACACTGGGGAGATTGTAAAAGTCCAAATTCTGATTCAGTAGTTCTGGTGGGCCTGAATTCCATTATTTTAACAAGCTCATTATTTTTTTTAACGTTTCTGTTGGAGTATAACTGCTTTACAGTGGTGTGTTAGTTTCTGCTTTATAACGAAGTGAATCAGATATACATATACATATATCCCCATATCTCTTCCCTCTTGTGTCTCTCTCCCTCCAACCCTCCCTATTCCACCCTTCTGGCTGGTTACAAAAAACCGAGCTAATCTCCCTGTGCTATGCGACTGCTTCCCTCTAGCTATCTATTTGATATTTGGTAGTGTATGTATATCAAAATATATATTACCACTCTCTCAATTTGTCTCAGCTTACCCATTCCCCTCCCCGTATCCTCAAGTCCATTTTCTACTACGTCTGCATCTTTATTCCCATCTTGCCCCTAGGTTCTTCATGACTTTTTTTTTTTTTTTGTAGATTTCATATATATGTGTTAGCATACGGTATTTGTTTTTCTCTTTCTGACTTACTTCACTCTGTATGACAGGCTCTAGGTCCATCTACCTCACTACAAATAACTCAATTTCATTCCTTTTATGGCTGAGTAATATTCCATTGTATATATGTGTCACATCTTCTTTATCCATTCATCTGTTGATGGACACGTAGGTTGCTTCCATGTCCTGGCTATTGTAAATAGAACTGCAATGAACATTGTGGTACATGACCCTTTTTGAATTATGGTTTTCTCAGGGTATATGCCTTGTAGTGGGATTCCTGGGTCATACGGTAGTTCTATTTTTAGTTTTTTAAGGAACCTCCATACTGTTCTCCATAGTGGTTGTATAAAGTTACATTCCCACCAACAGGGTAGGAGGGTTCCCTTTTCTCAACACCCTCTCCAGCATTTATTGTTTCCAGATTTTTTGATGATGGCCATTCTGACCGGTGTGAGATAATATCGCATTGTAGTTTGATTTGCATTTCTCTAATGATTAATGATGTTGAGCGTTCTTTCATGTGTTTGTTGGCAATCTTTATACCTTCTTTGGAGAAATGTCTATTTAGGTCTTCTGCACATTTTTGGATTGGGTTGTTCATTTTTTTTGATATTGAGCTGCATGAGCTGCTTGTAAATTTTGGAGATTAATTCTTTGTCAGTTGTTTCATTTGCAAATACTTTCTCCCATTGTGAGTGTTATCCTTTTGTCTTGTTATTGTTTCCTTTGCTGTGCAAAAGTTTAAGTTTCATCAGGTCCCATTTGTTTATTTTTGTTTTTATTTCCATTTCCCTAGGAGGTGGGTCAAAAAGGATCTTGCTGTGATTTATGTCATGGAGTGTTCTGCCTATGTTTTCCTCTAAGAGTTTTATGGTGTCTGGCCTTACATTTAGGTCTTTAATCCATTTTGAGTTTATTTTTGTGTATGGAGTTAGGGAGTGTTCTAATTTCATTCTTTTACATGTAGGTGTCCAGTTTTCCCAACACCACTTATTGAAGAGGCTGTCTTTTCTCCATTGTATATTCTTGCCTCCTTTATCAAAGATAAGGTGACCATATGTGTGAGGTTTTATCTCTGGGCTTTCTATCCTGTTTCACTGATCTATATTTCTGTTTTTGGGCCAGGACCATACTGTCTTGATTACTGTAGCTTTGTAGTAAAGTCTGAAGTCCAGGAACCTGATTCCTCCAGCTCCATTTTTCTTTCTCAAGATTGCTTTGGCTATTCGGGGTCCTTTGTGTTTCCATACAAATTGTGAAACTTTTTGTTCTAGTTCTCTGAAAAATGCCACAGGTAGTTTGATAGGGATTGCAATGAATCTGTAGATTGCTTTGGGTTGTATAGTCATTTTCACAATGTTGATTCTTCCAATCCAGGAACATGGTATATCTCTCCATCTGTTTGTATCATCTCTAATTTCTTTCATCAGGTTCTTATAATTTTCTGCATACAGGTCTTTTGTCTCCTTAGGTAGGCTTATTCCTAGGTATTTTATTCTTTCTGTTGCAGTGGTAAATGTGAGTGTTCTCTTAACTTCACTTTCAGACTTTTCATCATTAGTGTATAGGAATGCAAGAGATTTCTGTGCATTAATTTTGTATCCTGCCACTTTACCAAATTCATTGATTAGCTCTAGTAGTTTTCTGGTAGCAGCTTTAGGATTCTCTAGGTATAGTATCATGTCATCTGCGAACAGTGACAGCTTTACTTCTTCTTTTCCAATTTGGATTCTTTTTATTTCTTTTTCTTCTCTAATGGCTGTGGATAAAACTTCCAAAACTATGTTGAATAATAGTGATGAGAGTGGGCAACCTTGTCTTGTTCCTGATCTTAGTGGAAATGGTTTCAGTTTTTCACCATTGAGGACGATGTTGGCTGTGGGTTTGTCATATATGGCCTTTATTATGTTGAGGTAAGTTCCCTCTATGCCTACTTTCTGGAGGGTTTTTATCATAAATGGGTGTTGAATTTTGTCAAAAGCTTTCTCTGCATCTATTGAGATGACCATATGGTTTTTCTCCTTCAGTTTGTTAATATGGTAAATCACATGATTGATTTGCCTATATTGAAGAATCCTTGCATTCCTAGGGTAAAAGCCACCTGATCATGGTGTACGATCTTTTTAATGTGCTGTTGGATTCTGTTGGCTAGTATCCTGTTGAGGATTTTTGCATATATGTTCATCAGTGATATTGGTCTGTAGTTTTCTTTTTTTGTGTGACATCTTTGTCTGGTTTTGGTATCCGCGTGATGGTGGCCTCATAGAATGAGTTTGGGAGTGTTCCTCCCTCTGCTCTCTTTTGGAAGAGTTTGAGAAGGCTAGGTGTTAGCTCTTCTCTAAATGTTTGACAGAATTCGCCTGTGAAGACATCTGGTCCTGGAATTTTTTTTGTTGGAAGATTTTTAATCACCGTTTCAATTTCAGTGCTTGGATTGGTCTGTTCATATTTTCTATTTCTTCCTGGTTCAGTCTCCAAAGATTGTGCATTTCTAAGAATTTGTCCATTTCTTCCAGGTTGTTCATTTTATTGGCATAGAGTTGCTTGTAGTAATCTCTCATGATTCTTTGTATTTCTGCAGTGTCAGTTGTTACCTCCCTTTTTCATTTCAAATTCTATTGATTGGAGTCTTCTCCTTTTTTTTTTTTTTTGATGAGTCTGGCTAATGGTTTATCAATTTTGTTTATCTTCTCAAAGAACCAGCTTTTAGGTTTATTGATCTTTGCTATCGTTTCCTTCTTTTCTTTTCATTTATTTCTGATCTGATCTTTATGATTTCTTTCCTTCTGCTAACTTTGGGTTTTTATTTTTGTTGTTGTTTCTCTTTCTCTAATTGCTTTAGGTGTAAGGTTAGGTTGTTTATTTGAGATATTTCTTGTTTCTTCAGGTAGGATTGTATTGCTATAAACTTCCCTCTTAGAACTGCTTTTGCTGCATCCCATAAGTTTTGGGTCCTCGTGTTTTCTTTGTCATTTGTTTCTAGGTCTTTTTTTATTTCCCCTTTGATTTCTTCAGTGATCTCTTGGTTATTAAGTAGTGTATTGTTTAGCCTCCAGGTGTTTGTATTTTTTACAGATTTTTTCCTGTAATTGATATCTATTCTCATAGTGTTGTGGCTGGAAAAGATACTTGATACGATTTCAATTTTCTTAAATTTACCAAGGCTTTACTTGTGACCCAAGATATGATCTATCTTGGAGAATGTTTCATGAGCACTTAGAAGAAAGTGTATTCTGTTGTTTTTGGATGGAATGTCCTAAAAAAATCAATTAAGTCCATCTTGTTTAATGTATCATTTAAAGCTTGTGTTTCCTTATTTTTTTTCATTTTGGATGATCAGTCCATTGGTGAAAGTGGGATGTTAAAGTAACCTACTATAATTGTGCTACTGTTGATTTCTGCTTCTGTCGATTTCTGCTTTTATAGCTGTCAGTGTTTGCCTTATGTATTGAGGTGCTCCTATGTTGGGTGCATAAATATTTACAATTATATCTTCTTCTTGGATTGATCCCTTGATCATTATGTAGTGTCCTTCTTTGTCTCTTGTAATAGTCTTTGTTTTAAAGTCTTTTTTGTCTGATATGAGAATTGCTACTCCAGCTTTCTTTGGATTTCCATTTGCATGGAATATCTTTTTCCATCCCCTCACTTTCAGTCTTTATGTATCCCTAGGTCTGAAGTGGGTCTCTTGTAGACAGCATATATATGTGTCTTGTTTTTGTATCCATTCAGCCAGTCTTTGTCTTTTGGTTGGAGCATTTAATCCACTTACATTTAAGGTAATAATCGATATGTATGTTCCTATTACCAGTTTCTTAATTGTTTTGGGTTTGGTATTGTCGGTCTTTTCCTTTTCTTGTATTTTCTGCCTAGAGAAGTTCCTTTAGCATTTGTTGTGAAGCTGGTTTGGTGGTGGTGAATTCTCTTAGCTTTTGCTTGTCTGTAAAGATTTTAATTTATCCATCAAATCTGAATGAGATCCTTGTTGGATAGAGTAATCTTGCTTGTAGGGTTTTCCCTTTCATCACTTTAAATATGTCCTGCCTCTCCCTTCTGGCTTGCAGAGTTTCTGCTGAAAGATCAGCTGTTAACCTTATGGGGATTCCCTTGTATGTTATTTGTTGTTTTTCCCTTACTGCTTTTAATATTTTTTCTTTGTATTTAATTTTTGTTAGTTTGATGAATATGTGTCTTGGCATGTTTCTCCTTGGATTTATCCTGTATGGGACTCTCTGTGCTTCCTGGACTTGATTAACTATTTCCTTACCCATATTAGGGAAGTTTTCAACTATAATATGTTCAAAATTTTCTCAATCCCTTTCTGTTTCTCTTCTTCTTCTTGGACCCCTATAATTCGAATGTTGGTGCATTTAATATTGTCCCAGAGGTCTCTGAGATGGTCCTCAATTCTTTTCATTCTTTTTTCTTTATTCTGCTCTGCAGTAGTTATTTCCACTATTTTATCTTCCAGGTCACTTATCCGTTCTTCTGCCTCAGTTATTCTGCTATTGACTTCTTGTAGAGAATTTTTAACTTCATTTATTGTGTTGCTCATCATTGTTTGTTTGCTCTTTAGTTTTTCTAGGTCCTTGTTAAACGTTTCTTGTATGTTCTCCATTCTATTTCCCAGATTTTGGATCATCTTTACTATCATTACGCTGAATTCTTTTTCAGGTAGACTGCCTATTTCCTCTTCATTTGTTTGGTCTGGTGGGTTTTTACCTTGTTCCTTCATCTGCTCTGTGTTTCTTTGTCTTCTCATTGTGCTTAACTTACTGTGTTTGAGGTCCTTTTTTTGCAGGCTGCAGGTTCGTAGTTCCTGTTGTTTTTGTTGTCTTCCCTTAGTGGCTAAGGTTGGTTCAGTGGGTTGTGTAGGCTTCCTGGTGGAGGGGGACAGTGCCTGTGTTCTGGTGGATGAGGCTGCATCTTGTCTTTCTGGTGGGCAGGTCCACGTCTGGAGGTGTGTTTCATGGTGTCTGTGACCTTATTATGATTTTAGGCAGCCTCTCTGCTAATGGGTGGGTTTGTGTTCCTCTCTTGCCAGTTGTTTCACATAGGGTGTCTAGCACTGTAGCTCTCTGGTCGCTGAGTGGAGCTGGGTCTTGGCTTTGAGATGGAGATCCCTGGGAGATTTTCACAGTTTGATATTAATTGGATCTGGGAGGTCTCTAGTGGACCAATGTCCTGAACTTGGCTTTCCTACCTCAGAGGCACAGCCCTGATGCATGGCTGGAGCACCAAGAGCCTGTCATCCACACGGCTCAGAATAAAAGGGGGAAAAAAGGAAAGATAGAAAGAAAAAAAAAGATAAAATAAAATAAGATAAAATTAAAAATTTATTAAAATAAGAAATACAAAGTAATTAGTAATAATTTTTTTAAGTAATAGAAAAAAAAAGGAAAGAATGAAAGAAGAGAACAACCAAACCAAATAAACAAAGCCACCAATGAAAACAAGAACTGCAAAGTTTACTAAGAAAAAAAAAGAAAAAAATAAAAGCCACAGACAGACAGAACTCTAGGACAAATGGGAAAAGCAAAGCTATACAGACAAAATCTCACACAGAAGCATATGGAAACACACTCACAAAAAGCAAAAAAGGGAAAAAATATATATATATCATTGCTCCCAAAATCCACCTCCTCAATTTGGGATGATTTGTTGTCTATTCAGGTATTCCACAGATGCAGGGTACATCAAGTTGACTGTGGAGATTTAATCCGCTACTCCTGTGGCTGCTGGGAGAGATTTCCCTTTCTCTTTTTTGTTCGCACAGCTCATGGGATTCAGCTTTGGATTTGGCCCTGCCTCTGCATGTAGATCACCTGAGGGCGTCTGTTCTTCATTCAGACAGGACGGGATTAAAGGAGCAGCTGCTTCGGGTGCTTTGGCTCACTCAGGCTGGGGGGAGGGTCAGGTACAGAGTTCGGGGCGAGACTGCAGCGACAGAGGCCAGTGTGACGTTGCACCAGCTTGAGGCATGCCGTATATTCTCCCGGGGAAGTTGTCCCTGGATCTCGGGACCCTGGCAGTGGCGGGTTGCACAGGCTCCCACCAGGGGTGGTGTGGATAGTGACCTGTGCTTGCACACAGGCTTCTTGGTGGCTGCAGCAGCAGCCTTAGCATCTCATGCCCATCTCTGGGGTCCGTGCCGATAGCTGCAGCTCACATGCATCTCTGGAGCTCCATTAAGCAGCACTCTTAATCCCCTCTCCTCATGCACCAGGAAACAAAGAGGCAAGAAAAAGTCTCTTGGCTCTTCGGCAGTTCCAGACTTTTTCCCAGAGTCCCTTCCGGCTAGCCTTGGTGCACTAGCCCCTTCAGGCTGTGTTCTCACAGCCAACCCCAGTCCTCTCCCTGGGACCCGAACAAAGCCGGAGCCTCAGTTCCCAGCCCCCACCCATCTGGGCGGGTGAGCAGACAAGCCTCTTGGGCTGGTGAGTGCTGGTCAACACTGATCCTCTGTGCAGGAATCTCTTCTCTTTGCCATCTGCACCCTGTTACTGCACTCTCCTCCATGGCTCCGAAGCTTCCCCCCTCCACCACCCACAGTCTCCATCTGCAAAGGGCCTTCCTAGTGTGTGGAAACCTTTCCCCCCCTCACAGCTCTCTCCCACTGGTGCAGGTCCCATCCTTATTCTTTTGTCTCTGTTTTTTCCTTTTTCTTTTGCCCTACCCA
Source organism: Balaenoptera borealis (assembly GCF_965194805.1). Taxonomy (NCBI): domain Eukaryota; kingdom Metazoa; phylum Chordata; class Mammalia; order Artiodactyla; family Balaenopteridae; genus Balaenoptera; species Balaenoptera borealis. Next base: position 20,356,715 of record NC_138865.1, on the reverse strand, counting down.
GGTACGTGGGGAGTTTCTTGCCTTTTGGGAGGTCTGAGGTCTTCTGCCAGCGTTCAGTAGGTGTTCTGTAGTTGTTCCACATGTAGATGTATTTCTGATGTATTTGTGGGAGGAAGGTGATCTCAAAGTCTTACTCTTCCGCCATCTTGAAGCTCCTCTTGTTGTTATTTTAAATGAGTTTTGTTTTATCTTTTAACTGTGCTAGTGATATATATATACATATATATATATATACAACTGAGTTTTATGTATCAGTTTTGTCATGTTATAAACTAACTTCTGGTTTATAACAATCTCAGTTATTTGTCTTGAATTTTTTCCCAATTATTTCATCCTGTCATGTACAAATAATGGCCACCTTACTATTTTCTTTCTAGTATTATTCCATCTTATTTTATTCTCTTGCTAGATTTCATTGACATGTGGTTGGGAAATTTGTGGTGTAACTGGTGGCACTGGAAAAGCATTTAATGTTTAATTAAGCATAGTACTGTCTGTTGGTTTGTTCTGATAACATTTTAAAATAATGTTACAGATGTGTTGTTCTGTTCCTATTTTAATAGGTGTGGGAAATTCTGGACCATAGAATTTCAGATAGTAGACTCTGTAGCCATATTTACAAGATTCAAGTCCAATCTCTGTTACTTAAACCCTGAGTCATCACAGAAATTATGTAAGCTCTCTGTGCCTTATTTTTCTCATCTGTAAAATGGGGGCAATGACACCTATCTCATAAGGTTTCTTAAATTCATATTTATAAAACTCATAAACAGTCCCTGACACATAATAGGTACAAGATACGTGTTTACTATTATAACTTTCTACAAAGCATTTTGTTAGAATTAGTTTAATAGCTTCTGAACTTTGGTTACTTTAAAATTCTTATTCAACTTATTTGGATATCTATGTTATCTCTCTTTTATTATGATTAGTACTTATATTCATTTAATTGTATTATTAAGTTTTCAGGAAAAGAAGTCCTGACCCTTTTTTCTGCCTGATGTCCTCCTACATACATATATATATATGTATATGTAAAATTTGTGAATGCATTCAAATTTTATAAAATAGGCAAAAAAACACAAGAAAAAAATACAGAAAAATGGAAATTCCCCCTTCAATTCTCACTCTTATTCACTGGAGGTTTTCATAGTTATGAATTTGGCTTGCATGCTTCTCTTCCATTTTTGTACATCTGCACACATAGTGATGCATTTATACCTCCGTAGGTGCGTTTTACTCTAACAGATAAATTGTTCTGCAACTTACTCATTTTACTTTACAGTATGTCTTAGCAAGATATCTAGTCCAAAGCAAAGAGATCTACCCCTTTCTTTCAAACTGCCACCTAAGATAAGAGGTAGTGCCCACTATATAAGAACTTGCTTTTTGATAGAAGCAATAAATATCCATGTATATGGCTCCATAGACTCATGTGCAATTATTTTTAAGGATAACTCTGGAAATTGAACTACTCAATCAAAAGGCATGCCTATTTTAAAATTTGATGCATAGAGTAAAAGACTGCTTTCCCATGAGATTTCCACCATTTACAGAACGACTGATATTTTTTGAAGACAGTGCCAGTGTCTGATCCTTGCTGTTATCACAACTCATTAATGATTTTATTTTTTGCCAATAGGATGAGTGAAGAATGTTTTCTTCTTATTTAGTTTGCATTTCCTGTGAACACCAGTGAGTCTGAGCATATGTTTTTTAGACTTATTTGCATTTGGATGTTGTTTGTCTTTTGTTCCCCATTTCCGATTGAGCAGGTTGAGCTGGTAAATTTGGTTTAGAACAATTGCTTACAGTTCACAGGACTTTTACTTACTGGGTCAGTGAGTATTTTCTTCCACTGGGCTGCCTTTGGTCAGCAGCAGGATTGTTGGCTTGGATCCAATCTTATTTCTTTTAGTTTAGGGAGACACAGCAGACAAACACTCCTTGCTCTGTCTCTCCCCTGAGCCCCCTCATTGTCAGCCTGAGCTAAGGGGTATCCTCTAGTCAGGGCCTGCTCCCTGCTCACATATTGCATCTGTGCTCCCACTGCGGTGGTGGTGGAGATGCCTTCAGAGATTCATTAAGTTTATTCCTGTGATGCCAAATCATACTTGGCATCACCAGGATTTAATCAGCTCCAAACAGTTTCTTCCAATTTGTTCCAAAATATTATTATAGCAGGTGCAGTGTGCTTTGAAGTTGTCAGTATGAGGTTATAATCATTTCCTAGTTAAACTATAGGAAGTTGCTGCCTTCAAAATTCATTTAAGGAGATTTGTAAATGGACATTTATGCTGGTGTCCCTCCTAGAAGTCTTAAGTAAATTTTTAATCATTGACAATCATGGTTATCTTTATGAGAGCCTATTTTAATCTAATGGACTTTCCTGTAGTTTTATTACCTATCAGTTCTATGATTATTTCTTATTTTTAGTCAAAATCCAACCTTAAAACATGAAATAATTGTATATTACCTTTTTGTTAATGGAGAAATGTATAAATCTACAGTTTTCTGTAGTAGCAAGATAGTTCTGAGACACTCTCTAGTGACTTAAGCAATCAGATGTCTAAGTAAATCCAGTCTGGATGAGAGATCTAAGTGAATAGTATGCTTGCAGGCAAAGCTAGGGAAGGTGTGGGAGAATGGGGGAGGAGAGGGGCGGGGCCAGAGGGGGCAGTGGGGAGTGGAGTAGGTTTGTAGGTAGGGGGTTTGTTTGGAAGGTTGACCTGAAGGGGATAGAAGTAGGAGGAATTACTGGAGTGAGGAAAGGAAGGGGATACCAGGGCTGGAAGAAGGCAAAGTATCAGTGGGAAGGAAGCAAAATTATCTTTAATTCATAAGGAATATATAAGCACAACCTACTTAATTAATAAAGTAGCATATTAGTCAATTACTATAAAATGTTACTAATAAACTTAATTGTTTGGGACTCTCAGCTACCCATCAGGAAGATTGCCCCCTTGTGCACAGAAAAACGTGATAGTGGAGAATTGAAAATTTGCTGCAAGTCAATCCTCTTAGTTACCTGTTCTCTTTCATTTCGTTGGTCATTTGAGGCACATAAAGCAGGAGGCAGCTCACAGAGAAGGGAAGAGAGAAGTCTGAAGTCCGGCCTTCCTGAATTCAGCATTTACAGATACAAGCTTTCTCAAATGGAGTTGGCAGCAGGAAGAAAGCTGAGTGGGCAATCTTTAACTCAATGTAACACGAGGGAATGTGGACTCTCCCAGGACCTTAAACACTCCTTAAAACTCACCTGGAAAGGAGGTTTGTACCAAGTCAGACAATTGGTAGGTAGAGGCTGCCTTGAGCCAAGTGGACAAGAAGTTTAAGGCCAAATCAGGGAATGTGGTCATCCATCTATTACATGTGTCACAGGCTTTATGCTATTAGTGCCAAGACAGCTACATCTTTTTTAACTTCGTAAATTGTTTCCATTTAATGTAGCTTAAGGAGAATAAAATTAAATTGAGGCTAATAAGTATGGTGGGTATAAGAAAACTTATTTAAAATTTGAACATAAGACAAATATGAGCAGGTTGTCCCTCAATACCCCTTGGAGGCAGTTTTAAGCAGCTCAGCCAAGGATTACCCAGGGAAATGGGCTTTACTCACAGCTAGCTAGTGGTCCCAGAATTAATGAAGTCACAGCTAACTTGTAGATTTTTACCCAAAGAGATGTAGATAGTGTGGCAGAGAAGGTAGTGTCCAAGGATACAGAATATTGAGCAGCAGGATATTAGACAGTTTTATATATAACTTGGCATCAAAGACTAACATTCCTTTATTAAATTGCCTACAATGAGCCTTCTTTTCAAATACTACTTGAACCCACTTTATAATCTTACTAGTTCTTACATTAATTATGTCAGTTATGTTTCTACTTTTGAAAGTTATACCTTAACATGAACAAGGTAGCAAATTGTAGATATTTGTGTTTCTTTGAATCTCCTATAAAACTTCACTTAAAGAGGTTTTGCAAATGCTTAAATAACTGTTCATGATTTTAGGAATTTAATTTTTCAGCTGAAGCATAATTATTGACTTAAAAAAGTTTATTTCATTGCTTCTAGGAGAAACCTGGTTGTTAACCACATGGTTATAAATGTACATCTAAAAGAAAATAAGTGGCCACTTTTTAATAGAGGAGCTTATAAACCTTACAAGAAATGGTGAATCATCCTGTTGGTGGGATTTGTAGTTAGACTAAAAAGATTTAAACATATGATTTTTTAAAAACATAATTTAAATATTTTAGTTCCAAAAATGCATTTTTCCTACTTTTGGAGGTAAATGTGCCTTCTTCTCATTGCCACTCAAACAATATTTGGATGCTTTAACGTGCTTTTGAATCAATAGCTTACTCTACACAATGGTTCTCAATCTCTTGCGAGGCTCTGGAATCACCTGAGGAACTAACTTTTGATGCTTGGGTTCCAGTCCCTAAAATTTTGTTTTAATTGATTTGGCACATGGCCCAAACATTGGTGTTTTTAAATGCAGGTGAGAACCAAGGTTGAGAACCACTGCCAACCTTGACAATCATCAGGACCTTATTAAAAATAAAAATACCTCATTCCCACCACTTGGAAGTTCTGATTCAGATGATTTGAAGTAAGGACAAGTAACCCCACTTAATTCTGACGGCAAACAGGGTCTGGGAACCACTGGCTAAAAGAGTTCATTTTAGCAATTTTGGTAACACAATTACACAGATCAGAAAATTCTGCCTTATAATACGCAGCTCTAACTAGTCTCCCTAGCTGGCTTTGCTCATTCATGAGTTAGTAATTTAGTTTTTAACATTGAGTAGGGAAATCTTATTTTGAGAAAAATAGGGTTCAGTGTAATTTTGAAAGGAGTCAAGGCATTTTCACAAGGGGAAATACAAATTATTCTATGACTAATGTGTAAAAGCTATATCTTATTAAACTTCTGTAATTTTAACTGACAAATATTTGTTAATTAGGAGGCAAATTTAACCACAAGTGGGGAAAAATCCTTTCTCAGTGTTCTAAATTGAAATCTGCCAAAAATACCGAAGCCTGATAAAACCTTGGCCCTGATACACTATCATGATGCAGAATGGAGCTTCCGTTGCCCTAACACTGGATGATTATAAATACCTCTCTGAAATATGCATAGAGCTCTCAACAAAGGAACCTGCTGCTGCTCTAAATCGGGCACTAAGAAGACTCCAGCTGGTAAGATGTGAGCTCCATCTAGCTTTCTCTTCACCTGCACAACTATTGATCTCCAAGAGGATGAAGATAAACGTTTACTTTCAGGAACAATACTACTTTTTAATGTTATATTCTCATAAAGAAATAAAAAAAACATTGTAAGTTGAATGTTCTAACATAGATGCTAGTAAGAAAATCATTTTTTCCACTAAATTCAGATAAAAGATATAGAATTTTCAAACTGGAGGATTCACCTCTTTATTAGTTCTGGAACATTCTCAGATAGTATTGCTTCAAATATTGCTTTCTCTCAATTGGAGCTACGTTGCACCATTTCATTCTATCCTCTATACCTTCTAACTTGTCTTTAATTATTTATAATTTGTTGTCTCTGTGATGAATCTTGGGTAGTTTTCACAGTTCTATTTTTTATTACACTAAGTTTTCTTTCAGACATATGTGAGCTGCTATTTAGTGTATCAATTTACTATTTAAATTTTATTACCTATATTTTTCTGGACAGAAATGGCCACAGGACTCATATTTTCTCTCACTGGCCTTTCTAATGTTAGAGGACCATAGGGCTACAGGTGTCCCCATCCCAGCAGGTCCTACCTGTATGGAGGGCTGGGTAAAGTGTAAAGGAGGACCTCTGGCAGTAAGGACACTTGGACCCCATGTGTCTTCTAGCATCAGACAAGGCCAGTAGAGGAAATCAAACAAAATAATATGAACAAAAGAAGTAGAATAAATACTTAATGTAGATAAAGGCCAAAAATAATGAAATCTGAGAGAAAATGAGTGTAGTTTTATTATAAAACACAGAGTTTATTTGCTTGAAATAATCAATACAAAGAGGAAACCCTTGACAAGCCATTTAAAAATGAATGAAAACACATTTTATAAATAATAAAGGCCATTATTTATGGGATAACAGAATTATAAAGCAAAGAGATTTTTGTGTAGCTATTGGAATAAACTTCAAATCCATGTGAAATAGATGATTTCTAACAAAATGTGCTGTCAAAATTAATTCGAAGATAGAAAGAACAAATGACTTAATAACCATATAGATATGATTTATGTAAATACAAAACAGTCAATGTGGTTAAAGTCCACAGTGTAATAAAAGAGGAAAGAAAGGTTGGGCAGAGGTTCCCTGTGGGGAGAGAGAGACTGGAGATGGGGGCTGATTAAGTGGAACTTTATCAGCAGTAGTTGTGTTGTCTTTAAGAGAAAACATTGGGAGCAATATGATAGAGTCTTGGCAGTTCTTGCTTTGGGAGGGCTGGCGTTATGGTTGTCTGGGTCATTGTTCCTTGTATGTTCCCCCACCCCCAACTCCATGTGGAATTTTCTTTTAAATGCCATGTGAGTTCCTACAGAAATGTAAATACCATTTGACAAAATTCAACACCCTTTTATGACAAACACTTATCAATTGGGTGATAGAAAGAGTTTAAAGAAGCATGTGGATAGCTTTAAGAAATATTCCCAGCAAAATAAGAGACAATGTGTCTAATATCACCACTTTGATTTTGGCTTTTATTTATTTCCCCAAAAGGCTCAAAACCACTCTTGGTTTGGAAGAATCTTGCTACAACTTTCCTTAAGGTGATTTTACTGAAACTGATCAGAACCTACACAGTTCAAGAACAGTGACATTTAAAACCCATCTTGAGATGCAGGAAAGAGTCCTTTGGGATGATTTCCAGGGAATTCATTAATAATTTGTATTAGTGAGTTTTGTTCTCAGAATTGCAGCTTGCCTTGTGGACCACTGAGCACTGGCTGGCTGTCCAGCACACCCAGAGCTACTGGGTCTAATTTTACTGCACTCCTGGGAATTGGAGCTCTGGAGGGGAAGAATAAATAAGGAGTAGGCTTATTGATGTTATACTGATGTTTTTCAAGGCATTTTTTATATGATTTTCTGTAAGACTCATCATAGCCTTTTCAGGTGAGTGGGGTTTATTGATGAAGGCTACTGTAGGGAATTGAATCACCCAAGCTTCATGGCTGGGAATGGAGACTCAGGAGAATCAGGTCACTGGCCAGCCATGCCTAGTTCATGGGGCCTCAATCCACTCTCTGCTGAAGATTACATGGAACAGAGATCTGAGTAAGGCCAGGGAGGTGCCTGTTGCTGGTCTCCCCCTGGCCCAGATGCTCCCTACCTGTGCTCCACAGGACTCATTTGGGCCAGTGGTTCTTCGGGTTCAATGTTACTATTACTTTTCTGACTTTATCAAGACAGTGCTGTTCTTTCCCTCCTCCTGCTTATGTTTCTTGATATTTATGTATTCTTCCGTCACACAGTGAGCTGACGGTAAAGAAGAATGGTTGTAACAAGTATGAGTTATGAATAACAAATATAATTCAACGATAAAAATACAACTAAGAACAATGAGACTTTCCATAATTGCAATCATGATTAAAATAGCTTTCAATTGATAGATTAGTTGTCATTGTTATGACTGCTGTAATTAAGAGTTAGGGAATAATCTTATGTTAACAAAGTGATGAATGAAGGCGGCCAGTGAATATTTGGGGAGTGCCTATCTAGAGAGTTGTCAAAGGATATGCCTTTCTGAAGGAGGATTTCCTAACAACAACAATGACAGAAAGCAACAGTAGCAGCAGGCAATACAACTATGATTAATACAGCTGTACAGTGTGTTGACAGGCAGTGAGTACAGGATTTTACTTTTAATGCTCAAAAAATATGTGAAAATTTTCTTTTATTGTTCCCATTCTACAGAAGAAGCTATTGTGGTACAGAGAGGTAAAATAACTTGTCCAAGGTCACACAGACAATATGTAGCAGATCTTGGATTATTCAATTCCAGGGACACACTTCCCAAGAAAGACTTGTATGGAATTGCTATCTCTCAAGTTTCCTGAAACAAGCACTATTTTAACAGATGTAATGATGAGCACTCAGAATACCAGACCAGAAGAGATTCATCAAAGTCAGAAGGCACAGCTTCACTTGGATGAGGGGAGTATCAGATCTGCCAAAGAAACAGAGCTCTGATTTCAAATACTGTAACATGTTACTACACGTAGTGGGAACTTCGTAAAACCCACAGTGTGTGTGTCAGGGATGCAGAAATTTTAAAGTGAGATATCATTTGAAAGACCATTTCTTTGATCTATAGCCAGTGTTATTTCTGCTTTGCCATGAACTTGACAGAGGCCAGCTAATCCTGAATGTGTCATACTGTGGAACTAAATTGTGTACACGTGAGAAGCTGCATCTGTGCATTAGCAATGACACTTTGAGATTAGTTAGGATATAAAAGTGAAAATTCTGGGTCTGTTATATATTAGAATAAAAAATTGCTCTTCCTAGCTACAGGTTCAAAAATAGCTCTTCAGGTGGTAGTTTATGCTGAGGAAGAATCGTGTAGAATTCCAAGTTGTAAAGACAAATATCATTGAGAGTATTTTTGAGACAGTGTCAGCTTGTCCCACTGCAATTAAGATGTGACGAAAAATTCTATGACATGTGTCGGGGGGTTCCTTACTCCCTTTCCCTCCTCCCAGATTCTAACAAGTTGAAAACTATGTGCAAATGTCAAGGATTAAAATATCTCCTTTATTGCTGATGAAGCCGAGTTTGAGGATTCATCTTGGATCCAACAAAAAATGAGTTTCTATTTCCCACCTGCACTGGACATACAGGGCATAGATGTCCTGCCAGGTGAACCAGCCACACTTAGCAATCACAGACCAAAGCCAGGGATGGAGACCCAGTGACTTCACAACACCCCCACCCAGGAGAAGTAAAGATCCATGGAGAGAATGGCAAGTCCTGGCTCACTTCTACTTGTGGGTGAGTATAAATCCTTATTTCGTGGGATGAGGCAGGAACACAGGGAGATGGAGAAAATCTTTCCTCTAGATTATGAAAACCTTGTTTCAAACAGATTAACTGGTGGATCAAAGTATTAAACATTATCTTTCCACCTATTTATTTGGTTGCCTCTGGTATGTGTACCCTCCTGCTACTCATCATGGGTGATACACAGAAGTAGAAAAGATGACCGTGCTTTGGGACCTTCATCTCTAAAAAAAGATAGGAAAGGTCAGTGCACACACACATTCAACACGTAAATAACAACACAACAAGCCAGATCACAACACACCCAGTTGCTCTCAAAAGCATACGGATTCCATTACATCCAAATAGATGAGAAGTTGAATTCTGAGGAGAACGAGATTACTGCTGACCGAAGTAGTTAAGGGGTCCTCATGGGGCAAGTGATTCCACAGAGAAATCCATTCTCAAAGAGCAGGCAAGGCTGTACTAAGAGGAAATAGAGTTGTCAAAGAGGAGGGAGCATGAGGGGTGTGTGTGTAGGTGTGTGTTTGTGTCTGTGTGCACACAAGGCCGTGAATGGCCCAGGCAAGTTAGAAAGTGAGTAATGAGGAGCAAGTTAGGACTAGGTTTTATGGAGTGCAAAACTGAGGGGTCTTTATGGATGTTTTGTGAGAACAAAACACTTTAAAGCTGTGGGCAATCCCTTAAGGAGATCTGTTAAGCTAGAGCCTCATGCATTGTGAGAGAGAGCCAACTGAGGCAAGGAGGCCAATGGAAGGGGTTGAGAGAAATAATGCAAGTGATCAAATCCTGAACTAAATAGGAGAAATGAATGGAATTAAAAGGGCAGAGGTAGAAGTGTCACACAGGCGGCTTCTACAAGATTCCATTTCCTTCAGAATCTGATGCAAGTGAAATGACTAACACACAATATTCAGATAGAAAAGTGCCTGAAGTACCTACTATGAAATGTAACTGTGGGTAAAGGGAGGAACAGCCTCTCTGTCCCAGAAAGGAAGTTGCTTTGGAGCCTCCAATTTCATGAGCACATTCATGCTGTCTATGTTGATCTGCATTCTGATGACTGAATCAGTTTGGGACAAGCTAATCTAACCTTGTCATCTGCAGTTCAGTTGTCCATATAGCCCTCCAAGAAGGATACAGCATAAAACTGTACTTCACAGGTAATGGGGATTTTGAATATTTGTGCAATAATGAATGCATGTAATGGAAGGGAATGATTTTGACATCAGGGAATTCTGGGGTCAAATCTTGGCTTTAACACTTCCTAGATAGGTCACCATAAATAGATAAATATAATTTCTGTGAGTTTGTGAAATGGTGAAAATAATACTTCTCTCACTGGCTTGTCTTGAAAAATAAATAATGTGATGCAAAGTGCCACATGATAAAGCGTCACTTGATTGTTATTCAGAAAACGATTGACTTCTGAATACCTTTCCTACTTATTCAATGATTTTTGCTACTTGTGGTCACCATGACCTTGAGCATAGCATCTGTGAAATCCCATCATCTCTGGGTATTTCAGTTCATTTTACATAATTATACTTTTAGTAAATTCTTATAATACGTCAGACATAGTGCTATGTATTCAGCACATAAAGCAGAGGAAAACATGGCTTCTGCTTTCTAGGAGGTTAAAATCCAATAGTGGAGATAGACATGGAAACGGGAAGTAGAGTATTGAGGGCCATGCTGTATAGATGTATGGACCAAATTGTGCAGCAGCACAGATGTGAGGTGTTTAATCAGAGATGAGGACAAGCAATAGAATGATGGGTGCAGTTTTCCTTAGAGAGAGAGGGCAGATGCTTGAGAGAAGATGAAGAATGGCTATACATTTTTCAGATAAATAAAAAGGGTGGGGTGGCATCTACTGACCACCATCACGTTTATATTCTATGCCAGAGGCCCTTGAAAGATAACCTTCATAATAAAAGTAAAAGCAAACACTATTAGTATTGAACACTGGGTCAGGCACTGTTTCAGATGTTTTATGTATATTCTTGTGTAATGTTCATTTAAAGATAAGGAAAAATGATTCAAAGAGGTAAAGTCAGTTATCCCATGTTATAAAAATGGTAAATGATCAAATAAGTATTTTAGTTCATGCTTTATGAGTCCAAGTCTAGAATTCTTTCCACAGTATTAGATCATATTTATTTTGGTGTTCAAATGAGACAATTTCTGTAAGAGGACCTGGAAAGCTATAATTTATCTTATTTTTGTTTGTAATACATGGATTTTATGTTAATGTATTTAAAAAATTTAAAAAATTTATATACTTTTCTGTGTTATGTGATGGTCATTAAGGTGCAGCCATGAGAAAAAAGGCTCAGGAAAACAATATTTATTATACCCACAGATCCTAGAGACAGGAAACATGACATGACACAGAGAGCCATATGGGGAAGCACCAGAATCAGTCAGGAGGCAGAAGGGGTAGGATTTAGGGGAGAGCCCAGACCATGGTCTTCATGGAATTTTCATGGGAAAAGTAAGACAAGGCAAGGTGAAAATTTTAGGATTGGCTGATTGGAATAACTTTACTGGGATCTAAACTATACGTGTGGTCCCTGATTGCCAGGTACCTCAACTTGGGATAATTAAGGCAGAAGAATATGGCCTCCTGGGATGCACAGGTCAGATGCAGGCGGTCTGGCTCTGGATTGGTTGGTTTGCACATCAAAGGCAAGCTCCAGGCTAGGCTCTTTGCTCTAAGAATTCACTAGCACAGGGAGAGGCAGTCTCTCCTCAGTCAAAAGGATTTTCTTAAGATATTAAAACATATATCATAATACACAGAAAATAAAAAAATAAACAAAATATAAACATACCCCCAAATTCATTCACTGTAAGTGTACACTCAAAGATTTTCATTGCTTTGAGTTGTATAATTATCATCACAATCCAGTTTCAGACATTTCCATCACCCTAAAAACTTCCCCATGCACATTTCATTTGACCTCTGCTCACATCCCCATTCCTAAGCAAACACTAATCTGCTTTCTGTATCTATACATTTACCTTTTACAAATATTTCATATAAATGGAACTATGCAATAAGTACACTTTTGCATAGTGCTTTTTTACACTGAGGTTTGCTGAGCTTCCTGTACATGTGGATTAATGCATTCATCAAAATCGTGAAGTGGTCAGTCCTTATTTCTTCAAATACCTTTCCTTCCCATTTCTCTCTCTTCTCCCTCTGGGACTCCTATTACACTTAAGTTGGTATACTTGATGTCTCCTATAGGTTATTGAAACATTATTCATTTTTTTCAATTTTTTTTCTCTCTGATCTTTATATTGAATCATTTCTACTAATCTTACTCTGAGTTTACTCATTATTTCTTCTACCATCTGAAATCTGTTGAGCCCTTCTAGTATATTTTTCATTTCAGGTTATTTTACTTTACAACTTCAGAATTTTCATTTGGTTCTTTCTTCTAATTTGTATATCTTTATGAGAATCTCTCTTTGTTAATTCATTGTTGTCATATTTTACTTCTTTAATTTCCTTTAGATCTGTGAATATATTTATAATAGCTACTTTGAAGTCTTTGATTTATCCAGCAATTGGGTTCCTTCAGAGACAGATTCTGTGACTGCTCTAACCCCATTACCTTGGTTAAACATCTCAATTCCTTTCCTGTCTTGTAATTATTTTTTCTTGAAAAGCAGACGTTTTAGGTAACTTTTTGTAGCAAATCTGGGTTCTGATATATTTTTCCCTGAAGGTTGTTGTTTATGCTGTTTGTTTATTTGTTTAGTAACTTGGCTGGACCAAAATAATCTGCATTTCCTGTGGTGTGCAGCCACTCAGTAATATTCCATTGTATATATATGTACCACATCTTCTTTATCCATTCCTCTGTCAATGGACATTTAGGTTGCTTCCATGTCCTGGCTATTGTAAATAGAGCTGCAATGACAATGGAGGTGCCTGTATCTTTTCAAATTATGGTTTTCTCTGGATATATGCCCAGGAGTGGTGTTGCAGGATCATATGGTAACTCTATTTTTAGTTTTTCAAGGAACCTCCATACTGTTCTTCATAGTAGCTGTACCAATTTACATTCCCACACACCAGCAGTGTAGGCCATTTTCAAGTCTGCTAAGGTTTTACTTTCCTTAGGGCCTTATGGAATCTCTGTGCACCTGTGTGTAGCCCCAGGGTCAGCCAGGAGTGTGTGAGTACTTTGAGCCCTCTGGTCTCTACTGCATAAAATGCAGCCTGAACCAGGAATATGTGTTTCGCAAACATGACTCAGGGTCATAGAGGCAATAGTTGGTTCTTCTCCACTCATCCACCTCTGAAAAGTTACTTTCACTCCAATGCCATTGCCTATGGACATTGCCCATTGCTCCAAACCAAGTGATTTTCCTCTGCCATGGTAGAGAAGCTATTGATCCTTAAGGACAGTCCTGCCCTAGCAGCACCTCTATGGTCTGAAGTTTAGGGATCAGATCATCACCGGGTCAAAATGCCACTAATTACCACCTTCCGTACTCAAAATTGAGCACTTTATCAATTTCCAGAGGACCAAAATGGTGGTTTTTGAAGAGATTTTATTTTTTTATTATTTGCTTTTTGGGGGAGAATTTGCTGATCATCTCACTGGACCATAGCCACTCTTCCCTATTTTTCCAACCGGTCTGTAAGTCTAAAATTATCTCACAATAAATTTTAATTAATTATGACATTCTTTTATGCTCTTTTGGGTGATGAAATCCTGGAACTGAGAGCAAGCTGTTTTAGCACTCTATGTAAAATTATGCTTTGCATGGGTGAATTATGTCACATACATTAATACAGTAGTAATAATACTCATGTTTTATTCTAATAAACTTCTTATTTTGGAGAGTATAAGAGAAGGGTAGGTATGAGTAGAGCTGCCAAATTCTGAAGGTAAATGTCCAATTTCAGGGACACACTGGTACCTCAGAATTCAACAATATGAGATGAGAAAATTCAAAAGTATATAAAAAATTAGTGAAACTGTACAGCATTGCTTCCTGTCTCCTAGGAGATGAAACCCAATCTAGCCTATAATAAGATGGAAATGAAGAGGGCTGATGAATAATGAAGGAACACTGAAATGAGGCAGATTCTTATGGTGGGAAAGGGACCCACAAAGATACTGGAGAAATAAGGAGTGGTTCTGAACATGGGGGTTTAGGAGAATCCTTTTACTAGCTATGTGATTATGATAGAGTTACTTAAACTCTCAGTATCAGTGTTTCCACCCTGAAAATGGGGGTGAAATACTACATTATCATAGGGAATGATTTTTTAACATCTTTATTGGAGTATAATTGCTTTACAATATTGTGTTAGTTTCTGCTGTATAACAAAGTGTCAGCTATACATATACATATATCCCCATATATCCCCATATCCACTCCCTTTTGCGTCTCCCTCCCACCCTCCCTATCCCACCCCTCTAGGTCGTCACAAAGCATGGAGCTGATCTCCCTGTGCTATGTGGCTGCTTCTTACTAGCTTACATATGGTAGTGTATATATGTCAATGTCACTCTCTCCCTTCGTCTCAGTTTCCTCTTCCCCCTCCCCATGTCCCCATGTCCATTCTCTACATCTGCGTCTTTATTCCTGTCCTGCCCCTAGAACAAGATAGAAAGCCCAGAGATAAACCCATGCACATATGGTCACCTTATCTTTGATAAAGGAGGTAAGAATATACAATGGAGAAAAGACAGCCTCTTCAATAAGTGGTGCTGGCAAAACTAGACAGCTATATGTAAAAGAATGAAGTTAGAACACTCCTTACACCATGCACAAAAATAAACTCAAAATGGATTAAAGGCCTAAATGTAAGGCCAGACACTATCAAACTCTTAGAGGAAAACACAGGCAGAACACTCTATGACATAAATCACAGCAAGATCCTTTTTGACCCACCTCCTAGAGAAATGGAAATTTAAAAAAAATAAACAAATGGGATCTAATGAAACTTAAAAGCTTTTGCACAGCAAAGGAAACCATAAACAAGATGAAAAGACAACCCTCAGAGTGGGAGAAAATATTTTCAAATGAAGCAACTGACAAAGGATTAATCTCCAAAATATACAAGCAGCTCATGTAGCTCAATATCAAAAAAACAAACAACTCAATCCCAAAATGAGCAGAAGATCTAAATAGACATTTCTCCAAAGAAGATATGTAGATTTTCAACAAACACATGAAAGGATGCTCAACATCACTAATCATTAGAGAAATGCAAATCAAAACTACAATGAGGTATCACCTCACACTGGTCAGAATGGCCATCATCAAAATATCTACAAACAATAAATGCTGGAAAGGGTGTGGAGAAAAGGGAACCCTCTTGCACTGTTGGTGGGAATGTAAAGTGATACAGCCACTATGGAGAACAGTGTGGAGGTTCCTTAAAACACTAAAAATAGAACTACAATACAACCCAGCAATCCCATTACTGGGCATATACCCTGAGAAAACCATAATTCAAAAAGAGTCATGTACCTCAATGTTCATTGCAGCTCCATTTAAAATAGCCAGGACATGGAAGCAACCTAAGTGTCCATCTACAGATGAGTGGATAAAGAAGATGTGGCCCATATATACAATGGAATATTACTCCGCCATAAAAGTAAAGGAAATTGAGTCATTTGTAGTGAGGTGGATGGACCTA
Organism: Balaenoptera borealis; assembly: GCF_965194805.1. Taxonomy (NCBI): domain Eukaryota; kingdom Metazoa; phylum Chordata; class Mammalia; order Artiodactyla; family Balaenopteridae; genus Balaenoptera; species Balaenoptera borealis. The sequence continues at coordinate 20,341,006 of NC_138865.1, read as the reverse complement.
GAGTCTGTCATACAGAGTGAAGTAAGTCAAAAGAGAAAAATAAATACTTTATGCTAACACATATATATGGAATCTAAAAAAAAAAAAAAAAAATAGGGAATGATTTAATACATATAATTCCCTTAGAGTTTAGCACACAATAAATGTTCAATAATGTTGGCCATTATTATTGTGAGCCCAGCCCTGTTCTACATGGTATCCCAAAGAGCCTAGGTCCTCAGTCAGAGCTTGCATGCAAGTCATCAAGAGAACCTACAGACACACCTATGATATAACTTAAGGTACTGGTACAGGATGTGTCTTAGTTTCCCAAAGCTTCCATAACAATGTATCACAGACTTGGTGGCTTAAAATTGTTCTGGAGGCTAGAAGTCTAAAATCCAGGTGTAGTCAGGGCCATTCTCCTTTTGGAAACTATAAGGGAATATTTCCTTTCATCTTCCTGGCTTCTGGTAGTTTGCTGGAAAACTTTGGTATTCCTTGGCTTGCTACTCCATGACCCCAATCTCTATTTTATTGCCACATTGCTCTCTCCTGTACATCTCTGTCTCCCCATGGTCATCTTTTTATGAGAACTCTAGTTATATTGGATTTGGGTTCCACTCTACTCCAATATAACCACATCTTAACTAATTACATATGCAACAATCTTATTTCCAAATAAAATCACATACTCAGGAACTGGGAATGAAGACTTCAATATACCTTTTTTTTTTTTTTTTTTTTGGTGGATAGTAACACAATTCAATTCAAAACATGCTGTTGAAGGGACTAACAACCTTTACAACAGATGCAGATAGAAATCTTACCTGAACATCCCTTATCTGAGTAGAGCAGAGCTTCCAGAGAATTCAGCTGCCATAAGCCCCTCCCTGCCAAGAGAGTCTCTAAACAGGAAGGTGGCTGACTTTTACCACTGTGACATTCCAAGACAATTACATAGGTGAGCTCCATCAGAACTTTCCATACTTCCCACAGAGCCCCTAAACCCTCTTCCAACACCTTTAACCCCCACCAGTTCAGAAAGCCACTTCTTTTGTGTGCTTCCACAATTGTGTGAATAAATTTTGTTGTTTCTCCTGTTAATCTATTGTCAGATGCACGTATCAATTATGTTTTGCTGCACAACAAACCATCCCATCACTCACTTTGCTTAAAGCAATACACTGTTATTATTGCTTATAGGGTTCTGGCAGCAAGGCAGAGCCTCCACTTTCCACTTGACTCACTGATATTAGCTGTGGGTCTGGTAAGTTGGGAAGATGGATGGTTCTGCTGAAATTGGCTGTACTTTCTCATGTCTGGAAGTCAGCTGTCTAAGGTGGAGTCCTCGACCATCTTTCTCTCTTCTCACCTTTCAGCATCCTAGCCCAGGCTTAGTCTAATGGGTTCTAAGAAAGGGATCCGAAGTGTGTAAGGCCTCCTGAATTATATGCTCAGAACTGGCATTCCATCACTTACATCACATTTTATGGGCCAAAAGAAGCCCAAAGCCAGCCCAGATTTAAGGAGGTGGGAAATAGACTCCACTTCTTGATGGCAGAATTACAAATTCACATTGCAAAGGACATGAATATAGGAAAGGAATTGGAGCTATCTTTGTAATAATTTTATACCAATATTTATAGCCTAAAGTGTGCATCAGGGATTGGCAAGTGTTTCTGTAAAAGTCCAGATAGAAAATATTTTAGATTTTGTGAGGCACATACATTTTCTGTTGCTGCTGCTTCTACTTCTGTGTTTAGTTCTTTGAATATTTTAATAAAAGATTTTTTTGATCAGATGTGTCTTTTGTAAATACTTTCACCAAGTTGGTAGAGTAGCTTCTCATTGTATTGACACTTCTTTCACAGAGCAGAAGTTTTAATTTTATTGAACTCCAGTTTATCAGTTATTTCTTTCATGGATCATGCCTTTGATGTTTATCTAAAAAGTTGTCACCATATCCAAGGTCATCTAGGTTTTCTTCTAGGTTATCTTCTAGGAATTTTGTAGTTTTGCATTTTACATTTAGCTTTATGATCCATTTTGAGTTAATTTTTGTGAAAGCTGTGAAGTTTGTGCCTAGATTCATTTTGTGTGTGTGTGTGTGTGTGTGTAGATGTCCAGTTGTTCCAGCAACATTTATTGAAAAGATTGTCTTTGTTCCATTGTATTGTTTTTACTCCATTGACAAAGATCATTTACTATATTTATGTTTATTTCTGCACTCTTTTTTCTGTTCCAAAGATCTATTTTTTTTATTCTTTAGCCAATGCCACATTGTTTTAACTACTGTAGCTTAATAGTAAGTCTTAAAGTCAGGTTGTGGCAGTCTTACAACTTTGTTCTTCTCTTTCAACATTATGTTGGCTGTTCTGGATTTTTTGCATCTCCATATAAACTTCAGAATCAGTTTGTTGATATCCATCTTTATCAGATACATAATTTGCAAATATTTTCTCCCATTCACTAGTTACTTTCTCATTTTGTTGATTGTTTCCTTTGCTGTGCAGAAGCATTTTAGTTTGATGTCATGACACTTGTTTCCTTTTGCTTTTGTTGCAAAATACTTTTGGTGTCAAATTCAAGTAATCATTGCCAAAACATGTTGAGGAGTTTACCACCTCTGGTCATGGCACTGCTCACCAGAGGTCCCAGGACACATCTTCACCCACCAGCAGACAGGCACCAGACCTAGAATTCCCTGGGCCCTGGGTCTGCCCTCAGGAAGTCTGGTCTAGTCTCAAGACAAGCCTCAGCCACCAGAGGCAGACACCAGATGCAAGAAAACCACAGTCTCGGGCTTCCCTGGTGGTGCAGTGGTTGAGAATCTGCCTGCTAATGCAGGGGACACGGGTTCAAGCCCTGGTCTGGGAAGATCCTACATGCCGTGGAGCAACTAGGCCCGTGAGCCACAACTACTGACCCTGCGTGTCTGGAGCCTGTGCTCTGCAACAAGAGAGGACATGATAGTGAGAGGCCCGTGCACCGCGATGAAGAGTGACCCCCGCTTGCCACAACTAGAGGGCCCTCGCACAGAGGCGAAGACCCAACACAGCCAAAAATAAATAAATTAAAAAAAAAAAAAAAGAAAACCACAGTCTCACAGCCTGTGGACCCAGCCTGCCTACAGCAGGTCAGACCCTGCCTTTGGAAGAGCTGGACCCTGGCCCTGCCAACACAGCTTTGGGACACCCTGGGCCCCATATCCAACTGTATCAGGAACCCCCTCTCCAAACCCACACACTAGCAATCTGACACCACCTTTGGGATCCTAGGGCCCTGCAACCAGATTCCAAGACACAGCTATTCCTGCCAGTAATCTGGCACTAACTCCAGGACCTGGCTTCCCCCACCAGTGGCAAGCAACAGCCCTGGAGTCTTCTGAACTCTGACTCTGCCCACCAGTTAGCCAGCAGTAGCCCCAGGGGCGTCTGGGATTCTGCAGTGAGCCAACTCATGACCCAGTCCCAACAAAGAGTGGCCAGCAGCCTCCACAAGGCAGAGCCTGGCAATCGATCAAACTGGACAATAAACAACCCCAAAGACTGCCCACATAGTCACCCCACCACAACAGAAGGACCCATACAGCTCTAATGGGGGAACCCCTAGAACATATAGCTTAAGTGATGAGAGGGGAGTGTGCTGCTGGGGTGCATAGGATGTCTTCTACAGAAGGTCCTTCTCTGAGGTCAGGAAACATAAATAACTTTCCAGATATATAAAAATACAAACAGCAACTTAGGCAAAATGAGGCAACAGAGGAATATGTTTCAGATGAAGGAAGCAGATAAAACCCCAGAAGAACTAAGTGAAGTGGAGATAGGCAATCTACTCTAGAAAGAGTTCAGGATAGTGATCATGATGATCAAAGAAATCAGGAGAAGAATGGATGCACAGAGTGAGAAGTTATGTTTTTAAGAAAGAGTTAGAAAATATAAAATGAACCAAACAGAGCTTAAGAATGAAATACTGAAATGAAAAATTCACTGGAAAGAACCAACAGCAGACTAAATGATACAGAGGGACAAATCAATGAGCTGGAAGACAGAGTAGTGGAAATTACTCAACTGAATAGGAAAAAGAAAAAGAAAGAATGAAAAGAAATGAGGACAGTTTAAGAGACCTGTGGGATTGCTTCAGGTGTACTAACATTCATATTATAAGGTTCCCAAAAGGAGAAGAGATAGAGAAAGGGGCAGAAAACATATTTGAAAACATAATAGCTGAAAACTTCCCTGTCCTGGGAAAAGAAAGTCCAGGATCCAGGATCCTGGGATCCAAGTCCAGGAAGTGTAGAGTCCCAAGCAGGATCAACCCAAAGAGGAACACACTGAGACACATTGTAATGAAAATGGCAAAAAATAAAGATAAGGAGAGAAGATTAAAAACAGAAAGGGAAAAACAACAAATAACATACAAGAAAACTCCCATAAAGCTACCAGCTGAATTTTTATCAGAAACTCTGCAAGCCTGAAGGGAGTGGCAATGATATATTTAAAGAGATGGAAAGGAAAAACATACACCCAGGAATACTCTACCCAGTAAGTCTCTAATTCTGATTTGATGGAAAAAAATCAAAAGCTTTACAGTAAAGCAAAGCTGAAAGAGTTCAGCACGACCAAACTTGCTTTACAAGAAATGTTAAAGGAACTTCTCAAAGTGAAAATGAAAATCACAAAATGAAAAAGCTCCTCATTAAAGGCAAACACACAGTAAATGTAGGAAATCATTCACACATAAGCTAGTAGGGAGGTTAAAATAAAAGAGATACATGAAACAATTAGATGTAAAATATAATATCAAAAACAGTGATCATGAGGACAAGAGAGCACAAATGCAGGGTTGTTAAAGTGCATTTGAAATTAAGAGATCAGCAACCTAAAACAATCACACGTATATAGAGATTGCTATATAAAAACCTTATGGTAACCACAAACCAAAAATTTATAGTGGATACAGAGAGAGAAAAGAAAAAAGAGTCCAAACATAACACTAAAGATAGTCATCAAATCACAAGAGAAGAGAGCAGAAGAAGAAGAAAAGAAAAAAAAAAAAAACACTACAGAATAACCCCAAAATAATTAACAAAATGGTAATAAGAACATTATTACCATTATTACCAATATATCAGTAATTATCGTAAATGTAAATGGACTAAATGATCCTGTCAAAAGACATAGAGTGGCTGAATGGATACAAAAACAAGACTTGTATATATGCTGCCTACAAGAAGCTTGTTTCAGACTTAAGACACACACAAACTGAAAGTGAGAGTATGCAAAAAGGTATTCCACACAAATGGAAGTCAAAAGAAAGACAAGGCAGCAGTACTTATATCATAATATAGACTTTAAAATAAAGAGTGTTATAGGAGACAAGAACACTACACAATGATCAAGAGATCAATCCAAGAAGAGGTATAACAATTGTAAATATATATGCACCCAAAATAGGAGCACCTAAACACATAAAGAAAATATTAACAGACGTAAGGATAGAACTTGACAGAAACACAATAATAGTCGGGGATTTTAACATTCCACTTACATCAGTGGATAGATCATCCAGACAGAAAATTAAAAAGGAAACACAGACCTTTAATGACACATTAGATCAGATGCCCTTAACTGATATTTATAGAACATTCCATCCCACACCAGCAGAATACACTTTCAAGTGTACATGAAACATTCTCCAAGATAGATCACATGCTGGGCCACAAAGCAAGCCTCAGTAAATTTAAGAAAGCTGAAATCACATCAAGCCTCTTGTCTAATCAGAAAGCCATGAGACTAGAAATCAATTACAAGAAAAAAATTGCAAGAAATACAAACATGTGTAGGTTAAACAATATGCTATTGAACAATCAATGGGTCACTGAAGAAATCAAAGAGAAAATCAAAAAAAATACCTCTCTAGGTAAATGAAAATGAAAACAAAACCATCCAAACCTTCTGGGACATAGCAAAAGCAGTTTGAAAAGGGAAGCTTAGTGTGATACAAGTTTACCTTAGGAAACAAGAAAAATTTCAAATAAACAACCTAACCTTACTACCCCTAAAGTAACTAGAGAAAGAACAAACAAAACCCAAATTTAATAGAAGGAAAGAAATCACAAAGATCACAGCAGAAATGAATGAAATACAGACTAAAAAAATAGAGAAGGTCAATGAAACAAAGAGCTGGTTCTTGGAAAAGATAAACAAAATTGATAAACTTTAAGCCAGAGTCATCAAGAGAAAAAGAGAGAGGGCCCAAATCAATAAAGTCAGAAATGAAAAAAGAGAAGTTACAACTGACACCACAGAAATAGAAAAGATCATAAGAAACTACTGTGAACAAATATATACCAATAAAATGGACTACCGAGAAGAAATCCACAAATTCTTTGGAAGGTACAATATCTGAAGACAACTGCAAGAAACAGAAAATACGAACAAACAAATTACAAGAGTTAAAATTGAATCTATTATTTAAAAACTCCCTACAAACAAAAGCCCAGGACCAGATGGCTACACAGGTGAATTCTACCAAACATTTACAGAAGAGTTAACACTTATACTTCTCAAGTCATTCCAAAAAATTGCAGAAGGAATACTTCCAAACTCATTCTATGAGGCCACCATTACCCTGATACCAAAATCAGACAAATATATCACACAGAAAAATTACAGGTTAATATCACTGATGAACATAGATGCAAAACTTCTCAACAAAATATTAACAAACTGAATCCAACAATACATTAAAAGGATCATACTCTATGATCAGGTGGAATTTATCCCAAAGGTGCAAGGATTTTTCAATATCCACAAATCAATCAATGTGATACACCATATTAACAAATTGAAGAATGAAAACCATACTATCATCTCAATAGATGCAGAAAAAGCTTTTGACAAAATTCAATATTAATTTATGGTAAAAACTCTCCAGGAAGTAGGCATAGAGGGAACATATCTCAGTATAATATAGGTCGAGGAGACCCTCAAGATGGCAGAGGAGTAAGACGTAGAGGTCACCTTCTTCCCCACAAATACATCAAAAATACAACTATATGTGGAACAGCTCCTACAGAACACCTACTGAATGCTGGCAGAAGACCTCAGACTTCCCAAAAGGCAAGATAATACCCAAGTAACCTGGATAGGGCAAAAGAAAAAACAGAGACAAAAGAATAGGTATAGGACCTGCATGTCTGGGAGGGAGTTGTGAAGGAGGAAAAGTGTCCACATGCTAGGAAGCTCCTTCACTGCCGGAGATGGGGGTTGGGAGGAGGAGAATCTCCAGAGCCACAGAAAAGAGCGCAGCAACATGGGTGCAGAGGGCAAAACAGAGAGATTCCCTCACAGAGGATCGGTGCCGACCAGCACTCACCAGCCTGAGAGGTTTGTCTGCTCACCTGGCGGGACAGGTGGGGGTTGGGAGCTGAGACTTGGGCTTTGAAGGTCAGGTCCCAAGGAGAGGACTGCCATTGGCTGCATGAAGACAGTCTGAAAGGGGCTAGTGAGCTACAAATAGATGGGCGTGAGTCAGGGAAAATGTCTGGAATAACCTAAGAGGCAAGAGACAATTGTTTTAGGGTGCGTGAGGAGAGGGGATTCCTTCCCCGTGTGCCCACAGAAGGCAGAGTACTGCCTAAGCAAGCACCAGAGATGGGCTCAAACCACGGATATCAGCTCAGACCCCAGAGATGGGCATGAAACACTAACGCTGCTGCCACTGCTACCAAGAATCCTGTATGCAAGCACAGGTCACTACCCACACACCCTCCCCCCCTGGAACCTGTGCAGCTCGCCACTGCCAGGGTACTGAGATCTAGGGACAACTTCCCCAGGAGAACACACGGCATGCCTCAGGCTGTTGCAATGTCATGCTGGCCTCTGCCACTGCAAGCTCACCTCACGTTCCAATTATGACTACCATACCCTTCCTTCTCCTGAGCCTGAGAGAGCAAGAGAACCCTAATCAGTCGCTGCCTTAACCCCCTCCTGTCTGGGAGGGGAACAGACACCTGAGGGTGACCTACACGCAGAGGCAGGGCCAAAACCAAAGCTGAACCCCAGGAGCTGTGCAAACAAAGAAAAGAAAGGTAAATTTCTCCATGCAGCCTCAGGAGCAGCAGATTAAGTACCCACAAGCAACTTGATGAACCCTGCATCTGTGGACTACCTGAATAGACAACAAATGTCCCCACAATTGAGGCAATGGATTTTGGGAGTAACTGTAGATTTGGGGTTAGCTGTCTGCAACTGATTTGTTTCTGTTTCTGATTTTTATGTTTATCTTAGTTTAGTTTTAGTGCTTGTTATCATTGGTGGATTTGTTTATTGGTTTGGTTACTCTCTTCCTTATTTTTATTTTTTTAAATAAAAAAAAATTTTAATTTTATTTGTTTTTACTGTATTTTTTTATTTTGTAAATTTTATTATATATATATATATATATATATTTCCTTTTCTTCTGAGCAGTGTGGCTGACAGGGTCTTGGTGTTCCAGCTGGGTGTCAGGCCTGAACCTCTAAGGTGGGAGAACCAAGTCCAGGTATGGTACCACCAGAGACCTGCTGATCCAAAGTAATATCAATTGGCAAGAGCTCTCCCAGAGATTTTTGTCTCAACACTAAGACCCAGCTCCACACAATGGCCAGAAAGCTACAGTGCTGGATGACCTATGCCAAATAACTATCAAGATAGGAGCACAATCCCAAGCATGAGCAGAGAGGCTGCCTAAAACGATACTAAGTTCACAGAAACCCCAAAACACACCACTGGACACAGCCTTGCCCACCAGAAAGACAAGACCCAGTCCCACACACCAGAACACAGGCGCCAATCCCCTCCACCAGGAAACCTACACAAGCCACTGAATCAACCTCACCCACTGGGGGAAGACACCAAAAACAATGGAAATTACAAAGCTGCAGCCTGCAAAAAGGAGACCCCAAACACAGTAAGTTAAACAAAATGAGAAGACAGAGAAATATGCAGCAGATGAAGGAGCAAGGTAAAAACCCATCTGACCAAACAAATGAAGAGCAAATAGTCAGTCTACCTGAAAAAGAATTCAGAATAACGATAGTAAAGATGATCCAAAATCTCGAATATAGAATGGAGAAAATACAAGAAACGTTTAAAAATGAACTAGAAGAACTAAAGAGCAAACAAACAAGGATGAACAACACAATAAATAAAATTAAAAATTCCCTAGAAGGATTCAATAACAGAATAACTGTGGCAGAAGAACAGATAAGTGACCTGGAAGATAAAATAGTAGAAATAACTGCCACAGAGCAGAATAAAGAAAAAAGAATGAGAAGAATTGAGGACAATCTCAGAGACTTCTGGGACAACATTAAAGGCACCAACATTCAAATTATAGGGGTCCAGAAGAAGAAGAGAAAAAGAAAGGGTCTGAGAAAATATTTTAAGAGGTTATAATTGAAGACATCCCTATCATGGAAAAGGATATAGTCAGTCAAGTCCAGCAAGCGCAGAGAATCCCATACAGGATAATTCCAAGGAGAAACACACGAAGATACATATTAATCAAACTATCAAAAATTAAATACAAAGAAAAAATATTAAAAGCAGCAAGGGAAAAGAAGCAAATAATACAAAAGAGAATCCGCATAAGGTTAACAGCCACTCTATCAGCAGAAATTCTGCAAGCCAGAAGGGAATGGCAGGACAATTTAAAGTGATGAAAGGGAGAAACCTACAACAAAGATTACTCTACCCAGCAAGGATCTCATTCAGATTTGACAGAGAAATTAAAAACTTTATAGACAAGCAAAAGCTAAGAGAATTCAGCATCAAGAAACCAGCTTTACAGAAAATGCTAAAGAAAATTCTCGAGGCAGGAAAGACAAGAAAAGGAAAAGACCTACAATAACAAACCCAAAACAATTAAGAAAACAGTAATAGGAACTTCTATATCGATAATTACCTTAAATGTAAATGAATTAAATGCTCCAAGCAAAAGACATAGACTGGCTAAAAGGTTACAAAAACAAGACCTGTATATATGCTGTCTACAAGAGACCCATTTCAGACCTAGGGTTACATACAGACTGAAAGTGAGGGGATGGAAAAAGATATTCCATGAATAGGGAAATGAAAAGAAAGCTGGAATAACAATTCTAATATCAGACAAAATAGACCTTAAAATAAAGACTATTACAAGAAACAAAGTAGGACATGACATAATGATCAAGGGATCAATCCAAGAAGATATAACAGTTGTAAATATTTATGCACCCAACATAGGAGCACCTCAATATATAAGGCAAAGGTTAAAAGCCCTAAAGGGGGAAATCAACAGTAACACAATAAAAAGAGGGGACTTTAACACCCCACTTTCACCAATGAACAGATCATCCAAAATGAAAAAAAAATAAGGAAACACAAGCTTTAAATGACATATTAGACAAGATGGACTTAATTGATATTTATAGCACATTCCATCCCAAAACAACAGAACACACTTTCTTCTCAAGTGCTCATGAAACATTCTCCAGGATAGATCATATCTTGGGTCACAAGTAAAGCCTCTGTAAATTTAAGAAAATTGAAATTGTATCAAGTATCTTTTCCAACCACAGTGCTATGAGACTAGATATCAAATACAGGAAAAAAACTGTAAAAAATACAAACACATGGAGGCTAAACAATATGCTACTAAATAACCAAGAGATCACTGGAGAAATTAAAGAGGAAATAAAAAATACCAAGAAATAAATGACAATGAAAACACAATGACCCAAAACCTATGGAATGCATCGAAAGCAGTTCTAAGAGGGAAGTTTATACCAATACAATCCTACCTCAAGAAACAAGAAAAATCTGAAATAAACAACCTAACCTTACACGTAAAGCAATTAGAGAAAGAAGAACAAAAAAAACCCCCAAAGTTAGCAGAAGGAAAGAAATCATAAAGATCAGATCACAAATAAATGAAAAAAAAATGAAGTAAACAATAGCAAAGATAAATAAAACTAAAATCTGGTTCTTTGTGAAGATAAAAAAAATTGATAAAACGTTATCCAGACTCACCAAGAAAAAAAAGGCAGAATACTCAAATCAATAGAATTAGAAATGAAAAAGAAATAACACTTGAAAGTGCAGAAATGCAAAGGATCATGAGAGATTACTACAAGCAAATATATGCCAAAGAAATGGACAAATACTTAGAAAAGCACAACTTTCCAACACTAAACCAGGAAGAAATAGAAAATATGAACAGACCAATCAGAGGCACTGAAATTGAAACTGTGATTAAAAATCTTCCAACAAGCAAAAGCAGAGGCCCAGATGGCTTCACAGGTGACTTTTGTCAAACATTTAGAGAAGAGCTAACACTTACCCTTCTCAAACTCTTCTGAAGTATAGCAGAGGGAGGAACACTTCCAAACTCATTTTATGAGGCCACCATCACCCTGATACCAAAACCAAAGATGTCACAAAAATAGAAAACTACAGGCCAGTATCACTGATGAACATAGATGAAAAATCCTCAACAAAATACTATCAAACAGAATCCAACAGCACATTAAAAGGATGATACACAATGATCAAGTGGGGTTTATCCCAGAATGCAAGAATTCTTCACTATATGCAAATCAATCAATGTAATACATCATATTAACAAATTGAAGGATAAAAACCATATGATCAACTCAATAGATGCAGAAAAAGCTTTTGAAAAAATTCAACATCAATTTATGATAAAATCTTGTCAGAAAGTAGGCACAGAGGGAACCTACCTCAACATAATAAAGGCCACATATGACAAGCCACAGCAAACATCATTCTCCATGGTGAAAAACTGAAAGCATTTCCTCTAAGAGGAGGAACAAGACAAGGATGTCCACTTTCACCACTCTTATTCAACATAGTTTTGGAAGTCCTAGCCAAGGCAATCAGAGAAAAAAAAAAGAAATAAAAGGAATCCAAATGGGAAAAGAAGAAGTAAAACTGTCACTGTTTGCAGATGACACGACACTATGCATAGAGAATCCTAAAGATGCTACCAGAAAACTACTAGAGCTAATCAATGAATTTGGTAAAGTAGCACAGTACACAATTAATGCACAGAAAACTCTTGCATTCCTATACATTAATGATGAAAAATATAAAAGAGAAACAAAGGAAACACTCCCATTTACCATTTCAAAAGAAAGAATAAAATACCTAGAAATAAACCTACTTAAGGAAACAAAAGACCTGTATGCAGAAAACTATAAGACACTGATGAAAGAAATTAAAGATGATACAAGCTGATGGAGAGATATACCATGTTCTTGGATTGGAAGAATCATCATTGTGAAAATGATGATACTACACAAAGCAAACTACAGATTCATTGCCATCCACAGATTCAATGCAATCCCTATCAAACTACCAATGGCATTTTTCACAGAACTAGAACAAAAAATTTCACAATTTGTATGGAAACCCAGAAGACACCAAATAGCCAAAGCAATATTGAGAAAGAAAAAGGAGCTGGAGGGATCTGGCTCCCTGACTTCAGACTATACTACAAAGCTATGGTAATCAAGACACTATGGCACTGGCACAAAAATAGAGATATAGATCAATGGAACAGGATAGAAAGCACAGAGATAAACCCATGCACATATGGTCACCTTATCTTTGATAAAGGAGATGAGAATATACAATGGAGAAAAGACAGCCTCTTTAATAAGTGGTTCTGTGAAGACTGGACAGCTGCCTATAAAAGAATGAGATTAGAACACTCCTTAACACCATACACAAAAATAAACTCAAAATGGTTTAAAGACCTAAATGTATCAAACTCTTAGAGAAAAACATAGGCAGAACACTCTATGACATAAATCACTGAAGATCCTTTTTGACCCACCTCCTAGAGAATTGGAAATAAAAACAAAATTAAACAAATTCGATCTAATGAAACTTAAAAGCTTTTGCACAGCAAAGGAAACCATAAACAAGATGAAAAGACAACCCTCAGAGTGGGAGAAAATATTTTCAAATGAAGCAACTGACAAAGGATTAATCTCCAAAATATACAAACAGCTCATGCAGCTCAATGTCAAAAAACAAAAAACCCAATCCCAAAATGGGCAGAAGACCTAAATAGACATTTCTCCAAAGAAGATATACAGATTGCCAACAAAGGCATGAAAGGATGCTCATCATCACTAATCATTAGAGAAATGCAAATCAAAACCACAACGAGGTATCACCTCACACTGGTCAGAATGGCCATCATCAAAAAATCTACAAATAATAAATGTTGGAGAGGGTGCGGAAAAAAAGCAAAGCACTGTTGGTGAGAATATAAATTGATACAGCCACTATGGAGAACAGTATGGAGGTTCCTTAAAAAACTAAAAATAGAACTACCATATGATCCAACAATCCCACTACTGGGCATACACCCTAAGAAAACCATAATTCAGAAAGAGACCTGTACCACAATGTTCATTGCAGCACTATTTACTATAGCCAGGACATGGAAACAACCTACATGTCCATCAACAGATGAATGGATAAAGTAGATGTAGCACATATATACAATGAAATATTACTCAGCCATAAAAAAGAAACAAAATTGAGTTATTTGTAGTGAGGTGGATGGACCTAGAGTCTGTCATACAGAGTGAAGTAAGTCAGAAAGAGAAAAACAAATACTGTATGCTAGCACATATATATGGAATCTAAAAAAAAAAAAAAAGATGGTTCTGATGAACCTAGGGGCAGGACAAGAATGAAGATCCAGACGTAGAGAATGGACTTGAAGACACGGGGAGCGGGAAGGGTAATCTGCGATGAAGTGAGAGAGCAGCATTGCAGTACATACACTACCAAATGTAAATAAATAGCTAGTGAGAAGCATCTGCATAACACAGGGAGATCATCTTGGTGCTTTGTGACCACCTAGAGGGGTGGGATAAGGAGTATGGTGGGAGACACAAGAGGGAGAAAATATGGGAATATATGTTTACGTATAGCTGATTCACTTTGTTATACAGCAGAAACTAACAACATTGTAAAGCAATTATACTCCAGTAAAGATGTTTAAAAAAATAATATAGGTAGTATATGACAAACCCACAGCTAAAATCGTATTCAATAGTGAAAAGCTGCAAGCATTTCCTCTAAGATCAGGAATAATACAAGGATGCCCACTCTCACAGCTTTTATTCAAAATATATTGAAAGTCCTAGCCACAGCAATCAGACAAGAAAAAGAAATAAAATAAATCTAAATTGGAAAGGAAGAAGTAAAACTGTCACTGTTTGCAGATGACATGAAACTACATGTAGAAAATCCTAAAGACACCATCAGAAAACTACCAGAGCTCATTACCAAATTAAGTGAAGTTGCAGGATACAAAATTAATATACAGAAATCTCTTGCATTTCTATACACCAACAACAAACTATCAGAAATATAATTTAAGGAAACAATCCCATTTATATCACATCAAAAATAATAAAATACCTTGGAATAAACCTACCTAAGGAGGTAAGAGACCTGTACTCATAAAACTAAAGACACCGATGAAAGTAATTTAAGACAACACAAACAGATGGAAGGATATACTGTGCTCATGGATTGGAAGAATCAACATCATTAAAATGACTATACTACCCAAGGCAATACACAGATTCAGTGCAATCACTATGAAAATACCAATGGAATTTTTCACCGCATTAGAACAAATAATTCTAAAATATGTATGGAAACACACAAACCCTGAATAATGAAAACAATTTTGAGAAAGAAGAACAAAGCTACAGCTATCATGCTTCCTGCTGTCAAACTACTCTACAAGGCTGCAGTAATCAAAACAGTAATATTGGCCCCAAAACAGACACATAGATCAATGGAACAGAATAGAAAGCCCAGTAATAAACCCACACTTATATAGGAAATTAATCTATGACAATGGAGGCAAGAATTACAGTGTGGAAAGGATATACTCTTCAATTAATGGTGTTGGAAAAGCTGAAAAGCTACATGCAAAAAGAATCAAACTGGACTACTCTCTGACACCATGCAGAAAAATAATTAAAATGAATTAAGGTCTTAAGTGTAAGACCTGAAACTAAAAGTTTCTAGAAAAATACATAGGAAGTGAGCTCTTTAACATTAGTGATTTTTCTTTTGGATATATCTCCTCAGGCAAGGGAAATAAAACAAAATATAAACAAATGAGACTAGAAAGCTTTTACAGAGCAAAGGAAACTATCAACAAAATGAAAACCCCACCTACTGAATGGGAGAACATATTTACAAATGATATATTCAAGGGATTAATACCCAAAATATACAAATAACTCATACATCACAACATTAAAAAAAAAAAACTGGTTAGAAAATGGGCAGAGGATTTGTATAGACATTTTGCCAAAGAAGACATACAGATGGCCAACAGGCACATGAAAAGATGCTCATGATCACTAATCATCAGGGCAATGCAAGTCAAAACCACAATGAGACATCACTTCACATCAGTCAGAATGGCTATTATAAAAAAGACAACAAACACCAAGTGTTGGTGAGAACATGGAGAAAAGGGAACTCTCATGCACTATTGGTGGGTATGTAAATTGTTGTAGCCACTATGGAAAACAGTATGGAGATTTCTCAAACTATTAAAAATACAACTACCATATGTTCCAACAATTCTTTGGATAAATACTTCTGGATATTTCTCCCAAGAAAACAGAAACACTAATTAGAAAATATATATGCACCCCTATATTCATTGCAGCATCATTTATAATAGCCAAGATATGGAAGCAATCTAAGTGCCTACCAATGGATGAATGGATAAAGAAGAGATATATATATATATATATATATATATATATATATATATAAATGGAATATTACTCAGTCATAAGAAAGAATGAAATCTTCCCTTTTGGGGCAACATAGATGAACCTAGAGAATAATATGATAAGTGGAATAAGTCAGACAGAGAAAGACAAATATTGTATGATTTCACCTATAGGGGAATCTAAAACACAAAACAAAAAAACAAAAACAACAAAACAGAAACAGAGTTACAGATGGAAAACAAACAATTGTTGCTGGAGAAGAGTGTATGGATATGAGAGAAATAGGTGAGGGCGATTAAGAGGTACAGAGTTCCTATTGCAAAATAAATGAGTCATGGATATGAAATGTACAGTGTGGGGACTATAGTCAATAACTATGTAATCTCTTTGTATGGTGACATGGTAACTAGACTTATTGTGGTGATCATTTTGAAATGTATAGAAATATCAAATCACTACGTTACATAACAGGAACTGACACCATGTTATAGGTCAATTATACTTCAAAAACAAACAAATGGATAAGTAAACAAACTCAGAAAAAGAAAGCAGATTTGGGTTTACCTGAGGTGAGTGGTGAGGGGAGGGGAATTGGATGAAGGCAGTCAAAAGGTACAAACTTCCAGTCATAAGATAAATAAGTACTAGGGATGTAATGCATAGCATGCTAAGTATAATTAACACTGCTGTATGTTATATATGAAAGTTCTTAAGAGAGTAAATCCTAAGAGTTCTCACCAGAAGGAAATATATTTTTTCCTTTTCTTTAATTTTGTATGAGATGATGGATGCTCCCTGGACTTACTGTGATAATCATTTTGTAATGTATGTAAATCAAATAATTATGTTGTATACCTTAAACTTATACAGTGCTGTATATCAATTATATCTCAGTAAAACTGTAAGAAATTTTTTAAAAAAGAATACCTCATGACCAAATTGATAAATTTATTCAGACATCAGTTTGCCAACACTCAAGTATCACTCCACTCAGGATATCCCTAAAGGTTCAGAGGGAGAAAATAAATACTTTTCTTCTTGCCCTTGACAACATTTGGCAACAGAGTTTCTAGGAGTTGTGGTCTAGTATAGGGAGTCACATTTGTTTAAATACTGGATTTTAAACATTTATCATGTGTCTAACTATTGGATAAATTGATATACTGAATGTTAGTAAAAGTGCCAAGCTGGATTTTAAGGGTCTTAAGAATATATACCTCACATAAAGACCAGGTTCCCAACGTTATTTGGTAATGAAAGTGGAGTGACCATATGCATGTCAAATTTCTAGAGCTTAAGTGTATTTTGGACTCAATAAAATTATTTAAAAGCAAAAAAACATTATTTAAATAAATAAAAAATTTATTTAAATAAAAAATAAATAAAAATAAAATTATTTAAATAAATAAAATTATTTAAAAGCAAAAAAGTATGGTATTAATAAACACAAAATGTTGGTTAGGTTGCAGAGACACAAGATCACTCATATATATTGGTGGGAAAGGTAAATGTTATAGCCACTCTGGAAAAGAGTTTGGTAATTTCTTATAAAATTAAACTTGCAATTATCATACAGCTCACCAGTTGCATTCTTAAGCATTTACCCCAGAGAAATGAAAACTTATGTTCACAGAAAAGTCTATACATAAATATTCGTATCATATTTGTTTATAATAACCCCACTCCAGAGACACCCCAAATATCCTTCACCAGGTGAATCATTAGTCAGATGCCATACATTTGTACCTTGGAATACTACTCAACAATTAAAAGGAACAGAATACTGATGCATGCAACAACTTGGATGGTTCTCCAGGGAATTATGGCAAGTGAAAACAGCCACTTCAAAAAATTTCTTACTGTATGATTTCATTCATATAATGATTTTGAAATAACAAAACTTTAGAAATAGAAATCTGTTGATGAATGGTTTACAGGGTCTCTATATGTGTCAGGAGGGGGTTTATGTGGTTATAAAAGGGCAATATGGAGGATGCTTGCAGTGATGGAACTGTTCAATATGTTGACTTTTATGGTGCCTACACTATGCTCTCCAGCCCTACAAACACATAAAATGAGTCCACGTACAACTGGGGAAATCTGAAATGATTGGTGGATTGATGAATGTCAACATCCTGGTTGTGATATTGTGCTATAATTTTGCTAAATGTTATCACTGTGGGAAACTGAATTAGATTATATGAGAAGTCTCTGCTTTATTTCTTACAACTGCTTGTGAACTTACAAGTAGTTAAATAAAATTTTTTTAAAAAGTATTGATCTGAAATACATGTTGCCATTGGAAGGATAGAAATTGATATTTAAAAGTTGCATCCATGGAAAACAAACTTAAGTTTAAAAATTTTGAAACTAATTTATTTAAAGCTCTTATAGAACTTTGATAGTAAGTTTATTCCCTACTGCTTTCTATTTCATTTTTATTATACCTTTAAGAAAAATTAATAATTAGTTTCATAGGCCTCATATAAACATACCCACATCCATTCTACTTTGCTCCTATGTAACAGCCCCAAATCCTTGGGGCTCAATATGTTTTGGGACTTACAGTTCTCCAGATGGCAGAGAGGGAATATGGGGCATATAACATACATTGAATATCATCCCTGGAGAAGTCTGAGCTAGCACCAGAAATAAAACACATTGGTATTTCTGCATAAAACATACTGCATTCTAAGAGAAATAAATAAACCATAAAGAATCTCATGGACATTCAGTATGCTTTTGAACTTGTGTTATTAATTTCCATCTGTGCGATTGGAGGGAAAAAGTTTGGGAAACCATGGAGGTCAGAAGTATCTGCAACAGAGAACCCTGCAACATATTCCACACAATAAACAGAATGAGAACAGAAGAGAAACAGCATTGGTGGGGTTACTTCTGAGAAGTCAGGTTCCTACTGAGGTTTTCCATTGAATGGTCTCAGTTCATCTGAAAGCAGAAGGATCTAATTCCTAGAGGAGAAATTATTTCAGAGTAATAATATGTGAAAATGGTAGTAATCATGACAACATCCAATTGAAGAAACAGTTTCACTAGATCAGTTTGTAAACCATTTTTCAGGGAACAAGATATAAAAACTATCTCTAAATCACATATGATCATTCAGTCCATTTAAGGAGCTGCTACTCAAAATTTATAGAAAAATCTTTCAACCATTATTCAACTATGTCCTTTTCTTAGAACAATATAATATCACATGCAATGAAAATTTCAGGTACATCTATCATATTAAAATGTCTTCAGTGTATACACTTCAGAAATAATTCTTTTCTTTAGAGACGTGTTTTGGCCCAACAACAAAAGCATTTTAACACAGGGAAATAGAGGCTTCCACAGCAACTGGACCAGCCGGGGAAGCACTGATTATGGACTACACAGCCACTCCTATCACCTCACAGCACCAATGTCGGTGTTTCACAAGGTCCCATGGAGGCAGCGGCAACCTCACAACTCTCACCTACCTGGTTGCAACTGTCCCCCAAGAATCCTGGCTTCGTCTTCATCTCCACTTTACAAATCTCACACAATTCTCTTTCAATAGCTGACTCTAACCCAGAACCATGCCAGCAAGGGGATTCTGGAAAACATACGTTATAGATACTTACTGTCTTATTTGTGTCACCAAGAGTCAAATTCTCTCTTTTCTCTAACAAAGTTGCAAACATGCAAAAATCTTCATTATGTCTAAAACACAAACAGATGTCCATGAGTTCCTTCTCCTTAACACTTTTTTTTTTTTTTGTAATAATAGACATGGCCTTGTGGGGTAGAGTGGCCCCAGCTACTATGCTGAACTCTCCTTAGGGCAATTTACTGAGACCCTATGTCTGCAGGTGAAAGAAATGTTGTCACAGAGAGATGTCCAAACCCCTTTCCTCACCCATGGAGGTAAGGCTATCTAGTGCTCTCAAGCCACATGCTTCATGACACAAGAAGTCTTCTAATCTCAGATTAGCCCAGTAATGTTTACAGAAACTGAGTTTTCCTGACACACCAACCATGGTACAATTAATATTCAAGAAATAGAATAATTTTTATAGTCCCAGTACTTCATTGTTATCATGGTTATGCTTTCCAACTCAAAATTAGTTTGCAAAATTTTAAAGCATGATATTATTTTTATAGTTTGCCTTGTCATTATGTAATTTCTGGAAATTCTATTACATGATACTCTGTAGGCTATTACAATTCTCTGTGGGTCATTATCTTCAGATAATGTTTCCCCATTCTCAATTATATTTCTTAGACACATCCAGAAAAATATTTATCTGGATAAAAGAATAAAAAGATTGGAAAAATGATTAGGTTAACGTGATGACATTTTAGGGAAATCTTATGATTTTTTTCTTTATTTTCATAATGTTTATCTGTTATATTTTTTTGAAGACTAGGAAAATTTGTACTACATTTGCATTACTCAAAAAAGTGAAAAAAATTCATTGGTTCAAAAACAAGACATTTTCTCCATTAGTAACCTTTCTAATCATATGTTCTTTGTTTTACCTAAAAACACTATTGATTGGAAAAAGAATTCCCCACATACTGTTAGCCAAGCAAGAACAATCTTCCTTTAAAGAATCTGTAATATTTCAGCATGTCTCTGCACAGATGCAAGTTTTTTCCAATTTGTTAACAGTCTTGGGCAGAAAACTAATGTACTGAATTGGGGGAGCAACAAATAATAATGTCTTCCCCTTCTGGGTTTGGGGCCAATTGAAATATAGAACACAAGAGAGACACCTTGAGATCAAACCATCAGTCTTATTCCTGATAAACATGCTATTAAAAGGAAAGGGTGGTTTTATATTTTCAAACAGCTGGGCTTAAACAAATGCACTCAATACACACAGATAGAGAACTACCAGTCTTTGCTGCAGAGCGAAGAAGCAGAGGAGAGCTGGCTCTCAGAAAGGGGAGCCCAAGAGGTCTTGAACCAAGGTAGCTCCTTCTCAACTCACCAATCAGATCAATCCAAGAGAAAGAAAGTGGAGAGAAGGTGGGTTTCCTCCTGTAGAGTGTAGTGGGAATCCCCTCCCTCTAGGAGGAACATGAGGAAAGAAAATTAGTGGCATCTTAGACAGACATAGAAGCATAAGAAGAACCCCTTCAGAATCTATTTGAGATGTATGCTATATCTTAATTCTTCTCTCTTCATTCTACACATCCAGTTTGTCAGCAAATCCATCCCATTACATTTGTCTCCAACTCCATTACCACCATCCTAGTCCCAGCTGCCGTCTTCTCTCACCAGAGCTCTTAGAATAACATTTGCTTACCTGTATAATCCACAATGGAGCAGGAGAGAGTTTTAAAATAACTAAGTGGTATAACTCCCTGATCAACTTTTTTTGGTAGCTGTCAATTGTCTTCAGATAAAATCTGAAATCAATATTATTGTTCCTCTACATGAATTGGTACCTGACTTTTCTTTAACCTCATTACATACCCTCACTGCTTTTTCCAAGACATGTGAGAAACACTTTCTTTCTTTAACTCCATTGAACATGCCAACCCACCCTTGCCTTAGGGCCTTTGTTCTAGCTTTCCTTTTTACTCTAAATGGCATCCTAGGCAAGAATATATAAAGGGGAAAAGTCTCTTCAGCAAGTGCTATTGGGAAAGTTGGATAGCTGCATGTAAATCAATGAAGTTAGAACACACCCTCTCACCATACACAAAAATAAACTCAAAATGGCTTAAAGACTTAAACATAAGACTTGACACCATGAAACTCCTAGAAGAGACAATATGCAAAACATTCTCTGACATAAGTTGTACAAATGTTTTCTTAGGTAGGTCTCCCAGGGCAAAAATAAACAAGTGGGACCTAATCAAACTTACAAGCTTTTGCACAGCAAAGGAAACCATGAACAAAATGAAAAGACAGCCTACAAAATTGGAGAAAATATTTGCAAACAATGTAACCGACAAGGGCTTAATCTCCAAAATAAACAAACGGCTCATACAACTCAACAACAACAACAAAACAACCCAATCGAAAAATGGGCAGAAGACCTAAATAGACATTTCTCCAAAGAAGAAATACAGATGGCCAATAGGCACATGAAAGGATGCTCAACATCCCTAATTATTAGACAAATGCAAATCAAAACTACAATGAGGTACCACCACACACCAGTCAAAAGGGCCATAATTAAAAACTCTACTAATAACAAATGCTGGGGAGGATGTGGAGAAAAGCGAACACTCCTACACTGTTGGTGGGAATGTAAGTTGGTACAACCACTATGGAAAACAGTATGGAGGTTCCTCAAAAAACTAAAAATAAAATTACCATTTGATCCAGCAATCCCACTCTTGTGCATATATCCAGAAAAAACATTAATTCAAAAAGATATATGCCCCCTTATGGTCATAGCAGCACTTTTCACAATAGACAAGATATGGACACAACCTAAATGTCCATTGACAAATGAATGGGTAAAGAAGATGTGGTATGTCTATATACAAAGGAATACTGCTCAGCCATAAAAAAGAATGAAATAATGTCATTTGCAGTAACATGGATGCAGCTAGAGATTATCATACTAAGTAAAGTAAGTCAGAAAGAGAAAGACAAATACCATATGATATCACTAATATGTGGAATCTAAAATATGACACAAATGAACCTATCTACCAAACAGAAACAGATTCACAGACATAAGAACAGACTTGTGGTTGCCAAGGGGGAGAGGGTGGGGGAGGGATGGAGTGGGAGGTTGGGGTTAGCAGATGCAAGCTATTACATATAGAATGGATAAACAATAAGGTCCTACTGTATAGCACAGATAACTATATTCAATATCCTATGATTAAAGCGTAATGAAAAAAGAATACATATAAAAAAGAATGCATATATATATGAATCACTTTGCTGTACAGCTGAAATTAACACATTGTAAATCAACTATACATCAATAAAAAGTTAAAAATAAATTAAATAAATAAATAAACAAACAAATAGCTGGCCTCCCAGGTATATTTACATTTTTGTCATTTAGCTGTCAACTTGGATCACAGTTCCTTAGAGATCCCTTTCTTGACTGTTCAATCAAAAGTAACCTTCCAGAAGATCTCCAACGCACTACCCTATTTTAACACTGTACACTTAGAGCTATCTGATACTTTTATTGTTCATTTGATTTTTGCCTCTTCTTCTTAATTAAATACAAATTCTGTAAGAGCAGTAAACATGGCACACCTTGTCCTTTGCTGAATCCCTAGCTAGTCGAACACTGCCAGGCACAAAGCAGGTGCTTGAAATAGTTTAACAGGTTGTAAAACTGTTTATCTCTGCTTCTACCTCTACCTGCACAAACCATGTGTAAGAGAGTGGTACCATTTGCTGCTTGATGAAGTTTATACCCCTAGGGAATGAGAATAATTGAAATAAAGAAAGGGATATAAGAAGTATTCTAAGCATTCTAAAAAGTTAATTGAGCTTAGAGTTTTATTAGAACCAAGAGGGTAAGGAGAAAGAAAGAAGCTAATAATGGATGAAGATTAAAATTTGATCTTCGATAACAGAATTAGTCGTGTTGTGATTTTAATATCAAGTGTATATGTTAGATGGCTTAAACCATCTCTGAATCCCATTGTTTGTGCATTTTGGTGGTATTCAGAACATAATAGTATAAATTCTTCTCCAGTACAAAGGCTAAATTTATGTTTTAAGCATGTTAACTGAAGAAATGTGATCAAAA
The DNA here is from genome assembly GCF_965194805.1 of Balaenoptera borealis. Taxonomy (NCBI): domain Eukaryota; kingdom Metazoa; phylum Chordata; class Mammalia; order Artiodactyla; family Balaenopteridae; genus Balaenoptera; species Balaenoptera borealis. Next base: position 20,317,459 of record NC_138865.1, on the reverse strand, counting down.
TTGGAAGGGGTAGTAATATCCCATTACTCTAGCTGTGACATTTTTGCTCTTTCTCATATTCTGATTAGTGATCAACTTTAGGAATTAACCAATAATCTTTTTTTCTATTTCTTAGTGAATATTGTGAGTTATGCCGAATTCCTTTCCATTCACAGGAAAAGTAATGATGACGTAGTTGAAAAAGAAATACTTCAATTCCACCAAGATATAGTAGTCCTATTCCTCATAGGTCCTCCTCTTACAGCTATACAATCTTGGACTTAACACAAGAACAAGCACAAGCAGACTCTGAGAGGTGGAAAGAAGAAGGTGGACAGTCTAGGAACTTCTGAACTTGAAAACTACATGACAGTGAGTTCCCTCAGCTTCCTTATTGGTTCCCATATATCCCAGACAGCGTTCTGTAGAAACCATCAACATGGAACCTCCAAAAGGCATAGGCAAGAAAGCTCCAAGAAAAGCCTGTTTCCCCCAGCCAAAGGACTGAGAAAAGGATGGCCTAACAACAGAAAACTTGTTTGCAATACCTGTCCAACGCCAGCCAAACACCAACAGAAAACATACCTCTAGCTCTGTAGTTTCATGAAGTTGATCTTTCAGGAAGTTGATCTTCTACCCTAGCCAAGTCCCATGGGAGCAAGTGGTACTCTGATTCTTCTGCCAGGCATACAGTGGTGTTCAAAGATGCAGCAGGGAGCAGATCATTCATTCTTCTTCTAACAGAGACAGGAGTTGTTCTCTTTCCCTCAGCAGGGCAGTGTTAGCAGGATCCAGAGGCAAACTGAGATTCCACCCCACCCACCAGCAAGGAGATTTATCAAGACATTTTGAGGCAGTTCTAGTCAACACCAGAATTCATACCCTATCCCCATATCCCCACTCCCTGGTGACATCAGGGACCAGATGAGAGCTGAGCATCCTTCTTACCTGACATTAATAGGACTGGACAAGGTGGTGCAAGTTGGGGTTGGTAAATAATCCACCTTTCCCCCATACTGGTGTCAGCAAGTCCCAGTGGGAACAAAATTCCATGCACACTGGGCAGGGACAAAACAGAACTAGGCTATGTGCAACTGGACCAGTTTACACTCCTGTTTCTCCCAATCTGGTGTCAGTGAGAGCTAGTGAACAGCTGAGCTTCCACTCCCACCCTGCACCAAGAAGGCAGAATAGGAGGTTCAAAGCAGGTGGGGTAGTTGACAATCCTCTTATGCCCTTCCCTCTTGTCACTGGAGCTCAATGACAAAAGTTGAACTTTCACCTCACTAGCTGAACAAACTAGTGTGAGTCAGTGCCCCTATTTCAGTGGGGTGTTTCCCACAGAAGGCAACAGAAAGCTGGATATGCACACTAGATAGCCTTATGGCTATACTTCAACAGGACTGCTCCTTAAAATACTGACAAAATAGAGTGTCTTAATATAATGCCCCAAATGTGAATGTATGATGGAGCAATCTCTCATTACACCAAGAACCAGGAAAATCACAACATGAGAAAAGACAATCAACAGATACAATACTAAGGTAAATCAAATGTTGAAATTACCTGACAAAAATTTTTAAACAACTATCATGAAAAATGCTTTAAGAAGCTATTAAAAATTCTCTTGAAACAAGTGAAAAAATAGGAAACTTGAACAAAGAAATAGATGCTAAAAAGAACTAAATGTAACTATAGACCTGAAAAATACAAGCACTAAAATTTTAAAAACAAACAAACAAACATAAAAACAACTTATGGATGGTCTCAACAGTAGAGTGGAGAGTCGACAGAATAAATTCAGTGAACTTGAGTGCATATTCATAGAATTGATCCAATGAACAGAGAAAAAGCAATAACAAAAGAGTTAACATTTGTATTACCAAAGGACAAGAAAGAGAGAAAAGAGAGAATGGAACTGAAAAAGTATCCCATGAAACAATGGCTAAAGTTTCCCCCAATTTGGACAATGATAAACCTATAGATTCAAGAAGTTGAGTAAGATCCAAATGAGCTATTTCCTAGATCCAAATAGAGACATCATAATTAAAACCTTGAAAATTAAAGACAAAGAAAATCTCTGACAACAACCAGAGAAAAATGGCACAATACCTATAGAGAAATACCAATTCAAATGTCTATAGATTTCTCATCTGAAATCATGGATGCCAGAAGGAAATGATACTTTTTCTCAGTCCTGAAGGAAAAAGATAAATACAAAATAAGTTTTCCTCCTGAATTTCTTAAATCATATTTTATGGTTGAAGAAAAATTATATTACCTGATGTGGTGCTCAATGAATGAAGGATTACTTAAGATGATTATATTTAAAATTATGAAGAGTAAAGGAATCTAAATGGAAGTAAGGTGTCCATGCTGGACTCAAAGTAGTAAACTTAATACCAGTGTGTGCTTGTGTGTACACATAGATATAGTGTAATATTCAGAGTAACTGCTACAAAAACTATCTGAAGAGATACACACAAAAACACTATAAATACATTAAGACAGAATCCTAAAAACATCTTTACGTAACTCACAGAAAGGCAAGAAAAAGGAAACAGAGACAGAAGTAACAAACAGGAGATAAATAATACAATGGCAGACTAAAGTCATAGCCTATCAATAATTACCCTATGTGTGAATGGGATAAATATAGCAATTAAAGAAGAGGTTGACTGAGTGTATAAAAATGGTCCAGCAATATGCTGTTTACAGATAAACTCACTTTAAGTACAAGGACTAAGTTAGGTTGAAAATAAAAAGATAGGAAACTATATTATGGATACATTAAACAAGAAAGCACATAAGAGTAGTTACCTTAATATGAAATAAGTTATATTTCAGAGCAAAGAAAAATATTAGAAACGAACAGGTTCACTACTATAGTGTGTGTGTATATATATATATATATATATATATATATATATATATATATACATATAAATGTATATATATTCTCTCTATCTATCTATCTATCAACTAGCATCTATCTATCTGTCTCCATGAAGATCATAAATATGTAGTCACCAAACAACAAAGCCTCACAATACAAGAAGGAACCACTGATAAAACAGAGAGGAGAAATAAACACACTCACGATTATGTGTAGAGACTTATTCAAGCCACTCAAAGCAATTAATAGAAATATTGAACACTAATATAGATCTGAACAACACACTCAGCCAAAGGACCTAATTGATACATATGGAACTCTCACCCAATAACAGCAGTGTGTGTGTGTGTGTATTTTTTTCAAGTGTTCAACCTTCACCAAAATAGCTCACATCCTGGATAATTAAAAAAAAAAAAATCAAATTCAAAAGGGTTGAAATCATATTTATACATTGTATAGTGTGTACAATGAATAGAATTAACAATAGAAGTTAACAATAGAACAAAATACAAAACTAAAAACTTTGGAAAGCAAACAATGCAATTTTAAATAATACATGAGTTAAAGAGGAGGTTTCAAAGGAAATTTTAAAAATAAACTTGAATGAAAATAAAAATACACATTTCAAAATATGTGAGTGCAGCTAAAGCAGGAATGACAGGAAAATTTATAGCACACATATTTTCACTGGAGAAGAGGAAAGATCTCCAATCAATCAGGGAAGTTTTTAGTGCAGGAAACTAGAATAAGAAAAGTGAAATAAATCTAAAGCATGTAGAAGGAAGGAAGTACAGGCATACCTTGGAGATATTGTGAGTTTGGTTCCAGACCTCTGCAATAAAGCAAATATCACAATTAAGCAAGTCACATAAATTTTTTGGTTTCTCAGTGCCTATAAAAGATATGTTTACACTATACAGTAGTCTATTAAGTGTGAATAACATTATGTCTAAAAAACCAATGTACATACCTGAATCTAAATATACTTTATTGCTAAAAATGCTAACCATGATCTAAGCCTTCAGAGAGTTGTAATCTTTTTGCTAGTGAAGGGTTTGAAATATTGCAAGAATTACCAAAATGTGACACAGAGGCACAAAGTGAACAAATGCTGTTGGAAAAATTGTGCCAATAGATTTGCTCAATGCAGTGTTGCCACAAACCTTCAGTTTGTAAAAAACATAATATCTGCAAAGTGTAATAAAGCAAAGCATAACAAAACAAAGTAAACTTGTAATAAAGATAAAAGTAAATATCAATGAAATTGAAAATAAGAAAAATAGAGTAAGCTAATGAAACCAAAATCTGGTTCTTTGAAAATATCCCGAAAAATCTGCAAACCTCTAACGAGACTGACAAAGAAAGAAAGAAAGAAGATAGAAATGACTTATATTAGAAATGAAACAGGGGATATTAGTACAGGTAGACCTCAAAAGGATGAGGGAATACCACCAAAAACTCAACACACATAAATTTGACAAACACAGTGAAACGGGACAACTTCTCAAAAAGTGCAAACTACCACAACTCACCAAATACAAAAAAGATTATTGTGAAATCCATAAGACAATTAAATTAATAATTTAAAATCTCTCCAAGAAAAGATATTCTGCCCAAGTGGTTTCATTGGATAATTCTACTAAAAGTAAAGAAGAATTAATATGATTTTTACACAATGCATCCAGAAAACAGGAGAAAAACGAACACTTGCCAACTCATTTTACAACAACAATATCACCATCTAAGAAAAAAAGGACAAAAAGGTATAATAGAAAACAGATAAATATGTCTCATGAATTTAGATGCAAAAACCCTCAACAAAATTGCTGAATCTAGCAATGTATATATAAAATACATACATATCTATATCTATATATAGATATATCTCATAACCAAGTGGTATTTGTTCCAGTTATAGAAGGCTGGTTCAACATCCAAAAATCAATCAATGTATCCACCAGATCAAAAGAAAACAATCAATGTAATCCAGCAGACTACAGAAGAACAATTATAAGATCATATCAACTGACACAGAAAAATTTTGACAAAATGAAATATTCATTCATGATAAAAAAAACTCTCATCAACCTAGAAACAAAGGTAGGATGATCTCAAATTGTTAATGAGCATCTACAAAAATCCCTACAGTAACATCATTAATAATGGTTAAAGGCTGACGCTTACCCCTAAGATCAGAAAGAAAGAAAGAATTTTCATTCTCACCTCTCTTATTAAACATAGTACTAGGAATTGTAGAAAGCACAATAAGGAAAGAAAGGAAGTAAAAGGAATACAGATTGGAAGAGAAGAAATAAAACTTCCCCTCTTTGCAGGTGACATGATTGTCTATGTACAAAATCCCAAGGAATCTAAAAAAACAAAAACAAAAAACCTCTTAGAACTAACAAGTGAATTCAAGTATTCTCACTGGATACAAGATGAACACACAAAAATCATTTGAATTCTATTGATGAAGTAAACTTTATATTTTAAAGCTAGACAAGGAAAACATAGAATTCTCTCCGTGTGTTTGTTTGGGTCTCCTCCCTCCCTCCTTACTGTGCGGTGTGCATCTGCATTACACATTAACCAGAGCTCCTCAAAGTTGGGAGTGCCTGTTGACCGTAAAGATCAATTTTTTTTTTCTTCTGACACTAGCACTGTAACTTCTTTAAAAAAATAGTGTTCTTTCCCAACTCTGTAGGAGGTCATGGTGACTTGCTTCTCCCTTTGTACATGTTTACCTGGACTATGTATTCTTGGTGAACTTTAACTAAAATATCAGTACGTCATTTTGATGTATGATCCTTTGTCTTGAAAATGTATATGACTGTGCCTTTGACTTCTAACAGGCGGAACACTTCTCAGAGCTTTCTGAGAAACTGCTTCCTGGGTTATAATCCTCAGTTTGGCTCAAATAAAATTCCCTTTTTCTTCTTAACTTGACAGTTAACTGAATTTTTGCTGACACTATAGACTAACAATAAACATGTAAAAACTGAAACTGAAGACAACACCATTTCAATTACTCCAAAATTAATGAATTACTTAGGGATACATGTAACAAAACAAGTACAGATCTGTATGCTGATTATGACAAAATGCTAATGAAAGAAATCAAACACCTAAATAAATGGAGAAACATGCTATGTTAATGGATTGGAGGACTCAACGTAGTAAAAATGTCAATTTTCCCCAAATCAACCTAATTTTTAACACAGTCTTATTGAAATCCCAGCAAGGATTTTTGTAGACATAGATAATCTGATTATAAAATTTATATTGAAAAGCACAAGTTCTGGAATAGCTAAAACAATCTTGAAAGTGAATAATGAAGTAGGAGTATATCCTCCAAAGAGGATACACAGATGGCAAATAACATATAACAAGAAGTTCAACATTATTAGCCATCAGGGAAATGCAAATTTAAACTACAATGAGATATCACTATACATCTATAAGAATGGCTAACATAAAAAAAATAGTGATAATGCCAATTTCTGGCAAAGATGCAAAGAAACTGGGCCACTCACGTTGCTGGTGGGAATGTAATACCATATAGGCACTCTAGAAAATAGCTTGACATTTTCTTACAAAAATAAATATGTGATTACCATATAACCTTGTAATTGCACTCTTGGGCATTTATATTAGAAAAATAAAGACTTATGCTCACTCAAAAATCAGTACACAAATATTTATAGTAGTTTTATGCATAATACTCAGAAACTGGAAACAGCCCAAATGTCATTCGGTGGGTGAATGGTTAAACAATTGTCATAGATCTATACCAGGAAACACTATTCAGGATTAAAAATGAATGAGTTACTGATACATGTAATCATTTAGATGAAACTCTAGGGAAATATGGTGAGTGAAAAAGCCATTTCAAAAAGGTTATACAATGTATGATTCTACTGATATAAAAATTTTGAAATAATATTTAGAAGTGGAGTACAGATTAGTGGTTGCCAGGGTCAAGGACTTGGGTGTGGTTGGCTATAAAAGGGCAACAAAATAGAGCCTTCTGGTGATGCAAATTTTCTGTACCTTGACTGTATAAATGCTAATATCTTGGTTGTGATATTGTGCTATAATTTTGCAAGATGTTATCATTTAAGTAAACTGGATAAAGAGTACCCAGGGCCTCTCTGTAGTAATTTTTATAAATCCATGCAAATCTATGTTTACCTAAAAATAAAAAGTTTAATAAAAAGGAAACTTGAACTAAACAAACACCAACATTTTTCATGGGGATTTTGCTTCTGTCAGTTAGCGGAAATGCTTTCCCAAGAATCCTCTTTTAATTCCAGTGGCCTGAGCAAGCTTATTCTTGTATTCTTCCCAGGCTATTCTAGAAAATTTGGTCTCAGCTGGCACAGGTGATGGGACCACATTGATGGATGATAGCCATGTAGATGTGATTACTACAGCATGGATACAAAGAATTCTTGTGGTGGGGACATTTTCACATTCACAATGAACATTGAATATTGGATTTAAAACAGTATATAATGTGGAATTGGAGAAAGACCTCAGAGATAATTTGGCCTTCTGCTTTAATATGACAGATAAGGAAACTGAGGCACAAAAATCAATTAACTTGTCCAGGATCAAAGCACAAGGTACTGGAAAACTCAGAACTAGAACCCAGGTTCAGGAATCTTAAACCTATGTTCCTATCTCTAAACTATATATAATCCATCTTAATTTCTTTGCTTTTCCCCTTTTCCACATTCTTGTACTGATAAGAGATCTAAAGATCTGGAAAACTACGCCCTCATCTCTACAGCTTACCCATGTTTAAAATTCTGTACAAATGCCAAATTTTATTCTCCCTGAAACTTTACTTCACCAACTTACTAGGAAATACCCCTTCTTCTTCCCACTCTTTCTTTAGTCAGTTATGAGGATCTATCATGTTGTCTTTTTCATCTATATTTTTACAGGTGTTTCAAGACTGTAATTTTGAAATTACATACCATATTATGTGGTAAATTGTTTAGAGATACATAGAATAAATATTTGTTGGATGATTGAATTATCTTTAAAAGATCATCTATTCTACTCCACTTCATGTTTTTTACTATGTTTCTGGCTGCTTCTCTAATTTTTCAAGTTAAATAAATTTTAATATTTCTTATGTTGCTAGTTATCACCAACTTTGGAGTCACTCAGGAGCCAACTGAATCAATTTTCTATTCCATGATCTGGGTCTTTAGTGAGAAGGAATATGAATTGATCTGTCAGTAGACTGCCATGTATTCCTGCGGATCGCTGGGATGGTAACTCATCATCTAGCATGCACTATTTTCAGTCTGGAAGTTTCCTTCTATGAGCATTTTTTAAAGGAAAGAGAAGGAATACTTCCTGGTTTTATAGGGAAGTGAGTTAAGGATATGAAAATGTGTATAGTAATGCCTGCTTGGATACAAGTTCTAACTCTGATATGCTACAAAAATGGGATCATAGGGTACTAAAATAATTATATCTCTGGTGTAATATTTTAACACCTCCATAAAGTATAAATACAAGCAGATTTACTTTTTTACTTTAAAAATAATTTAAAAGAGATTCTGGGATTTGGCCTAACAAAAACAGTTACAAATGAGGAATAAAGATAAATGTATATTTTTTAAACTTAGTCCAGCAGATGGAGTGAAGAAGGATGGGATTTCTCATTTTCTCACTTATCTCCTTTCCCTTCACTCCTCTTTCTGTTCCTACTCGTCATACATAGACATTCATAGACATTTAGCAGAAAACAAACACACATTCAAGGTTTTCTTCCTAATTCAAGTAATGTCATCTGTACAATATATACAGAGGTATAGGTATATTCAAAATAAATTTATTCTTACTTTCATAAGCCAGGGAAACGTAGCTCTATGCTGTTGCTAATACAACAAAACTTATTTTGTTGAAAGCAAAGATTTTATGGACACGTGAATTTAAATAGGCAAACTTTTCTTGTGCACATTTTAATCAACCCCTTCCCCTGCCTCCAGTCCCTTCCAACAACTGCTCTGAATTCTATTCTATAGCTTTGCCTTTTTTGAATATCATATAAATGGAATCCTACAGGATGTAGCCTTAGTATAAAGAATTCGAGATTCATCTATGACGTTGTGTATATCAGTAGTTTGCTCTTTTTAATGCTGAGTAGTGTTACTTTGAATGAATTTACAGTGGATTATTCACTAGTTAAAAGACATTTCCAATGCTTCCAGCTTTTGGCAAGGTGAATACAATCACTATAAACATTTGCATATAGGTTTTACATAAACTAAGATTTTATTTTTCTTGGGAAAATACTTAGAAGAGGTATAGCTAGGTCATATAGTGTGTGCTTAACTTTATAAGAAATTGGCAAACTATTTTCCAAAGTGGCTGAACCATTTTGCATTCACACCAGCAATGAATGAGGGTTCCCGTTGCTCCACCTACTCTTTGTCATCACGAGCAACCCTTGGGGTCAGCATTGTTGCCATTCTCAAAAGTGTGTAATGGTATTTTATTTTATTTATTTTTTAATTTTGGTATTCATCTTGTGTACTTTTTGACATCCATATGTCTCTTTTTATGAAGTGTGTATTCAGATCTTTGGTACTATTTATAGTTGGATTGCTTGTTTTCATATTATTAAATATGAGTTAATTGTTTATGCATTCTGGATATAAGTCCTTTATTAGACATCTGTTTTTAGCAATATTTTTGCTCAGTCTGTGACTTTTTTTATATTCTTAACAATGTCTTTCAAAGAAAAAAGGTTTAAATTTTGGCTAAGTGCCCTTAATTTTTCTTATTATTTAAGAGAATGGATTTGATAGCCAGTCTGTAATGCATGTAAAAGAATGTTAAAAGCACATGTAATAAAGATGTATATAACAGTGCTATGTGCATATTACACTGAAAACAGTGTTCCCCAGGCAAGGGACCTGGTGAGGGGCCTGCCTGGAATGCAGTTCCCCAAGATGTCTAGATGGCTTTCTTCCCATGTCCTTCAACATTGTACAAATGGAACCTAAAGGGAGTGGTGGAAAGTAATATTTGTTTCAACACAGAGAAAGATGATATCCAAAGCCATTAAAATGAGAGTAACTATAGAGCCATTTTTCTCATATTTAATTGCCCTACAAGGTTGGAGGGAGAAGAGATTGAGTCAATTTGGTTACAACTTAAACTGAGTTAAATGTGTTGTTGCTATGGTTTCCTATTGCCCTAGTGTTAGTTTGGCTTTAGGGTGGAGCCTGTTTGCCACTTTCAGCCTAGGACTTCCCTGTGTATTTGACCCTGAAAGGGGATCTCTATCCACAACTGCACCTGCAGCCCCTGTGGTGGACTGCCATAACCTAGTCTAGAATGCATTCAGCTGGTCCTCCATCCCTGGGACATAGGGGTGGAGCTTTGTCAGTAATCCTGCACCTCTGCCAGTAATAGGTAATCTAATTGCCGGGGGCCTAGAATGGTTTTTACCTCTCCCACAGGAGCAGAGGGTTTAATTTTTTTCTCCCTCAATTTGCAATAAATCTTCACCTATACCTTGAAGGTAACAGGTTTCCCCACCTATTGACCAGTGGCTTGTTTTGGAAGAGATACAAATATAAGTGGTACTTCTCTTGTTGTTGTTAATTACCTGGATTTTTCTTGTTATGGTAGGAATGACATACTTTCTTTCCATCTTCCTACATCCCATTTTCTATGGGATTTTTATTTATTTCTGGTCTAACCTTTATTAGATTTATTTTATTTATTTCTGGTCTAATCTTTATTATTTTCTTCTTTCTACAAACTTTGGGCTTAGTTTTTTTTTTCTAGTTCTTTTAGGTGTAAAATTAGGTTGTTTATTTGAGATCTTTCTATTTTTTTTGGTTTCTTTTTTGTTTTATTTTTTGAATGAAAGATTCTTTAAATTCTATAATGCTTTATATTTTTCAAAAGTTTCACACATATGATTTCATAGAATCCCATAATGGCTTTTTTTTTCACCTACCCCTATATTGCCCCTCCCCCCTTTTCCTCTCCCCATTGGTAACACTAGTTTGTTCACTATATCTGTGAGTTTGCTTCTTTTTTGTTATATTTACTAGTTTTTTTTTTATGTTTTAGATTCTACATTACATGATATTAATGCATTTTTGTCTCTCTGACATATTTTATTTAGCATAATACCCTCCAAGTCTATCCATGTTGTAGCAAATATCAAAATTTCATTTTTTATGGCTGAGTAGTATTCCATTGTATGTATATACCACATCATCTTTATCCATTCTTCTGTTGATGGAAGCTTAGGTGACTTTCATATCTTGGCAATTGTAAATAATGCTGCTGTGAACATTGGGGTGCATGTATCTTTTCAAATTAGTGTTTTCTTCTTTTTTTTGGATATATATCCAGGATTAGAATTGCTGGGTCATATAGTAGTTCGGTTTTTAGTTTTTTGAGGAACCCCCCATGCTGTTTTCCCACAGTGGCTACACCAATTTACATTCACACCAACAGTGTACGTGGGTTCCCTTTTCTCCACATCCTCACCATGATTTTTTTTTTTTTGATGATAGCCATTCTGACAGGTGTGAGATGATATCTCATTGTGGTTTTTATTTGCATTTCCCTGATTAGCGATGTTGAGCATCTTTCCTGTGCCTGTTGTCCATCTGCCTTTCCTCTTTGGAAAAATGTCTATTGAATTCTTCTGCACTTTTTTTTTAAATTAGGTTGTTTGTTTTCTGATGCTGAGTTGTATGAGCTGTTTATATATGTTGGATATTGACCTCTTACTACATATGTAATTTGCAAATATTTTCTTCCATTCAGTAGGTTATCTTTTTGTTTTGTCAATGGCTTCCTTTGCTGTGCAAATGCTTCCTTTTTTTTTTTTTTTGTCTTAAGATACTTTTAATATTTTCCCTTTAATTCCCTCTTTGATTCACTGATTGTTCAAGAGAATGCTGTTTAATTTCCATGTATTTGTGAATTTTCCAGTTTTCCTTTTACTATTGATTTCTAGTTTACATTGTTTGGTCAGAAAAAAATACTTGGTATGATTTCAATCATCCTAAATCTGCTAAGACTTTTTGTGACCTCATGTATGATCTATCCTAGAAAATATTCTATGTGCCTTGAGAAGAATGTGTACTCTACTGTTGTTGTATGGAATGTTCTGTGTATGTCTGTTAGGTCTATTTGATATAGAGTGTTGTTCAAATCCCTTATTTGTCTTCTTTAAATGTGATTGTTAATTATCAATAGTACCAGTCATTTTCTTTATATATTTATAGAAAAGTTCCTATCTCACTATGCCCATCTGAATTCAGGGAAACAAATAAATTATAAGAACAGTTTGTAAAATGCAATACATGCCTTTCTAGGCATTGCCTCCAGGGACAGGAGTTGGAAGCCTCTCTGCCTTTTCCCCAATCTTATTCTCATATTTGCCAAGGGATTAAAAATTCTTGAGCATTCCAGCCATTGTCACTCTCTTCTCTCTCTTTTACTCAGCTTGAGTGGAGCACTGACATAGGTCAATATCCTTGGAGCATGTTTATCAGGAGACAGGATAGGACCTGCTTTCCTTGTAGTGGTTTGTCAACTAAGGCCAAGGCTGGAGGGCCAAGAAGTTCTCTTTTCTTCTGAGTTAAAGGTCCATGTTGATGACAGAAGACCAATGAATTCAGCTATTTCTTCTATATTTATTGAGAGATCTGAAACTCATGGTCAGTAAGTAAATTGGGAGATTGGGATTGACATACATGCACTAATATGTATAAAATGGATAACTAATAAGAACCTGCTGTATAAAAAATATAAATTAAATAAAATTCAAAAATTCAACAACAAAAAAATGAAACAAATTAGAATTCACTGGCTTAGAGAAAATGTCTGCTCCTCAGTCCAGGTTACTGGAGTTCCAAACTAGAGATGGGCCCAATTTCTAGTTCCTGGAGCTTAATTTGACTTCCCTTTGCCTTTATTGTCCTTTGTACAGTGTTCTTTAGTATGGGGGGATAGGGCGGGATGATGACAGGGTCCAGTAGTGTGCTTAATTGGGAACAGGGTGCAGGACATTCTGGGGTGCCCAGTAATGAGATTACCTCATCACATTCCAGTCTCCCCATTATTTTGGTGTGTGTCCTCAATATATATGTGTTGTGCTGCATTACAATTTCTCAATTTCAATGGAGATCATAGGGGATTCCTAAAAATGTAATCTCTTGAACATTGGTGGGTCTATCATTTCTTTCTGAGTGCAATACCAGTTCCTTCTGAGTGTAATACCAGAAGATATTATTCTTGCACAGCAGTTATAAATTCCATTTACTTTCCCTTTTTTCACCCCATCTAAAAGATAATGAATCAGACCATGATGTACTTCAGAAGAAGGGGATAATTTTGTTATACTTGGTAAGGGAGACCCACTAAGGGGATTGTTTTTATTAATTTAAGCTTTAAAAAACTGCCTTTAAATCTGGAATTTCAAGTTATCTCTACTGATAATAAGCTTAGATTTCCTGGCTCCTCAGTAGACCGACACTATTTCTCTTTTATTTACGCAAGTTCCCTGTAGGGTTTACAGGAGGAAGAACAGATGACAGAGCCTCCAGACACTTGGGATTGAGGAGCAGCATTTTGGAACCTCTCATTCAAGCTGTAGAAACAACCTGCAAGAACGCCTGCAAAAAAGCAAATTAAGAAGTGAAGTAAATGTCACATCTGTTTTTATGACATTTCCCTTCATAGAAAATCTTTCCTATAATATTTGTTTCAAATATTCATATGAAAAAGTATAGGAATTATATAACTAGAAACTTGGAAACAATCTGAATGGGCTCTGTAGCCATTAGAAATACTCTGGATATGTATTTACTGGAGTGGAAAAATAATCACATGAGGTTAAGTGAACAAAGGAATTTCCTGGACATTAAAAAAATGAATGAATGAGTTTGAGGAATGAATGAATGTTGAGTAAAGATCTGTATTGCCTCCTTGGCAAAAAGGGTATGTTTGAGGTTGAAAAGATAATAATAAATAAGCTTTCACCTGTCAAAATCCTGCAGCCGATATTTCAGATTTAAACTTTGAATAGTAAAACTCATCATTTTAGAATGATATTTAACTTTCCAAAATGATATAATTAGTATGTTCTTAATTTCTTATAACTATTTCAAAATGAGACATGTCAATTGCATTAGAGGCCCTGATGAAGTTTTGACTACATCTTTATTTCAAAATATAACAGACTCTGGAGCCAGACTGCCTGCCTTCAAATATTGGTTCCTCCACTTGCTAACTTTGTGCGCTTGGGCATTTTATTAATTTATAAAAGAACAATGGTAACAGTTGCATCAGATGCTCTTGGTGCCATGCCTGTAATTCCTTGGCCTCCCCAAATATTCCCTATACACATTTCACATACCCACCTTCCCACATTGCTCTGCCTCAAGGTATTCTCTGGCCATGGCACTGTGCTTGCCTCCTCTCTGGGAAGGTCGGAAATGCAGGAAGCACCTTCAGACAACAATGGTGGATGTTAGCAGGTAGATACCTCGCTGTCCCCTGACCCCATAGGGCAGTCCTGAGATGTGCTTCAGACAGTCTTTCAGAGGGTCCTCGAGGATTTCGGCCTTCATTGTCTATAACAGTAATAAGCTCATTATTGCACCCTTCCCTTCTTTTCCTTTTCCCACTTCCCAACCCACTCACAATTCTTCTTGTGATCACCTTTTACACCCAAAGCTCTTCTCTGAGAGGAATCCAATCTAAGGTAATCATATTTAACTTCTGAAGTTGTAAAAATTAAATGAAATGATGCATGTAAAGTTTTTACCTTATGTATTTTGATGTTCTGTTGTTAGGTCATACATGCTTAGAATTGGAATGTGTTTTTGGAAAATCAGTCCTTGTATAATACTTATCTCTATCTCTGATAATTTTTCTTGTTCTGAAGTCTTCTTTGTCTGGTATTGATATAGCTAATCCAGGTTCCTTTTGATTAGTTTACTATGGTAAATTTTTCTCTACCACTTCACTTTTAACTTATTTGAGATTTTATGCATAAAGCAAGTTTCTTATAGACAGCAGCTTTATTTTTTACCCACTCTGACAATATCTTTTTAATTTGTGTATCGTTAATATGATTGGAATATTTTCTATCATTTTTGTAGCCATTTTATATACATTTGTTCTTTGTTTATTTTCTTCTCTTTTTCTGCCTTCTCTGGTTTTAATCAAACATTATATAATTCCATTTTATCTTCTCTTTTATCATATCAATTGTATTTCTTTAAAAATATTAATGTTTTCCCTAGAGCTGCAATATACATGTTTAACTAATATAAGTCCACCTTAAATGAACACTAGCCAGCTTCTGGATAGTGCCTATAGTTTAGGCACCTTGTAATAGTTTTCACCTTGTAAATGCTTTCTCCCATCCCTTATGCCACTGCTATTAGTCATCCAATATAGGCATACCTTGTTTTATTGTGCTTTACTTTATTGTGCTTCACAGGTATTGTATTTTTACAAATCAAATGTTTGTGGTGACACTGTGTCAAGCAAGTCTATCAGTGCCATTTTTCCAACAGCTTTTTCTCACTTCATGTTTCTGGGTCACATTTTAGGAATTCTCAAACTATATCAAACTAACTCATTATTTTTATATTTGTTATGGTGAGCTGTGATCAGTGATCTTAGATGTTACTATTGCAAAAGGATTACAATTCCCTGAAGGCTCAGGTGATGGCTAGCATTTTTTAGCCAAAAAGTATTTTTAAATTAAGGTATATACATTGTTTTTTAGACATGAAGCTATTGCACATTTAATAGATTATAACACTGTATAGTGTAAACATAACTTTTACATGCACTGGGAAGCCAAAAAAGTGTGTGTCTCACTTTATTGCAATATTTGCTTTACTGGGGTGGTCTGGAACCAAACCCACAATGTTTCTGAGATATGCCTGTACACTGATACTATTATTACTTTAAACAAGCAGTTATCTATTAGATTTATATGAATAAAAAATATAAAATATTTATTTTGTCTTTATTTATTATTTCTCTGATGCTTTTCCTTTCTTTACATAGATCAAAATTACTGAAGAAAATAATTTTTCTTTTTCCTGAAGAACTTCTATCAAGACATCTTGTAGCAATTGTCTATTGGCAATGAATTCCCTGAGTTTTTATCTGAAAAAGTCTTTGTTTCTCTTTCATTTTTGAAAGATAATTTCTCTAGGTATAGAAGTCTAGGTTGGTGATTTTTTTCTTCCAACATTTTAAATATGTACCTCACTCTCTTCTTGCTTGCATGGTTTCTGATGGGAAGTCTGCTGAAACACTTACCATGCCCCTCTATAGGTTATATGCTAGGCTTCTTTCAAGATTTTCTGTCTTTTGTTTTCTGAAGGTTGACTATAATATATCTAGGTGTAAATTTTTTGATATTCCTTCTGTTCAGTGTTTTCTGAGTGTTCCTGAGCTATATTTTGATGTCTGTCCTTACTTTTTAAAACATTCACAGCAATTATTATTTCAAATATTTCCCTTGCTCTGTTCTCCCTTTCTTCTCATTCTGGTATTCCAGTTATGTCTATTTTATGTCTTTTTAAATTGTCCAACAATTCTTGGAACTTTGGATATTTTTAAAAAAATACTTTTTTTCTCTCTTTATTTCAGTTTGGGGATTTTCTATTGATCTATCTTCAAGAGCACTGATTCTTTTCTTAGCTGTATCCAGTAAGCTAATGAGTCCATCAAAGGCATTCTCTATTTCTATTACAGTGATTTTTATTTGTAGCATTTCCTTTTGAGTTTTAAAATATTTTCCTTCTTTCTATTTACATTATCCATCTTTCCCTGCATGCTGTCTACTTTTTCCATTAGTCTTTAACTTATTAATCATAGTTATTTCAAATTCCCTGTGTAATTGTTCTAATGTCTTTATTGTATCTGAGTCTCTCTGCTGTTTGCTTTTTCTCTTTAGACTGTGTTTTTTCTTGCCTCTTATCATGTCTTAGCATTTTTTAATTGAAATCTGGACATGATATTCTAGGTAATAGGAACTGAGGTAAGCAGGCCTAAGTGTGAAGTTTTATGTTAATCTGACTTGGAGTTGGGCTGTATTTAATACTTGTTGTAGCTGTAGGTGCCAGGCCTTCAAATTCCTTCACTGTGCTTGCCAATGTCTCTCTTGTTATTGAGCTTACCTAAGTTCTCTTTCTTAGAGAAGCTTATTTCATGCAGCTCTTTCTGTTAGAACCCACTGTTGGTGAGGTGGTATATGGTGTGTGTGGGGAAAACAGTCTATAATCTTTTGATTAAGTTTTATTATTTTAGTAGACCTGTTTCCCTGGTCTATCACTTTACAAATATGTTTTTTAACATATTTTCCTCCCTCAGGTGAGACAGCATGGTTGGTGGGGTCTAGCATCAGGTAAATGACTTTCCCTTAGATGGGATAATCCTCTGGTTGTCTTTTCTCATAGAGAGTTGGTCTTTGTTAGGGAGAAAGCTCTGGGCATATTTCACATGGTTACTCTTCTCCTCCCCCTGCCAGAGTCTAGAGAGGATCTTTCTTTGCTCTTCTCCATGTTTGGGGAGTTTTGTTCTATATTTTATGCAACATTGTGAGGTGTTTTGTAGAAAGAGATCTTCAGATTATCTAGTCCATAATTGTACTAGAAGTGGAGTCACTCAATTCATTATTCAACAGCATGTATTGAGCATATACTATGTGCCAGCCATTGTGTTAAGTCACAGAAATAAACCAGTAACTAATTTAGGTGTAGACCTTGATTTTCCAAAATTTACAGTCTTGTGGATGAGAAGATTATTGCAAAAGGAATTACAATAATATGATTGTGGTATATATGAAGCAAAGGAAAAAAATGAGTGTTTACTGAAGTACCTATCTGCTGCCTTCTCTTAACAGGCTCTCCATTCTTTGATGGAGTTCTCTACTAAGAGTACTTGATTTCTTTATATATCTCAGGTCATTCTCACTCTGCGCTGAGCTCATAAATTTCCATGTTTCCTTCCAGTTCTCAATCTTTTGACTGACGTCCTCCATTTTCCATAGTCTACCTCCTATGCCTCATAGCCTTAGTTCCTTTCTATAAATTTTAAAGAATTTTTGATTAATTAAAAACAAATCTTATCGGAAAACTGGATATCCACATGCAAAGGAATGAAGTTGGACTCTTATCTTATATGATATACAAAAATTAACTTAAAATGGATTAAAGACCTAAACATAAGATCTGAAACTATAAAACTTCTAGGAGAAAACATAGTGGAAAAACTTCATGACATTGGATTTGGCAATGATTTCTTTGATAAGACACCTAGAGCACAGGCAACAATACCAAAAATAGACAAATGGGACTACACCAAATTTTAAGACTTCCTCATAGTAAAAGAACCAACAGAGTGAAAAAGAAAAGGGAATGTATGGAATGGGGAAAAATACTTGCAAATCATATATCTGATAAGGAGTTAATCTTCAAAATATATAAAGAATACCTACAGCAACACCAATAACAAATAACACAATTTTAAAATGGGCAAAGGACATGAACAGACATTTCTTCAAAGATATACAAATGGCCAAAAAGCATATAAAAAGATGGTCAACATCACTAATCAAGAGGGAAATGCAAATCAAAACCACAATGTGATATCATCTCATGTCTGTTAAAATGACCACTATAAAAATAACAGAACATAACAAGTGTTGATGAGAATGTTGAAAAATTGGAACCCTTGTACACTGTTGGTAACATTGTATAATGATGCAGCCAATATGATAAACAGTGTTTTCTCAAAAAGATTGCAAATAAAATTACATATGAACCAGCAATCCCAACAGATTTGAAAGCAGTATCTCAAAGAGATATTTTCACATACATATTCATAGCAGCACTATTCACAATAACCAAGAGGTAGAAACAACCCAAGTGTCCATCAACAGATAAATAAACAAATATCATATATACATACAATGGAATATTATTCAGTCTTTAAAAAGAGGTAAAATTTGTCAGTGCTACAGTATGGCTGAGCCTTGAAGGACATTATGCTAAGTGAAATAAGTAAATCACAAAATGATAAAGACTGTATGATTCTACTTATATGAAGTATCTAAAGTATTTAAATTCTTAGAAACAAAAAGTAGAATGTTGGTTGTAAGGGGCTGGGTTGGGGAGGGAAAGGGGAGTTGTTCAATCAGTATAGAGTTTCTGTTTTGAAAGATGAAAAAGTTCTAGAGATCTATGCACAAGGTGCATTTAGTTAACAATGCTATACTGTGCACTTAAAAATGGTTAAGATGGTAAAAAATACCCTTTATAAAACTTTACTTAATTTTTTAGCTATGAATTTATGACTTTCTATTTTTTTGAGTTTTCACAGACACACATATTTGTCTCCATTATAATGTAAGTTTAAGAATTAAGTGCATACTCTTGTATAAATAATAATCTCTCCACTGATTAAAAAAATATAAAATTTTATACCACTACTATATTCCAAAATACATTTTTTACAACCATTTCAGTAAATCTCCTGACAACCTGAGCTAATTTATACATCAAAGAGATTTTATTTTTACAATAAGTTCAGATATCCCACACAAAGAAAATTAAGAATTAAGAACATGTCTCTTTTATCCAGAAAATTACTCTATTTTTCAGCCCCCTTTTAATTATAGGAAATTATACTCTTTCTATTTTCTGAATTTTACTAAATTAAGTGTGCAAAGTGCTAAAAAGAAGCCAACTAAAAGCTTTGGTTCCAGATCATCAAATTTATTTTTTAATTATGAGCAGTTAATCAAAATAAGGCCCTGGAGGAAAGGCTTAAGCAGTGAGGATTAGATAGGAAAATAGAAGGCTCTGGATGGTGTGCAGAGGGTGATGATGAGAAATATTACAGAGCCTATGAGGAGAAGAAATGGAGCTGGGTTGGAGGATCAAGAATTTTAAGTTAGAATTAGAAATGGTATCTTTGGGGTTCTTACTGAATTATAAAAATGAATGTATTGGTCATGAATTTACTTGAATTTGTTATTATTCATCTTCATGAGAACACTGTAAGGTGAGTGTTTTTATCTCATAGAGGCCAGGAGAAGCTGAGGAACTTTCTTGAGATCACACAGCTACTCCATAACTGCGCCAGGAATTTTGACCAGACTGCCTGATTCCAAAGCCTAAGGTTAATGCTTTTCACCAACCTTCTCATCCCCATATTCTGCCCAAAGGCCAGAGAATGGACTAGTGGCCTTTCCCAATGAGCCAGACTGTGTTCATTGATGTGGGTCCATCGTAACCACCCCAGGAACCTCAATATAGTTCACATGGTCCTGGAGAGTTGACAAATGGGGGACAGCGTACATGCCCGCCA